>NW_024504012.1:0-600000 GCF_017590055.1 Onychostruthus taczanowskii
CCCAGCCAGCAGGAAGATCTTGGGCAGTGGGCAGGGCCGTCAGGAATGGAATTACTTAAAGAGCTGGGGAGTGAGGAGTGGCACTGGTCTGATGATACCCAAGCCAGGAGTGGCAGGGAAGAGAGCCTCTCACAGTGCAGTTCTTGTGACCCAAATGAGCAGGACTCTTACAGCGGCCCATGCCAATTCCAAAAGCTGTTTCTCCAGGACACAAATCAATCGGTGTCCCATGGGAAAAGCAGCAAGACCCAAGAGTCGTGGCTAAAGAAGGACAAGGACGTCAGCATCCACACCATCTGGGTCAACCCCCTCTACCCGGCCCTCATGCAGGAGCCCGGCTCACTGGAGGCAGAAGAGGCAGAGTCTGACCTGCCCAGCACATCTCCTGCCCCAGCAGCTCCCACGGACCCCCAGTCAGCAGCTGCTGCCCTGGCTGGATCTCCAGAGGACGAGGAGCAGCACGTGAGTGCCGCTGCCCAGGCACAAGGGGTGGCAATGACAGCAGCTTCTGCCGCCTCTGGTTTGCTGGCAGCAGCAGAGAGCCGGGCAGCGGCCCCGCACAGCCCCTGCTGCCCCACCCGCCCATTGCCCAGGCAGCTGGAAGATCTGCAGCAGTGGTCAGGGCCAGCAGCCATGGCACTCCTCAAAAACTTGGGGAGTGAGGAGGAGCAGTGGTCTGATGATTTCCAGGATGGGAGTGATGAGGAAGAGAGCCTCTCAGAGTCCAGTTCTTTTGACACACATGAGCTGGAGTCTTACAGCGGCCCAGGACAACTCTTAAAGCTCTTTCTCCAAGACACAGATCAATCAGTGTCCCATGGGGAGAACAGCAAGGCTCAAGAGTGGTGGCACAAGAATGAGGATGTCAGCATGCACACCACCTCTTTCAACCCCCTTTTCCAGGCCCTGCTGAGCCCTTGCTGCTCCCCCAGCCCATTGCCCAGCCAACAGGAAGATCTGGATCAGTGGTCAGGGCCAGCAGCGATGGAACTCCTGAAAAACTTGGGTAGAGAGGAGGGGCAGTGGTCTGATGATTTCCAAGATGGGAGTGATGAGGAAGAGAGACTCTCCCAGTCCAGTTCTTTTGATGCAAATGAACTGGAGTCTTACAGTGGCCCAGGACAACTCCTAAAGCTGTTTCTTCGAGACACAGATCAATCAGTGTCCAATAGGGAAGACAGCAAGGCCCAAGAATGGTGGCACAAGAAGAACAAGAATGTCAGCATGCAAAGTACCTGTGTCAATGCCTTTTTCCAGGCCCCGCACAGCCCCTGCTGCCCCCCCAGCCCATTGCCCAGCCAGCTGGAAGATCTGGAGCAGTGGTCAGGGCCAGCAGCCATGGCACTCCTCAAAAACTTGGGGAGTGAGGAGGAGCAGTGGTCTGATGATTTCCAGGATGGGAGTGATGAGGAAGAGAGCCTCTCAGAGTCCAGTTCTTTTGACAAACATGAGCTGGAGTCTTACAGCGGCCCAGGACAACTCTTAAAGCTCTTTCTCCAAGACACAGATCAATCAGTGTCCCATGGGAAAAGCAGCAAGACCCAAGAGTCGTGGCTAAAGAAGGACAAGGACATCAGCATCCACACCATCTGGGTCAACCCCCTCTACCCGGCCCTCATGCAGGAGCCCGGCTCACTGGAGGCAGAAGAGGCAGAGTCTGACCTGCCCAGCACATCTCCTGCCCCAGCAGCTCCCACGGACCCCCAGTCAGCAGCTGCTGCCCTGGCTGGATCTCCAGAGGACGAGGAGCAGCACGTGAGTGCCGCTGCCCAGGCACAAGGGGTGGCAATGACAGCAGCTTCTGCCGCCTCTGGTTTGCTGGCAGCAGCAGAGAGCCGGGCAGCGGCCCCGCACAGCCCCTGCTGCCCCTCCAGCCCATTGCCCAGGCAGCTGGAAGATCTGCAGCAGTGGTCAGGGCCAGCAGCCATGGCACTCCTCAAAAACTTGGGGAGTGAGGAGGAGCAGTGGTCTGATGATTTCCAGGATGGGAGTGATGAGGAAGAGAGCCTCTCAGAGTCCAGTTCTTTTGACACACATGAGCTGGAGTCTTACAGCGGCCCAGGACAACTCTTAAAGCTCTTTCTCCAAGACACAGATCAATCAGTGTCCCATGGGGAGAACAGCAAGGCTCAAGAGTGGTGGCACAAGAATGAGGATGAGGATCACCACTTCAACAGAGCCACATCTGTCACTTCAACAGGATTGCAGAAACCATTTAATGAGACTGCTACCAGCACCTGACCCATGGGGTGTCGGGTTGGATCCTGACTCTGTCAGCGTTTCTGTATTATTGCATTTATTTTAATTTTCCTATTAAATTGTAGTTCTGACTTAGAGTCTCTCACTGGTTTTCTTTCAAATAGTACAAGGAGCCATCCCATTGGTAATGCCAATGGTCTAACACCCATTATGGGCACTGGAATGAGGACTGGAGCAATCTTTCCTTCCTCTGCTCTGCTCCCCACTCCACACGTGTTTGTGCACAGGCCCTGAGCCAGGCCCTGTAGATACTCCTGCCTTGCCTGCAGTATCTGGAATGCCTTTGCATTGTCCCAGCATCCGTCAGAGCTGTTGGCATCTGACTGGCAGCCTTGGGATGGATAGGTGCCAAACCAACCGGGTTTAAAGGCCCCTTCTCCAATCTGGTAAGGCCCCTGCCAAAGACCCTGCTTCTCTTCTCTGGGACCTGGGCATGACCAGGAAACAAGACATGGCCAAGCAAGTGCCAAAGCAAGTAAGGTTTCTGGTCTGAGTAACCAAAGCCCTGACTATGGCACTGGCGTTTTCTCCAATGATCAGGACAAGACAGGGGACTGAGGGCACGCTCAGTCATTTTGCAGATGACACCAAGTTTGGTGGTGGTGTCGATCTGCTGGAGGGCCAAAAGGCTCATGACTGAGGTGCCATTGTAGCTGCTCCCTCAAGAAATTGAAGAGTAAAACTAGGACTTAAATAGACTTAAATTTTGTAGGTGAAAGTATGGGTAGCTATTTGTAGAACTCGCTCTTAGAGTATAAGATAACAGGATAAAAGCCATCCCTTGGCTTCTATTCCTGTTTAATTAATAAATTACAAGCTGGGGCTCAGCCTTGGCAGTGACATAAGAAAGCCAAGTTCTTAAGGAAGAGTTCTGAAGGCTTAAGCTAGGCATTGGTTTGCAAAGAAAAGAAGGAAGCTCTTTTAGCTCTCTGATAGATTATCTTATTCAGCACTTGGTCCGGAGTAGGTTCCTCTGGAATGTGTTCCTTAGGCAGTTGAATTGTAGCTTTTACTAAGTTAGAACAGGTTAGATAAAATGCTTTTATTGAAATGAAATGATTGAGTTGATGAATCAGAAGTGCTTGTTGTTTTCATTGCACTGTGGTCATTAATTTTGGGGATAAAATCCTGAAGGCTGAAGGCGTTTGGGTGCTGTGGGTGCAGTGTGAGCTGTGTGGGGCAGAGGAGAAAGGCGCTGCCTGGGCCAGGGGGATGTGGGGACACCAAGGCCTTGTGACTTGTGGCACAAGGCTGTTGTTTGATGCAAAAGCCCCTTTATTTGTGTGCAGTTCTCCTCCCAGAGAGCTGCCCTGGTGCAGGGATCATTCTGGAGGATCTCTGCAGGAAGGAGTGCTCTCAGCCATGCCAAGGAGATTTTGCAGAACTCCCTGTTCCGCAGGGGAGCAGCTCCCAGGCTGTGCTGTGGGACTCGCTGAGAGGCACACAGTGATTCTCCTGCCAGGAGATTGGATCCCACTCGCTGTGTCAGGAGCCCCCAGAGGTGCTGCAGCACTAAAATGCATTTGCAAATGCAGCTCTTGCTGCCTCGCTGGAAGTCTAGTGAGGCACGGAGCCTGGGAGGACACGTGCTTGGCAAGAGCAGCTGAAAACTGCAGGATCCCACAGCCTGGGCACTGCCTGTCCCTGGGGCTCCCAGCAAAGCAGCTGCTGGGTTTGTCTTTGCAGTCTCAGGCTCCTGCTGGCTCCCCAGTGAGCAATTGCCAGGAGATGTGTGCAGAGCTGCCCGGGCGCCCTGGCCAGGCCTGGCAGCAGCTGCAGCACAGGGGGTGGCAGCCCAGCCCTGCGAGGCTGTCAATGTCTTGGTGCTGGCACAGAGGGGATGGTGTGGGCTGAAAGGCTCCCTGTTTGCCAGGGTGTTCCAAGGGAAAAGGCAAAATCCTCCTGAGCTCAGCCAAAGGGACCTGCAGCCCACTGAGAGTGGTGCTGAGCTCCTCCAGCACCAATCCTTCATTCCCGTGCATTTCCCAGCCTGGTCCATGTGACCAATTTCCAGTGCCTAACTGGGGCTCCTGTATTTATAATCTGAGTCTCCTCTCTGTCACCAGAGCTTTTGCATGTGAGGCAGAGAGTCCTGTTCAGTCTCCCAGCTGCTCCTCCTTTTAACCTCCCTGCCCTGCCTGTAGCTCCTGGCTGAGGCATTCACCCCTTCAGCGGTGACAAACTGTAGGGAAGCCAAGCACGGTCAGGCTGCCTCTGGCACTCAAAAATCCAGAGTCTTATTGTCTCCAGGGGAGCCAGCCAAAAAGGGACCAGGAGGCAGCAATACAGCAGCTTATAAAGGGGGTGGAAACACAACACATTAACCAATGAGGGAGAACTAGGGAGGGAACAAACTTGTGAGAAACATGCCGGCTAGCCAATAGGGAATGTGACAGGGAGGGACCCTTGTTCCCAATCCAATCACCCACTGAAGATGGGAGAACGTTCTGGAAAGAGGGAAGGAGACATTGGGTGATGGACAGAACTTGGGGAGGGATTGACAGAAGGTAACCAGGGAAACAGGGGAGGAGAGAACGAATTGACACTCTCAGAGAGAGAGGTTCCAGGGGAGGGGGAGAGGGGGATCCCAGGACTGAACCATTATAGCTTTAGGGGGAAACAGAACACACCAAATGAACCCTGCACCACAATGCCTGTTTGCCAGGGTGTTCCAAGGGAAAAGGGAAAATCCTCCTGAGCTCAGCCCAAGGGACCTGCAGCCCACTGAGAGTGGTGCTGAGCACTTCCAGCACCAAGCCGGTGCTACGGAGCTGAGTCATGGAATCCCAGAAGCCCAGAGGTGTTTGGGCTGGAAAAAGCCTTACAGCCCATCCAGTGCCACCCCTGCCATGGCCAGGGACACCTTCCACTGCCCCAGGCTCCTCCAAGCCCCTTCCAACCTGGCCTTGGACACTTCCAGGGATCCAGGAACAGCCACAGCTTCTCTGGGCACCCTGTGCCAGGGCCTGTCCACCCTGAGAGAAAAGAATTCCTTCCTATTTCCATCTATACCTACTCTCTGTTTGAGAACATTCTCCCCTGTCTCTCATAAATATGTATTTCCTCATCACTTTTAATATCCTCTGTTTCTTCAGTGTCAGGGTTGTGATCTTTGCTAATTCAATAACTGTAATTTACTAATACAAGCGATTTTTATTGTGGGTCATTATCAAATATAAACAATGTTAGATAGCCTGGGGATGAGTGACTGAAACACTTTGTGTCTTTAAATAATGAAATTTTAAGTGCAAAAGAAAAGGTTTTAAGAGATGATCCCCTCTTTTTCCCACATCTTTTACTTTAAATGAAGAACTTTGTTCCATCGCTGCAATGACCCATTTAAAAAAACTGTTGTCACACAACAACAATAATTATGATTGTAACTCTCTATTACTGATTCTTCACATAATATTGTTGCAGTAATGTATTTAATAACTGCCCCAATATAATTCAAAGCTGAGATGTTTTCTCCAAATATAGACAGCTGAATAGTGCATTTAATTCCATTTGTAAAACATCTGATCAGCAATTAATGATTATGTGTTTGGAAAGAATATGCTTAATCATGCTCTTTAAATTTGCATTTTGGGTTTGCAAATCCAGAAGACTACAGGCATTCACTAAGGACAATTGCAGCCTAAAAGGCAGGTTTTTTGTAACAAAAAAAATTAGCCTAAAAGAAAGGGAAAGTAGTATAAAAAGAATCATAAAAGAAAGCTGGAAAACACAACAGCCTTTCTTCTTGATTTTTTTGGAAAACAGAAATAATTCTAGATATCAGTTCTCTAGGGTTTTAGTTATTACTGACAGATACCAGCAAAGAAGGGTTGATTTTGAAATGTGCTTACTGAAAATCCAGGTGGACATCAGGAAATAAGTGAAGCAAAGACCCAAACCAGTAAATTTCTCTGAAAATTAAAATATCCCTGTGTATATTGTTGTTCACCATTTGTACTTTATAAAGAAATTTATTTTTCATAATGCTAATTCTTCCATAACAGTCCAAATTTTAGTTGTTCTTGGATCAACTGGAATCTTAAAATCAGATAAAACCAGACAAAAACCAAATAGTTATTTCCTTTTACAGTTCCTTTCCATGTGGTATCTATAATAGTAGTGCTGCTTCTCTCAGCACTCATCTCCTCAAAACTTGTGTTTTGACACCTAAAATTTCATTATTTGAAGACATAAAGTGTTTCAGTCACTCATCCGAGGCTATCTAACCTTGTTTATATTTGTGATAATGACCCGCAATAAAAATCGCTTGTATTAGTAAATTACTGTTATTGAATTAGTAAAGATCACAACCCTGACACGGAGGAAAAAAACTCCAGACATGAGCTGTTGGAATATACTTTCATAAGAGGCTAAAATGGTCACATAGTTCCAATTTAAACTGGGAAATTATAAGAAGAAAGAATGGTGAATATTCCAGTTTAGAAGGGTTGGTTTAGATGGGCAATTGGAAGGAAATAGTTCTATGTGAGGTCCCTTCCTAATCAATCCATCTGGGATTCTGCAGCTGTATGATAGCACCAGAAAAAAAGGAGGTATTCAGGATTCTTGGGGATATTAATGCTATTTTTATCTTGTGCTATAGATCCTAAGATCTTCACTGTTCATAAAATCTTTACAGAATTTATTATGCACATCTATTGTCAGCAGATGATTTTTTGTGTTTGTAATTCCATCTGTTACTCACTTCCCATGCTGCTAGGATTATTTCCCAGGAATAAGGAGTCTTAGAGTAAATATCTGTCTTCAGAGTTTCAATATCTGCTAGCTTTAGACAGCATTTTTTATCTCTGTCACTTTTGCTTTACAGAGACTAAAGAAATTGGCATTTGCAGAGGTTAAAAGAGGTCCAGGCTCAGAAATACAGTTCAGGCATCACGAAGAAGGCAGACACAGGTCAGGCTGTCCTGCCAAAAAAGGAGTTCACTACCAGAGCCTTCAGCAGAACAGCTCTTGGACAATGAACTCATGTGCTTTTTTACATTCTTTTAAGATTCTATTGGTTTGAGAAGACAGGTGTCTGCTAAGAAAGGCAGGAGCCTCCCCTGAAATGGAAAATGTAAACCCTCTCTCTCCAAATTATTATAATTTTGAAATTAATGTGCCCTCAGGCAAAAATATGGGAATAGGAATAAGAGTTCTTTATTAGGGAAGAAAACTAAAATAAAATAAAAAATGCATTAATACAAAACACCACTGCCAGAGTCAGTTTAGGAGCTGACCCCTGTGTGTCAGGGTGGTGGCACAGTCCCATCCCATGGGGACTCAGCCCTCCTGCAGTGCCAGCTGTGCTTCTGCTGGAGCAGGGATCCTGCACAAGGCTGGAGTTTTCCTCTGAAGCTCCAGGGCTGCTGGAGATGGGCCTGCTCTTCCTCTGGGAATGCAGGGCAGGAGAAAGCTGCTCCTCTGGGAATGCAGTGGGCAAAGGCCGCTGTGCTGTTCCAGGCTCAGATTGTATCCAGGTAGGAATGCTTGGCTCCTCCCCTGGGCAGAGCATCTCCCAGTGGGATGATGGAATTTTATCAGCCATGCAGGGACATTCCCTGGCCATGAACAGAAGATAATTAATAATTAATGCCCCATGAACAGAAGAGATCTCCTGGAGGGAGGATTGGCTGTGGAAGAGATAAAGAAACCTGCCCAATGAACAGAGGATAGCTGCCCCACCCCTGACAGATGGGAATTGAACACACACCCAGCTAACCTAAGACAAAGATTTAGGGTATTTTTCCTACTGAGGAATCTCCAAAGGAGATTTTCTCCAGCTCTGAGTTAGTTTGTACTCGATGTTGACAAGATATGAAATCAAATGTTAATGTATAGGTAATGACTGAGAAATTGCATGTTTGCACTACTGGATTGCTGTTCAGTAATACATTCCAAGCACAAATCCTCACCAATCACTGCATATTCACCACGGCGGCTCTGCTGATTCCCGAATGGATTGCTGTGCCAGAGGAAAACCTTATCCTTTATGCCATGGTCGTGTTTCTGTGTTTAAAGGCTGATCAGGAGGTTTCCTGTCAGACCAGGGGCTTAGAGGTGAAGGGTTTTCTTTATTTTATTTGTGTGTCTGGCAAATTGCTTGCAGGTTTGAAACTGATACCAAGTTTTGTCTTCATCTTGATAAAGTCTTACCATATGAACACTAAGAGAAGTTGGAGTTTGTTTACAACTGTTTATTCTAAAACCATGCATTTTGATTCACCATTCTAAGAAAGAAATTTAAACCAACAAAAAATAAGTCTATTTTAAAATATTTATTTGTATTTTTTCTTGATTTATCTATGCACTGCTAACATCTTCCTTTTCCAAGGACCAGATGTCTGCTGAATTCCACCTCAATATGGATGCAACTGTGTTTAAAATGCCAAGATCATTGTTGACTCACTGTGGACAGATAAAATAACCAAAACCTGGATGTGACAACAGTCTGATAGCTGGGGAGGGGGAAAGAATCCTGTTATGTTGTAGGCAGATGAGTCAGGAAGGCTGTATCCTGTTTGAAGAGGGTTTTATGGCTTCCAGTTTAGCAAGATACCAAACAGGCAATTAAAGACATTTGTGAATATTCTAGTTAATGAATATATATGCCAAAAGTAATCTGTTACATTGTGAAAAATGACCCTATTTCCTGCCAATTTACGATTCCTGTGCATGTTTCTCTGTGTGTTACACATGCAGACATCTTTAGTTTTCAGTATTGTCACTCTCATAATGGGTCTTTTCACCCATTGCCATTTAAGAAGCCAAATAATGAGTATTTATTAAACTCACGGAGTTCTTGTTGCTGTGCATAGCTGAGTTTACAGACTCTGATGAAGCCAAAGCTTGCAGCCAATTTTAATATTCACATAAGGCAAGCTATCTTGCTAACAACGGAATGTTTCTTTTTGGTTTGTACCCACAAATCCATAAATTTCTGATTTGATTCATTTAATTTCTGAAGCTGCTTTGCCAACATGACATATCTTCTGTTTAATTAAACTACTTCCTACTTAGGCAGTAGTAACTTTGGTTTGTTTGTATGTGTTTGCAACATGTTTTTTTTACTCTGCAGCAGTTTTTATGTGGGTGTTATTAAAGGACCTGCTCAGAGAAAGATGCCACAGGGAGTTCTGAAGAAATGTGTCCATGAGAGCAGGACAAACAAAGAAATGGAAAAAAAAATAAAAACCATCAGTGATTTTTTTGTTGCTGATTTTTGGTTTTTATTTCATAGGATTTATTTTGGGGATTTTGCCAGGATTTTTTTTCTCTTTTTTTTTTTTTTTTTCCTTTTAATATTAAGCTGGAATTGGCAAAATGGAAATGAAGAGTTTTCACTTATGAGTTATTGAACTCTTTGACAGGAGATGCAATCTGGTGTTTGAGTTATTTTTAGCTTTTGTCAGTACTGATGGTCTGCATCATCAAAACATGTGATCCCATGCAAAAGCAGCTCACTCAGGGGACAGGAGGCAGCAGGTGGAGAATGCTTGCAGGACCAGGATCTCTGCATTCCTTACACCAACTTTGCTCTTTCTTCAAAAAGCAAATAACGTGACTGCAGGCAGCAAAATAAATGAGTGAAGAGAGAAGGAGACAGATGGTAAAGCATTTTTAGTACTAATAATGGGAGCTTCTAGAAACGCCACTTGCAGTGTGAATCACTACCTTCTTACATACGTTTGCTTTATTTTAGGGGAAAATAAAGAAACCCTCTGTTTCATACAGTTTAAATCTAAATAACTTATGAGTTATGAGGAGATTAATTCATGAGTGCAATAGACCCTTTTTTACAGTCCCATACATTTGAAATATCTACTGTGAGAGACCATGGCTGACTTGACTGGAACTTTTGTGGACGTTAGGTACATAATCACCTTTGAAGGTGTGGACTTCAGGACCCCACACTGTACAAACACAGTTACCAATGCAAATATTGTTCACGCAAGTATTGCATAGATTTTTCTAGATGTGTGATATGCAGGAATGAGAAAAACACTGCTCAGACAGTCTGAAAGATGCTTAAATCTCATGAATTAATAACCTAGTGAGAAAAAAGACACTTTAAAACCTCTTTCAACCTAAGGAACATTGGAAAGGTTGGTACTGTTTTTAACAGGGGAGGCAGGTGTTTATTTCGTACATTTTAGTTGTATGCCTTTTAAAACTTCATATTTTACTTAACACATTTTCTTCCAGACGAGAGCACAGAAGGTTTTCCTTAACTGCCACAATCACAAAGAAAACATGTTTTGCCTATTTTTATTACATATAAAATATATAGATATTTATATAGACCACAATTCTTTCTCTGGCATCCATTTGTTTCCATGTAAATTTATATATTCTGCATATCCATATCCACCTCCAGGCCTGTAGTGACGAGACTGGGGCAACTCTTTTGACCCAAAAGAAGGTAAATTTGGATTTGTATAGAGACCACATTTTTTTATTATGACAATGGGGAGGCCCTGGCACAGGGTGCCCAGAGAAGATGTGGCTGCCCCTGGATCTCTGGAAGTGTCCAAGGCCAGGCTGGATGGGGCTTGGAGCAAATCTGGGGTGGTGGGAGGTGTCCCTGCCCATGGGACAGCTCCTTGTTTTGGAATGAGATTATCTTGAAAGTTCCTTTCCAACCCAAATCACTCTTAGGTGCTATGATTCCTACATACATTCTGTGCGTCTATGTACTTATATAAATTCATCTACTGAATATGTCACCAAATATTTGCAATAATTTCAATAAAAACTAAATCTAGGTTTTGTTAGGCATTTCTGTTGCTTCTTAGAACAGGATCATGTTGTTACTGTCTGCTCAGAGTAGGTAGGGAATCTGATTTTAGTAAATTGAATGTGGGCATCCTTTCAAGTAATATAGTTATTAAAATCAATATTTCTTCTCTCCATACATTCAGATAGGGGAAAAAAGTCTGAATACTAAAGGACAACACCAAAGTATAGGAAATACAGAGAAAAAAAAGCTATTTGGAAACCTTCTGATAGAATGTCTCCAACTCATTTTTATAAAAAAGATTTGTTAAGTCTAATTTATTAAACTGTCTGCTTAGATATTCTCAGAGCACCTGAAAAGCTGGGGCTGTTTTGTGAAGATTAAAAGCCTCCATTTAATTCTAAAACATTGTTTTCCTCTACTGTGATGCAATCCTTTGAGGAGTATGGTATTTCCATTTGATGGCTGCATCAACTCCAGCACCCCGATTATATCATTGATTGATTTTTACCTGGTTTTGCACAAGGAGAATCAACTTCTGAACTAATCACTATGAGCTTGCTAAACGGGCAGACGGAATTTGCAGTGCATAATGTGTAAGACAGACACTGACACGTTTCTCATAATTCTGAAAGAGAAAACAGGTGTTTGTTTGGTTCTCTGCACCTCCTGAACATCAAGTTTCACCTGACAATAGAGGGAATATCCAGGATCAAGTTACTTGGTACTAAAGGCAGTCTCAAGATTTTTGACATTGACTCTCATGGAGAGTCATTGATCTCATGGAGATCCTGGAATCAGCTTTGTTATGGGCAGGAGGCTGATAGGAGTAGTTTTATGGAAGTTAGTTCCCAGTTGATTCCTGAATTTTGGGTAATTTTAGTGGCTCTGAGTAATGGCCTTTTACTACTATTTTATTTTCTCTGAGAGTTTTGATCATTGCTAAGCCTGGACTGAAACACAAGCTTAGCTCCACACACAATCTTGTCATTCAGCAATGAAAAAATGAAGGTTTTCTTCCTATGAAAAAATGTGAGTATGAAATTGGAGCCTGTTGAAGACAGAAACCAAATTCTTCTCGGTAGTAATGAGGGCAGGATTTTATCCACTGTCTTGATTCTTCTCTATAATGGACCAGCTCATTCTTAGACTTGTTACCAAATGTTCACAGAAGTAGATGCCTAATGGCCTGACAGTATTTGAAGTCATACAAATTCCTGTTCTTTTTCAAATCCAAAACTAAAAACATCTTCTACTAAATCTCAGTAACATGGTAATAATAGGAAGTGGAACTCTACATAGACAGAATCCTCTGAGCCAAATGGAGCTTCTAGAAAGTTAAGGATACCTACTTTGTAAGTAGTCCTTTCTTTTCTGGAGAAATATTGGAAAGGGCAAAATTTTCCAGGAGGGCAAAAAAGATCCAACAAGCCAACTTCCCAGAAATTCCCCACATAAATTTTTCCTTAATAAGTTCAAAAGCAACATTCCTCTCTTTGGTGAAGCTTTAAAATACCCCCAGACTTGTTCCCATACTCCCTGTATAGTCAATGCTCCAATGTTCAGAGCTGTGGCAAACAAAATGACATCAAAAAAGCAGCAGCAAGCCTTTATAGATGGTTTTTTGACATGAAGCAAATGCAATTCAATGCTGACAAATACATGGCTTGGTTGCCAGTAGAATAACAAATAGAAAAAGAATTAAGTGTACCAGCCTGAGAGGGCTGAAAATCATCTTAGCATGTACAGACACGCAAAGCCTTCACAACCCCTTTGCCCTCTTCTTGCTGTGTCTAGTGTCAATCTTTTTCATTATTATTTTGCTTTGTCTTCTTGAAAAAGCCTTTGACTTTGTTTGTTTGTTTGTTTGTTTGTTTGTTTGTTTCTGTGTTCCCTGTGCCCTTTCCCTTTCAGGACTGGGTAAGCATACGTGACACAATGCAGTCTAACTCACCTGTAACTGCCCTGGGATGTTTGATACCCCACACACCAAAAACTGAGTATGGCTTTAAAGCACTCTCACTCCAGAAGCTGGGTTAGACATGGCCTCCTCTTATTTACAGTGACATTGTAAGTGCAATCATTCACAAATACCAAGACATTTGCATTTATTCCAAATTCATCCAGCATTCTCAAAGCCAAGCTGGTTTTGTGCTCACATGTTAATCACAAGAATTGCATTTCCTTAACCACATCCTCCCCTGTGAGGCACTCCAGCCCAGAGTGGTTTGGGCTGGGAAGAGCCTTACAGCCCATCCAGTGCCACCCCTGCCATGGCCAGGGACACCTTCCACTGCCCCAGGCTTTTCCAAGCCCCTTCCAACCTGGCCTTGGACACTTCCAGAGATCCAGGGATAGCCACAGTTTACATTAACATAAAAATTATATTAAAGCAGAGAGATTTTTGTTGCTTTGTAATGATTTCAATTTGTTTTCATTTCAATTTCATGTATAATTACAAAACTAAGATACTCATTGAAATAAAATGTGCCAAAAGGATCCAATGTTTCTCTAAGTTGTGGGTTCTTAGAACTAAAACACTCCATAAAATACATAAAATATTCAAATTCTCGATTGCAATATTCAGCTAAATGTAAAATATACCACCAAAATCTGCTTTGTACTTGGGTAAACCATTTTAGGACTAATAAATTTTAATAACGTCTAAATGCTAAGTTTTCTACAGGATCAGCAAACACATTTGGTGCAAATTTTACAGCAAAACTATTTTTTTTCCCAAGAAAACACATTTATTAATGAAGAATTTAAAGTTTGAATCTTCCATCATATCACATCCTGACTGGCTAAACTAAAAGTGTCACTGAGATGAGAAAAAACACTTTCATTATATATATATATATATTTTTTTTTTTTTTTGAGACATGTAAAACTTTCTGGCCATTAGAAAAATAATTATAATTTTCATCTTTGCTAAGAAGAAAAACATCAGAAATAATAAACCTTTCTCAAATGATTCCATGTTTTTAAGGATAGAACATTGGAAACAACATATGTCATTTTCTGAAAAGTATGAAAACAAAAAAAAAAGCAAACCCCAAACAACAGCCCAAATACCCAAATTAAGTACATACCTAGGCAAATGGATATTTAAATTCTGGGAGCCATTACACTTATTTACAGTGACTCTACATTTAATTTCTACAAACATGTTTTTATTTCTATGAAAATTATAGAAAATTTGAATATTGTATAATTAAAATTTCCATCCAAAGTTCCTATACTCAGAATATTTAATATATTGATGTAACTTACTTTATTAATAATTAAATAATATTTAAGAACTTAGTCAAGCATAAAGCATAAATGTTATTACTGGTATCCAGAAAAGGCTAAAAACCAGCTGAAAATCCACATTGTAAAAGCATCACATATATCTGGGGGAAAATAGCTGTTTTGACAGTTTGGTTTTATAGAAGAGGAAAAAAAAAACTTCAACTGTTTCATCAATTCAAAAAGAAAGTTTATTCTTGAAACTGATAGACTTGTTTTAATTGTTGTGGGGTTTTCACCTATGCATTAAAATGTCATTTTGATTGGTCAATAAAGAAAGTCTCAAAGCTCTTGAATCAAAGTTTTTTTTTCTGATAGTGGATGAGGATCACATCTGTACCTGACATTTCCCATGGAAATGATATTTCACATTTTGTTGAGCTTTTAACATTATAGTCATCAAATTTAATGTCATCTGTGACACTCACTCAAGAGTGAGACTAAGTAAAGCCTGCAGAAAATGTACTTGATTAAGAAAAGTGGTTTGTTAGCCTGGAGAGATAGAAAACTTTCACTTCCATGGATTGGTTCTTTATTTCTTTCTTGTAGCAGTTAATCTTTGGCAGACACTTGACAGAGCTTGTTTCAATATTCCTCCAATGAATTTTTCTATCATTTTCTTCTCAATTTCAAATAATCTGAAGTTCAGAAATGGTTTGTGTACTCTGATTTTATGGTTCATATTTATAGATCATGAAGTCGTGCCTGTATAGCCACCTGTAAACCAAATGACAAAGCTTTGGCTCCTGAACAATTATGGCCCAATCTTCAGGAATTCTGCACTGAGGGGCTGGCGCATGTCCAGGGGAGGGAATGGAGCTGGGGAAGGGGCTGGGGCAGCACGCGGGGCTGAGGGAGGTGGGAAAGGGGCTCAGCCTGGAGAAAAGGAGGCTCAGGGGGGAAATTCTGGCTCTGCACAACTCCCTGACAGGAGGGGACAGCCGGGGGGTTGGGCTGTGCTCCCAGGAACAGGGACAGGAGGAGAGGGAACGGCCTCAGGCTGGGCCAGGGGAGGCTCAGGTTGGACAGCAGCAGGAATTTCTCCATGGAAAGGGTGCTCAGGCCTTGGCAGGGGCTGCCCAGGGAAGTGCTGGAGTCCTCGTGCCTGGAGGTATCCAAAAAACATGTAGACATGGCACTTTGTGTTATGGTTTAGTGGGCATGTGTGTATGTGGTCAAAGGTTGGACTTGATGATCTGGAAGGTTTTTTTCTACATTAATGATTCCATGATTTTGGGATATGTGATCCCACAGCTCAGAGCTCTGGTTTTTTTCCCCTCATGTGGCAATTTCTACAAAGTTACTTTATGGCTTAGAGCTCAGCACTGGCACTTCCCAAACAACTTCCTGATGAGCTGTGTGTCCATCCACTCCCTGCCGCTTCTGCTTAGCACTGATCCAGGTGACCTTTGATGGAGTGCCAGCAGGAAAGGGTCCCACTCTCTCCACCATAAGGACAACCCCAGCAACACCTTCAACAGTTTTGAAGCTGTACCTCCTAACTTTACACATTCCCGTGGGCAACACGACAATTTTGCCATTTAAGCAAATTAAAGAAACCAATTTACAATCTGGAGCATAAAGCTGAGGTGTACTCACACTAACGCACCTTAAGTATGATTATGTGTTACTCTGGGTAAGAGCTGTGTCACACAAAACCACAAGACTGACATTCATGAAGAAACTACTCATTAATTTTTTTTTATACAGTGCATTCCATTTTTTCATTCCTTATTCCTGTGATCAGCATTGAAGTAACTGCTTTAAGATTGACAGATAAATTGTTTCTTTCCCTTTTCTTTCATTTTTTGCAAAAGTGTGACATTTTCTTCCTATCCCTCCAGATTCCTCTAAGGCATCATAGTAATATACATGACTGATAGAAATTTCCCCTTGGTTGAGCTTTTAATAAAAGCAGGATCTTGATACATTTACAATATTAAGGACCAGCATTCTTTTTCTTTTTCTTTTTCTTTTTCTGCTTCTTTTTCTGCTTTTTTTTTTCTTCTGTAAGATAATAAAATTCTATTTTATCTCCAGCCTTCTTATCATATATATATATATATATATATATATATATATATATATATATGCACAAAAATAGCATTGCATCAAATCTTTAGAGCCAAAGAGCTTTCATCTTTCTGCAAGTTAATCAATAACTATGCCACAGAGAAATCTTAGAAATCTGGACTAGTTCTACTATTATATCAACAAGCATATGCTGTTTACTAAGTCTAACTGCAAGCTGATTTCAAAAGACAGGGTAAAAGCAACCCAACACAGCATCTGTTTATCAGTAGATTTATCATTTTCCCATTTTGTTTCCTATGTCTTTTCCACCTAATTGGTATATTTCTGAATCCAGAAAGGCAAATCTGCAGATTCTTCTGCACGCAAATTACAGAGCAATATACAGCGAGATAAGTTGTATATCCTTAGGAGATGTCACAAAACCACTCATCATTCTCCTGGTTCCAATACAAAGTCCAGATCCCCATTCCAAACCCATGTTCACTTTTCCTTATCCCCTATTTCCCTGGAACTGAACAGATGCATTAAGTGCACTGATAAAGTCTGGTCTAAAAATTAAGATTAAAGAAAATACAGAGAAAATTCATTTCTATGTCTTTCTGAGGTAGATATACAATGAATATTCCTGGGTTATCCACCTTGTGAAATGAAAGATAAACAGAAATCAGGTGGAAAGAGGAAAAATCACAAATCCAAGGAAAATGGAAAAAATGTCACTCAAAAGTGAAAGTTTGGAACTCAACCAGATGAGTATCTGGCATTTCCTGTTATTTTCCATTGGTGCAAAGGGAACCAATCTGTGTGGTTTTATCATTTTGAAGATGATCTGAAATCATCATCATTTCCCAGATGTGTTGGAAACCAATTCCAGTTTTCACACCAGATTTGAAGAAGAGAACTTGTAGTACCAGTTCAAGCTCTGAATCAGTTATTAATTTGCCTGCCTGTGAACTTGAGGAAAATGTGCACAATATCTTCTGTTTGCTACCAAACTCTTGCATTCTGGAAGACATAAAAAGAAAACAAAAATAATTATACTGTTAAATGCCATTAAAGAACTCAGGATTATGGATTATTGGGCTGTTTGGGATGAATCTATGAATATTTTGCATTTTTAATGATTATCCATCATAGTCAATGCAAGTTTTCTGTTGAATTCAAATAACTCTGGTATCCTGCCAAAATCTATGTGGAATTGAAATTAAAGGCTTGAGCTAAGAGCATATCCATCATGAATAAATAATGTTAACATATATATATTAATAAAAGTGATGCATATATATATGTATATCCCATCTGCCACTGAACAACACTTAATTTTAGTCACTCTTTATGTAGGAAGAACTTGAAGGGCTGTTACAGTTCTTGTAAACATTTCCTA
Source organism: Onychostruthus taczanowskii (assembly GCF_017590055.1). NCBI lineage: Eukaryota > Metazoa > Chordata > Aves > Passeriformes > Passeridae > Onychostruthus > Onychostruthus taczanowskii. The sequence goes on from NW_024504012.1 coordinate 17,700, forward strand.
ATGCAAATCAATGTGACACAGCAATCCATGACGATAAAATGCTTTGAACTTCAACAGGATGAGTTCAGTCAGAGACCTCTGAAAGGTTGGGTTATATTTGGAGATGGAAGTTGAATGACAATGCAGGAAGTGAAACACTGGTTCTGAAAAAGAATAAACAATGGGCTTCCTGAAAGCACAGATGAGCCTTAACTCTGTAAGAATCAGAGAATCATGGAGTGGTTTGGGTTGAAGAAGACCTCAATTATCAGCTTGTTTCACCCCCTGCCATGGGCAAGGAATTTTCCATTAGGACATACAACTGTGGAAAATTACACTCACCTCCAGCTTGGCACAGTTTCTATGATTCCCTATATTTGAATTAAAACCCCATGACATTTGGTAGCTGCCAAATTGAAATACTAACTCCAAAAGTACTTTTTTAAGGGTGTAAGTTGTGGTGGGGAGTTGCAATAATTGGATTGGCTTTACATCAGAAGGGAACAGCTTAGAGGACTTCCTAGCAAAGTGCAAGCTAAAAGAATCTCAGAACCTTTGGTTTGCTTGTTTGGGGTTTATTTTAATGTCTTAGCATACATTCATACATTTCATACACTGTTTTGGAGAGAAGATTTCATAGGCATTTTGTAGTCTTTTAAACTGTGAGTATACTTAATGCTAGAAAACATCATCTCTGTTCCAGAACCTTGGAAGATCTGAGTTTGAAAGAACCTCTGGACACCCTCTGGACCAACCCTCCCACTGATTCCACAACCTTTCTGGATAACCTGTTTCCATATTCAAATACTCTCACAAAATTAAAGGAAAAAAAATTTTCCTTATGTTTAAGTGGAATTTTCTGTGTTTCAGCTTGTGCTGATTTGCCTCTTGTCATGACTCTAGGAATCACCGAGAAGAAAGAGTTTGGCTACTTCTGTGTCACTGCCCTCCCTCCTTGGAAAAACTACACGAGTGTTTTCTAGTAAAAAACAATAATGAGAACAAATGCAAGGAAACAGTGTGTGAAATTGCTTCTGGTATTTCATCATTCAGATGTATAAACTGAAATGATGAGGCTCCAAGCAGGAGGGAGAGTTGAATGCTAAGGGAGGAGAGAAGAGTTGTGGGAATGAGCAACTACTGTTGCTGTAAATATTTCGGTTTTGTTTTTCAGTATTGAAGCTGCATTGTTGTATTACTGCCCTACTTGAGGAGACCATGTATTACAGAACCATGACAGACATTAATCTGTCAGAATTTGGGAATATGTGGCAGCTGTAGACAAAGACAACTGTCTTCAGTGTATTAAGAAAATATATGAGTTTGAATAAAATGTGACCTGAGTGCTTGAAAACAGAGTTGTTTTCTCTCCCTACAATCAAAAGAGTTATTCATATATTAGTTCCCAGATACTGATTTTTGCTACAAATAATAAAATACGGACCATTCTCCCTTTAATTATTTTACCTATAATATTTCATGGACAAAAGTACCTTCTAGAAACAGTTGGTACCTGAGATTTTTCTTTTTGTTTTACATTGTTACATAAAATTGGTGTGACCATTTTCTCACCCAGATCTTCTCTGACGCATAATTTTATTTGTACTTCTGACTAAGCAAGGTGCTCAAAATAGAAAGAAAAAGAAGGGGGAAAGTATCCATATAGTAGTAAATAAAAAACTGCATAGTTTGTACTTAGTCATCAAAGGGGAAAGTTGTCAAATCTTTCAGAATTAAAGTGAAAGGAAAAAAAAAAGCAGTGGAAAGATATCACTGAGTCAAAAGGAAAAATTGATAACACAATCTTAGAGGTTATCTGTGATCAACTCCTTCTTTTTATGCTTTATTCAGTCCAGATCTCTACCAAAAGCATTGGTTAAAAAAATATTAGAGCTATTTCAAATGTATTCTGGAGGATAGAAAATAAACTCATAATTTTTATGCCGGAAAATTACGAAATCTTAATTTTTTCCTGTTTCTTTTCTTAAACATATTGCCAAAAAATGACAATACAAATTACTTATCATTATATCATGCAGTTTATTTTTTAAACATAAAGGTTGTGTCATTAATAACACTGCAGTTAATTGTGAAACACTAGAAAAGCATTTTCTCAAATGTATACATTTTTCCTATTTCCACTGTGTGTATTATTTTGGTTCTGGGCATTTAGATCCCTGTCCTAAAAGCTGCAAACAACCAAACCTGGCATCCACATTGTGTTACAGAGTGGAATTATTCAGATAATCAGATAAAACCTACAGAAAGTACTTTTCTAATGTTGCACTTTGTTTAAATGAGTAAAATTAGAAAGAGAAAAACAATAGTAAATAAGTTACTTAAAAATTGTTTAATAATGTAAATGCTATGCAGTCAGTACTGATGGCTATTGTGTAAATAATTTATCTTTCAATAATCACAGCAATTGTTTCCTAAAATGTCCAGTGATGGAATTATCAATTTACTTGACAAATGCACATAGGTAGAAGGCAAGTTTTAGCAAGCCATAATATGAACTGACAGAACACAAAATTCATCACTTTAGTCCCATGATTGTCAGAAAAAAATTTGTATTATGCATAGTTATAAATATCCATAATTGCATTCTCATTTCCATTTAGGCAAATGAAAGACTTTTACCATCAAGGAAAGGTATTGTGAACTGATAATGGAAACAATCTGATGTTTGTTGAGAGATGGCAATCAGGAGGTGTGCAAAAACAAATCCCTTTTTGAATATGCATGAATGTGGCTCGAGTATCAGAAATTATCACTTCCACTGTAAAAGTTTAATTATCAGAACAGTCATTCTGTCAACCACAGACACGCTGGGATGGTAAAAAATTCTATGAGAGCTGATTTTTTAATGAGACAATTTGTTTTGCTTTGTCCATGTTCACAAAGAAATGTGGAAGTGCAAGACATGCCCAAAGTCCCCTCTTGTTGTGGTTGTGAGGGTCCCAGGACAAGGGAAGAGATGAATCTGACTCCATGTTTCAGAAGGCTGATTTATTATATTATGATATTATATTATATTAAAAGAAATTATATACTAAAACTATACTAAACTATAGAGAAAAGGATACATCAGAAAGGTAGAAAAGAACGAATAATAAAAACCTGTGACAGACCAGAGTCCGACACAGCTGGACTGGGATTGGTCATTAAGGCAACACAATTCACATGGAACCAATCAAAGATGCACCTGTTGGTAAACCATCTCCACACCCTGTTCAAAAGCAATCAGATAATTATTGTTTACATTTCTTTTCTGAGGCTTCTCAGGAGAGAAAATCCTGGTGAAGGGATTCTTCAGAAAATATCATGGTGACACCCTCTCTCTACATAAACTCCTTGTGGCAACATGTGGATTTGGAAAGAGATTTACCCACCTGCTGTAAGAGCAGTTCTTCCAAAACCCACTCAGTGAAAATTCCACTCACTAATCCAATGGTTTCAATCATTCCCGAGTGAAAAAACTTCAGAAAGACAACCTAATTAAGTTTAATTAAGGAAGAGGAAGCCTCGGGCTTATCTGGTTCTTGGTAAATGTTGTCTTGAGACCCAATATGTCAATGGCACGCGTTGATGCTGGTTTCTGATAGGATTTTATTGTATCTCCAACTGTTTTGAGATAACTCATTAACATCAAAGTCTCTTTTCCTTTGGGGGAAGCAGTCTTTGTAATTGGAAGCACTTTCAGAGCAATCATCCCAATACAACATCTCCAGAGTATCCAAAGGCTATGTTCTTCCACTTGACTGCATGACCCACTTTGCAAACTCAGGAATCTGTTGGAGGCCTTTCCACACATGGCATCAACAGAGTAACAGTAGACAGTGTCCTTAAAGAGGTAAGAGCACATTAGAGTTAGAGCTTGGGGCAATCTGAAAATCATCTTAAAGAGCAATAAAATATATAGGTTAATAGGGTTCATTTTATAAAGCTGCTTTGGGTGGGGAAATTCAGACTGCAAATTTTTTATGTATAAATAAAATACAGACAAACCTATTTCTTCATATTTCTATACTTAGGTATAGACCAGAAACATTCATTTTGGGACCAAAATGTCTAGTGTAGAAGATTGTCCTCAGGAAAGCTTTTTTTTCCTACGGAAAATTTATTGAGGCAACCTGGGACACTCCAGGATGACAAGTAGAAAGGAAAGAGCCAAAGAAGGCATTGAAAAACCCTTGTGGAGCAAACACCACGTCTGACAGACCTGAGCCTCCAAAAGGTTGTGCTTTGAGAGAGGCACATGGCACTGAGAAAGGCAACAGAATACAGAGCACTGCTAAAACAGCATTAAACAAACTTTCAAGAAAGGTTGTGTGTGGTTTTGGTCTTGTACTGAGCATCTATTTGTATTTAATTACACTGTTCCTGAAGAAACATTGACTTCTTGCCTCCTAAAGTTTGCCTGTTGGTAAGTTTAACACCATATAATTTTATCTCCACTGTAATTATGGGACCAATAAAGACATTGAGGACCACCATCCATCTTCACCTCTCCCAAATTTCAAGGCAGAATATCAGTTGGTCATTCTTCAAATGCATTGCTTATTCCCTAAAATCATGGAGGCTCACAAAACTAAAGGAGGTTCAGGTCAAATCAGATATAATTAATGCTTTTCCAAGTAATACTCAAGTGGTTTAGGAGTTCCTATCAGCACAAGTGAAAGACTTTGGAAGGAATTAAATAAACTGCTATTAAGTAAGCAGCTCCTCAAACGAAGTAAAATCATATTCTAGAAAAGAACACAGATTTCTGGAGAATTCACAGGGGAAATGGGAAATTCATATAAATTAATTTACCAGAAAAACTATCCAAGGATCTGCTTTAGATATTTAGATGTCATCAACTACCTCTGCTTTCTAAACCAGCTGATTTCTGAGTGGAAGAATTCCTAAACACGGACCAGCACTTCAGAATCCTTTTGACAGCCAGCCACATACTCCTCAGATATTCTCCTGTAGCTGATTTCTTGCAAGTGCTGGAGGTGTTGGACGCTGTACAGCTCAAGTGTGTACAACAAACAGCTCAGGGAAACCTGCAAACAATGAATTATGGCATTCCAACCTCGCTGTGGTGGGCCATAAATCAAGAGCCGTGGATCCTGCTGAACCAGCAATGTCCTTAACCTTGCTAAATTCCTGATGTGTAAATATGAAGACTTAACAATGTGGCCTCAGAACAAATTTCAGGGTCAAATATAACACCAAAATTATTCAGCAAGGAGGCAATTTTCTCTTTCCAACCAGTGGTACCATAAATGAGGTGCTGCTACTTAGCAGGCAGCGGGCCAAATAAAATCAATTCTGCTTTAAGCACCAAATGTTAGCAGACACTCCACACTTAACGTCTCGTAAGTATCTTTCCAGAGTGGAGACAGATTTATCTAAGTCATCAGGAGCTGTTTGATACACCTATTATATTTGGATGTCATCAGCATAAAGACAGTAATTAAGATTGTGCTTGTAGAACCAACGACCCTGCCTGGAGCACATGCCGTGCATGTTAAACAGCACTGTCCTGCCTGGGAAAGCCCTGACTGGTATCTCCAGGCTTTGACACTACCCTAACACTTATAACACAGAATTTTAAGAAATAAAGAAAAAAAAGAACTGTATGAAATTAACCATAAATTAATTTTTTTTTGTATCTATAAAAATAAGTAATGTGGAACAGATGATTATTGTTCAATCTTACCGTGGGTCTAAGAAAACATGTGGTTGATGATATTAGGTGTTCAATTTTTTTTTGGTGATTATTTTACATTTATTTTACTATCTGCCAAATAGTTAGGTGCACAAGAAATACTGAAATCCTGCTCCCTGTTAATGTTGAATTAATCAAAACTACTAATAACTGCATGGAGTGAGGGGAAATTTAGAAAAGGAACACAGAGTATTAGGATTTATAAACTGCTTGTTTTGCAGCTCTACTTAATTATTGCCATCTAATTAGTTATCCACTATATAAAAGGGGAGATTAAAGAGATATTTCTCCTCTCAGGAGTAAAAAAGTCTGTTTAGAACTTTGAATTTAACATTCATTGTTGAAATTTCTTTCAGGCTTTCCTACAAATGATTGCTTTCTTTGTCACAGGTATGAACTATTCAGCAGTTGTCCACATGTCCCCAACCTTTAAAACATGAAGAAAAAAGTTTAAAAGGAATTCAGAGGAATAGATTAATTTATTCTACCCCTTTTTAGGTTACTGGTGGGTTTTTGGAATTTGCATTCTTTTAATTAATTGCACTGGGAGCTGTGCAGAGGAGAGGGGATTTGGGGAAAAGCTCATAAACAAGCAAGTAAAGCAAAAGACTCAACTTGAAATACAGCATTAAACTTCTGAGTTCTGTTTCCTTTTCTGTGAGCAATATAATGTGTATTTAATGTATTCATCACTCACTTTAACCTTTATATATTCACAGGAATAAAAATGTATTTAGTCTGACAGCTTTTTTAGTTTTATATAAATAAAGAAATGTATTTTTGAATTTTCTCTGCAGCTGAGCAGAAATGCTCTTCCTGAATACTCTTTCTTTCTTAGTGATGTCTAGATATGAATCTGATAAAAAACAGGATAAAATAGGAGCCTGTTTTGCACAGAATACAAAATTCATCAGATTTTTCACAGGTTTTTTATTATTTTTCACCGCTGCTGTGACTGTTTATTTGAGAAACCTGACAGTTCTTTAAAATTCTGTTACAGATACACCACAAGATAGCTCAGGAGGAAAGAAAAAACAAAAAAGAGGAAGAAAAACAAAATAGAGAATGCAATGGTTTGGGTCAAAATTTTTTAAAAAGTGAGATGGAAGCAGGATGACACCTTCAACTGTCCTAAAACCATGGGAATATAATTATTTAATAATCTGGAACCTCTTCTTTTTTCCCAGATAATAGTAAGTGAAATCTTTCTTCTTTTTCTTTTTCTTTTTCTTTTTCTTTTTCTTTTTCTTTTTCTTTTTCTTTTCCTTTTTCTTTTTCTTTTTCTTTTCCCTGGATAGTTTCTTTGGATATTTTTCTCCCTTGAGCCTATTGCAGTTGGAGCCCCCACCAGAATCACTGTCTTGGAACATCTCAGGAGGAAAATTAAATCAATTCAAACCCTTTGATATGACACTGCAAGAAACCCAGTCCTTACTGTGGTTTTGTGGACTCACAGCACCTAAACAGAATTGCAAATAGATTTTTGAAATTTTTTTTCCCCTCAAAAACAATCTTTGTGAGAATCTAATATTTTATTCCAGGGAGAATTAATAACTAAGAATTAATAACTAAGTTTATTAATTTTAGTCTATGGAAGTGTTGTAGTTGTCAACCTTTAAAAATACAAGGCCAAGAATGGAGTTTCTGTCCCCTTTATACAGGGAAATAAAAGTAAAAATGAATATGTCAACAGTACCCATATTTCACACAAACTGACTTTACTAAATACTTCCTTCAGAAGAGAACACAGATCTCTGTTTAGAGAAAAAAAACATTCCCTAAAATAAAATAAGTGGATTGCTGTTAATGTGTTTCCAAATTTCTAATAATTATAAAGTGTTTTCATGTACAGTTTGAGAAACAGCAACATAAACTTTCCATGCCTGGAATAAATTTAGTTAAATTCAATGTAATGTGAATATCAGAGAATTATTCATAACCCTTACAGAAAACTGTCTGAACACTCCGAGGACAAAGTACATTTTCACTTCATCTTTATTCTCCTACAGTACACAAGGGCAAATGAGGATTTATGAGAGAAATACATGAGGAAATAGCTTAAGTGAGCCTGACTCAACAAATATTTATATAAATACATACAAGGTTACCAACATTGGGCTTGATAGTGAAGATTAATTTCTAGAAAATAGCAAGAAATATGTTTTCTCAGGCTTCAACATTGGCAGGAGTTGCTACATTTTTTAAATGAAATCCAACCAAGTACCTGTTTTTTAGAGAAAGGATTGTGAAGATCTGAATGGTGACTTAGTAATTCTGTGAAAAATCTGACAAACATTTGGTGTAAACGCCTGGATTATTCCCTCATTCTGATGCTAGTTATGTTCCCAGCTCTGGAAGGACCCAGAACATGTTTGCTTGTGTTACAGGGTAACTGTATGCAGTGTTAATAAGATCATTTTGTTGTTGCTGTTGTTGTTCTGTTCTGGAGGTAGAACAGCTTGCTGGACTAAAAAGTGAACTCAGAATCCCTTCCTTTCAAATGGGTTTAAAGTTAAATAAACACAACACTCATTCAGACTTAGCACACAAGTCCAGCAGCCTTCCAAAATGACCATGCAGAATATTGAATTTATACATGAAGTGTACAGTTCTGCTGCTACACAATGTTAAAGATGTCACTGTGCTGTTTGATAAAGAAGGATGTAGGACACACTTTAAGGTGCAAAAAGAAAAGGATCAACCCCAGTTTATTTAATGAGTCTCCTTTCATAAGGTTTTTAAAGAACATCCCCTGTCTATCCACAGTTGATCAGTAACAAGTTGTTACCCTATATTGGTCTCTCAAACCCCTGTGTGCACATGCAGAGAGAGTTGTTGGTGACATACTCTTTTCATTTTTTTTATCTAACGGTGTAAAAACAGTTTATACAGGTGCCTGGTGTTTATCACAGTCCTAGAGTTCTTTATCAGGGAAAGCAGGTTGTTTTCCATAGTCTTAGAGCTCTTTCTCAGGGAAAACAAGTTGTTTTTCACTGCTGCAGGACTCTGTTCTCACTAAGAGCTCTCAGCTTTCTCACGGCTTCTGTCAGCTCAGATCAGGATTCAGTTTGTAGGCCTCTGACCTGTCGTTCCACCACCACAAAATATGTTAAGAAATGTTAAGAAATCCAAGTCTTTAGATGCCCTACCCTTTTTTTTTCTCTGTCTCTGCCTCTGCCTCTGTCTCTGTCTCTCTCTTTCCCTCTCTGCTCTCCTTTCTATCCCCCTTAGGTGGGAACACTTACCCTTCTTGATCAATAAATGGTTCTCAGATATAATATTTGTCATGTTTGCACTTTAGAAAAATCTATCAAAAATAATTCTCCCCAGCTCCCCCTTTTACAAGGGGACAGGACAGATACCCACAGTGTTCTACCTGCATTTTGCTGATGAATTCTCCATTCAGAACCAAAACTCCAGCGATATTCCAGACAGTGACCTGGCCTGCACGTGCTGACGGGGTCATGCATCCCACATCTAAATCATGAGACAGCACATTTCCTGGTGCTTATCCCTCAATCTTTCGATGAAGACCCAGAAAGAGTGTGCAGACATTGTTTGGGTTTTATGATTTTGGGTTTTTGTGAAAGTCAGGACGTTCATCTGGCATGAGAACAGAGTTCAGGCAGAGAATCAGAGATGCACAGCTGGAAAAGCCCCCTAAAGTCATCAAGGCCAAACATCAATCCAGTGCCACCAACACGTTCGCAGCTAAACCAGTGCCACAGCCACATATTTTTTTAACACTTCCAAGGACAGGTACTCCAGCACTGCCCAGGGCAGTATGTTCCAATTCCTGGACATGCTTTCTGTGAAGAAATTTTCCTGCTGATGTCCAACCTGATGCTCCCCTGGCACAGCCAGAGGCTGTTCCTTTTCCTCCTGTCCCTGTTCCCTGACAGCAGAGCCTGACCCCTCCTGTCAGGGAGTTGTGCAGAGCCAGAATTTCCCCCCTGAGCTTCCTTTTCTCCAGGCTGAGCCCCTTTCCCAGCTCCCTCAGCCACTCTTAATCAGACTTGCGCTCTGAAACATCAATTTGAAATAGTTTAACCCTGAAGTTTAACCCTAAATACTGCTCAGCTCCATGGTAAATAGTTAAAGGAAATTTCTCTTATGATGTCAATATCTACCCAGACAGTGTGGACTATACAGCTGTGCAGATCTTTGCAAGCAGCTCTTGCTAGGTGCATTTAGTTTAGATCTGGCCTTCCCTAGACCAAGATTTCAATTTTACACATTTAGATATCTAATCTGCAAAACCAAATCTTTCCAGGCTTGTAAGTGAAGGCTCAGAAGACTTTGGTACCAGGATTGTTTCACCTATCAGAATATATACATTAATAACATTCTGTATCTTTAGTTTCTGCATCTTAAACCAGCAAAACCATAAAGGTATTTATAAATTTATGACTCTGACAGAAAACTCTCTGAGTATTCCCTGATTCTCTGTCACAGTGTCTGTCAGAGAGGTAAGACAGTCTAGACTCCTAATGAGGATCCTCGCTGTACAAATCAAAAGTCTCTGGGAGAAAAACTCTGGGAGAATCAGCTCCTGTAATGCTTTGTTCTCCTGAACTCCAAATAATGCTTTAATCTTGGATCAACAAATTTTTGAAGCTTTTTCCTAGTTTTAAAAGTCACATATGACTATCTTGAAGGAACATTGACAGTCTATGAATAAACTCATACTAACTGTCATTTGTTATGAAAACAAACAAGCGTTTGTTTCTTTACAGAATACTAAAGAAAGGGGGTTGTCAAATAAACAAATTTGGCTCACATATCTGAGTATAAAAATATCACAGAGAACACTCCATTTCTAAAACATCACGTGAGCTGCACCATCAGACCGCTGCTGAAGTCAGATATTCCTAATCCATTATGCAATATTTTCATTTTATTGTTAGGTAACATCACAAATATGCTGATTTTCTACTCTAAATGTCACTTTCCTAATCATGCCAGTAAGATCTATATAAGTTTTTCTTAATTTCTCTATGTTTATCTTATTTCTCATTTGTGTAGGGACAAAAATCTAAATCCTGATGATCACTGTGGCAGCTGCTTCATTACACTCACTGTGTTTGGTATCCTGATAGCATTTTACTGCAGCTGATTACTGTGTTTTAATGGTGCAGTAAATTCAAGAATACTGTAGAGTGACTGCCTTTCTTAGACTAATAAGTGCCTTTCTATAAAACAGAAAAATCAAAAGGAAAACTCAGTCTCTATGTTCTTAACTCCTTCTCTTACCAATTTAAGCGGATCTTATATGTATGGAAGAAAATGGGTTCTGCCAAATTCTTTGAAAAAAGGCATCATCTACTGCTTAAATTTACATTTCTTTCTAGAGAATCAAGATTTTTGTTTCAAGGGCTTGCAGCATCTTGTTTGTATTCACAGAATTATTTCTATGGTGGGACACCACACTACAGAAAATAACACTGTCACATCAGCACATGAGTTTCCTTGCAAACACTTGGGAAATTTAAACTCTCCAAAAATGTGAATCACTTTTGCCATTCCTGTAGCCCTGAAATGCTCCTTTCCTTCACATATTTAAACCACAGAATCCCTGAAGTGTCCAAGGCCAGGCTGGACAGGGCTTGGAGCAGCCTGGGATAGCAGAAGGTGTCCCTGCCTGTGGCAGAGGTGCAATGAAATGATTTTTAAGGTCCCTTCCAGCCCAAAATGTTCTCTGCTTCTGTAGATGATTGGCACAACTCTTCCCTGTGCCTGGTTTGCAGAGGAATTTAGATCAGGGCTGACATACAAAGAAGCCTAAGCCCCCAGAGAAATCTGTGGTAGAAAATACAGGTGATACTCAGGTGTGCATCACATTTAGTTGCAGTTGGAGGGGGAAGACTTGGATTTCACTTTTAGAGAGAGATTCTGACATTCTGTCTAAGCCCATCTTAAATTTGCAGCAATTCCACCCCATGACCTGCTTCCTGCTTCTATTTTTTCCTGAATATCTAGTTTCTTCTTTTCATCTTGTGTGAACAACATAGTGCCCAAACTGACACGCCAAATAAAAGAGAAAGCAATGCTTATGTTTGGTCTTAATTACTCAAGTTTTTTCCAAGAGAATATGAAAGCAAAGTCAGCAGATAACTATCTGGTGGATATTAATGATGTTTATTTTAATTAATTTATCCAAAGTCTTTTGTGAAATCACCATTTGCCTTGTAGCCATGTGGAATCAGAAACATATCTCTCTTACTTACTCACTGGGGTTTATTTGACTGCAGATTGGCTTTCAGCATTTCACCAAGGGAGTCGTTATTTCTGCCTGAATTTCAGAGGGCATTTTAAGAATGACTTAAATTACTTCATTACTTTTCCTCCTTTGAAGGTATAATGTGTTGGGGAAAAGTAAATCTGTTACCACTCTCTTGCTTTGCTAGCTTCTGCAACAAGTTGAAGACTGGGGTTCTTGATGTTGATAAGGTTGGACTTGATGATCTTGGAGGTCTTTTCTAATTTTAATGATTCTAAGGTTCTGTGTCATACCAGAGGACTGGGGTTTCCTTAAATGAAGTCTACCTTGGAATACTGACCTGTTTCCATGACTGTGTTCATTACGAAATCTTTCTGTTTAGTATTTTCAATTATTATTCTTTCTAAAAGATTTTGCAGTTATGTAACTTGCTGAAGTTCTTATGTCACTCTGAAATAAATTGTTTTGTTGTGTGAAATATGTAACCTCTGGAACATGTGATCCTTTGTAATGTAAATGTTCTGTAGAGACAGAGTTGCTGCTGAGTCTAATGAAGTATCACCTGATAAACATATTCCTCCCTGTCCTAGCATAGTAAATATTCCAGGGTCAAACCCTGACCCCACCTGCACAAATCTTGCTCACAAATTTACCCCCTGGCCTAATGTCCAACAGGGACACAAAAACAGTCACCAGCTTAATTGCTGCCAGAGAACTATAATTTAATTTCATCTTCTGGTACATTTAATGGCTTCAATGTCTAGTATTTCAAAAATAAATATTTATCAACAAGACAAAGTGTCAGTGGCTTGACGTCCATTTTTAGTAATGCAAAGGATAATAATTTTCAAATGGGTTCCTAATTATGAATTCTGCCCAAAACACATCCTGTTTAATAAGGCAAATGGAAACTCTCTGTCCTTGTACATGTTTTTAGTGCAATAGGACAGAAGCTGGGTAACACAGTTATGAAAACAGAGAAGATTTCAGTGCACCCTTCTGTTTTGAGTTATTTATAACATGCCACTCTGCTTTTTATAGCTGCCTTCCTAGAGAAAAATCTCCTCTAGGACAAGTGCAAACTCTTCCGCAATGAACATGTTGGAGACCTCAACTGAGAGAAAGCTTCAGGTTAGAAGCAGAAAGATGAACTGGTTGGTTTCAAGGAGATGGAGAAATTGAAGTAGTTTTCATATACTGATGTTATTTTTAAGGTCCATCTAAAACACTGAACAGTCTCATACATTCTTCCAGCCATTAATCATCCTAAAAGCACCTTGAAATTCAACTTTGGCATTAAATTTCTTCAAGTAGCTTTTATTTGTGACCTGAATTAACATCTAACATTTGTTTCATTATAGAGTTTGCCATATATCAAGGCTTCTCTACAGATTGTTAAAAGTTCAGCCTGGCATCTGCTTTACCTGGTGTTCCACTGATTTACATTGGAAGTTTTTCAATAACAAATATTTCTTAGACAAGAAGATGGTATTAAGTGTAGAAACTCCTGGAAACTTTGGTATGCTAATAACATTAGCAGTATATGTTGCCACATTCTATATTTAACTCTATTTTAGTGGTTGATTTGGAAAAATTACATGAGTAAAAGTATTTTGAAAGTAATTTTGAAAGCATAAAATTAATAAAAAGTAGAACTCAGAACCAACAACTGACATTTTACTACAGTTTTACATGTTCTTTGAGTGAGCACAGATATCTCTCTGTTTTTTTTAACAACCTTCTCCAAATTTCCAGTGGGTTTGGATCTGGAACAGGGAAACATCCTGGTTTTTAGGCTGACTTTGCTTAATGAAGTAAATATGCTTTTATGAAATTCATTTGTGTGTGTTCTTACTTTAAATCCATAAAACCCCCATTTATACAGTGGATATTAATTAAAGGAAGTAATAGAAGAGTCAGGGCAAGTCCAGAGGAGAACCACACAGAGGTCAGAGGACAAGAACACCTTTGTCATTTCAGGAAGTCTGAGGGAATTGGGGCTTGGAGACCAAAAGGCTCCAGTGGGATTTTATTGCAGCCTTTTGATGTGTAAAAGAGCTTTAAGAAAGATGGTGAAAGACTTTTTACCAGAGCCTGGAGTGCCAGGACAAGGCACAATGGTTTTAAACCAAAAGACAAAGGATAGATTTGCACTGGATTCAACACAGATTTTTTTTTTTTTTTTTTATGATGAAGACACTGAAACAAAAGTAGAGGTTGCCCAGAGCAGCTGTGGCTGCCCCTGGATCCCTGGAAGTGTCCAAGGCCAGGCTGGACAGGGCTTGGAGCAGCCTGGGACAGTGGAAGGCATCCCTGCCCATGGCAGGAGGGGAGAATTTGTTGATCTTTAAAGCCATTCCAACCCAAGCCATTCTATGAATTCCATTTCCCCTGGTAACATCCACTGATTCCACCTTGTAAGGTGATCTTTACCAACAGTGTGTCCCAAATTACTTATAACCTAGTCAAATGTGAAAAAAAATAATACTGAAAAGGAAGTTTTCAACTTGTATATTTTACAGATAAGACATCCAAGAATCTTCCCTCTCTTGAGGTCTGATTTGCATTCTCATGGAGCAGAATATTGCTGGTTACAATTCCAGTGCACACAGTCCCTGAGCTCCATTTCTCTTATGTAATGCAGGCAGTAAATGTGTCATTTGAGTATTGTTGTCTAAGAAATATACCTGTGTCATTCAGAGACTTAAATGGTCATAGTCAATAAAGGTGAATTAATAATTGATACACAGTAACAGCAACCCAGGCCACAGAAGTTAATATGCAGAGAAATGCACTTGGACTAAGGTAACATGAAGGAGTTTTAGTCTTATTTTACCTATTGCGCATGTTTTGCTAAAGTAAATATGAAAAAGTTACATTCCTTTCTGTACTCTTTATGGATCTCATAATATTTTTTATACAAATATGGTTGATAGTCTTAATATCTGCTAATCTGTAACTGGAAAGCTCCAAATTGTGACCAGAGATGCATTAAAAGGTACTTATCATCCTACTCATAGTGCAGCAAAAATCAAGAAATTAGACTTTTTGAGGGAGATGATTTAAGGTTATTTCCCCCATTTTTTACCCAAATAAGCACATTCAAGACTAACATATTGCCTTGATTTTTCTGGGGATCTCATGATCTTTCAATTTCTCGAGCATTCTGGATGCTGAAGAAGTGCAAGGCCTAAACACAGAAGAATGCAAATACATGTTTTCCTCGTAGTTTCTTCCTAAGTTGTATTACCTCCTATAAATAGCACAGTGCTTTATAGAGGAATTAAATGTCATCTCAGTTTAACAGGGAATGGAAAGTAAGACAAAGAAAGCAAGTATTCAACATTTTGTAAGCCACTAAGAGAGACAGAAATTAAGATTTTAGGCTTCTGCTCCATTTCCTACGCAGTTGTACCTGACAGGTGTCTCCTTCTCACTAAGGATAAAACTTGTACAATTTACATATAATTTTTATATAAACATGTAAATAGAAACATTAATCTTTATACAATTAAATCAAGCATTATATATATAGATATATAGATATAGATATATATAACTGAAAAATAATTCATCAAAGTGCAAAATTTACAGTACCACAGAATGGATTGGGTTGGAAAAGACTTAAGGCTCTGTGACCTCCCCTGGGCTCTCTGCAGCAGCTCCAGCTCCTCCCTGTGCTGGGGCAGCTCTGCAGGTGGGGTCTCAGCTGAGCTCAGGGGCAGAATCCCCCTGCCCTGCTGCCCAGGCTGGGGGCTCAGCCCAGGGCAGGGGTTCAGGGCTGGGGCAGCTCCAGCTCTCACCCCCAGCACCCCCAAGTCCTTCTCCCAGGCCTGCTCCTAATCCATTCTCTGCCCAGCCTGGATTTGTGCCTGGGGTTGCCCCACCAAGGTGTAGCACCAGCACTTGGCCTTGCTGAACTTCATTTGATCACTCAAAAGCCAAGTAAGAGAATATGAACAGGTTTAGGCTGTTAACACCTGCCTACAGTGAAAAGGAAGGTGAAAAATTGGAGAAAGACTTTGTAAACTCCCTTGTCTTATCTTTTCTCACTGGTGTTGAAAAGAAACATTCTTAGACTGAGATCTATATACAGAGAGATTTATGTCAGGATTTTCAAAGATTTTGAAGAAATCTTTGTTTGGAGTTTTGCTTCTTAAGTAGCTATGGAAAGGCAACTAAAGCACAATGGTTTTGATGCTGAGTAGCTCCTCTGCTCCTCTAATCCCAGCCTGGAAATGCGAGAGCACGTAGCAAGTCCTGGGAAAACTTTAGTACTGGATGTTTCCAAGCAGGAGAGATGGAGCTCTTACAAGGCAACACCTCAGAGCACTGAGCAAACACGAGGTGAGTACAAGCAGCTCTTGTCACTGATTCCCCTAATCAGAGCAGATGGCCATTGCCATTACCTCATTACTGCTAATTAAGGGATGGAGGAGAGCTTGTCTTGCCACAAATTGAAAGTAATGAGCATGAGTAAGATGGTGGATATGTATCATGTAATGATTCATGTAGTGATATAGAATACAGCCAAAATACGTGGAATATATAAAAGAAACCCTGATACTTTTTAATTTATGGATTTTGTTTTCTTATGCAAGCACGGGAAAAAAAGAAGGGTTAGCCAAATTGTGTTAGAGTTCCTTTATTCATCTTCAGAGCTAGGGGACCTAACCCAGATCTCTCATGCCTTTGGGTTCTATATACCCTCTTCTTTGTGTATATAAAAAAAAATGCCTGTGCTTTTCTTCCCTGTTCTTATTGATGTTTAATGATAATGTAGTACATCATTGAGCTTTCCTAATGTTTTTTTCTATACATTCTACTTGTTCAGCCAATTGATTCTTTAGCAGCTTTAATCTTCTCAATCCCAAATGCTAGCTGATCTATAAAAGCCAAGAATTGGAAAGTGTTTGGGTTTTCATGACTGCAATAAATTACCTGTGAGCAACTAATTTAGTTCAGAAAATGTAAATGAATCAGCAACACTCTGAACTGCTGAAGTGTTGTCCACTGAAACCAGGGGAAAGACTGTTATTGACTGGGACAGGCTTTGGAGCAGGCCTTTAGCAGAGAAAAAAAAATAAGGGTAGGACTGAACTAGAAAAGAAAAAGGAACAAGCTAATAGATTTAGTTATAATTCCCTTTCTCTGCTAGCCTAAGTGCATATCCAACCACTCTATTTCTAAATAATGTGATAATTCCTACAAAAGGCCCAAGGAGGATTGTGCATATCTGAAACTTAGAAGACTTACTGAGAAATGTACTCCAGACACCAAAAAAAACCAACCAAAAGCACTATAGTTTGTAAAAAAGCCAACCAAACAAACAAACCATTCTTCTCAGCTGTACTTGATAGTTGCTGCAAACTGATATTTAAAATCTTTGTCAGAGTAAGTTTAATTTGCCAATGGATCTTTGTCTCCTAAAAAGTAGAGCTGTGCAGCTGAGCTCCAGGCATTTCTCAATAAACACACAGGAAATAAAGCTCAGGTGAATATTTGACTGAGAAACATTTTCAAACCATCTGAAGAATTTCAGTATAGGAAAGAAAAAATAAAAAAACTTGAGAAAAAAATGAGTTTGGTTTTCTGGGTGAAATGTTTTCTGAGTAGACAGAACAAAAGGTGTCTAGGGGCAAAATAGTTGGTTTTGCTGGTAAAACATATTCTAGCACTATAGATTTCTCTCCCAGTCTACATGTTTATTAAGTGTTTGCCAAAGGGAGAATGTGTTTTTCTCTCTATTTGTATTTATCAGCAATTAAATTTAATCATAAAAGGACAGTTTTACGCTTACTGACTACCAAAGCTAACCTTTGTTTTTAAAAACTGTCCTCTTCAAGAGTGACAAAAGGTAAATTTATTTTTCAAAGTGCATGTCACATATGCATGAGAAGTTAACTGTCAAGACCTTCCTAGGGATTCTTTCAAATTTTCCATTTTATGCTAAAAACATCAAAGAGGCTTTCCAAAAGGAACCTTGAGAGATGGGGCTTTAGAATCCTCAGGTAAAAGCATTAATGAAGTACCAGAGGTTTCATACCCAAAATCATTTTGAGAAGATGGTTTGTCATAATTCTCTAGCATTGCAGCTCAAAGGCTGTGTTTTACAAGACCAGGATCTGAGGGTTTAACAGAAAAGGTGAAAATAGGTCTGATTTTTAAATTGCAATGAACTGCCATATTTAGGGATTGAGGCAGAGAACTGGAGGGGAAAAAAAAAAAAAAGACAAAAAACCTCACAAGAACCCAATCAACCAGTTCTAATAAATCATTGATCTTTTTGTACCATGATTTTTTTTGCCTGGTTTTCTTCCTAGGCAAATCCAGCCTACAAAGGATGTCCTCATCCAACAAAACCATGGTACTTAGAACTGGGTGGAAGCATGCTTCAGCTTGAAGAAAGTTCATTTTTTAACTTTATCCGCTGCCTAACAAATAATGCAATTAGTAAAACAGTTCTAATCTTTTCAGGAAGGAATCATGGCACTAGATAAGATTATCTTCACATCTATTAACGGTAAATTCTTTACTCATCCAGGCTGGAATCAATCATTTTACAAAAGATATTCTGACCTTATTTTTGTCTGAGTTTAAAGGTGTGTGTTTCTAAACACTGCCAGCACATAAATGTTCACTTTTCTAGAACTGCAATCTCTCTTACAACAAGCATTCTATGTCACTTTGCCTGGCCAACTTTGACTTTCTGTCCAAATGATCACATTAATCACTTAACAGTCTTGTGATTACCACTGTAAAAGGATCTGAGAGTCATGTCAAAGACTCCCTTCATAAAACTGAGTGAGTGCAGTGGAAGCTGTAAACTGGCCTGGCACATGTGCCTGCAAGATGCTTGATTACTTTTTAATGTTCAGCTCTTCTGTGGCAGGGGAGGACATCCAATAGGGCTACAACGCCAGGAACTGGTTTCATGTAGGAGAATTTCCATAGCAGTCTCTGGGATGTGTGGCAGTCCTTGATGAGGCAGGAGTTGTTGGGATTTGGAGAGTCTGGTTTGAAGAGTGGACAGCTCCTCTAATCACCTTTCTGAGGCTTTTTCACACTTCTGTGGGTGTTCTTTCAGTTAAGCCAAAATCAGGATTCACAGCTGCAAGCAGGAAATTCTGAGTGCCAACGGGACAGTTTGATGTTGAACCAGGCACCAGCAGGTCCCTGCTATGGGCTGTTACTGCTGCTTTTCATGTCCTGGCAAGGATGGAACAACACATTGGAGCTGTAAACACATCCTGTTGGAAACAGCATGGATGGCTTGGTCCTGGCCTTCACCTGTTCCTCACTGGCACTTGTAGGATGGAGGTGCAGGATGGAGCAGGATGCTCTGCCCAAATGGGGCCAACACAGCTCAGATAAATCCCTCTTTGGAGATGGGGATCATTTTTGGGGTTGAAGGATGCTGAGACCAGCCTGACTCATCCATTCTGAAGTTAAACACCTGGGAAGAATAATGTTTCCCGAGTTCCTGACAGAGGAACCAACAAATTATAGTGCTGACAACTGATCCAAAGCTGCTGAGCTGGCACAGCCTGAGGGCATCTGACTGACAGTCCAACACTTCATAGTACAAAAACCCACTCCCAATGTTTAGAGGAGGGATCTTCAGCTCTTTCTTGGCATGTGTGTGGAGATTCTTCCCTGGAGTGGGAACACTCCTCAAGGCTGGGCCAAAGAGATTTGCCCACAGTCATTGGGATGGGTGAGTGACATCAGCCTCTACTGAGAAATGATTCTGCCAGATTTAATGTCATTGCTTCAACAAATAGTGCACTATAGAAGTAGTCAGAGCTGCCTATACTGTGCACTAAATAATTCTGATTAAGATCTGTAGTCTAATCATTATAATTATCATCATTAATCTAAATAAACCATTTATTTTATTTATATAAACACATTTGATTTGCCATCGTTAATGCTGGGGGACAAAGTCACTTTATATAAAGTCTCAATTACACCTTTACAGCAACTGCCCAAGCCTGGACTGGTACTGGATCCAGGCACACCCAGACTGCCCTCCTAGGACTCCTTCCCAATTGAACCCTGCTGTCAATAACCCCTCAGTGTCTGCTGCATATCCTG
The DNA here is from genome assembly GCF_017590055.1 of Onychostruthus taczanowskii. NCBI lineage: Eukaryota > Metazoa > Chordata > Aves > Passeriformes > Passeridae > Onychostruthus > Onychostruthus taczanowskii. The sequence continues at coordinate 37,715 of NW_024504012.1, forward strand.
GGGGTTTCTTTGGCTGCCTCATCCTGATGTGCTTCCCAGCAGTGCCAAGAACAGTCCCTGTCCTCAGGTAACCCCTGAGGAGGGGAGAAAAGCAGGTATCTATTTGCACTGATTAAGTTTTTAGGGTTCCCCTGCCTGCCATTGCACCTCTGATCCTTCCTGGATTTATGTTTTTGGTGATTAGCCTTCAATCTCAAGGCCTGACAATCACATTTTGTTTCCAAAACACGCAGCCTTCCCATTTTTACACTCAGTCTTTCACTGAAAGTCTTGTGGAATGTCACTGATGGAGCATTGTGTCATATAAGTTAAATGGTGGAACAACAGAATGGCAGTAGAACACAAAGAAGGATCCAGGATTAGAGCTAAGCAGATAGCTTTCATTAGAACTCTACCTTTTTAAAGGTTGTTTTGAAAAATTACAGAACTAAAAATGAAATTGCTGATTTCTTCACTTCTTTCTTGCTAATTTTAACAGGTAGATGTACATGAATATGAGAGACGTTTATTATGTTCACTGATCAGTAAATTGTGGATAAATTCTGTGTTACTAAAAACTCCTGGGAGGGACAGGTGAAAAAGGGAGTCTTTTTTTACCCCTCCTAGCCACAGAGGCAAGGTGAGATGGCATGGATGAAAAAAAAAAAAAGAATATTTTTTAAAGAGCATTTGTAGAAACAATTTCCCTAGTGCACGAAACCCGAGGTTATGAATCAGTGCTGCCCTGTTGTAATATTAGGCTTTTAAAAACAGAGAGTCACATAAGACTTATTTAAAGCTTTTGTGCATCTTTCCTTCCTTCTGGTGACCTGCTGTCATGGCAGAAGAATTCCTTGGGTCAAAAACATCACTGTGGCACTCAGGGGGAGAGGTGAGGCTACATCCACCCTACCAGATCAGCCCTTGAGACAGTGGGGTACAGTTTTATGTTTCAGCAATTCCACCTTTCTGATATTGTGCTAATCCAAAGCCCTTTCATCAGTTTGGCATCCCTGGCTTGCTGGAAAAATGTCAGGGGACATCTCTCTCATTATCAACACCTCTGCAGCTCCAGATCATTGAAATGTGCCAAAGCAGATGTTCTTAGGACATCGATGGCTGGGGGAGAAAAATGATGAAGGAAGCTAGTAGTGGCAAAATCCCAAGTAAATTTATTTGTCAGCTTTGAAGGAAGAGGAACTCCTGGAATAACAATATCTGCAGGTGCCCAAATCAAGAGACATTAGCCCCAAGTGAAAAAACCTTTGCTGTCCTTGTGAAAAAAACTTCAAGCTGGCTTACAATTAATGGTGGGGCTGTTTGGGACAGCGTAGACCAAAAAAGAACGCATTTGCAGGGGGGAAAGAATTTCCTCAGTTACTGCTTTTTGCCAGAATCCATAGAACCATTGAATGGCTTGGGTTGGAAGGTATCTTAAAGATCATCCATGTCCCATATCCTGCCATGAGTAGGGACACGTTCCACCAGAGCAGGTGTTGTTGAGTTACAACAGACACATCCCTGCATGTTCAAACATTGTGATCGCAAGAACAAATCCCAGGATTGCTCGTTGATCATGGCCACCACCTCTGGATTTCAGTCAGCTTGTAGAATTCATTCATTTTCTGGAGAGCTCCTAAGTATTCAGCAGGCTGCAAACAGCAACACTCCCTTGTGACTTCAGCCTATTGATTTTTATATTTATGCCATAGATCCTCCTCAGTTCAAAGAGAATTTTCCCCCATTAGAATGTAAATAATTGATATGTCTATTGATTTTGTTTAATGTTTTTTCTGAATTTGTTTTCTTTATCATTAACTTAATGTAACAGTGGGAGCAACATATTGTGACTGTCATAAAAGGTTACTCAGGGGAAAATACAATTCTTCCAAGTCTTTTCAGAAGTCTCATTACATGTGTGCTTATCTCTGTTGCAGAAGTTGTATGGGAACATAAGCACATCTTTTATTCTTTAAGTGTTAAAAAAAAAAAAAGCAAAACAAATGAAAATACAAACAAACAAAAAACCAACCAACCAACAACAACAAAACAAATAAACAAAACCACCACACACACACAAATACAAAAATACAAACAAACAAAAATCCAAAAACCAAACCAAAACAAAGAAAGAAAAAGCTGCTGCTCTGCACGGTAATCTTATCCAAACAGAATCCACATGAACCTCTTTGACTTCAGAATGCTTAAAAGCATCACAACAAACAAGCCAAACACCTGCTGTGCTTTAATTGCATTTTAAACTATCCATTTCTACATTTTCAACTCATCTATAACAGCAACAAATCTAATTTTGTATTAACAAAAGACAGAGTGGTTCATGTAATGTGCTCAGAAATATTCTCCAAACTGAATGTTCCGAGAAAAATGGCCAATGATACAGGGCCAGATTCATGATTCCAAAGAGATCCAGGTTTTCTCACCTTTTCTGCTTTTCCTTCTTCTCCAAGAAGACCAGTGAGGTCTTGCTATGGTGTGGCATTCACATTCTCTGAAAAAAATCCCATCGACCAGGATTTTTTTCTCCTGGGAAGCTGAGAAGCCCCAGAGAAAAGGAAAACAATTCTTATCTCATTTGCTTCTCCTGTGTTTTGCTCCTTTCGAATGTGTTGGAGATTGTTTACCCACAGGTGATTGTTTCACTGGATTCTGCTGTGAGTTGTTTTCACTCTTTGGCCAATTGGGGCCAAGCTGTGTCAGGACTCTGGAAAGAGTCACGAGTTTTCATTATTTCCTTTTAGCATTGAGTAAAGATCTTTTCTGTATTCTTTAGTATAGTTTAGTGTAGTATTCTTTAATATAATATAGTCTCATAAAATAATAAATTAGCCTTCTGAGAACATGGAGTCAGATTCATCATTCCTCCCTGCCACGGGGGTTCCTTGCAAATACAATACTATGGACATACTCTGAGTAGTTTTCATTCAACGGCTGAATTGTGTCTGCCTAAACAATAACAAATTCCACGTCCAAGCCCAGTGCATTGTCATCCAACAACATTGGCTGGACACTGAACAATTACATGGCACTGGATGTTTCCCAACATCTTTCTGTGATCAAATTTATTCTGTTTGCAAAGCTTTTACATTTTTACACAACCTTCCTGTGTTCTAGTCCACATCAGGAAACACAGGTTTTCTCAGTTGCTACAAAAATTAGGAGTTAGGACTTGTGGAAGTTACTTTTCCGTTTATGTGTTAGAACAGGTCTGTGCATGGCTGAGATGATGATGGATTGTGCAGATATTTTGAACAAGTTGCTGTTACCAGGTTTGTAAGTCGGGCTAACAAGAAAGAAGCAGCAATGAAAGAACAAGAATCCACCATATTAGTTTGGCTTCCTTCTCTAAAGAATCCAACAGTCAAATAACTCAGAGGCCTTGAAACAGTGACCGCAAAACACTTCACCTGAAAATCTTGGCAGTATTAAAAACGTAGCTTTATTTTTGAATATATTCCTGATAAAAGTATTGAACTTTGGAGAGAATATTTTTTAAAAAATCTCTATAATCATCAGATACATTTCATTTTCAGATTTGCTATGTTTTTTGCCTTTTTTTAAAATATTTGAGACTGAAGCAAAGGAATTCTTTCTCTCTATCTGATTTTGACCTCCCTTTTCCTTTTCACATTGGCCTGACATGCTGCTTTGTTGTAGGGTGACTTTTCTTGCTTATTCACCGCTCTTCTGCAAACTCCCACTGCCTTTGTCTTGTCACAAACGTAAGGATGTAAGCCTGGAAACTCCTGCTGCTCTGCACTGGATCATGGTTTTGCTCCAAGTTTCATGGGTAACCCACAGTTCTTGGATTTGGCAGCCTGGAAGTGCAAATATTCCAGGTATTGATTAGCTTCTCGGAAAGTGTTTGTAGAACAAAAAAAAAAAGAGGCAGAAAAAAGGAAAATAGAAGTGATTATAGGCAGAAATTTGCCTTTTTTAACACAGAGCTATGGTGAGGCAAGGGCCAGTTTAATTTTTTTTTTTAAATGGTAGATGCAAAGGTTTAAAAATATGAATTAATAATGCAAAGTTATAGAATATGACTATATTCAGGGGTTTCTTGGGATTAAAAAAAAGGTCACCTTGTTATATAGATTTAGTATCAGTTTATATAAATGCACAGGGAATTATGCACTAGAAAAATAGTCCTGTGGCAAATGAGTTTATAGAAAAAAAAAGGTATAAACATGTTTACAGTCAAGCCTACTTTTTTACTTTAAAAAAATCCATTCTAGGTCTACATTCTAAGAAAAATATGTTTCTAGCTCTCTAATTCCTGCTACAGTTTTGCAGCTCATTTCTACAGCTCAAATAAAACAGACCATCTGAGTGACTCATGATATTTTTTAGAACATAGTCTCAGTGAGAACTGGTTTACAGCCAAGGAAGAGGAAAGTGGAGAATCATTTTAAACACAATTCAGAATCACTATCCTGATTGCAGGACAGGGGGGAAAAAAATACCCTCTTTGGGTTGTGTCAGCATCAATTTAAATTGACACTGCAAAGCTAAGGAGCCATCTGGAGATGGAAAAATGAGTGTCAGCAGTCCCTTTTGCCTGGACAGGAGCAGGAAGTGCCTGGAGAGGAATGGCTGATCACGACACACCCACTGCAAGCCCCTTTTAGGGAAGGATGAAAAATCCGACTTTGGTGATTAAGTTCTTGATATCTTCTCTGGGTGGAGGGACAGTTACTCCATTATATCCTTGTGATAAGATGGGAAAGTGAAGTAAAAATGTGTTTCCCCTGGCAACAGGCAGAGCTGGCCACGGCTGATTTACACAGAAAAGATGAAATGAGACCAGCCCCCACCACGGCACATTTTTCTGTATGTATGGTGGCTGTACAAACAAGCCCTATTTATAATCAGCAGGTCACTGATGAATAGAGGTACTTGGTTTTGCTTACAACTTATAATTAACATTTTATCATTTCCTATCAGCTTCTTATGCTCAAAGGTGCTATCATGGGCATTTAAATGATGATGTTAGTTTGTCATAGTCCCTGCAGCCATTAACCATTTTAATTGTTGATGCATGTGGAGAGATGATTGATGTGAAAAGGAATTCAGAGCAGTAAACTATTGCACCTCAAACATCTCCATCCCATATATCACTCTGCACACAAAAGCTCACCAGATTAGCCTTGTTTAAATATTATTTGCATTTAAATTGCAGGATAGGTTATAGACTGTTTATTTTATGAACGCGGCTAAGTGCTAAAGCCAGTAGTGACATATTCCTCTAAACACTGAGATTCACAGGTGCACTTTGAAGGCCGAGTTCTAAGCAGACTGCAGAGTCAAGGACATGAGAGGAAAATCTCATTTAACTGCTGTAACGTTAAGGGCTGGGAGATGGGGCAGGAATGCACAGACTCTGTATTCTGAACTGTGAACAAAGGGAAATATTCCTTGTTCTGAGGAGTGCCTCTGTAAACACATCTTCATTCAAGTATTGTACAGCCTTAATAGATTTTTTTATGCACTGAATTGTTCTGTTCTTTAGCAGTTAACTTCAAAATGCTGTGCAGAAGGGGACTATGCTGATAGACTGCTACCAAATCACTTCTGTGCAGAGTTTCAGTAATGAAGCCTCTAACTGTATATTGATGCTAAATGCCATTGTTAGAAAGCCCAATTATATTTTTTTTGCATGCTCACTGGGAAGAAGTGCAGTAGGTCACTCATTCTGAATAACAAATCAGCTTCTTAGCCTTCCCCAGAATTAATTCATTATTCAAAAAATCCATTTTTTATTTTCATTTTTTCCTAAAGGTTGTTATAAGTTTTATAAAAGCATGCTTTTCTTTTCCAGGGCCCTTCTAAATTCAGTGCCAAGTGCCTAAAATGTGCATTACCCTTGTAAAAGAAAATAATTTCCATGCAAAAGGTTATAAAATGAAAAATGGAATTTAAATTTCTCTGTGCGGGTTAAAATCTGTAGAGTTTCACTTTGTTGTTCTAACAAAGGAAAATGTATCACAAAATGGCTCTTGAAATTTGTTAGGGAAGGTATGGGAATGCTTTTGGAAGAATGATAGTATCAAACACCTCCTTTGGAATCATGTCTGCTAATTCAGAGTTTTATTGATGAGATCCTGGAAAACCCTGGCTGACAAAGAATCTGGTCCTGATCCAGAAAATAATGAAAGAAGGGAGTATCTGTGTGGGGGGGAAAGTGCCCTACTGGCAAAGGTGATTATTGAAAGACTTCATCAAAAGAATGAGGCTGTGTCACTGGCATGCTGGCTGTGACTTGCAGGGCATCAGGAGCGGAGCTTGGGAAATGGTTCATGATGAAGGAAGAGCTCATTTAAGAAAGATGAGATCTTTTTTCCATGAAGTTAGAGAATCACTTATTGGAAACGTTCAGCTGCAAAATTGTAATAACTCACAAGCAGCTCATGGGAACGTCTTCTGCTCCATCAGACACTAAAATGTCTTACACACAAAAGACATTTTGTGTGTAAGGCAGAGGGTTTGTGAGCTTTGCTCAGGCCATGGGGCTGCTGCAGCTGCTCACAGCCTCCAAGGCAAACTGCTAAACAAAGAAATGAAGAGCAGCATCAATGACACCTCTCTGTGCAACGTCCACCTCAGCTCCAGTGGGCTGTGGCATCATTAACAGGGAAATATTTCCATGGTGTCTCTATTTTTCCCTTGTCATTCCCCTGTCTATTACCTCCCAATTTATTTAGGGTCTGAGCCTCTCTCTCTTCCCACACCTGATGCTGGTGAGTTAATGGTCACTGCTGGAATGAATTCTAGCCATTCTGAGCACTTTGAGGGTGTGAGGAAGAGCCCAGAGCTAGACTGAAGACATGCTGAGAGACTGAGGGAATCAGCATTCCTGCATCTGAGGTTGCTCTCCCCAGCTTCTTCCTGCAATATCTCCCCTCAATCCACGCCCATCCCACTCCCTTTGGCATCTCAGAATCCCAGGCAGAGAATCTGGAACAGGCTCTGATCCCCAAAGCAAGCTGCACACACCAAAGTTGGTATGACCTAGCAAGTCTGATTTGTGATTTCACGTCTGTGTTTACAGAAGGTGGGGGGAATACTTTGAGCAATACATGTGAAATGTTTGTATAACTGTTGAGACTCAGTAAATGATTATTCATCCTGGTAGTATTTCCAAAAAAGTGTCTGCTATTTATTTGCATCTCAGAGTTGTTTCCCAAAATAATAGGCAGCACATAAAGTCAAGGGCACTGGGTTCACTGATGCGCCAGCTGCTCTCCCAAGTGGAATTTGTTACAAACAGCCAATAATATGCTCTATACTAAGAATTTAAAGCATTTTTTTATTAAACTAGGAGTGCTAGAATTGTGTATATCTCCTGGTATTTCATTAAGGTTACTGGCCTTGTGTCCAGGGGGATAATAAGATGCCAGAAGGCTGCAAGAAATGCAAATAAAAATGATACGTAGTCCTGGGAGTGTTATTTGCAATACTGCAGTATTTTAATTCTCTAGCACTAGCCTTGGCTTGAGGATAGAAGGCTAAAGCTGAGAGTTACTGATGCACATCCTCAACCTCAGGGAGAAGATTTTTTCATGTGCTCTATAAACCATTTGTCTAGTGCTCTATACCAGGGTGGTTTGGAGTAGACCTTCATGTTGCCAAGTTGTAGACTGCTTTAGAAAGCTCAGTTAAGAAAGCCAGCATGTTAAAATACACAAGTTAAACCTGCTCTGGTTTACTCTGTGGGGAAACCTGTCTTTCTCCTGTTCCTACAGCAAGAATGCAGTTCCTGGATATTTAAATTCGGGAATATTTTCTGTTTCTCCCATTAGTGGTTTTAAATCTTTGGAACCTTAGACTTTGACTTTTGTGTGATGTATTTAAGTGGTAACTTCTGTTTGCCACGAGGGCAAGACTACAGTGATTGTTCTAAGTTAATTCCAGCACAGCATTTGTTCAAGGACTGGCCCATTTTACATTACTGGGAAAAGAAAACTAATTATTTTAACCTAGAGTAATTGTGAAGTGCTTTTGAGGGCTGTGGCAGTGGGTAAGAACTTGTGAGATTCTAAAAGTGCCAAGCATGGAGCCTTCTCCTGACAAATAAATCTGCCAGGTTAAATCTAACCTGGCAGATCAGACAGCTCTCTGCTGCACAGAACACTGGCAATTCCTTTGTCAGACTGCAGAAATCACCTGCAAATTTAACTTAATCTTTACTCTCAGTATTGTTCAAAATAATAATAAACATATATACCTCATTTGGTTATAAAACCATCCAGAAGCAAACAAAAATGTTTCAAATAGCTTCTATGGAAGCCATGTAGGCTGTAGTCTGCAAGGCACATTTTCCCTTCTTTGGCTATATTGTCATCTTAAGGAAGATGTCATGGTGTTCAAGTGCTCCTAAGAGTTGTGTTTGTCATAGAAGAGGATTTGAAAATTGTGCCTGGAATCAGTTACAAGGAAAGCACATCATCCATTGTCAGAGAATCCTGCTGGAGGTTTATCAGGTAGAAAAACAGGTAGAATATAAGTAATCAAAATTACTTTCATTTTCAAATAGAAATATTATTTTTGACTGAATGAATAGTCTAGAAAGGCAGCACAGTGGAAAATCTAAAGGAATATCCTTAAAGTCAGTGTATCTGGGGACATCCCCACCCCTGCAGGTGTCCAAGGAAGGCCTGGATGTGGCACTCAGGGCTCTGGTCTGGGTGACAAGGTGGAATTGGTCATAACTTGGACTCAATGGTCTGGGAAGGCTTTCCCAACCTTAATGATTCTGTGATTCTATGAAATCCTATTTTATACTTTCACAGCATCCACTACAAGTGATTCCCACCTTAGTGTGAGGCCTTTGGATCTTAACAGGGTTCAGATGTTTACTAAGAAGTCTTGCAGCAATTGTTGTGGGCAATATATTGCTACATCTGATAGGATCTATCCAACAGGAGAATAGTCTGGTTAGCATTATCAGGGGAAAGAGAAAGTTAATTTCATTAGCTACTCAGACGTAGTAAAATTAGCAGAAATGAAGGAAAAGTTCAATTTCACTTGTAAGGCCTGGAGGAAGACAGAGCCCTGCTGACCAGAAAGGCCCTGAGGCCGAGAACAAAGGGCTGCCCCTGTCAGGGAAGGTTGGTTTCTTGTGAAGCCTGCCCTATTCACAGGGCTTTTTATTTTTTTCTCCAGATTACTGGAAGAAATAGGCTGCTGTATCCAAAGGCAACTTTCAGGGACCTGAGACACCAGAGCTCTGCTCAGCTGGATCACAGGGCCAGACTCCCCAGCCACAGGCAAAAGTCCCAGCCTGCCTTCAGCTCAGCCCCTCTCAGGAGCACCAGTGGGATCTGGACATAAATCACAGAATTCCAGAATCATTTAGGTTGGAAGGGACCTTAAATCTCATGCAGTGCCACCCATGCCATGGGTAGGGACATCTTCCACTAGCCCAGGTTCCTCCAAGCCCTGTCCAGCCTGTCCTTGGACACTTCCAGGGATCCAGGGGCAGCCACAGCTTCTCTGGGCACCCTGTGCCAGGGCCTGCCCACCCTCACAGGGGACAATTTCCTCCTAAGATCCGATCTAACCCTTCGCTCCTTCAGTTTAAAGCCATTCCCCTTGTCCTGTCACTCCAGGCCCTTGTAAAGAGTCTCTCTCCATCTTCCTTGTCTGCTCCTTCACCTACTGGCTGTCCCACTTAATTTGAATCATCCCAATTCAGAAACACCAGGAGGACTGGGATATAAAGTCCCATTTATTTCGAAAGCTGACAGCCATATTCCACACTTGGAACTGGTAACCAAAGGCTTAATTGGCAGCTATTCCCATGGCCTCTCTGGCCACCAGTCTGTGTGTCCATGTGTGCTCCACACAAACAGCTGTGAACGTGTCACCACCAACCCTCCAAAGAGCACAGATTTCAATCTCAGCACCTAATTAAAGTCTGTTCAGAGGGTTTGATATCAAAGACCAGCACTATTTGATGTAGGCAGCTTTTCCTCTGTGCTGCTCTGATCACTCTCTTTCCAATTGCTTTAGTTGTTAGCTGTATAATTTTTTAATTTTAAAGCTACGACCTTGCAAGTTCTTGTGTGAGTTCTAATGACACCACCAGAATCAGCTTTCTCTGGTTATTGCCCACCAGCCCAGATATGCAGCTCAGTCATGTTTAATTGAGGAATATATCAGCATATCTCCTGCCATGAGTCAGTGAAGCCCCCCCAAATGTGCCCACCTCTAATTGGTCACTGGGACAAGTGGTCTGCACACACACAGACTTAGGGAATATCTGCTTATGGCCTGAAAAATAGATTATTTTAAGTCTACAGATCAGTGGGGGAATGAAAGGTAACATCAGTTATGTGTTATCTGGTGGTATGCACCAGCTAGTTAAAAAATAAGGGTTAAATTAAATATTTATGTTAACTATGTAGCCTTAGTATAATCGTTTGCATTTCTAATTTACATTGAATTAAATGAAGGGAACTTGTAAGGGTATTCCGAAATTACATGTGCAAGAATAGACAGGGGAAAAAAATATACCTATGTAATATAATGCATTCCATATTATTAAATGTTAGAAAAGGGGGGAAAAAACCTAAAAGAAAAACCACATTTAACCATCCTGTCCCATTTCATAATGGGAAAACTTCTGAAGGACTCCCTGTAGGACCCCTTCTAGGTTTCATTCTTCCACACGTTCCCGTGAAACTGATGCAATGCAAAATGAAGTAAAAAGGATTAAACTTCATTTTAGGTGCCTAAAGAGATAATCAGCTGAAAAATTGCATTCTGGATTTAGAATTCACAGGCCACAGAGAGATGTGTGAGCGTGAAAGTTTCAATAATCTGAAAGTGTTATTTTTTTACATTTCCATGTTCAACCTTCACACAGTATTTGATTCCCTAAAAGAAATCCCATTCCTTCCAAATTTAGTCTGTTTGTTGCTTGTTGGCACTTTTTTAATATAAAACAAGCATGTTGTCACTTTTTTAATATAAAACAAGTTGCACCAAACCCAAGTGCCCCATTACACATCACATTCATTAAAACAAGTGACTTATATAGACATAAGTGGATTTAATTCATGATATGCTTAAAAGTGATGCCAAGTCCCTCAAAAAATAATTCCTGTTTTTATGAGATCTGTGCCTACTTCTTCATCCTCCCTCTTCAAATAGATAATTCCTAGGAATTTTGGGGTTCTGACCTTGATCAGACAACTCATTTCCAGGATACATCTTGACAAAATACATTTGCAGAGCAAGCATGGTTGAAAATGTTTCCTAATAACCGTAGTTTCTGTTCAATTTTTGTGTGACTTTCTTAGATAAGTTTTTTCCCTACTTGTACATTTTCTTTCAGTGCTTCACTGTGTGTTCTTGGCTTTCTGCTGCTGCTGAGGACCAATATTTTCTCCAGCACAGTTACTGATCCTTCTTTTGGTTTTAATATTCTTTCTTGACAAGAAATAAGCTTAGCAGGATTTCAGAGCCCTCAGCAAATCCAACTCTCCAGCTACCAGGATGATGACTTTTCTGCCTACACATTTCTGAACAACAATATTTCTGCATTTTCCTTGCTCATACAAATCACCAGAAAGTTTTAAGCAGTGTACTTTTTTTTCACTGTTTTTGAGAGAGGGATAGAATTGAATCTGACAAGATTTAAAAAAGTTTTTAAAGGGCCCTACCAGTTCACAGTGGGAGATAAGTTGTTTTATTATTGTTGTCATCTCTATAACATTTTTGATCTTATTATTTTGGGTGGTTTTCATGCATAAAAGTAAAGCCACCATCTATGTACACATTACTCTTTGTAGTGTCTACCATTTTTAAAAATTCCAGTATTTAAGGAGATGGGGAAAGCAGAATTAGTGCTTCTCTGACCAACTAGGAAACCTAGGACAAAGGGTTTCCTAGGAAACCTGGGAACCCTAGAAAAATGGCATGGGTTTTATTCCACAATTTTATTCTAAGCTGGTCAATTTTGTTTACAGTTATAATTTCCTTCCTTCTTTCCTTCCTTCCTCAGTAGGGACAGAGGAAATGTCATTGTTTCTATTTCATCCATGGGGAAATTAAAAATTTGGTTTACATGGATTATGAATATGATTATGAAAATAATCTAGAAATATTCCTGGTTTTATTTGTGGTGTATTTTTTCCCCTTTTCCTGTCAAAGGAAAATCCTATCTTACTTTCATATTCGTATTTCCTTCCTGCTTCTTATGGTGTAAAAATCCTAGAATATTGGTGGTTTAAGATCTCCACATTGGGTTGAATGACACGGCTCTGGTTCAGCAGCCTCTTCTAGAAATTTGTTTCAAAATGTATAGAATAAATCATAAATAACTAAACCCCACTAAAAACATAATAGAAGGCTTAAATAAAGTGATAAATTTCTGTCCAACACACTTCTGTAAAGCTCCAAACCTTCTTACTGGTTCAAATCTTCAGGATCTAAAAAACCCCAGGGGTTTTTGCTTACAGAGCTCTGGAATCCTTCTGCTGACGATGTGTTCAGCATTCATTTGAAAAGCAAGCCAAACTACACCATAAATTTTTCAAGAAAACAATGGAAACATGGGATTTATGATCATTGACTCTTGCTGAAGGCTGATCCTGTAGATCTGTATTTGTCATTTCGATTGCACAAAGTCATTTTTCAGTTTTTCATGGCTGGCTGAAGGGCTAGAGTGCCAATGGAAACATCACGTTGAAATAACAGATGTCAGAAATATTGCACCAGGAACCAGGAGCTACTTTAACAGACCTTGCAAAATATTGCTCCTTCTTATACTGAACGTAGGGGTAAGAGCATTTTTTATTTGCTTTTTAAGTCAATTGGCACTTTGTCTCAACCGGAGCCATAGGCTGAGATTGTGAGGGAATTTCAGTTTGTGGCAGTGCATGTGAAGTTTTGTTTTCAAGGCAGTGAGCTACTTGATTGGGCTTTTGCTGAGCAATAAATAAATTGGCTATTTAAAGGTCCTTGAATAGTAGAAAAGCATTGTATCACTCCTTTACAGCTGTTTCACTGAAAAATATTTAATTCTTGTCCTCTCTTGCATTCATCTAAAGAAAGGTTATTAATTTTCTTTCCAGTTGTGTTTTGCTCAGGGAATATTCCCCAGTGCCCTTCTGGCTTGAGGTATGCTTGAAGGTTTTCCCAGCATAAGTATGTCAAACAAGAGAGTGAAAATTAATTTCCCTGTCAAGTGCATCTTTGCTAGAAAATAACAGGAAGAATAAAGAATGTAGCTGGGAAAGGGTGAGTTGTTAATGGTTAACCAATTTAATGCAGTTTCTTAGTTTATAGGTGTTCCATTTGATGAAAATATCACTGAATTTTATTTAGGGTAAGAGATCAATATTTGCCTGGTCCTGCATTAGAAAATGCAATTGTACATATATAACAAGGAAAGTGCTATCACTGTTAAATTGTGATCCAGGCAAGAATTTTTTTTGTTATTATTTTTTCTCCTACAAGAAAATTTGATGCAGAGTTTGTTTGGTATGATTTTCATGAAGATCCTCATTTTGAAGGAAAAAAAAAATCAGACTGGTACTACAATGAGAGAAACTGAGAAAGTGAAGTTAAAGTTCTGCAAAACAACTTCAAGTTCCTCTTAGCAGAAGAAGTATGAAATCAGGAATGGAATTCAAATGTTTATCCTCAAAAACTTCCTGGCATTTTAAACATGTTGATTGTTTTGAATAAGGTCTGTACAATCTTGTTATATCAATATTAAATATCGTAACAAGCCAAAGGCATTGTCCCTACAAAAAGTAGCAATATTTCATGTGGTGGCTTAACCTGCAGGTAGCTAAACCCCACAGAGCTGTTCATTCATTTTTTTATTCATTCCCCGCAGTGGGGTCAGGGAGAGAATAAAAAAAAAAGGTTAAACTCCTGGGCTGAGATAAAAAAGGTTCAGATGAAGAGGAAGGGGAAGAGGGTAAGGAGAAGAGGGTAAGAAGGAGGGAAAGAGGGGAAGGAAAAGGGAAGAAGGAAAGGAAAAGGAGAAGGAGAAAGAGAAGGAGAAGGAGAAAAAGGAGAAAAAAGAGAAAAAAGGAAAAGGAAAAGGAAAAGGAAAAGGAAAAGGAAAAGGAAAAGGAAAAGGAAAAGGAAAAGGGACTTCCTTCACATCTGACAGAAGTCACCTCCAGAGGCTGTGGCTTGTGCTCCTTTCCCATCTCTTTGTCATTGCCCCATTCCCTAGAAAGGGATCCCAGCTGCTTGGTTCCCTACCTTGTAACTGCAGGCTGCTGGCCCTGTTGTCCCACATGGATTATGGGTGAAATCTTTTTGCCTGTCCGCAGTTCACTGAAGGATGAGGATCAGGTGTACAGAATCAGGAAGGACAGCAATAGGAATGTGCTCGTTCAAAATCCCAAGTATATCCAAAATTTTCAAGAGCCATTGTAGCTGGCTTGGAGGAGAAGAGAAAGGTGAAAGGGTGGAAGTGTCCTCCCTTGACTTCCCCATGGATTGGCACTGAGGAGAAAAGGTAAAGACAGAAACCATTCATAGTTTCCAAGAGATCTTTCCTGAACTGCAGAGCTGATGGTAATGCTGAGTACAAATACCAGATTAGTGTCACAACCAGTAATTTCATCGTATCATGAGCCAGTGCTACACAGTACACAAAAGTAATAACCTTAATCCAGCCCCCAGAGATGCCAAACAGCACAACAGGGAACATTCACAGGAGGTGAGGTGCTACACACCACAACTCTGGGGATGAGCACAGCAAGTCTGAGACGAAATTAATAAATATTGTGCCCAGAACTATTAAAATATTATAATGAATTATTATAAAAATGTGGGGTTTTCTAACATGCTGTGGTCAGATTTATCATTATCTCAACACTTTATACCCCATATTGAGTGTTGTGGTTTACCTGGCAGGCAGCTAAACATTGCAGCCACTCACTCATTCCCACTTCAGTGGGATAAGGGAGAGAAGCAGAAAAAACTCCTGGCTTGAGAAAATGATGGTTTGAAAGAAAACGAAGGGGCAATAATAATAAAGAAAAAAGAATATCCAAGGTGCTGCACAGTGCAGTCCCTCACTACCCACAGACCCATGCCCAGCTGAGTAGTGGCTGCAGCTCCCCCCTTTTATTGTTCATCCAGGATGTTATCCAGTATGGAATAACCCTCCAGCAGCTTGGATCAGCTGTCCTGGCCCTGTCCCCTCCAGCTTCTCCTGCACCCACAGCCAGTTTGTTGCTGGCAGAGCAGCAAGAGAAGCCAAAAACTCCTTGAGCCAGTGTAAGCCCTGCTCAGGAACAACCAAACCATCAGTGTGGAGTAACACTGCTCTCATCCTAGACCCAGAACACAGCACTGAGCCAGGCTCTGGCTGAACCAGGTTTCTGTAGACAGCAGTGCTGTGTTACATGGAAACCAGGCAGGAGAGTCTGAATCCAGCAGAGAGCTCAGTGCCCCAGCAGAAACACAGCTCTGGCTGAACCTGTAAGAATTGGAGACCCTCAAGGGGAATCCAGAACCTCTAATGCCTTTCTGGTATTTGGATAGTGTTAGGACAAGACATTTCCACTGATTTTGAAGGTACCTAATGAGGCTTAAGTGGCAGCACAGGAACAGCTCATTTCTGAGTAATTTCTGAGCCATAATTTGTATGTGCCTGACCATTTGTGTCTTTAAATTTGGAGCCTTTACAGTGATTCTTACCTTTACAGTGGTTCTTTCATGTGCATTTCACATTACTTTGGAAAAGTACCTCAGTACCCCAGGTAAGCCCATTTACACCTGTAAACGGAATTCTAATTTCTTTGTCTTTCTGAAAAGAGTATTTTGGTTTCCTTGGAAAGAGAAAAAATGGGACAAAACATTTGAAGCAGAAAAGTTAAGTGGGAGACTGGAGAAAGTCTCATTTTAAAGCAGCATATTTTCAGTTTTTAGAAAAATATTTACTTGTTTCTGAGGAGAGATTTTTTAAGTGACAGCAGAGGGAAACAGTTTGTCTTCTTTTCTTTACTCATGTAAAGAGTCTCCATTTCTAAATGTAATTAGAGGCTCTGCATTTTTTGCTGGGAATTTTTATTTTAGCCCTTGATGTGAATGGAACACTCGCATTTAAATATAGAAATTCTTTAAAAAATCAGAAAACAAACAAACAAACCTAAAACAAACAATCAAAAAAAAAACCAAAGAGAAACAAACCCAAACAAATAGAAACCACTAACACATTGAAAAGAGATCTGCTGGCACAACAAGGAGGCTGCAAAGAAGCACCATGAGCCAACACCAATACTGGGAGTGTGGGGCATCCCAGATAAATTTCTTCATCACAATTTACTGCTCCTGCTTCTGATTGAATGTCCCCTTCAACATAAAGACCCAAAGAAAAGGAAAAGAATGTAAAAATTTTTAGAAGTCCTCATATTCCTTACAAGAATAAATTTAAATTTTATTCTTCAGTTAAATGTTCTGCCATTGGTTTCCTTTCTTAACAAGATAACTTTGCAGTGAGTCAGTTAATAAATAATTGCATATCATAGATAATTAATAGGTAGTAGATAGTAGATAATTAATAGATATTTGTTGCGATACGGCACGAAATGATGACACAGACACTGCTGCTCTCGAGGGGAACAAAAAAGAAGAAGAAGAACTTTATTTTCTGACTCCAACATTTATAGTTTTCCAAAGGTGACAGTGGATTGGAGGGTGACAGTGCCACCTCTCCAATGCCACTGGACAGACCAAGGGTCCATCAATTCTCTCCACCTCCATGAAAGAATGCAAAACATAGGTTATTTACAGAACTGTGTGTGAGAAAGTTTGTTGAAAGAATGCAAACATCAGAAGGCTTAACAAAGTCTTACAAAATCAGGGCGACAAATAAAACCAAAGGGAATGAGGAGTTAGTATTATTTGTGAGGATAGCACAGCAGGCAAATAGATAGTAGATAATTAATAGATATTATGATATTAGATATTATAAATAGAGAATTATTGACATTCCCAGGTTGGAAAGGACAACACTCTCAGGCATAGGATGGGATTGCTGAGGTGTCTGTGCAGGGCAGGAGTTAGACTTGATGATCCTGGTGAGTTCCTTAAAAGTCAGGATATTCTGTGTTTCTGTGATACTAATTTTAAATATTTTTCAGTTCTGTTACCTATCATGCAGCCTCCATTATTCTTTCTTTACCTTTATCAGGCTTCTAAATCAGGAAAGCAAGAGTGTAAAATTTTCTTTCCTTGAGTTACTCATAAATCATAGGACATTATTTATAAAGGGAAGGAAAAAAACATCAAAAGGGAAAAAAATATACCAGTCATGCATCAGCAAAAATCCCAATGAAACCTTGAGGAATGGAAGGCAAACAGAAGAGTCAGGATGCAATGATGGGACACAGGGAAATGAACAGAAAAATACAGCGAGTGAAAGTTATCTAGTGATAAAAAAAAGGAAACAATGAGCATATTCAATTCAAGGTCCATTACTTTTGCCTGGTGGGTGTTACAACCCCACTTACAGTCAATGAAATTACTCCTATTGACTTGGAAGTATTTTCAATCAGGCCTAAAGCATAATACCTGTACCACTTGTTAATCTAGATGTGCACCGTTTAAAAAAGTTGAAAGGTTCTCTTTCAACTAAGAAACCTAAAAGTTCTGAATGCATTTTCATATATTTCAGGATGTGTCTAACCCAAAACATAGAGCAGCAGCTCTGCAAAACAATGCCCTGAGGCAGATTGAATTCCAGCACACAAAACTCAGCAGCTCCTGTAGATCACTTGTGCATAGGAATTACAGACACTGC
Organism: Onychostruthus taczanowskii; assembly: GCF_017590055.1. Classification (NCBI taxonomy): domain Eukaryota; kingdom Metazoa; phylum Chordata; class Aves; order Passeriformes; family Passeridae; genus Onychostruthus; species Onychostruthus taczanowskii. The sequence goes on from NW_024504012.1 coordinate 55,491, forward strand.
TCAGAATGTAATTTCCTACAAAATCTCACTGGAAAATAAATTACTTCAGATGGGATGAAAGATCTTGCTAAAATATTCTTTTGCAAAATGAAACTCCCATGGCTAGGCAGCTCTGAATAAGTTCTGGTTGAAAATAGGCTATTTTTTGTAGCATTCTGCAATTTAATTACTTTTTAATTTTTTTTCTTTTTTTTTTACAGTACGTGATAATATAGTATCTGTGCATACTGAGACTTAATGGCAAAGTATGACATAAAGAGTCAATATATATATATTTTTATCAAATATATATATATATATATCAAATAGCAAAAAATTGCTCCTGCACTGACAAGAGCATCTTTTTGTATCTATGTTCATCTGAAATACACAACATATTCAATATGTCACAGTCTGAGCCATTCATTCCAGCACTGTTACTACATTATTCTGATACATCATTTTTACTATCTTGCTACTTGCTGAACAATCATGAAGGAATATAAAATGTATATGCAAGTTCACAATACTTTTTAAACATTTTTCTAAAGCCATTGCTTAAATCAGTTGAAAATGAAATGCCACTTGTTAAAATAATATTTTCCTCCAACTACAGCTTTTGGCAATTTGATGTTGCACGAAAAATTACGTCTTACACTTCTGCAGGAATATCTTCTCACAGCACTCAGATATTTTTTCATCAGACTCTTTTTAGAAGAGGAGAGAGATCTCCAGCAAATATACATTTGCTTTCAAAGGGGATTTCAAAGAGGATTTTTAACATAAATTTTATTTTTTTAGTAAACAGAGAACTTCTGTTCACATGGAACTGTGGAAGCTCCTGATTAGAACTGGTAGCCACCAACTTTTAGGGGAGTCACAACTTGTGTTAATTTGATGTTTACTTTGACCACATCCTACAATGTTTTGTAGGACAGAAATAATTCAGGAAGAATTTGAACATCAAGCAGAGATTTACACATTTGTGGAAGTGTTACTAACCCTACTCCAATAACTGAACGGCTTTTAATAGGGTAGTACTGGAGACTGAGAACTTTATTTTTTCATCTGAACTGTTAATAAACACATTCAATATGTACATTTATACAGAGAATTGGCAGGAAAAAATAGGTTATGATTACTGATCTTATTTTTTAGAAGATCAAATTACTTGTATGAAGAAAAATCACCACAATTTTCCTTACAGAGGGGAATGGAGTATCAGTAAGGGTTTACTTTTGTGCTGGTGATGCTTCTGCAAACTCATGCTGATTCACAAAGGTTTGCTCTAGTTGAGCTGGGTAATAAATTTGAATTGGGGTTTATTCAGCCAGAACAATGCTTGTGAATAATCTAAATTGTAGCTGTGCTTCACATCTTCAGAAGACTTGGCAAACTTTTTTTCAGTATTTTTGGCTCCTTTCCTTCCTTTTCACACCCAATGATAGAAATTCAATCCCTACTCTTAGCCTGAAAGTTGTCCATTTTAAACATCCAGAAGAAAATTTAACTCTCCTGAAACTGAAGAAATGTAATTCTTTAACTTCATGGCTTTTTGGTCTCTCTTTAGATATCTTTTTTCATGTTTTAGAGGATAGGTTGCATAGCTAAAGCCAAAAAAAAAGAGCTTTTGTCAATTACACAGCACTTACACCAAGTACTCAATTAACAGTGAACATAGAATAATTTAAACTGTTATTAGTGTAAATTTCTCCTAAATATTCCTTTTTTTTATGTCAGAAGTATGTACATTTACATAAAAAGGCAATGCACCTTCTCAAATCAAATAAATATATCTATTCTGGCTACTACAAGGAAACCAGCAGCCTGCATTGGTTCCATCTTTATCTGTATATTTAATCTTCTCTCCAAGTTAGAACAGTCAAATGCAGACATCATTCCACTCCCAGTGCCATGCTGCTCTGGCCTTGTTCCAGGTTGAACAAAAACACTGAGAGCAAATTCCCATTTTTTAGTGGGAGCAGAGCACTTACTCTGCCCATAATTTGAGTAGTTACAACTCCAGAGAGTTGCACCACAGCACTTCTTCCTCAACGTGACCTAAAGAAAACTTTTAGAATCATAGGATACAATCACAGAATATTCCAAACTGGAAGGGAGCAACAAGGATGATGGAATCCAACCTCAGCCCCTGCCCAGACACCCCAAAAATTCCACCCTGTGCATCCCTGGGAATGTTTTCCAAACCCTCTGGCAGCCTTGGGGTCACTTCAGCCTCCTCCTTTCCACTTTTTCCCCCTTTTCCTTGTTAAGGGACTCAGCTAAAGCTGACCACACACAAAATCAAGAACTCCTAAAGAAATTGTGCTCAGAATACTGAAACAGGCAATGGGGCTAGGACAAAAGAGGAGTGGCAGCCTGCTCTAGGTGCAAATAATTTCAGATCTTGCAGTGTGAGAAAAAAGCACATTTTTAGCCACAAGTTAAGGAAATCTGCCTTGCCTAACTGGGATCAATAAATTTATTACACCTGCAGAGCACCTTTGTTTTGGCTTTTGTGAGGCCTTTTAAATGCTCCTCTAAAGTATACTTTGGTGATCAAACACTGAAGGTGCAGGTACAGTTTTTCTCCAGGCATGTCAAGGTTCCCTTCTGTTGCTGGGAACCATTTCTTATGAACAATTTTTAATTAGAGAAAATCCAATAATTAATTTAGTGAGAGCTACCTGGATTATTTCAAAGTCCTTAGAGGGACTACGAGATCATTAATTCTCTGTAACTTTCTCCTGCATATTTACTCTGGAAGGAAAACCATGGTCTCTGTAACAAACTTCAAAGGGAAAGGAAATTATCCACTTTCCTGTCCATTGTGAAGTAGAAACCTGTGGCTTAAACCATAATCTTTTTGTGATGCAACTTGGTAATAAAACCACGTTTGGTTAGTTAATGTAAGAGTTGGGAAGCACTGGAATAAATTATGCAGGAGGCTTCAGGCCCTGAAGTTGTGTGAGAGCAAAACAGACTGACCAAGCTCTGCCAGCAACTGCATTTGGATAGTTAGTGCTGCCTTGCTGCAAGAAAATGGGATCATTGGTGTTCCAGCAGCCCCATTTTCTGTCACTCTGGATGTGCTGGGCTTTATGACCTACAATGCACAAAAATGGACAAGCACGGAGATAAATCTTTAGAGACAGCATACAACAAGCCAAAAAAAGTATTGTTTACCCCTCCATGCATTTCATTAGAATAGTGCCATGCCCTGCTTGCAATAGCAGGCTCTGTGGGACAGTTAAAGCATGTTTGTTGGCAGATTTGGATAAGCCTTATCTCTCCCAAGAGGTCTCAATAATTCATTTTTTTGGCAGTGGGGGTACATTGCAGTGGGTTTGATTTAATGTAGCATGAGGTACTGTGTATATTTAGAGATTTTGACTTATTCTTAAGCTTTCAAATCAGCAAATCTTTCCCTTTTACATGTGATTAAGTATCCTTGGTATTTAACTGTCAATATTTTTATCCAATACTGAATTTGCATGTATATGATGGGATCTGATGGGTTTCTAGTCTCATAAAATTGACACAACTTGGAAGCTTATTGGTTCTTGGAGGATTGAAGTAACCCAAATTTTTAAGTACTGCACTGTTCTGGTTTTATCCTTCTTAAAGTTTTCTTGTTTTTCATCCAGCTCTGTTGAAACAGTTCATTTGCTTGTGTTTTAGGGCATCATTTTTGCTTTGGTTATTGTTAAAATTTATTAGCCTTCCCCCATCGAGCAGTGATAATGTTGTTATTTGTGAGAGTTAGAATTTATAAGGTGTTCTGGAGGAAACATTTATTGCCTTGTAGGCTGCAAACTAGAGCAGAGCTACCTCATAACTGAGTTTTCTACAAGTGCTTGTGGCCACACTCTGGCATCAATGGCAGCAGCAGAAAAGTGAAGAAATTCTGCTGGCCTGATGTGGATTCTGAGTGTGAAGCTGTTGTGGGACTGAGATGAAATCCAGCCTAGCTTGCACAAATATCGGCATTGGGTGAGGAGCATGCAGATCATTCTTCCTCCCCTCACTGGATTCTGAAAGTTAATAGCATGAATTGCAGGTACCAATTGATTGATTTAATTTCAAATCTTACATGTCCTGCAGGTGCTTTCTGTTAATTATTCATGAGATACTCTCATCAGTTGGGTACAAAAAGAGAGAAAAAAATCTGTGTCCTGTGAAGACAGACAGGGGCAGGTGCTCAGTGACTATTTGACAGCCTAGGAAGTTCTAGATGTATTTTTAAGAGTCTGTAATAAAACTGATGGCTTCCTTTAATTGTTCCAGGGTTTTCTACTGGTCATTAGGGTTGTGTCTCACCCTGATTGATGGGAGCAACAAAAGTAAAATGTCTTCTAGACATAGCAATGTTGCCAGTCCCTTTTTTTTTAAATAATTTGCCAAATTTTGCTAAGTTTAGGTTAGAAAAATATATAAGACTACCTTAGAAATGCACAAAATGCTTAATCTGGGCCATAAGCAATGATAGACATTTTTTCCAGTTTTCAAATACTATTCCTTATTGTTAATTAAATATCTGAGCTTGCTGCTAACTCTACTCAGATTCCTGTTAGGATGAGTCTGAGCTTCGGCACTTCATGTGCAAAATTCATAAATGAATTCAGAATGGTCATAAACATCAGTGCCTTGAACAGAAGTTAGCAGTAACTGCACAGAGCTTTAGAAAAGCATCCACAATAGTTCAACAGATCTTTTTAAAAAAGGCAAAATCACTCCCTCATCCCAAACCAGCTTTCCTGAACTATTGTTTGTATAAATATCTCTCTACTTACAAGCATGTCACCACTTCAGAAATACAGTTTTTTACTTACTTAAATACTTATTTACTTCTGACAGAGGCCCTAAGGTTGTCAGCTGGAAAATGTGGTGGCCCAGAGCTGCTCTAGAAGTCTGTGGTCTTGAAAGGAAACCTTGGTTTAGGTTTGGTCCTCTATAAAGCTTCCTGTGCCCAGGGAAATGCTTCATGCAAAATAATTATCTTACCAAATGTCTGTGTGTCTTCTGCATGATCCCCCATCAACCATTGGCATGTCAGGCTTTGGCATCTACTCCAAACAGCTTTAGAAGGGAAATTAATCTCAACAAGAATATTCTGCCTATGTACTGTTCTTACAGTAGTGGATTCTGTTACCTTTTAAATGTTTTGTTGGGCTTTTTTCAGATTATATCAAATAATTTCTCAGGGGTTTTGGGGTTTTTTGGTTTTTTTTCTTTTTTTTTTTAATATAAATATCTGAGAAAACAACCTTTTTGTTTGTAATGGTTTTAGGCCCAGAGCAATGAGAGGCCAAGAAACTTTGGGGGTTGCTACCGCACTGAAACCACTTGTGACTTCTTCAGAAGTACATAAGATCTCAAAAAATGAACTCTAAAAACTTAAAGAAATGCACAATGTTCTGATGTTAATGAACAGCCTTCATTATGAATCAATATGAAATTGCAGAGAAGTTCTTGCACTGCAGATCCATTTGCCTCCTTTTGTGGTGACTTTACAATGGGCTGTATTGAATTTCTGAGCTCCAGCAGCTGCCAGGGCTGAACTGCACAGTGACAGCCCCAGTGTGCTGCTCGCACGTGCCGTGGTTTGCTGTGACAAGGGGCTCTGCTGGAACAACAACGACACTTGTGACACTCAGCCACTCATTTGGGCTCCTGCAAGGCTTTGCTACTAAACAATGAATGAGGTAATGAGGAGCCCTCCTGCTACTTGGCTTAACAGGACAGCAGAGAGACTCAAATATGTTTAATAGCACAGAAAAAAAAAAAAAAAGAAAAAGAAAAAAAAAAGAGTTAATGAGATACTGTCTTAGTTGTTGGCAAAACCACAATCAGGCATCATCAGGCAAACAATCATTGCATTCCTGTGTTCACAGAGGAAGAAATCACCAAGTAATAGCAGTGCTTCCAACCGTGCTGGAAGAAAAGCTCCCTCTCCATCCTCTACAGACACTTTATAATCTCCTGACTCCTACAAAAACAACTGCAGGACTGTGAGGCCAGAGCTGGAAGGAGCTTGGAGCATCCTGGGCTGGTGGAAGGTGTCCCTGCCCATGGCAGGGGGTGGCACTGGATGAACTTTAAGGTCCCTTCCAACCCAAACCATTCCAGAATTCCATTATTTGATTATAGCTTCGATTGCAGAGCTCACAGGGCCCAGGCTTTTACAGACACCGTCATGGACTTGGACATATGCAGAAGTTTTCAACAATTTTCCCTCTCCCCAACTGATTTGATTGCTAGATGCCACTCCAAATGCTCCTGACCTTGAGAGCAGATCAGCTGGAGAGTTCCAACAAATCCACCATTCACCAGGGGCAGTGACTACTTTTAGGCTGAATTTGCAGCAAATTTTTGTGCTGCTGGTGGTACCACAGTGAAGGCACAATATTTTCCTTTGCTTTTCTGCCTGGTTTCAAAAGAGAATAAAGAGGGACTGCTCTTTTCACTGCTCTTCCCTTCATCAAACTGGCTTAGGGTGGTGCTTGTCCTACCCAAATCCTCCTGCAGTTGTGTAATTCAAATTGGAGAAGCAACGTTTTTCTCACCCTATTTAAATAGCACAAAATGGGTCCATTACGTACCCCTCTGGACTTCCTGGAAATGAAGCAGACATTAATTCTGAAAGATTAATTGAAACATTACCTCTGGCACCACTACAGGTACTTCAGCTCTTTATTGATTTGAGTTTGGCATTGACACCCAGCTTCCATTTCAGGTGATGATGTAGAGCCTGGTGAGAGAATAAGAAATTCTTGTTACTACAAGAACAAGGAGTTACTGAGGTGAATATACATGTGACAGATACACTCTCCTAAATCTTCCCACATAAGAGACCCATCACACTTGTTATCATTCACCAAGGCCAGTCAGAAAAAAAAAGTGGTTTGCAGTAGAAAAATCCATTTCATTGAAAGCTAAATATCTCATGGAGTTCTGTCTGTTTTGACAGCCTTTCTCACTGAAAGTTTTATGAGGTCCTTGTAATAGTACTGGTAAAAACAACTGGTGGTGGAGAAGATGAAATGAAAACCAAACCTCTCCCAGCAAAAGCTAGGTTTCACAAAATTATGGAGGGGGTTAAGATTTTTAAGGTGCAAGATCTTCTCCAAATTAGAATGAAAAAAAAATGAAGACATCCCTAAAATTTATTTCTGCTCTCAGTTAACCATCTCTTATTCACATAGCTGTCAAATGGCATCTTCCTTCAGTCCTCTGCTAATTGTTCAGATGTGAAAATAAGAATTAGTACAGATGATTTAATCTCAGACAGTTGGGAAATAAAAAAAAATTTTAAAAAAGAGAAGAGAGAATGAAAAATACATTTATCTAAAGGAAGAGGTGTAGAACAGCTGCGTGAGACTGAAGTATTCACTGCACCTGAACTCAAGGCTAAGGCAGTCTAATTCCAGGTTAAAGAATAGAATCAGAGAAATGGAAAAGCTCTAGAGGTGTTTGGAAGTTAATGATGCAGCATTGTAGTAAAGCCCAAATTAAATTCTCAGTTTTCTCAACAGAAGCACATTAAAACAAAAGTACTTCAGAATAAAGGTGTCTTCTGCTGCTTCATTGTTGCTCCCTGTGAATGGGTTTTCTTTTCTGGTTTTGCTGCCAAGCAATGACATATTGGGGGGGGGGGGGGGTTTACTGCTCATACTTCTATGTGAAGCATTTTTAGGAAAAACAAACAAGGGATAGAGTAGCTGAAAATATGAAGCAAGTGCAGAAACTGATAGAAATTTAAGTAGAATGTGTCAAATTATGTACTCTGACTGCTGGACATTACTGCCAGCAAAAGGAAAAAGTAGGGCAGTTGGTGTCATATAAGTATCCTGCCTTGTCCCAGTTGCTCTTGACATGGAATTGGTTTGTAACTCTGATCTCTGCACCATTATTTAGGAAATTAAATGTAGCCATCAAAGAAGTTTGAGTCTGTGGAAGTTCTACTGGGTTATCCTTACTTGCACAAGATGTTTAGGACAGAGGCTTAAGGTTTCAAAATGTAAAAAATGACCCTGTTGTTTTCCCACATCTGTGACTGTACCCATGCAGATGAGTAGAGGAAGAGAAAATTAATATGCCCTGTTTGCTTTAAAAGAGCTTTCTGTGATTCCTTCCTTCCTTCCTTCCTTCCTTCCTTCCTTCCTCCCTTCCCCCCTAATTCTTCTCTCACCTTAATGACTCAGGGTTTATTGTGTAAGTGAAGCAATTTACACTGAATTGTGTTTATGGTTGTGGGTTCTACTGTTTAGACTCGGAAACCTTTTATTTTAATTCTCTAACAATCTTTGTTTCTTCTTTTTCAGAGGTGTTTATTCAGGGATTGGGTTTGGGGTTTTTTTTTTGGTTTTTTTTTTTTCCCCCTCAGGCAATAATTACTCTTCTTCAGACATATTGATAGAGTTTTGGGTGTTATTATTTGAAAATTGGGAGTGTTTTTCTTTTCATTGAGAAAGGGATGGTAAAAGACTATTTGTTTTATAGCATTCCAAACTCTCTTTTCACTTAGATTACTAGAGAAAGATTTAGACTTAGATTACTAGAGAAATAATAATAAAAAATTACTAAATAACATCTCCATCAGAAAGGATTTTCACAGGAGGTAGGCTGGTAGTTCCAAACAAACCTTTGCAACAAGAAATATTTCTGTAGACAGGGAAACCACAGACAGTCATGGGAAAATAAGAACATATTGACAGGTGGATCACAATATCTATCAAGAGGAAAACCAGAGAAGCAGGATAGACCTTCTCTCCTTTCAGCAGCCTAAAATCTGATATCTATAACTCCAGCCTGGCCCCTATTTATAAGGACAAAATTTCATTGGCAAGGAAATAAGGATGGCGTGTTCAGGACTGGGAGGGGAGGGGAGGGAGAGGAGGTTTGTTCTCAGCAGCTGGTCACAGAGAAATGTTGTTTTCTTGGGAAGGAGAAAAAACCCTCCATTTGACAGCAGAGCTGAAAAGGTGGTCACAAAATGAACAGTGCTGCCAACAGGAGCTGTCACCATATTTAAGGCTGATGAGTAGTAATTAATGCAGACTCTTTCAAGCAAGGCTTGCAGGCTGAAATGGTGCTCAGTGATTCACATAGGAAGAGGAAAGTGAGAGGCTCTTCCTTGGAATTTGAATTCAGTGCCTGTGAAAGCCTGGAAGTGCTGGTGTGCAGGTCCCCCAGCCTTCAGCTGCAGCAGAGGAGTTCTGTGTGCTTGTTCCAAGTGCAGCAGCCTTAAACACAGCAACATTCACAAGCAGAGCTGTCCCCCATCCATTCTGACCCTCTCACACACCTTCAGCACAATTTGGAACCTGATGGAAACTTCCAGTTCGTTCCTGGGTGTTCATAGTCCTAAGGTTAAGATCCCAACTGTTTTGGGAGCTAAAAATGTTCATCTAAGAATGCCTGAGAAAAAGCCAACAAGGATGAAGAAGTAATAATTTAATACCTGCTGTTTAGCTCTAGTGTCAGCTACCTGGAAATGTCTTCATAATGGTAGGATGCAAGATGTAAGGTAAGAGACAGGAGACATATACATATCTTATGTATAAAACCCATATATCTCCTGCCTTATATAACTTGCAAATTATGTAATTCTTGAATTTTTGGGTGAAGGTGCGCTGTGTAAATTTATTTTTGTGTTTTCAAACAATGTCATGCTTCAGAAATGTTTATAAGCCCAGAAGCACAATGGAAAAGTCCCCCAAAGTCTGTAGTACTGATTGTAGGGTTGACCAACTGTAACTAATCATCTAGAAACCAAAAGTAAATGCATTTTACGTGGCAAACAGGCTTTGTAGTCTTGATACACAAATGCACATGTCACATAAGGGGTTAAATTTTTTCCCTGTGATGTCAGGGGAGGAGGTGAGAGCTGAGCTCTGCCCAGGTTCTTATTTAGCTTTTGTCAAATTTGAGTACAAATTCTTACCAGCGATGGTTAAAAGCATTGTAAGCAACTGCTTCAGCACAGGGTTCAACAGAATGCCAAGCACTCATGAGAGTTCTGCCCTGAGGTTCTGTGAATGTGTCAGGAAGATCAACCCACAAACACCAGAGGTTTATGTCCAGAAAGGAGACAGAGGAGTCCTTTGACTTTATTCAAATACAGGGAGAGGCCATGAGGCATTCTCCTGGGGTCTCTCACATTTTCGGAGGACGCAGCCTCCTTTTATCCTAATTTCCCTCATTTTCCTCTCTCTTTCCCTGTTGGCTGAGATACTTGAGAGGTACAGACTTTCCGGAACACCTGATACTGAAGAGTCCCCTCTAATGTATAATCCTCATTTTTAATTTTTAACTCTCATGGAATTTAGGGGTTTCCCCATTGTTTCCTTCATCTTTCAATATCCAATTTCATTTATCAGCCAACCTACAGTTTGTTTGTAAAAGCAAATATCTTTTTCCATTCATCAATCAGCGGAATCCTCCCCATTGTTTCTTTTATCTCTCCGTGCTGGTTTTATCTACCAGCAGATCCAAGGCTTGTTTGTAAAGACAAATCCATCATTCCTCTCAAATGTGTCTCAGTCTGGGCATGAAGAGCAGGCCTTGAGAGGAGGTTCTGATCAGCCACAGGGTTATTTCACCTGGTTCACCCTTGCCTTCTCTGCCTCTGGGAGACCTGTGCCACTGAGCCGTGTCAGACGGGAAGATTTCAGGGATGGGCATTTCCCAACCTAAATGATTCCATGATTCTCGGATTATTCTATGACTAGAATTAAGCTTTCTGGCAAAGTTACCTGCTGATTAATTATAGTTTTCACAGAATCACAGAACATCCTGAGCTGGGAGGGACCCAAAGGGATCATCCAGTCCAACTGGCCCTGCACAGACACCCCGAAAATCCCACCCAGGGAGCGTTGTCCAAACTCTCCTGGAGCTCTGGCAGCCTTGTGGCTGTGCCCATACCCAGGGGAGCCTGGGCAGTGCCCAGCACCCTCTGGGGGAAGAACCTTTCCTGATTTCCAGCCTGACCCTTCCTGATACAACTTGAGGCTTTTACTGTGGGTGTCTGCCCCACTGGGGTCTCCCCAAACCCTGCAGGGGAATCTGGAGCACCTTCTCCCCTTCTGCTCTCCATTGGATATCTCAGGGCTGTTTTTCCCAATTCCTTCCTCACTTTTAGTTTATTTTCAAAGCAGGGATATGATAAAGTTTCATTAACAAATTAAATAGTTGTTCTGTTTGGTGCAGATTTGGTGCTTAATTGATACAATAATTAATTCAAATTAAGGTTCTGTTCCAATTAGCACAAAGCATATATGAGCTGAGACAAAAATAGTGGCTATGTTGAGTGAAGAGTTTACTCTTTTCCAAAACAAGTACCTTCTCAAGGAGCCAAGATGTAGCACACACAGCTTTGTGAGTTCAAAAATTAAAGCTCAGCCAAGGATAGCAATAGCTCTTTGATTAGTTGTAAGCTTCCAAGTAAAAAACAAACCACCAGTAATCAGGAATATATATTAGCATAAATTACACATAACAAGAATGATAAGAAAAACAACAATCTGGCTTAAAACAACAATCTTGGAATCTTAAAAAGCATGAGATTGCATTGTATTTTAGTGTTTGTTTAAATTAGTGTTTTGTTTTTAATTTTTCCAGGCAAGGACTTTTACCCACAGATGTCAGTTTTACCCAGGGCAAGGACAGTGAGAAGATTTTTGTCAGCCACAGAAACTGGAGGTTTTATGTATCAGAAACTTTTATGTATCAGATGGCTTTGGCAGCTTAAAAATCTTTGGATTTTTCTTTCAGCTCAAGCCTGGTATGGGACATGCCACCTGGAAATCTATTCCCCACAATATTCCCATTATATCACCAATTATTTCTAGCCTTGAGGATATCAAGTTTTTTGTGTGCACATAATGAAGACTCACTCCATGACAGCTTTCCAAGACCTGGACTTTAAAACAAATCTGGTATCATCAGCCTTACAGTAAAATCCCTGAGCTGGCAAAACAACAGAACTTTCTAAAGGAGTCAGTGCAGCCTGTCTCTAACAGGGAAAATAGACATTTGATACAAGGAAATTAAAAAAAAAAGAGAGGAAAAAATGGCTAATCAAAACAATGATTTATTTTTACTTGTATGATTCATTCCCTTACATAAACAGCAAGTAAAAATCAGCCTCCCTCTAGCTACAAATTGGCCAAAGCATGCACAGATCAATCTTGATCACTCTTGATAATGGGTTTTTTTCCACTGAGTCCATTTCACCCAGCGTGCAAAGTGCAGCTCCTTACTCTCAGCTTAATGCATTTAATAAAACTTAATTAAACATTTGTAAGCCTAATGAAGCACTCTGGAAATGAAAACAAAAGCAAGCCAACATCCTTCTAAATGGAAACTTGGCCATGAGGAAAAAAAAAAAAAACCACAAAGAAAACCTTGAAACTGTGCGCTGAGCTTTTAATGTGTCCTGTGGGGTTAACAGGGTAGATCAGGGTAGCATTGAAAGCCCTCTTACAGTATATTATTTATTCCTTTTTATTAGCATGTCAGTCAGATGTAGGTGTTTTATGTTGTGCTGTGTATTCCAACTGGAGCTGGACAAAATCAGTTTAGAGGTAACAAAGATAACAAATCCCAAATATTTAACTTTTGCAAAATGCACCATGTGCAGTGAATTCATTTATGGTAGGGACCTTCACACCAATGAAGGAAGATAAAAGTGGATAAAATTGTTGGAAAACACATCAAAATACCAAGCCTGTCTCTGGGGGCTGGTGGGGAATGTGTGGGAAATCACATCCTATTTCTCCATGGAATGGATTTAAATATTATAATTACTGATGCTATGTTGTTATTATCATTATTATTATTGTTATTGTTATTATTATTATTGTTGTTGTTGTTGTCATTGTTGTTGCTGTTGTTGTTGGTTCTGGAGTTTTAATTTTTTTCTTAGAGTTGGGATTAAATGTGTGAGATGTTATTTATTTTGAGATTTAGATGTTTATTAGTTTTTATTTATATTATAGTTTTATAAATTGTTAGTTTTACAGTATTTTATTTTAATAAATTAAAATTGAGTTGTATTTTTATATAGTTTTTTAAGGATAAACTAATTAAGAAATTATACTTAAATTATTTTTGTTTTTAACTTAATAATTAACTACTTGTAATTTGTAATGTGGATTTTTTATTTAATTATATAACATTATTTAAACTTATGAAGAAGAAGGTGAAGAAGGATTAGTTTTTGTTCTAATTTTTTTTTGTTTTATGTATATTATTCAATTTTAAAACTTTACATTTTCTACTATGTGATATTACTCACTTTTATTTAAACTATGCAGTCATCATCTTAGTTTTACTATTTAATTTTGGAAGATTTCTCTATGGTTTCATGTTACATGTAGTGTTCTCTTGAGGGTCAGTGCTTGTCAGCACAGAGAGTCTAAAATTTTCAGCAGCTAGGGTTCCAACAGTTGTTATTTTTTGTGTAACAGTACTCTACTCTATTTTTTTCTAATAATTTCCCCTAAACCAATACTAATTCTCTGATTATTCTGGTAAGATTTGAACATGCTGATAACTAATTCTTTGCTTTGATGTGTGTTTCATCGTTGTCTATAACAAGATATTGAATGGTAATGGGCTGGTTTTTCCTGACCCTTTTCTGAGGAGAGGTGTGAGCAATGAAGTCCTTAGGAGGAGTTCCCCTTTGGGCTCTGGGAGGGGTTCTGGGGTCCCTCTCACAGCCCCAGCTCCCCCAGCCTGTCTCTCATCCTTTAACTCTGGCACAGTCTTAGAATTGTGAATTAGTGACATTTTGTAAGGAGCAAGAAGACGTTATTCTTATCCCACCAATAAATTTCCAAAGCTGGAGGGGCTTCATCCACAGAACCAGAGAGTCCCTAGGGTTGGGAGGGAGCTCTGGAGATCCTCTGTCCCACCCCTGGCCAAGGCAGGCTCACCTGGAGACACAGGGGCACGTCCAGGTGGGTTTGGGATGTTTCCAGAGTGGGAGATTCCAACCCTTCCCTGGGCAGCTGCTCCAGTGCTCCGCCACCCTCCATGGGAAGAAGCTCCTCATGCTGAGGTAGAACTTGTTGTGCTTGGCTAGTTCATGGCCATCACTTCTTGTCCTGTCACTGGGCATCTCTGGACAGAGTTTGGCACATCCCCTTGGCACCTGCCCTCGGGATATTTTTATAGATTGATTAAATCTCCTCTAAACCTTCTCCAAGCTAATCTGACCCATCTCCCACAGTCTCTCCTCATCAGAGAGATGCCCCAAATCCCTTCTCACCTTTCTGATAATCCCACTGCATTCCTGTTTAGCTCCCTCCTACCTGATAGCACAGACATTGGAGAAGAAGATATCCAAGACTTGATATTCATTTGAACGTTTTCAGATTCGAATTCTCCAAAATTCTTTGAGCAGAAAGCTTTTCATTGCTGTGAACAAGATCCAATGGGGCTGTAGCTGCACATGTGGACACTTCATCCAGCATTTTACAAACACAAGCCTCATTTGTAGTTGTCTAGGACAGGCACAAAAACTGCCTATTCACAGTTTTATCCAGGCCTAACAGGCTCATTTCATGTCATCAAATTTATTGTCACGCTTCCTGACTTGGACATGCATCACTTGAAGCATTCCTAGTTTAGACAGGTGATTTATGAGGCCAGCTGAGCTCCCTGCGTTTAATTTGATTTAGGGAAATTTCCCAGAACTTACCAGGGGAAACTCAGTTATAAATCCAAACATCATATTTCATAAGGAGATTTTACATTTTCTCCTAATGTGTTAAAAATATTTCCTTGAGGTGTGACTGTGCTGTAGCCTCCACATGCAGCTGCTGAATTTCAGCACATTCAGGAACATTTCTGCACAGTTCTGTCCCACAGGCAGTGGCATCCAGGCACCCTCAGCACATTCCCTCTGCTCTGCTGGGAGCCCCTGGAGCTCCATGTCCAGTCCTGCTGTGTCCAACATAAGGACATGGGAATGCTGGAGCAAATCCAGAGGAGACCATGAAGGGCTCTGGAGTACCTCCCCGCTGGAGCCAGGCTGGGAGAGCTGAGAATGTTCAGCCTGGAGAAGAGAAGCTTGTGTGGAGACCTCACAGAACCTTCCAGAGTCTGCAGGAGCTCCAGGGAACTCGAGAGGGACAACTCATCAGGAACTGGAGGATCAGGACAAGGAAGAATGGCTTCAAACTGACAGAGGGCAGGTTTAGATGGGATATTGGGAAGGAATTGTTCCCTGTGAGGGTGGGCAGGTCCTGGCACAGGGTGCCCAGAGAAGCTGTGGCTGCCCCTGGATCCCTGGCAGTGTCCAAGGCCAGGTAGGACAGGGCTTGGAGCAACCGGGGATAGTGGAAGATTGTGGGGGGACAGAATATAAGAAAACAAAGATAGCGTAGAAAGTAATCTCAGCCTAAGGAGTTGCAGCTGGGTCAATTATCAAAGATTAGGAGCAGGTCTAACTTTAACAGGCTGCAGCTGTGACCAATAAGAAAGCTGTTATAAAAGAGTGGGTTGGCCCTTTGTGAGGACCTGGAGTCAATTGCCTGCTATGAAGAAGGAGGAGTCCGTGCTCCGAAGAGCTGCCCAAGAACCCTCATGGAGAAGGTATGAAGCTTTTGGGATATAGAGACCACAATATGGAACTTTTACGCTAATATGACAACAGAAGGTGTCCCTGCCCATGGCAGGGTGGTACTGGGTGATCTGGAAGGTCCTCCCAACTCAAACCATTTTGGGGTTCCACGATTCTATGCAGTGGCTAAATGTGGGCCTTAATCACTTCTTACTTTTTAAAATTATTTTTTTAATGACTGCTTTTTTATATCTATGACTGGTGGTATTTCTCCTTTTTTTTTTTTTCTTTTTTTGCTCTTTGTCTCTTCCATAAATTGCAAATTTTTAATAGAAAATGAGCCTAGGCTCAATAGAATTATGAATAAAGGCCTTAGTAGTTCTGGGCTGATTATTCACATCGCCCATCATTACACATTTAATCTAGGCTAGGAACCTCGGACCTTTGGATTGCTGAGAGACTAATGGACTAATGAGATGTCCAAATTGCCCTTCAGAGCTTTATTGCAAATAGAAGAGGCTCCCAGCTGAAAGCCTTCATCACAGGTGCTGTAGGATTTACCAGCTGGATGCCTCC
This sequence comes from Onychostruthus taczanowskii, assembly GCF_017590055.1. Classification (NCBI taxonomy): domain Eukaryota; kingdom Metazoa; phylum Chordata; class Aves; order Passeriformes; family Passeridae; genus Onychostruthus; species Onychostruthus taczanowskii. The sequence goes on from NW_024504012.1 coordinate 71,617, forward strand.
ATGTGGGCAGGGATGGATTCAGCCACCAGGAGTGTCCGTCCCCTTCAGCAGTGTGACAAAGGCCTTGCTTACAGAGCAACTTCACCTGCTCAAGAATTGCCTGCTCCCCGAGTGCTCAGGTGGAAATGACATCTATTAACCTGAAAGTCAAATATCTGCACTCGCAGGGGGATTACTGCCCAGAGTGTCCCAGTTCTTTAGAGAATAGCTTTTCCCAACTCTATCAATGACATTAAAAGTTGTCTCTTAAGGAAAAAAGTAACCAGGCAGTTCAATGACTGTGTGTGCATAGAATCCAGCTGCTTTAGTAAATATTCACACCAAAAAATTCATATATATCTGGGTTGAAGTGGAGGAATATAGGCACTCCAATTTATTTTAAGAGAATATGACAGAATATTGCCTTTCCAATGAAGGGAAAAAAAATTGTCATCAATGTATTCCATTCTACCAAAGGCATATTAGAAATAGTACCAATGTTTTCAATCTCAGTCACTTCACGTGTTCATTTTGCCCTCTGAGTCTGTTAAAGCTGAGAAATAACGTATGAAAATAAATGCTTGGTACTTTTACATGACTAAATTCTGAATGACTAGAGGCTTTAATGTTTGGAGTCCAGATAAAATTCATAGCTAAGAATTTCCATTTTCTATTTTGTGATGACAAGTCAGCATTTTTAAAACGCTTAGCAGCACAGCCCTCATCTTAACTTTATGCATCTAAATATTAAAAAGGCAGCTGTGATGCTCTCTGATGTCCTGCTGTTAAACAGGAACTTTCACATCTCAAGCTGTCAAACTAGCCCTTCAGAAATTCAGATTCTGGAAGGGAAATCTTAAGCACTGGACAGCAAGAGAGGAATTAAATTCATAGAAAGACAGTGGTATAAAACTAGTTTAAAAAAAATAAAATTAAAAAATTCATAGAGCTGGTTCATGGTAGAATTACTGTCTAACCTTGTAGAAATTGTCTATATTATTTTGGGGAAGGGGAGTTTGGTTTGGTTTTGTTTCTTTAATCCTGAGGATCAGCATCAAAATAGCTGGAAAATTTATGATGATATGTAAGACATACGGTTTTTTAAAATTATTTGGACATCTTTACAACCGTAAAGTTCTCTCACATTGTGATGCCTTAATTTTGTAGGTAAAGGAGTTATGCCTTAATAAACTCCTGGAAAACTGAATAACAGAGGAACATGAGGGGCCCCAATGAAAAGGGCACATGAAAGAAGCTCCACACATTTATACTGTGAATTATCTTTTGTCATTCCCCTATTCCTGTTTAATGCTTAAAGTTTCTTCTGTGCTGAGAGTGAGGAAAAGATGAAAGATGAAAATTTGCGTGTTCAAAACTAGTGATGCTTGATTTTCTTCTGTCAGGCTCGTGCTCAGATTGTACATGGTCTTTGCATTTTTGGTTTTCTGTTATCCCCGTGGTACCTAAATGTTTTTGGAGTGAGTTACACAGCTGTGATGGGATCCCAAAGCTCTTCAAAGACTCTTTGTTCTCCCCTCTCTCCCCACCGAAGAATTGTGGCTTGATATGTACACACCTCACTTTGTTTTACTCCTCCTCTTCTCTCTTCCCTGTCAGCTGAGAATTGGCAAAAAGCCTTTTTCTGAGAAGAGAAAGCTCTTGGAATGTGTTGAAAGGTGGTCACGCTCTGGATTAGTCCCTCTTAGGGGAGCATTGTTTTCAGAGCAAAGCTATCTCTGCCTCCCAGGTGGTTTTAAGCTCTTTTCTCTTCTCTGCTGTGTGCTGAGAGCAGATCATAGGCAGACAAACAAAGCCTGGTGCAGGTGTGACCAGAGGCTGGGCAATCCTGCAGCACCTATTGTTGCTAACATTGGCATTTCTTGTGTTTCCCTTTCATACCTGCACGTGGCACTGAATGTTCCCTAAACCAGAGGAATATGCGAGTGTGCTGACAAGATACACTGGTATTTTTAGATGCACATTACCATCCAAGGAGTAATCTGCAGGGAAGGAAAATTTCACTATTTCTGGGAGGTAAAACTGTTTCTTTGGTCATAATTCACACCTTACTGTTGTTGGCTTGGCAGGGAAAAAAGGAATTTATGGACCTGCACTCCCACGTGCACTCGCTCCCAGAGCAGTAGCTCCTCTGGTGTGGCCACACTGCCAAATTTGTGAAAATTAATGTCAGAAATCCATGCACTTCTCTGCCCTGCAGGTAAGTTGACATCTTATCCACTGTCACTGACCCAGGGCTGTGGGTTTTTCCCTTGGTAGTCTGTGTAGAGAAAAAGTGTTGGGATGTGCAGCTTCTGGAGTAGATTTGGTGCTTAGAGAATGAAGCTGAGTGAATAGACCCCAAAGTCAGCCTTGCAGTCCCACAGACTGCCCTGCTGGGCCCCCATGAGTCCTGAACATCAGCATTAACACTGCCCTGGCTCTGGTGTTGAGATCTCCCAGCACTGACTCTCACTAAAAAGTAGCCACGACGTTCCTTGTATCCAAACCTCATCACACCCAGGGAGATCTTGGCCTCTGCTTTTAGCTGTACCGAAGCATACAAGCTCTTTGCTTGGTTAAAAGCCCACTCAAATGAGATCTTGGTTCCTTTCCTCTCTCTACTTTTCCCTGGCTTCCCCCTTGCACTCCAGCCCCCTTGGCAGGCGCTTTGGCTGCAGCATCCAGGGGTGTTCCCAAGGGAGGCACAGCAGCTCCGATTCTGTCCCCTACCTGCCAAAGAAATGATGGCTGGTGCATTGTAAAACACTGATCCTTCCCCACATCCCCTTTTCCTGCTTGCTGCCAGCACAGCAGAGAGGAGGGTGTGGATCACTTTTCTTCCCCATGACATTTTTTTGTCCCTGGAAAACATGCTGCACTTCCACAGAAAAGACCTTCAGGCAGTTGTAGCCCCCTCCTGCATCCTCCATCCTCCTTCCTGCACAAACTGCCTACTCAGCCTGGGAAAACTGACTTTTTTTGGCTTTTGTCTCTTTGCTGACTTGAGGTGTCAGACTGCCAAATAAGCACTTTCACAAGAAATGCAGTCAGCATATGCGTACCTTTGGAAACAAAGGCCCTCACTCAAATTTTGGGAAGAAACACCCTGAAATGACTACACCTCTCTCTACCTTCAGCCAGTAGGATATGAACTCATTTTCTTCCTGCCTATATTTTTTTTCAGCAAGCAATGAAAGAAATGAGAGTTCATTATGTCTGAGTATGATTCCATTCAGCCTCTGTATTCTGAATTTTGTCACCCAGAGACTTAGATCTGTCTGGGAAACCTAGTTCTGGTTCCCAGATAGTGATAAGGGGGCCCATCCCTACTGCAGTCTCTTCCCACAATAGAATTTATAGACATTAGCCTGGCTCCCACACCTCAGACATGATCTGAACTGGATTTGCTTGGAAAATAGTGTTAGAAGAGTTCTTTATCAGACAGGCCTTCACTGAATCAAGATGGTGACTGTGTTCTAATTAACAAATACCTGGTGATTGTACCTGTAGTCACTGGAATTTGTTCTGAATATTGTCCTGAGCTGTCATTGTGCTGTTCCATGGGTGCAGTACCCAGGCAGTGACAGGACAAGGGTGAGTGGCTTTAAATAGAAGTGTACATTTAGATTGGGTATTGGGAGGAAATCCTTCCCTGTGAGGGTGGGCAGGCCCTGGCACAGGGTGCTCAGGGAGGCTGTGTCTGTCCCTGGATCCCTAGCAGTGTCCCAGGCCAGGTTGGTCAGTACTTGGAGTAACCTGGGCTATGGGAAGGTGTCCCTTCCCATGGCAGGGGTGGCACTGGATGGGCTTTAAGGTCCCTCCCAGCCCAAATAAGTCTGGATTTCCATGGTTCTGTGATTCTCTATTTCCATCCTTTCCATGCTTTGTTGTTTTTTGAGGTTTTTTTCCAGTTTATGATGGCAGGAAATAACAGCATTGGTGAATGCGAGCAGAAAGCACCAGAATCTGATCACTCCAAATATCTGCAATGCTCAAATGGAAAAGAGTACACATGGATGTAACCACAGACCTTTCTTCTCCACCCTTGGGTTCATATCTTGTTACAAAACTTTCTTATGGATCAAGTTGTTTGCTGATTGGGCTTATCCAGACTCATCTTTTTCTAAAAAAAATATCCTGAACTTCTTTTTTTTGAGAACACAAAGTTTCCAATTGGGAAAAAAAGTGTCAAAAGGGAAATGTTGTCTCCTGTTTGAGAACCAGATAAACTTGTGCCCTTTTTTTCCCTCACTATATTCTTACAGGGTATTTTTTCCTATCATATTTATCTTTATAGAATCCAGTTCTGGTAAAATAGAAACTCTCCCTCTTCCATGAGCTTACAAGTTCCAAAATCTGAGTAGTGGGCTAGGAAATCTGGCACAAAACTGGTGAGTAATGACAGGAGGTTTGCACTACTCCAGTCCAACACATTGAATGTGTTGTGTAATAATTAAATGATGTCCCACTTTTGGGGCTTCTTCTGATCTGTATCTTCTATTACAGATATCGTTCTGCACAGTGAAGAACTTTAAATCTTGGCAGAGAAAGATATGTAAAAAAACCCCCACAACTCGGCCAAGAAAGAAAAAATAGTCATGGGGAAAAATCTTAAGAAGGAGGATTCACTTGTTTGAAAAGACTACACAAGGTACTTCGTAAAATCCAACTGTCTAATTTTGCAAGTTATAATAGTTGCCAAAGGCATAACAAAAGAGCAAAATAAAGACTTGAAGATGAAAACAGGAATACTCAGAATTTTAACTAGGGAGATCTTACTAATGCAAGAGCAAGCCAAAATCTGGACATGTAGAAGAGGAGCTGAGATACATTATTTATCACCAAAAGAAAGCTGTAAGTTGAAGACAAACAGGAATTCTTCCAGAGATTAATTTCTCCAGCAACAACAACCAAAACAAACCAAAAAAACCAACAAACAAAAAACAAGGGGGGAAAAATAATTGTTAATTTTAGCTGTGAGTGACTTGTTAGTATAGGACATATAAGGAATTATCCAAATGGTGGCAGTGAAACAATAAAGCAGATAAATATTTACAAGAGTCAAGGAGAGAGAGGAATCACTAAGGAAAAGATTTCCCTTGGCAGTGGACTTTCTGAAGAGTTTCTGCCCTTGTATTTTAGCTTGTCTACATTCACTACAAGGTGTTTTCTCTGTGTTGCTGGGATCTTGCTGGAAGTGAGCAGTGCATCTTAGATTAGGCTGAATTCAAATGACACTGTAATACAACAAATTGAAATTAATAAAGTGAATTTTGTCAGAGTCCAGCTGAATTAAAATTGTGTATGAATGAAATGGGGGTTTTTGCTTTATGTGCTTGCCCATAAAATATCTTTCTTTATGTAATTCCTTCCCATTTAAAAAATACAAATTGACTTTTAAGTCCGTGACACAGATTCAGAATGAATGTGAGGAGGGACTACTAAACCATTTTGTATCAATTTCCTTCATTTTACCCTGCATTTACTAATGGGCACCTCTGACAATCCAGACAATTGTTCTGTTCTCTTGCAAGAGGCAGCAAAAGCTTCTTGTGAGTCCCAGGTTCTGCTGTCTCAGATGTGCTTTTTATCTGCTGGGAATGTCAAACAGCAAAGAACCTAATTCTGATCCACAGACATTCACATTTAATTAATTTCAGGAATTGATAATGTTTAATTAATGACTTGCACTGGCAGCTTTATAAACTGGATTTCTTGTATCTGTAAAAGGGGAGGTTTTTTTAAAAAACTGAAAATTCTTGCTGAAAAGAATGGAAAAAACACCTATCTACTAAACATCTGCATTGGCAGGGAAATTTTTAATATCCATTTGAATCTAAGCAGCATGGCTGTACTTGAGTGAGCAGTTCAAAACAGAGAATTCTGAATATTATAGTGTGTGCATTTGGGAGGAGGCAACGTTTACATATGCTTGATTCTTTTGGTAAATATGCAAAGCAAAGGATCAAGGGCATTGAAAAGCATTTTGGTCATTTGCAGACAGCCTCTCACCTGTCTCCTGTAGAGCTAATGCAGCCTTGCACTGCTGTGCATCCCTCTCCTGCACATCCTAAAACATCCTAAACTCCCTGGGGTCACGTTGAGCACCTTGGAAAGCACAAGCCTCAAGTGGAGCAATGCTACAGTGGTCACTTCAGCCCAGCATGAACTCCTAGATCCACATCCTAAAATTAAAATATCCCATGACTTTGAATTTTGACAGTTTATCTTAAAATCTGGACTCAATCTCTTCTCTTTGCCTACCCTCCTGAGTTCAACACACACAAAAGTGTATCAAAGTTACTACTTTTGTGTAAGAAAAAAGAATCCCACAGCGTTTCTTTGTAATAACTGTTCAGCTACAAAATTTTATTGGTCTCCTTCTATGTTCCCTCTAGAGGATGTAATGCACAAAAGCATTGCCACGGAACATATAAAATTACAAATGAAATTTATTGTAAAAAGTAGAATGTCTTCTAGACTGGTGTCAGTATTTATTTCATTCATAAACCAAAACTGCAGGTATAATATATTCATTGTCAGCAAGTTCATGTGTGTAAATTGCCATCCAACAGTATTGACTGATATAAGACAGATATTGAAAAGACAATTTAAATTTACTCTTCCAAACATAAACTGTTCCACAAAAGCACTGTAAAAACTCCTTCAAAGTTTTGTGTTGTGCTTCACATTTATGGTTAACTACATAATTTGGTTGTGTCATAATCCACTGTGTTTGGCAATTTGGCATTAAAGGCCTGCAAAGCAGATTGGATCCTCACCACTTCACTGGTAGACAGTTTGAGTCTATGACGGAGCAAGCAAGAGAAGAGGTCCAGACGACGTTGGCCGGGTGGAGAGAGTTTATTTACACGGTCCCGAATCTCCAACAGCTGCAAAAGTGCTGAGTCCTGTGAGCCCTGAGTGTAGGGGTAGTCCAGCTGCAAAATCAAGTCTCGGATTGCTTCTGGGTCGAAGTGCATGCTGTAGCCAAACACTTGGATGTTGTTGATTTTCATGTAGCCCAGATTTCTTGAGGGATCAATAAATTCCAGGGGTTCGTAGTAGATGCTCTCGTTGCCATTTGGACCGTTCGACTTTATTCGACTCCTCAAATAGATGTGCACAGTTTCAAAAAATGTCTTCCACTTGTTGCCCAGAGTCAGCGTCCAGTTATAGCACTGAAGGGGTAAGTCCAGCTTAGTCCGCTCCCAGTCTGGGAAATTATTTTCATTCACAGGCATAAACCAGCTCTCAGAGTGGCTGCCCCCAAAAGGGTTGATATAAACAGCAAGGACGGGCTCTAAGGTGCTGTTCTTAGTCAGGCAAATTTGCAGAGAGAGGCCCAGTATCATGTGGACCAGGCTGGACTTGTACTTGTTGCTCTTGAGAGTCAGGAGCATCCTCTTGCGCCACGAGGGGTCGAACCAGCTGTTGAGGCGCATGTCGTTGCTGATGAAAATGGCGTGCACCTCGATCCTCCGGTCCGTCTTCTGCAGCAAATACTTCATCTCCAGGTCCTGCAGGTCCGTCTCGAAGCCGATGTAGTGCTCGGTGGAGTCGGCCACCTCGGGCTTGCAGAGGCCCTGGCTCAGCATGTAGCCGGCGTTGCAGCTCCCGCAGCGCGTGCGGTTGTCGGGCGCGCAGCTCAGGCAGGCGGGGCCGTCGCCCAGCGTGCAGGGCAGCGAGCCGTGGCACGCCACCTGGTCGTTGGGACACGTGCACGTGTGGGTCTCCTCGGAAAAGCTCCCCAGGAGCCCGTTCTCGTTGCAGTACAGGAACGACTGGATGCGGTTCAGCCAGTAGTTGGAAGACCTGCAGCGTGAAAAGAAGTTGTTTTTAACGAGGAGAGGCCTGCACGCAGCAAATATGGCTTTGTTATATTTTATCAGAAAGAGGAAAATAAAGCTGTTTTAGTGTCAGGTTAAGGCACGATAGCATCTGCTGTCAGATAGATGCAGATATAAATTGCCTCTTAACAATGCAAAATCACAAAAGAAAAGTTTCCTTATAAACCCACAGGCATGACAGGAACATTTAGTTCAGGTATTTGCTTTCTCTGCGTCTCTGTCAAGGAAGCCTGACAAAGAACCATTTTCTATGACTGTCTTCAGATTAACATCTTGAAATCCTACGCAGCTGAGATTATTTTTGTGTGTTCGATTTGACCAAAGAAGAGTTTAGTGTGTATCTAATTGTCTACAACTCTACTGTCTCTCTATTCCATTATGAAGATTTTTTTCTTTTCTAGCTGGAGCTGCATTGATTTACAGACAGTGAGCCAAAATTCTTTCCTAGAATAGCAACAGGTCCCCACTCCCCACCTAAAGAGATTCTTTAGATGACTTTCAGCACTACAGTATCTCTACAGGAAGCCATGCATGAGCATGTTGTGTTTACTTTTCATCTCTGGGGACAAAATTAAAAGATCACTTTAATGTTCTTCTGGTCATCTCATTTTGGTTTCACTAGGAAGAACAGTTAATGTCCTACATCACACTGGGAAAACATACTGAAACCAACAGTTTAGACTGATGAGGCACATCCACTAGAAGAATGACAACAGGAAGAGCAGAGCTACATGGAAATAGTCAGAAAAATTATTTTCTTTGTATTTTTCCACTCTTATTATTCCCAGCAATGCACAGTTTAAAGAACTTGTTTTGTCTGCTGCAATCAGATCTGTTGTTGCCACATGAATGATGATGGTTGCACAGTTTCTTCCCCTTTCATTACATTGTTTTGGAGAGAAAATGCAAGACCCTCATTTATTCCTGACTGACTTTTAAGTCACATCTGAATTTGCCTCAAGAAGAAATCCATGGCATCTCAAATTCTGGTATTTTAGAAACATGAAATAAATAAAAGTAAACATGAAATAAAGTTCAGTTAAAAATATGCTGGCGACTTTTTAAATTTTTCTAATTTTTCCTTTTTTAGGGCAGGAATCTTGGTTGTTCAGGGTTGGGGATTTATATGCCTATAGCTCTAGGTATTTTCTAGAAGCATAAGTAAATATAATAACATGCACAACATGAACATACCTTAGTCTTCTTGGTGCTTATTTAAAAGCCAGCATTAAGCAAAAACATTCTGGGTGAGCCAACCACATTCTGGGTATTCCAACCACAGGGCGTATAAAACATTGTTTTTTTTCTTTATTAATGATGCAATCTGCTATTCTGATGATTATGAGGAACAGAATCTCTAAAGTCACTTCTTTTTTGTTCTCTTTAATGAGCCTACCTTCCTCCTTTTATTTTGTTAGGGAATACAAGCAGCAGTTTAAAAATCAGGATGAAATTACATGCAAATTAAGTAAGTTTCTTTCTATAACTTTAGTTATGTTGTTTGTAACTTAGTATTATCTAGCTTATTTAAACTGCTATGTCTTTGATGATTAGCAGTTGCAAAGAGGTCAACAACTTTAGAGGGAAGGAGGTTATCTCCTTATTCCAGTGAAGTTCAAAACAATAACATTCTAATATTATTGCCTTACTTTGATTTCTCTTTACCTGACTTTCAGCAGAGAGATTTCAAGAAGAATCTGCTTATACCTGTCTTTGATTATTTAACAAATACAGTCTATTTTTAAAAATAAAATCTACTTCCTTATTTAACTGCTTATTTTAAAATTAGTCATTAAGGAATACTGTTACTCGTTGTAAATGTATTGCTTTCAGTGGAGAAAATTAAGTAAATTATGCAAAAGTACATAAAATGTGGGTGATACCTACTTTATTTAAGCCACTCGTCCTTAATTGGGTAAATTCACACTGGCACGTCATTACAAAATCATTCTTTTTCTCCTAGAAAGTCAAGATCAGACAAATTCTGGACCCTGCAGCCGAGGGAGAGGTTTGATTGGAAGCAGACGTGTCCTGCAGGTCACCACCTGGCTGAACAGCTGGTGCAGCTCAGGCTGCACAGCCCCTGTGGGGACAGTGGCAGCTGGGGACAGAGGGGGCTCCAGACAAGGTGAGAGGTGACAGCTCAGGTGCCAGCCTTGCTAACCCTGTGACAAGGGCTTCAAGCATTGCTAGCCTGGGGCTGGAGCTCTAATGGGGGTGGGAAATAAAGCATCCAGGGAGAGAGGCTTTCTAGTGTGGTTTGGAACTTCATAATCCAGTTGGAATTGGATGATCTTTAAGGTCCTTTCCAACCCAAAATGTTCTGTGATTGTGTGATTCATTCTGTGCAGAAAGTGGTGCATCTAGGGGCCCTTCTCTGTGCCTGGACATGGATGTGTGTGGGAAACAGGCAGATTTAGACACACTTCCAGTACTGTGACTTCCTCAATACCACAGAGGTGTGGTGGATGGACAGAGAGTCCTTGGAGAAATCAGACAGAAGGGGAACATTTGCACTCCCCCCAAAAAGAAGCCTATAGAACTAAACCAAAATTTCACTACTGAACAAGCAATGCACTGGTCAGGATCTCCAGGGAAGGGATGAGAGCAGAGTACAGTGAGAAGGGCACTGTCAGAATCTTTACAAGCCGTAAGATAAAAGGAAATGGATGAAGCCTCCCTGAATTCAGAGAATCACTGGGTTGGTAGAGACCTTCATGATCATCGAGTCCAACCCATGCCCCAACACCTCAACTAAACCATGGAACCGGGTGCTACATCCAGGCTTTTCTTAAACACATCCAGGAATGGTGACTCCATCACCTCCCTGGGCAGATCATTCCAGAACTTTATCACTCAGAACCAACTGGAGAAAGAACATGACCACAGGTGCCCTGAGCAAGGCTTGAAAGAGCTCTTCAATTACCCTTTTAACAAAAAAAAATTATTATTTGATTTGAAAAATTACACATGCTGGCCTGATGAGTTAGTTTTCCAAACACTGGGGTGTAGAACCAGCTTCCAAAGCTCCTGAAACCAGCAAGAATAGTCCTAGTCACTCCACTGAGCTTCAAATACAAATGGAATGCTTGAAATACTTGTGTCTTCCTCATCGTGAAAAGTTGTGTGATAATTTACAAGCAAAAGCTATTTCTGGTCATTCACACACTTGAAATCACTACTTTACTGTAGAAGTAAATTTTTAGTTTAATTAAATATGATACTTTGTAAATACAGGATACTTCTCAAATTTTATGACAAATTACACCTTCCTAGAATTTTTTTGCAATTTTTAAACTCCTTTTGTTTATTAATATCAAGTCATTGAAAGCAACCTTTCAAAACCAACACAAAAGTACAAAAGAATTGCTAAATCTGGACAGAATTCCTATGAAAACATGAATATGATTGTCCTGTTAGTGGAAAACCTGTTGTCTCTATAGGAAATAGTTCATCAAGCCACTGCTCTGACTTATGGACACTGAGCCAGGTAACCCTTCCAAATCCCAAACTACTGCCTTTTAGTTAAGACCCCAAAACTGGGTCTCATTCTTCTGGGGTTTGAATCTCACCATTGACTGCTCACAAAAATCACACCTCCCAGGGAAGAACAATTCCTCCCTTCTTATTAATAACAATAAGAATTCCTGCTTCCTTATTCCTCCTTGTCTGATCAAATATGTCAATGTGAAAATACCTGGAGGTGCACGACAATATTCCACAAATTTTCTCAGTTCTTAAAATTTACTTGAAAGCAGATTGTTAACTAATTCTGCTTCAATGACAACTTCTGCTCCAACTTCCACTCATTTCCTACTCTGCTACAAGCTCAGGCTACTGTTGCAGGATGAAGAGACTCCTGTGGTTAAATCTGCTGCCCCATAAACTGCACCAGCTTTCAGCTGGAATGCTTGCAGGGGACAGAAAGCCTGCCAGATAATCTCACTTTTACACAAGAATGATAAAAAATATGATAATCCTAGGGAAGTTAATGCAGCAATTAACACCAGCCAAGTTTCTGATGAGAATCTTAATGACAGACATAAATCATAATTCTGAAGCGCATTTAAAATATTTTGTGATTTTTTTTTTCTTACTATGAAAAAACCTTTCGCTTAAAAACAGGATTATTTTTACTAGAGCAGTTGCAAGCTTAATCCAAACCACATGCCTATTCCTGTTCAGTACACTGTAACATTAAATGTAAGAACAAAGCACTATGGTCACCCTATAGAATAGCTGGAGCAAGTATTTAATCATGATATGACACTTTTACCTCCTTCTCTGCCTCACTAAGTGCTTAACATCTGTTGTACATCAGATGGCTCAGTAGCAGATGATGAGTACTCAGTGAGGCAGATGCTAAGTAAAAAAATGAAGACAATTTAACAAGAAGAGGAGAGGCAGTAAAATACCCATTACCTACTTTCCCCTTCTTTGGAGGCCAAGTCCAGTATAAATCTGTGAGACAGCAACATCAGCTCCAAATGCACTTACAGCCATCCCTACAACGTCCTGCTCTGGATCAGGTGGATTTACATCTTGAGAAGGACAAAGCAGACCACAAGTACTTTGTTTCTGTGCTGTGATTCAAAACAACAGTAATGGATGCTTAATTTGATAATGGTCTTTTATGAGAATGTTGTTTTCTTCTAGGAATAATCAGGGTAAAACTACCAACTGCACAGTAGCCAGGACAGCAGTGAGTAATCATAGAATCACAGAACCACAGAATGGTTTGGGTGGGGAGGGAGCTTAAAGCTCATCCAGCACCACCCCCTGCCGTGGGCAGGGACACCTCCCACTAGCCCAGGGTGCTCCAAGCCCTGTCCAGCCTGGCCTTGGGCACTGCCAGGGATCCAGGGACAGCCACAGCTTCTCTGGACACCCTGTGCCAGGGCCTCACCAACCTCACAAAGAATTCCTTCCTAATAATTAATCTAGCCTGTCCTCTGGCAGTGAGTAGCTATTCCTCCTTGTCCTGTCACTCCATCCCTTGTGAACAGCCTCCCTCTTTCTTTCCTGTGGGCTCCCTTCAGGCACAGTGAGGTCATCCTAAAGCTTCTCCTCTCCAGGCTGAACAATCCCAGCTCTCCCATCCTTTCCTCCCAGCAGAGCTACTCCATCCTTCTGACCATCCTGGTGCCTCCCCTGGGCTCTCTGCAGCAGCTCCAGCTCCTCCCTGTGCTGGGGCAGCTCTGCAGGTGGGGTCTCAGCTGAGCCCAGGGGCAGAATCCCCCTGCCCTGCTGCCCAGGCTGGGGGCTCAGCCCAGGGCAGGGCTTCAGGGCTGGGGCAGCTCCAGCTCTCACCCCCAGCACTCCCAAGTCCTTCTCCCAGGGCTGCTCCATCTGCTCCTCCCAGCCTGGGCTGATCCCGGGGTTGCCTGACCAGCCCTTGTTAAACCTCCTGGGGTTCCCAGGGTCACTTCTGGAGCTTGTCCAGGTCCCTCTGGATGTCACCCTGTCCTTCAGGGGTGTCACTGCACCCTCAGCTTGGTGTCACCTGCAAACCTGCTGAGGGTGGCCTCAATCCCTCTGTCATTAGAAGGTTGAATGTTTTTAGTTTATTCAGCCCCACAAAATTACCCACCACTGAAATGAATGTGCCTGAAATCACTTTCCTGTGGCTCACGTTACAGGTGAGGCCGTGAGACTCTTGGTGACACTGCAAATCCCACTCCCAAAGATGGCAAAGGGGAGCAGAGCAGCTGCTCTGAATTCAGATCTCACAATTTCACTGCTGCTTTACCTGAGCCAGGAACTGTTAGGCTGACCCAAAGGTCTGGGTTATGTGGGGCATGGTGAACACAAAGAGCAGTGTAAAGTAAGGAAGGACTGTGATACTTTTCTAAATGTATGTAAAGGAAACAGAAACATCTACCTAAGGGATGCCTGCTGGCATACACAGAAAGGATATTAATTAGCTATGGAATTTTAATGGAAATGTTGCCTCCATATGCTGAAATTGCTTCCAGCATTGAAGTGGATACAGTAACTAAAGAAATCTGTCTCAGGGTGAGGATATTTCATGGTGACTGGATGAACCAGGAGCATGCTGCTGGATTATGTTGCTGGGGCTGTACACAATCTAAACTGAATCTACTTTGAATTATGGAGCCAAAATACCTTGTTTTCCCTGTTAATCACATTTAAGGAGAGTCTTTCCAGATCCCCTAGCCCTCGTGCCACCATTCTGCAGCTGTTGCCTGGACCCCTCAGGGCTGGTGCAAAATTAATAATACATGTTCTTCCTTTTAAATTCCACATAGCCTTTATATTATGGGAAGTAGAGGACTTAAGTCCCTACATTAAGTGGTTGAAACATTTTGTATCTCATAGAGAAAACTGCCATGGGTTTCACGATATTTCAAGCTAAACAATATTCTGGCACTAAAACATGTAGTATTTCAGAGGGTGTTTCTACTTGGTCTGTTATGAATTGATTTACAAAGCTTTGTAGTTTTAATTACATTGATGTTACACCCTTATAATTCTCATAGTAAATTTTTTCTAATATGAAATATTTCTGCCACACACACCCCCAAAACAATAATTATTAAGAAAAAAAAATTAAGGTAGTATATCCAGAACTCTTTTGACACAGCCCTAATCATAGTGACCATTGTGGTATTTTTAATTGGGAATCAAACTGCTTTGTAGCACCAAATATTTATGTAAAGGAAGACAAATCATAGACAAGCTTTGAAAGCTTTTACTAAATAATGATCCAAAGTGCAGCAGGGACAAAGGAAATACACAGAAAATTAATTAATGGAGTCAATTGCAGAACAAAAGGAATCAGAGCTGTGAGGAAAAGTAAGAGTTTCCATGTAAAGGAGGAAGAAACTTGCCACACACATGCACAAAACCCCACCAAAATACTCCAGCCAAAAATCTCCAAACCAGCCAACCAATTTGTGCTGCTTGGAGCCTCTCACCTGTTGGGTGTCAATGTCTGTGTGTGCCTGTGTTTGCAGTATTAGATCTGTGAAAAACTGACCTTGGCTCACAGATTAGCCACTCATTTTGTGGAATTTTAGGCAGAATTTTCCAGATGTATGTTAAAGTATTAATGTAAAAAAGAAATATGGAGTTATTATAAGTTATATTATATATATGTTATATTATATAGTTAAATCTATTTAACTAGATGCCTCTCAGGTTAATAAACCCCTTTAGAGCACTAGAAAAGTAACAGCCAACTTTACTGCAATGTAATAATCATTTTTTTGTGTGTGTGAAGGGAAACTGGAGAAACATCACAGTTTTGAAAAAAAACTGAAAACAAACATTGAAATGCCTTTACTTTCACAAGGAGAGGTGAGATGAGGGTGTGATAATGCTGTGTGTATTTCTGTACACAATCCTGGAACAGTTTAGGTTGGGGGGAACCTTTCAGATAATCCAATCCAATCCTCTCCCATGGGCAGGGACACCTTCCACAATCCCAGGTGGCTCCAAGCCCCATCCAACCTGGCCTTGGACACTTCCAGGGATCCAGAGGCAGCCACAGCTTCTCTGGGCACCCTGTGCCAGGGCCTGCCACCCTCATCCTAAAAGGAATTTTTCTTTATGCCCAGTCTAAATCCACCTTCTCTTATCTTAGAACCATTGCCCTTTATCTCCTCACTACAGTTCTTTTTTGAAAGTCTCTCTGCACATTTCATATAAACCCATTCATGTCTCACTCTGTATTGATATTGCCCAGTGTACTTTCCCTGCATTTCTGCCAGATTTTCCCTCCCAGCTGGATTTATTAGCCCCAAAAGATGCTCACATTAATGTAGAGCAAGGGCAGCTCTTTTCTCTGTGTTCAGCAGACCATAAGGTAGAGGTAAAAAAAGAAAGAAGTGAAGGAACACCCTGACTTGGAGAAAGGAGAAAAATTAAATAGGATTCCAAAATGAAAATTCCTTTCACTGAATAATTTAAGATGGAAGTGTAAATGTAGCTAATTGAGGGGTTTCTTTGAATTTTAATATGTATATATAGCAGGCATAAAGCTAATTTCAGTATTTAATCTCTAGGAGGAAGGGAGCCAGGAGCAGCCACTAAGACCAACTGGATTCCCTTGTCAAGATCTTGAGGCCAAAAGCACAATAATAGTCTAAGTTGTTGTGTGACAACAACACTGGCAACAATAACAAGATGTACCAGCAGCTCTAGTAGACACTAGAAATTCTAGAATTAATAAAAAAGTAGCCTTGACTGAAAGCTCTCTGTATATAATGCAGCAGATCACAAAATCTATTGAAGGTGAGAGCAGAAGGCTGTGTGTTTTAACTTCAGATAGGAGGAAGGAGCCTCCACGTTTTTGGAGTATTTTCTTCAAAATAGGAGTAAAATAGGAAGTTCAGAGACTGGAGATAATTTCTGAGCTAAAGCCTTTCAATGTACTGTAGGATAATCAAAAATGAAGCAAAAGGGCAATTGGTAGGGTTACTGAACCATAACAGACCCACCAAAACCCCACTGCTGACAGCAGCATCCAAAGTTTTAATCATGGTAAGGGGTAAATCTGGATGGGAAATGAGCTTTAGCACCAGAAAAAGCAGCCATCAATTCCAGACTTTTTGGAATTAAACCTCATTATTCCCGGTAAAATCAGAGCCTCATTAACAGCCGTTAGCAGAGAGGCAAGTCCATGATTACATCTGCGAAGCTGGTACAAGACCATTACATCTTCTCATTTTCTTATTGATTTTGAGACAGGACATTTAGTCCTATTTTAGGCATCTTATTCGCAGACACAAATAACTGAAATAAAATAAAATAAACAGCAAATAAATAAATAAATGAAAATCTGTTTCTGCAAAGTTTGTGGCAGCTATAAATGTGGAGCTGGGGAAAATCTGCTTTTATTCCTGGCTTATTTCTCTGTGATGATGGTTATGGACCAGTCACTTGCTCTTTCCTTTGAAAACAATCTTTATTTTTTCCCTGCTGTTTCCTATTTGGATTATAAATGTAGTTATCCCTAAAAGCTACTGTAATATAAACAGCAACAATCTGTCATTTTCTTCCATTGTGCAGAACCAGAAGGATTACAACAAAGCAAGAATCTCCCAGACAAGAGTAATGGTCTTAATTAAAGAATACAAAACTCAGTTCTGTGTTCATACCTCGCTTGTCATGTTATTAAACAAAATAAACCAAAATAAGATTGTGAGACCAGTATGCCTTTTTCTCTAATTTTGTAATAACTGAAAATAACTATAATTTTGAGCAAACTCTTTAAAATTTTAATACAGGCACAAAACACATTGCAGAAGAGAGGCTTGGTTTTCTGCCATGGTGTGTTCAAAATTGCAAGGACACCCTTAAATTTCTGAAGGAAAATTAAAGGCTGTCTAGAAAAGTTGTATCCTGCTGTTTTAAAAACAACATGTATTTCACTTCATTTAAAAATCTATAATACTTGTAATAATATGTCACTTGTGTAACATTCATAAACAGAGAAAGTATTAAAATAAATGGCCAAACATTGCATGTCTATAATATAAATTAGGAGACAGGCTTGCAGTAATGCTTATAACAAATATCAAGTGATTGTAGAATCAATCTAGATAAATCTCCTCGAACATTTTTGCCTTCCTTAAGCAATCAAACCCACAGCCTGAAATGCAATATAGAAGGTGATAGAAAGGGTGAAAAAAGAGCAGTTTTCTACGTGTTAATCTGCATAATAGAGAAATTGGTGTAGATAGCAGAGCGAGGGGCCAAAGTCCCACCTTTGAAGATACAGAATTTTGATCTGCACCACTAGAGGAACTCTGAATCACACCCTGAAGCAGTGACAACTCTTATTGCAAAGAAAGACCATGTTACTCCTGAAATGCTACTTTTCTACGTAGGTAATCTCCTTCTGATGAGTTCATCCCCTATTGGTATGGTGTGCCTTTAAATTCCATCATACTCAAGGCTGGAAAGAAAATCTCCCCGTGCAGAACAGCTTCCTTGATACCTTGGCATTTTTATTTAAGGGACTATAATTCAAAACACACAGACACAAGCCCATCCAAAACAACAACAAAAAGCTGACAAAATACCAAACATATTGGTCCTCTCTAAATTCCTCCTTATTAAAATTAACAGGCTGCTACAGAAGGAATTAATTTAAGGACCTTGTCTTTCACAAAGAATTCCGGAGTGTTCACATCAATAACCAAAAGTGGATTGGAGCAGACAAGATTTCCTTGCAAGAGACGAAAAAAAGATCTGTTAGAGAATCTGTTTTTCTGACAAGTGATGCATAACATTTCAGAGCCTACAAAGGCATGGGGTTTAAGGCATATTTAGCATTCTCAACAGAGACATTCCAAGAATCTTGGATTGCAATCACAGTGGGACACTAAAGGCTCTGGAGGAATTCTGTCATTAACAAGGTCTCTAGTATGATTTATATAAATACATATATATGTATTTATATCTATATTACATAGATATATTATAGCTATATTAATGTAGTCCATGATATATATTATATATTAATGTAATATATATATTACATATATTACATATATATGTGTAATTCTATTTAAGAAGGACTCTAATATGCTTTATATAAATACATATATATGTATTTATATATTACATATATATTAAAGATATATTAATGTAATATATATAGTATATATATTAATGCAATACATGTAACTTGTATTATATATATATGTAATATTTATAAATACATATATATGTACACACCCATACACACATATATATACACACACACACACACACACATATATATATATATACACAAAACCTTCCTCCTTAATACCCTAGGCACTCTCAGAAAGGTTTATCTATCCCTTCCAGAAAGACCAGATGCTTCCACCTGGGGAAAATCAAAAAGCAAAGCTACAAAAATCCCTTGAAAAAAAAAGTCCTCTCAAACACAAACTCAGGGGCTCTAAATGAACCAAGGGAACAAGGGTCATGATGGCATGAGGGGAATGGTGATGATACTAATTAATGGAAATGGGTGATGAAGAGATTAAATTGAATTTTTTACTGAGGATAGAGAAACAGCAAAGAGCTCATTTTTTTACCACTTTGTACAGAATTCTACACCACGTGTAGTTCAGTATCTTTGCACTTTAAACTCTTGAAGCTCATGATGGTTGGTTAAATTTTAAGATTGTGAATGAGGTCATGAAATACAAAGGATATCATAGTGTTAGCTTTTAAATGTTTAATTACTGGGGTAAAAGCACTACCAAAATGTCCCCAAAAGGATTCCATCCATTCTTGATATTACAAATGATATTGCACCTTCTATTGTGTTTATAGTAGAAGTGACAACAAAACCTGAAGACATGATCCATATTGAAAAAAAAAAATCCCTGCCTGAAAAGCCTTTGCCTTGAGGAGATCCCAATCTAAGTGCAAACCAGACAAAATAAATAGAAATGGGCTTTAGGATGTGCTCACAGTTGTTTTAGAGCTGCAGTGAGGGATGGTGAGGACTGGAGGGGGGTAACTGCAGAGCCAGGAGCTGAAATACAAGTCTGGATCTTTAACAGCCCCTCTGTCATGCAGAAGATTTCCTGCTGTGCACAGTGAGTACCACTGAATAGCAAGGAATAGCCACAAAAATAGCACTGATGTCCTCAGGCAAACATATCATCCATTATTTCTCCTTTGTGCCCAACACATGGGGTTTGGAAGTATCTTTTACATGGGTTCTAGTGGATAAGGTGGCTTAGCCTTTATATTACAGAGGAGTTTGCAGATTGTGGTGGGATCTCTTTCAGCCTGCACGTTCATCCAAGCATTGATGACTTTTCCCTCTTCCCAAGCTGTGGTGCTCCTGATGGACAGCAAAGGGAAGAGGGTTTGTCACGGGCAGGTAAACAGGGCTGCAGCACAAACACTCTCACCTTGGTGAGTAATTACACTGCCTCTGCCACACCATCCATCTCCAGTGGCAAAGGGACTGAGGAGCCCAAATCCACACACAGCCCTGTGTTTTTCATAATGCTGTTTACAGCCAGGATCAACATGCCCAGAAAGTCAGAGAAAAAATGGCTCTGTTCAAATTCTTTCTTGGATTTTGAAGTTTACTATTAAGAGCCAAACACTCTTTCTCCAAACCCCAAACTGTCCATGGTACAAGGAGAGCAAATTATCATTGGCTTTACAGGAGTTTTACAATCAGTGCTGTTTATTGCAATATAGTTCTGTTAAGTATTACTGTTATCTGAATGTCTATTGCTCCCTTAATCTATCTAATTCACCTCACTATGGGCTTGCTCCAAAAAAATTATGGCAGCACTAAAAAGGACCCCTTTAACTTGGGAGCATTCCTGACCAATCACTTACATAGTCCTAATATTTTTCATACCAGCCTGTAGCTCTGTGAGAAACCACAGGATCTCCTGCTCAGTGATGTAATTTTAAAAGTAATTTTAAGAGTACCACCTGTCCTTGTAACCAGCAGTACATTGCCAGTGATCCTTATTTACTCAAATAAAACTTGACTCAATTCCTTTAATACTCTACAGCAGTTTTCACTGGCTGTCTTTAGTTTCTATGGAAACACATTCAATTATTATTTTGTCACACAGGACTGAATTGCTGCATAGACTCCCCACCACAAATGGGCACTTGAACTCTTGAATATCTCTACCCTCAGCTCCAGAAATAAAGGTTTGTTGGGTACTCAAAGACCATTTAGTTTCCCAGCATGAAATGATTGTGAGGGGGGAGAAAAATTGAATTGTCCTGGCATAATCTTTAATGCATCCTACTAAATCCTGCACCTAGAGGATCTCAATGATTTCCCATTTTCTAGCTGAGGATGATATTAGGGTAAAAATAACCATTATAAAGAGGAAGATAGGGTTGCTGTGGGAGAAAGCCTCATTGTCTTGCCTAGGGAGTCATTGTTTCCCTACTGATCTGCAATTTGATTGATTCTTCTACTTAAAATATTCTACTGAAGTTGAGCATGGTTGTTGAGGTTGTTCCACAGACCTTTTAAACGTTGACCTCTTTAATATAGTTTACATTTTCATTATCTATGGTTTGCACCATGAAAAACCAGAGTGTGTTTTCAGGTAATGCTGTTTATCACGTAAAACACAAACCCATAGACATGAACCCATTAGATGGAGTGCAAAACAACATCTGTAGTGCCAAGGCATAATCCCCCACCCCCAAATCTGGGTGTTGATCCTCCAGGTAATCCTGAAGTCAGGCCCAGTTCTCACGTACAGGAACAGAAGGAGGGGATCTGTAATTCTGCCAGGAGACCCCACAGAGATAATTCCTGTGGCCTTTCCTAAAGCCTGAATCATGACTTGGAGTCAGGGACTTCAGCTAAGAGACAGAACCACTGGACTTCAGACAAAATGGACACAAAGTGAGGAGGAGATGACCAAAAGTGCAAAAGCCTGCTGCAGAAACCTGGTTTTAGCATTGTGGCAAAAGAATAAACTTTCTCAACTCTCACCCTATTCTGCAGTAAAAATGTGTTTATTTTAATATTGGAAAGGTTTTTTTTAAAAAAATTTTCTTCTTGACTAATTTTTAGTTCTGGTTTGGGGTGGGGGGGGTGTTTGTTTTGTTTTTTAAAAATATTCATTTATTTCTTTTTCTTTATATACAATCTTTTTGGAGCACAGAGAGGAAATATCTTCCATAAACAAACTCCTAATTATAAACACCTTGTACATAATACTGACCAGGTTTTCCTCTAAATATCACAGGGAGATTCATTACTAATACATGAAAGATGGTCTACAAACTTTTTTCTAGGCAAACTCAGCAAATATTGAGGAAAATACGTAATAACCATTGTGCTGGGAATTGTCTTGTTCTAGTTCCAGACCCAGAGCAGTTGGGGAGCAGGTTTCTTATTTGGGAGAAGTGTGGAAGCAGCATGTTGTCCCCACATCAGGTAGATGGCAATGGATAAAACACAACTTTTCCTTCTTTTGCCAGTGGCTGAATCATCATGGACAAGCTGCAATTCTCCTCCACCTTGAGCAGAGATCTTTCTCAAAAGTGATTCATGGATGAGACTTTCTGCCCACAAAGGACACCATGCCAAGGACAAAGAGACCCAAAAGGGTCATATGAGGTCACATCACAGTGAACTCAGAACTAGCACTTCATTACATCCTTTCCTTTCCTTTCCCCTTCCCCTTCCCCTTCCCCTTTTCCTTCTTTCTCTTTCTCCTTCTCCTTTCTACATCAATTACCAACCCTAAAACAGCAACAAAACCAAAGAGAAGAGAAATCCTGCAAACTTTAGAAGTGCAAACATTTGGGCTGACCCCTAAAACCGGGTTATCCCTGTATTCTATGCAGATTCCAAGAGTCTCTTATTTATTTGTCCGTTCATTCTCTTACACTGAAAATGAAAAATCAACTTCCCTCCTCAGGCTCCACTACAAGGTAAGGAATTGGTGGAGATGCTGTTCCAGACACCACTCATGATTCTCCTGGTTTGCTGCTACAGGAGTAGAGTCACTGAGCAGTGAATTTAATTTAGTGCATGAGCAGCACTCATGTTCTGCATGACAATAACTTGCAAATACTTTCTTAGGCACTACATTTTCAGGCTCAAGGAGCCCTCTCCAATTAAAAACAGATTGTCCTTAATAGAATCTATAAATGTGAACTAGAGTGTCTGTCCTATTTTCTTTTGCTAGATTTTTTTCCCTTTGTAACAAGTTTAACCCAACTGTTTTCAGCTTTATTGTCCTGATAAGACAGCAAATTCCATTTCCTGCCATCTGTTGCTAAATTTGCAATTTTCCACAAGATCACTAGGTATATAGTGGGGGGAACTTCTGGTTTTTTTACTTTGGAGAACTTACTATAGATAGGCAAAATGATTCTCATATATTTGACTTGCCAAACCCTACCCTGATGGGCTTTAATACAAATATTAAAGAAAAAGATGTTTAAGATTCTGCTCCTACATTCTCTTCTTTGTGAGGCACTTTGCCAGTTTCATCTGTTTCTTCAAACTTACACTTTATTTTCTTGGATGTGATGGTTTTTAAAGCTTGTTTTTTAAGCTTATTCAAGTGGTCTTTTTCATTTGCTATTAACTGCTTCTGTGTCTGATTTTGATGGATCCCTCCTTTCAATATCCAAGAATTTGTAGAGATGAGCAGTTTTGCTGTAGCACTGTTCTAGTTACTCTGGACTCATGTGGAGATAAATGTGCTCTTTCTGTTTACTCTTAAATCTGCACATAATTGCTTGTCAAACTCACACCTCCTTGGTGTTCTTCAAAAGCTGGAAAAGATCATATGGGAAAATCCCTCCATGAGGATGGTGCTGATAACTAAGACATATCTTAAAGCAAATGGAAAAAACAGCAAATAGTTGTTCATAAATTATTTGAAACTGAGGGAATTTTAGGAAAAAATGTGGTCATATATCAACACAGAGTTGTTCAATGTGTAGGTACAAAGAAGATACTCACTGAAGATAAACCCTCATAATTTGGTTTCTGGTTCTGAGACTTCTAACAGTCTCACTGCCATTTAAGTTCTCTCATTTGGGACCCCAAAGAACCTTGTTTGGCTTGTTTTGGTTTAATGTTGCATGTGTTCCCACTTGCATTCTGAGGGGGAAAAGGTTTATTTAGTGGTGTTGTCTGTCAGTGCTGCCTACCATTCCTATGCTATTGCTGCCAACGTGATCTGGAAGTGTTCAGGTAATATCTAAGAAATTTGGAAAGGGTCAGAATTATCAAGAACGTTGAGTTTCTCCATGTTTTATGAAAATATTAAGACAGTCCATAGAATGGAGAAACTGTTAATTTGCAATGTGAATCCAAATAATCCATAGATTCAGATGGGAATTCAGCAATGAGAGGCTTATTTATTGGGAAACAGGACTTGACAGTTTCAGCATTTACAGAACTATTTTCTCTTTAAATTTTTTGTTGTTGTTTTTTTTTTAAATTTTTTTTAAACAAAGATTCCTGAAAAAACCTCCGACGATTATACCAACATATTTTTAAAAGCACAAAGAATCAGAATATGTTTTTACCATAGACCCCAATATGTTAATATGCATTTAAATTATTTATCATTCAAAGGATTTTGCTACGGTTGGTGTATTTGCATTATTTCTACTTGTACTGAGGCAAAGCAATGTCACCTGTTATTATTCATTTCTTGCTGACCTGCTAAGTAATCATTATTAAATTTATGCTCCTCCTAGTGGGATCTATCGTTTTAAGAACTTAAGGAGCACAGAAATGGCACTGCAGTAATGTATGGAAAATAGTTCAGTGTTTAGCTTTAGTTAAGTACACCACCACTGCCTCGTAAATGTGTGCAATACCATATGCTTACAAATAAACAGATGAAAAAAGGGAGATTTTCCACAGAAAATTGGGGGGGGGGGGGGTTAAAATACAGTTAATATTTTCTCTTATTCATTCACTAAAAGTGTAACATATCCATGACAAAATAAATATTATTGCAGGAAAGTTGGTACTGAAGCCATGTCAGCAGCTGGTCTGGTCTTTAACGTACATTCTGAAGAACACAGAGTACAGAAAAGCGGAATTAATGAGTATTATTCTTCTATTAAAAGTAATTTTTAAATAGCTAGAATCCTACTCATTAAATTCTATTTATGAAAAGAAACTTTAGAAATTTTAAAATTATTTATGGTTAATATTCTTTGTACTGTATCTCTTTGGTATCTGCCAGACTGAGAGCAACATTTTCTGCAAATCAATACAGCTCCTGCTGCAGAATCAACCTGAATCCTTTTAGACATGGATACAGTTAAAATTATTTAAATTAAAGTATTGATATTTAATTACTGATACATTTATATTGTCTCACAAATAACAGCAAAAAGGAATGGGGAAAAACTTAAGCCATAAGAAATTTCTCTTCTTGTGACTCAAGTGCTCACAAGTAATAGAATCAAAGACTATGAATCAAGGAAAAATTGATTTTTTATAGAAAAGCATTCTAATTTTGAGAGTGACCGTAAAGGAGAACCCTGATTCTTATGCCAGGAGATCAGTGGGCATCTTCCAGCTGATGCAAACAGCCCATTAAAAAATCTTCCTTTGTGATAGGGTTTTCACATGACACATGGCAGCAATTCCAATTCCAGCTGGGTTTCAGCAGAGTTTCGATGGCTGCAAATTTTTATCTTGTAATTAGTGGGCAATGAGAACCATAAGTCAAATACCCTTTTATGCAGAGCTGTTCACAGTTCTATTAATGTATT
The DNA here is from genome assembly GCF_017590055.1 of Onychostruthus taczanowskii. Taxonomy (NCBI): domain Eukaryota; kingdom Metazoa; phylum Chordata; class Aves; order Passeriformes; family Passeridae; genus Onychostruthus; species Onychostruthus taczanowskii. The sequence goes on from NW_024504012.1 coordinate 96,672, forward strand.
TCTCCTCTGTATCTGTGTAACTTCTGTACCTCTAACCTCTCTCTTGCTGCTCAGGTCATCTAGATTCTTCCAGCTCCCAACATGGATGCACCACCAGGACACTCTGGGGCAAATCTTTAGACTCAAAAACCATTTTCCCACTCTCATCGTGGCTTTGGGGCTCAGGGAACAGTGACAGCTGTAACTCTGGTGCTCAGGTCACCTGTGCCCAGCCCCAGCCATGCCCCTCAGCCCTGCACAGCCCACCTGGGCCACAGGAGCTCAGCAAATGCTCAGCCAAGTGTTTACACCTCTTCCAATATTTTTATCATGACCCCAGTGTCCCCCAACCAGCCTTCCAGCTTTTTTTTTATTCCTCATCCTCCTTGAAGGGTGAATTCCACAGAGGAGGACTGAGCTTCTAGGCAGTACATTTCCTTTTGCAAGAACACGGGAGCTGTTAAGACTCCAGTCATCATGTAGCTATTCACAAGTGCTATGCTACAATAATCCACTTTTATGGGAGTTTGGAAGATGAATATAAAATAACATAATCCCCAGCTGTGCTGTTATGTGCAAAGCCATCCCATTAATCACACTCAGTTTTACTTTACAGCTTAAAGGTATGCAAAGTGTTGCTGCCATTCAGGTGCCTTAGTACTGGCAGTTGCACGCCCTAACTGCATTTTAAAAGCTATCTTCTCAAGAAATTAAGCACTCAATCTTTTCCTTTCCTCCAGTGGAAATGGTAATTCAGCACCTTCTGATGTCAACAACATATGCAGAGCAGCCAAAAGCTCTAGGTGAGCAAATGAAACCTCAGCACTGTGACAGCCTCCAGACCTGAATAGAACACGTTAAACACTTAAGAAAAACCCAAAAATAGTTCAATAGTTCTATTTCTTTTTAGATTATTTGAACTGGTTTCGGATCTGTACTATTCGCGAGGCTACTGAGCACAAATGGCAAACCCACATCATTATGGGTACAAGAGATGAGATCGTTTGGGGTTCAGAAGCATGAATTCATGCCAGACTCATATTGCCAATAAAGACATTCAATTCTTCTTAGGGCCTGTGGGAGCTTGCAGACCTAAGAGTGAAAACCAGTGATACTTAGAACTGCTCACTTCTTTCCTGGAGCTGAAAGCATTGATGGGATGGTTGGATTTGAATGGTGAGCAAGCAACTGAATTTAGGTCTTAAGAACAAAAATGATATGAATTAGATTAGGCATTAGGAAAAATCCTTCCCTGTGAGGGTCGGCAGGCCCTGGCACAGGGTGCCCAGAGAAGCTGTGGCTGCCCCTGCATCCCTGGCAGTGTCCAAGGGCAGGCTGGACAAGGCTTAGAGCACCCTGGGACAGTGGGAGGTGTCCCTGCCCATGGCAGGGGTGGCACTGGATGGGCTTTAAGGTTCCTTCTAACCCAAACAGTTCCATGATTCCAGGATTCTATATGACAAGGTCAGAAAGAGAGGAAACAACTGGTTTCTGGTTTTTATCTGGTTACTATTTTTATCTGATAGTTGCAAATCTATTTTTCTACTAAATCTTCAAGGCAACACCTCAGATCAGACCCTTGGAAATGATGGAAACCAGCCTTCTCTTCCAAGGTGTGGCAAGTTCTGTCACTCAGAGGGATCAATCTGTGATGTACCCCCCTACAATGAAGCTTGTCAGAGAGTAAAAGCAGAAAATATGAGTCAGGGCAGTCTTATAAAATTCCTGAGGATGGACTTGAGAAACCTTTTTTTTTTTTTTTTTAGAGGCAAACTTCTGTGCAACATAACTTGTATGCTGTAGAAGTTTTCACTTGACAAGTTTGAAGGAAAATTGTATACTTTTGTTAAAGAAAGAGTTCTTCAAATGTTATTTTATCACATGTAAATATGAATATGGTTTTGTGTGTGCAGTGTTGTATATTTTATAGACATTATTAGGGATTATGATCTGCAAAGGAATTTCTGATTGTGTTTATTATTAGGGTTAGATATTGAAACTAGGAATTGCATACAAATTTTGTGAATTTCATAGACACAGGATGCCAGTTCCATTTCACTGTCACTATCATTTATTGTGTTTGCAGGGACCCTGGTGGCAGGGAGGAATGATGAATCTGACTCCATGTTCACAGCAGGCTAATTTATTATTTTAAGATACTATATAACATTAAAGAACACTAAGCTATACTATACTAAAGAATACAGAAAGGATACTTACAGATGGCTAAAAAGCTGATAACAAACTCATAACTCTCCCTAGACCCCTGACACAGCTAGATCCTGACTGGCCAGTAAGTCAAAACAATTCACATGAAACCAATGAAACAGTCACCTGTTGGATAAACAATCCCCAACCACATTCCAAAGCAGCAAAACACAGGAAAAGCAAGGGGATAATATTGTTTTTCTTTTTCTCTGAGGCTTCTCAGCTTCCCAGGAGAAAAATCCTGGGTGAAGGGATTTTTCAGAAAATATGAATGTGACAGCCATACACAGGATAACAAGAACATAGTGAATGCTCTCGCAAACTTCAAAGGTGAACTAGATTAAATAAGTTTTTTGTGAAACAAATTTGAAAGTTCGGTTGAGATGTGTGATCCCATAGATTGTGAGCCTTGCAATGTCATGGATTTCACAAATGCATGGCACCATTCATCTGAATTTGTCTATAGAGCTCTATAACCAGATGTCTGTCTGCTATTCAGCTAAAAAAGAAGAAACAGGCTCTGGAGTCATTAGCCAAGATTCACAGGTGCCTCTTGTAGAAACCCTCTTTATAAAGCTTCACTGCTCTGTGTCAGGACACTAATCTCTATTCAGAGCAGAGAAATTCTGCTTTTCACAGACAGAGGGTCCATTTTTGTCTTTGAAGTTAATCCAACCCTAAGTTGCAGCAACACTTAGAAACCCAGATGCAGAAATTCTGTATAGACTTCCTTTTAAATATTCATGGCTGGAAACCTGTTTCTCTACTTCTGTCATTTCAAGCTGAGGATTCTGGCTTTTATGGACTTTTGCTCATCTCTTAATCCACAAGTAAAATGTTTTCTCTCCCACACAGTTGATGTTATATCCAAATGTGGGTATACATAGAGGAGTAAGTTGGAATATGCAGCAGATGGTCAGCAGAAGAAATAAAAAATCACTTAATGTCCAACAACAAATACCAGTGGCAAGACTCATTAAACCATGGGCTGGACTCAGCAAGACAGAAACTGCTGCTCAAGGGTTTTGTGAGGTATCGAGGGCTAAATTGATGAAACAGAAAGTCTGCATGCTGGCCTGGGATTTGCTACATTGGTCTCTGCTCAGAGCTTATTTAACTGAAGTTTTGTCAAGGAAGGCTGGGCCAGCCCCGTCAGCAGCTCAGCTTTCCATTTCCCAGTGCCTTGCTCCCATCTTGGACACATTTGCCAACTGTCTGGTTTATATTTATACTCTGTCTCAGCCATCACTCCAGGAATGATCCAACCCAGTAGTGCTTGCTGCAGATAATGCACTGATGAAGCAATCTACACAGATGGTAAGCTATCAACTTACATTAAAAAAATCATCAGTTATTGTTCCTAATTTTTTCTAAAATTAAGGCAGCTTTGTTCAAAAATCTGTGGAAAAATATATGCACAGTTTCAAGGACAGAATGCCTTTGGGCTCTTCTAAGGCCAATTAAAGAATTGTTTGGGATTTCATCTAAACTATCAACAAGCAGTGTCTTAAATTTGGAAGATTTAAAAAAAACCCACAACAAATTAATAAAAGTTTAAGGAAATTATCCTAATATCAGATTCTGTTGGAAATATCACTGTTTAAAATAAGGAATAGAAATATTATTAAATATAACAAAGAAATATAACAAAGTCTAACCTATGTTGATAGAGATTTCTAATTGTTTTTCAAAAGGAAATGCCTTCTGAAAAGTTAAATTCATTCTAAATTTGTTTTTTAACACAAAGACATACATTAATTTCAATTAATCCAAAAAATGCTGATGTTTGCTGTACTTTTATGTAACAGGAGAGGTTTGAGGCATGTTGAGGCTTTTCCTGTCATACAGGCAGGAACTAATTATCTAAGACTCCAAATAACTAAAAAGCCACATAGGAAAATAATAAAAAAAAATTAAATCTTTGTGATTTTTGTAACAAAAACCTGGAAAAAGTAAATTTTCTGGTAAATATAGTGGCAGCTTCACAATGGGGAAAAAAACTCTTGCCTTCCTGTAAAGGTTCTAATTACATTTATAATTTCTTGACCTTTAAGCAAATAGATTAATTGCAAAGAGAAGATGATTCTGGGTAGAATTCAGAGAAGGCTTTAGTTTGGTTCGGGTCATCTTCTTACTTTAATACCTCAACAGTTGAGATAAGTCAGTTATTAAAGATAATACAATATAACTAGGTTAGAAAATTAGCAAGTGTCCCCTTTTGTCTGGAGGGCCATTAGTTTTGCTCCTTGCAATAGCTAAGTCCTTTATTTTATACTCACCATGACCTATCATTTCAAAGATCAGTTTCTAGAAGTCTGATATAATTCTGACTGGGATAAATTCCTTACAAATTAATTGGAATTAATGCCTTCTGCAGCTGTGCTGTGTCATCTGCTGCTTGAGGAGAATTTTGTAATGGTCTGTGCTTAGCCATTTTTATCTATTGCACTGATTGTATCTCATTAATTTGTCCCAGAGACCAAAATAAGGGGTAAACAGACTGTATGTTCTGAGTCAGCATTGCCTGCCTGGGATAGATCACATGGGATCCCAGGATGAGATTTCCATGAGTTCCTCCTATGAATTCTGAAGCCCTGTGCCAAAAAAACCTTCCTGCCATCTCTTGCAGGGTTGAAGCCATGGGACTCAGATGTCTTGGACATTTGATTTTCTGTTTGTCATTGGTGATTGTGAAGATTTAGGATAAGGAGACAACTGTTTAATTCCAAAACATTGCTCAGGATGTAATGTGGAGGCAGGAAACTTGATAGCAAGGCAATCTCGTTTTCATCTCAAAAATTGTTTAAGCCCCTGATCTCCTCCTCTTGTTGGTGCAACAAAATTCATCTGCATCCTCTCAGCCTGAAGCTTTTCTGTTTCCTGCCTAAAAATAACTCTAAAATTTAGGGATTTTTAAAAAAAATTATATTATTGATAACTCAGTGCTTTATGTTTTTTTCTGAAGCATATTTGTGGCGCTTCTCCAAAAGGATAAAAACATGGGAAATTCGCATCAGTGCAGGCCTGTGCCTTTTGTACAATAACAAAGGACAGGGAGGATGGAGCTGGAAGGTGCTTGGAGCAGCCTGGTCTGGTAGAAGGCATCCTCTTCCCATGGCAGGGCATGGAAGTGGATGAGCTTTAGGTCCTTTCCCAAACAACCCAGGATGGAGGATTCCTGTCTGTCAGGATCTCTGGGTGCACTGAGGGGCTACACTGACTTTGTAAAGAAACCTGTCAGGGACATAAATGTTCTGGCAACACAGAACATGAGGTGAATCCCTCAAGAGCACCCAGGTGTCCCTGGGTGACACCTGTGCACACAGCACATGTCACATCACAGCCAGCAGAGAATAAAACAACGCTGGTTTATTGTTTATCATGGACTTGCTTTCACCCCTCCAGCTGGGATCCTTCCCAGGGAAAGGTGACATTTGTTGGCAAGGCAGTGCAAGCCTGGACCTGCTGCTGATTCCTGTCCCTCCAGGAGCACAGAGGGCTGGATGCTCCTGGGCTGTCTGCCTGGCTCCTCTCTGGGGGTATAAATACCTTCCAAAACACGGGAAGGCAGAAAGTCATTACCAATCAGGATGTAGCTACATACATGAGACACCAGTAATGAATTCTTAATTTTAATTTTAATTTTTCAGAGGTTTCTTTATGTGTCTAAAAAACAAAACAACCTCCTCTTGTATATATTTTTTCTAATGTTTTTGTTCATAAATTACACTTGAAAATATCCATAGCAATTATGCACAAAATGAATTCTTATCTAACAGCTCAACTTCAGAAAAATCTAATTTTTCCCTACACTTTACCCTTCAACTTCTTTCTATCCATTTATTTTGCTCTTATCTCGATTGTATGAGAGAATAAAGAGAATATATTGCAGCAAAAATTAACAAAATTCCAATTTGTAGAAGACAGATTGTAAATAAGAAAGAGTTATTAGGTTTTGATAATTATGAAGCTGGCATATATGAGTTATTTCTTTCTTTGTGTTGCAAATGGAAAAACAGCCTAGTAGGAATCAGTCAAATGAAACTTTGCATAAATCTTTTCATAAACTCCTGGAATGGTTTGGACTGGAAGGTACTGTAAACTTTATCCAGTGCCACCACTGCCATGGGCAGGGATACCTTCCACTGCCCCAAGTTCCTCCAAGCCCTGTCCAGCCTGGCTTCCAGGGATCCAGGGACAGCCACAGCTTCTCTGGGCAGGGCCTGCCCACCCTCACAGGGAACAATTCCTTCCCAAAAGTCCATCTAAACCCTCTTAAACTGGAGCATCCACCGTTATTTCCTCTCGTAATTCCCAGTTTCAGTGGCAGCCCAGGGTGCTCCAAGCTCCAACACATCCCTCTGGTGTCCTTCGCTGACCTCCAGCTGCGTTTGCAGAGTACAAGATGCTGAAGGCAGTGGGTGCTGTCCAGAGAGCCTCACGGCCACCGTGTCACATGTCATGGCTGCAAACACAGATGGTCACCAGGCCAGGGGCACGCAGGAGCTGCCAAGCCCAGAGATGTGTGCCAGGACCTATCCACACGTCAAGTAATTATTTTAAAGTGTAGACTTTCCCAAGCCTTGTGAGTCACCGCAGTGCTGGCTCTGATATTGTCTCTGCAAGTGATTCATGTGGATAGGTGATTAAGATGTCTTTAAATCTGGCCTGAGGAAAAGTCCTTTACAGCAGTTTGGTCACAGTGAAAGCCAAAAGGCCAAAAGCAAGATCTTCAGTACTGTGCATCTACACTGGGTATTAAATGTGCTGAATACTTTATAGCTGAAATTCTTTAGCAGCTTTTTCTTAACCCATTTTTTTCTTTATTTTTTAAACACCACATGTCTATACAAATAAAATGTTATTTTAGTTGTTTTTAATTTTTTTTCAAATTTTCAAGTTGGTTGGATCAATTGAATTACAAAATATGCCTGGGGGAAAAAAAAAAAAGACAGTTTGGACCTTTGGGTTAGAAACAAAGAGATGGTTTGTTAGATGGAAGGGGCAAAGGCAATTTGAAGTGGCAGCAAATTAGTGTCAGCAGATCTGAAATAAATTAACACTCTAGAAACTGTTTTATGAGGGAGAAAAAGAAACTGAGCCCAGCTTTCCACTTTCTCAGAACTGGACTGTATAGAGGAAATTCATGTTCCAACAGAGCATGTGATTTCTGTTCTTACCACCCTGTCACTCACAGAAGTGAGCCCACAAGGAAGTCACTCTCCATGAACAGATGATTTCCTTGAGTCATGTTCTGCTGTTGCACTTCTAAATAGTGACTCCTCTGAAATGTTGTCTGAGTATCCAGCAGTCATGGATACTCAGACAACATTGCTCATACATGGATAATGTGTGAGCAATACAAGCCACATCTGTTGTGTCCTTTTAAAGTATAGGCTGTTTGCCATGCGGTCAGTGATTCAGCAATCATATTTTAGTGTTGCAAGTCTCAGAACAAGGTGTAACTCAACACCCTATGATAATAAATCAGTATCATATCTTCAATATCATTGAATCATATATCTTCCTGCATTGGTGGAACACCTTTCATGTCAGATGAATCTTACTAAGATGATTTTCTTTTTTTTTTAACATCCCATGACGAAATGTAAACTACGATTGCCAAAACACTGCTTTTAGGGGACAGTAGCGCTGGTAAGTTTTTTGTAATTGAAAAGGACAAAACATTGGTGTGGAAATGTGATTTCATTGCACATATTGCACATATGGTTTCTAAAGCAGGAATATTCCTGCTCTGTGATGTTATTATAAACCCTCTATTCATTTCACTGTCTGACATGCTGAAATTACTTCATTCTGATGTTGCTATTCATCAAAATACCAAAAGTGGAGCTGAGGAGCAGTTGGAAAAATGTTCATGGGTAGCAGGTGGTCAAGAACAGCTTCTATGAATGTGCAATAAAGTGCTGCTCCACCAGAACCCCAGATCTCCTTGAGAGGAAAGGTGTTCCAAGGACAGGTGCCCTGTGTATGTACAGCTCCTAAACCACGTGTGGAAACACATCTGTACACAAGAGTTTATCTCTGCTTCTCCTTGTTATCACACCTATTATTTGCAGGGCTGCAGATCATATTTTTATGTATGTCACGTTAGTTTTAAATAACTCTAATCCCCAATCCAATTAAAGGTATCACCTCGAAGCAGATCATTTTATTTCCTTTGAGAACAGATGCAGGCTTAGTATTCGGGTTAGTAAAGCAGCCACTACCAAGCTGACCTTCGTTTTATCTCTCACACTTTCATCTTATCACCTTCCTTGTCTGTGGCATGTGACTTTCAGATGTGCACTTGGTGTGTCACATCCAATCTCAATTTCCACTGCACAGGCATTCCTTTACATTAAAATTTGTAAATCCATTTTTTACTCCCAAATGCAATATCTTAATTAGAGCAGATAAAATAAAAATCTTTTCTTATTTTCTTTTTTTAAAAATATCTGCAATATCTTAATTGGAGCAGATAAAAATCTTTTCTTATTTTCTTTTTTTTTAAAATATACTAATAATGACAACACATTTTTCTTGCATTTGTTTAGATACATCTCTGTGACCCTTCCCTTGTCCTCTATTAAAGAAGATTTCTGAAAGCAGACAAAATACTGTTTATTTAGCACCTCATGTTCAGAAGAATCATTTATGTAAGACCCACCCATCCAGAGGAGCTTTTGCTGTCTTACACCGCCTTTCTAAAACATCATTTTCCTCTAGACTCACTCCTCACCTTCATTCCAGCAGCCTGTTAAGTGATGGATAATTATATTTTTTCCCCTTACATCCAGTGCCACAAATGCTCTTTAAGAAGAAAAGTCTCTGTGTGATGCAGGGAGAAACTTTCATATCTTGAACTCTGTGACTTCCTTGGTGGAATATTTTATTCCTTAGTAATGTTGTGCCCATGAATCAATTACACTTATAGCAAAGCAATCTAAAGTAGCTGATAAACAACTTTGGGATGTAAGGAACTAATCCTGCATTATATCCTGAGGGAATTGGATTAACCTGCACCATCCCCTTTATTTCTTATGTATTTCATTCTGGAGAGCTCTGAAGGAAGCAGGTTTCCAGGCCTCAGTGTTCTGATGGACTGTGTTTACAGATGCTGTAAAAAAAGTCATCTATTTTAAATCTGTTTTTCTGCCTATGGACTGAAGAGAAGACCAGGACACAAATCCCCTTCTCTGAAGTGTTTTTAGAGTATTCAGACCTTGTTGTGCTTCTAGGGCATGTGAATATTCTGCTAAGTGAAATTCAAAAACTACAGAGAAACAAGAAAATGCAAATAATGGCTCTTCCTTCTTTCATAGCTGCCTGTGGTGCATTTTCTGGAAATTTCAGAAAAAAAATCTGATTTTAAAAAGCAGAATTCTTTCTGAAACTCTTCTGTTTGATGTAGCTATTCACTGCCTCTAGTGATGAACTCCTTCTAAGTTTACATTAGCTTCTTTAAAAAAATCACTTTCTTGGGGATAAGGACATGCTGCAAACATAAGGCTGCCAAGAATGACTTTCCTTCCAGAAATAAGGAGTTAATATGTTAAAATATTTTTTCTAAAGTTATTAAGAAGTTTCGTCTGTGTTTGCCTTCAATTTCTGTTACCAGAATAAGATCCTTTTAAAAAGTGTCTGAACTATTGATATAATTATCACCTTCACTTTAAATTATATGGTTATATTAAGCATCCAGTCTTTTCAAAAATTCAAATACTAACATTCTATTCAAAACTCCATGTTTTTGTGTGCACTTGCCATACCTTGGTGTTCTAAGATTGAAATTCTTATTTACTTGAGATGCTGATAATCTTCATTTGCAGCTTATTGCACCAGGTTTCCATTTAGTTATTATGCAAGGAAGATGCAATTTTTTTCCCACTGACTTATTACTGTATTTACATTACCTCTCTCCTTTTAATATTTTTGTTTATATCTTTATTAAATCACAGATGGCGCTGATTAAATTAGACCTTAAGTGATGCTTTTTCATTATGAAATTATTTAAAGTGCATACAGATAAGGTTCATGCCTACAATAATGTCCTGTACTGAGTGTACTCACTTAAAAGGATGATTAGTGAAGGAACCCATTTGAATGACACAAAAGGAATGAAACCAAGTTATAAACTGGCACTTCTGAAGGAAGAAATTAAAGCTTCCCCTCTCTTCCATCTCTTTCACTAGTGGCTGGATATTAAAGCAAATCAGAGGAAATCATTGCTTTCCTTCTTGAAAAGTATTTGGGAAAGGGAAGATTCTCCTTCTCCACCCAGACAGCTAATATTTCTTTTAATGCTCCCAAGCACAGAGATTCCAGTCCTCTCCCTTTGGTTCCATAATTTGGGTGGATGTGAGTGCCAGCACACCCCTAGCTCTGCTTCACACCAGGGGTTTCACTGACAGCATCTCAAGGGTAGAATCAGGTCTTCTCGTCCTGGGATTTTCAGTTTCTCAGCACAGTCATTGCATTTGAAATTAAACTTTACTTCTGTGTCCACCCAAACAGAAAGAAAAGCCATTTTCCCTCCCCAGAACACAGTGACAACTGTATAACTACCCCTTTGCTTGCTGCTTCACCTCCTCTCCTGGCCATATGGGAGCTGCAGTGGCCCTGTGCAGTACAATTGATATTTACTAATTCCCTCCACATATTTTTTCTTTCACAAATGAAAAGGTTCAGCCTGAAGGTGATGATACAGTGAGAGGTGGCTCACGAATGTCACCCTCTAGCGGGGGTGTGAGCCAGCAGGCTCAGCCTAAGCCTGTGAGGAAAGTTGCCCTCACCCAGTAAGTGGGACATCACTTTCTAACCTCATTTGAGGAAGATGCTGCTGGAACCCAGAGCTTGGACTAAATGCCCAGTTTAGTCCTTTTCTGAGGGTGGATGCACTCCACAACAAATCTCTATCAATGATATTTTTTCTCCAGATGAAGGAGAGGAATGATGAGGAGGACTCCATTGATATCAGAAGGCTAATTAATTACTTTATTATACTATATTATTCCATATTATATTACACTATATTACATTACATCTAAACTGAATCTGCCAAGCACTCAACTCTGCACACAACTGCACAACCTCTCGTGACTGTCACCGACAGTCCCGACACACACACACACACCTGGCCCTGACAGGCCAAGGAAACAAAACACCATCACTTTGGGTAAACAATCTCCATATTGCATTCGACTTTGGCACAAACACAGGCACAGCAAATGAGATGAGAATTGGTTTTGCTTTCTCTGAAGTTCAGAGAATGCAAATCCCAGATTATCCTTGGGAATTTGTGCCTCGCTTTTCTCTGTGGAGAGAAATGTGGCTACAAATCCCCTCCAAAGATTAACCACTGCTCCTAACCCAGAAATGCACCAGATGAGCTCAGGGCACACACGTGTTTTACACCTCAGCTTGCTTCCTGCAAACCAAATGTTCTGTGCTCCTCGTGCTGTTCAACAGCCCTCCCATCTGTATTTTACACCTCCTGCTGATTCCTGCAAAGCAAAATGTACTCCCAGCCACATTCCTGCACAAAGGCTGCAGCAGGAGCTGGCCATCAGGTAGGATAACAAGTTCTGCAAAGCAAAATGTACTGTGCCATCTCCCAGCCACATTCCTGCACAAAGGCTGCAGCAGGAGCTGGCCATCAGGCAGGATAACAAGTGCTGCATGCAGTGGACTCTGCCCAAGAGAACACAAGAATACTCCCTGTTTTTAAGGCTGATGTGTTAATGCAATGAGAACACACTGGAAATAAAATCACCTCAGCCTCTTGAAGCAGCAGAGCCTCAAATTCATGAAGGCAGAAGCTCACCTGGTAGTACTACTCTGCAGAACATGTTTCTTCTTTGGAGTGCATTGTTTTTTAAACCTGTTTTTCTCTTTATCTCTTGAAATGGAATGTTATATTAGCCCATCCTTTATGCACAACATGGGAGCAGATTACCTACACAGAAACTTCTCTGCACCTTGTTGGCTTTGAATTTTAGTTGGTATTTTTTTGCTGAACTCAGAAAACTGTTAAATACTCCACTGATTACAGATTGATTGATTAATTGAGGTGAATTTTAAAAGTTACACTCAGCAGTGCCACAATGGAAATCTAAGGGTGTTTGATGTACCTTGGCATGATCTGACTTTCAGGAAAAGGACCAAACGTCTGTTTCATGTTAATGAAAGCAAGCTTAAAAGCTGGGCAGAACATCTGGAACTTGAAAAGATTTGCAGTGAACAGAATAAAATAAAAGTTGCAGTCCTGGGTCCACCCCCACTGTACACAAAGTGCTCCAGTAAATTGTTCTGACCCCGAGTGCAAACTGAAAGAAAACTATCTGTACTTTATTCTAGCAGAAGAACATAAACTATGTCCAAAAAGGAAACATGGAAATTTAATTTCTTTAACCTGCAAGTTAATTGAGTCTTTTTTTTTTTGCTGTGAACAATGATGTTAGGAGAGGATTCAATGGCATTTTGGTTTCAGGATTCGAAAATTAAAATATTAATGTAATTTAGTATTATGATTACTAAGTGGCTTGGTCTCTAGGAAATATGAAAGAAATTGCAAGCAATTCTGTGTAACTCATTAATTAAGTCCCATTTAAAACAATCAGGCAACAATTTGTTTCATGTTCAGGAAAGAAATTTTGTAGCCAGAGAAAAGAGATTATTTTTTTCAGTAATTAATGATAACCTTGACCGTATGCAGGAGCTCCTTCAGGCGTGACCAAATGATTTCTGGCAGACTGCAGAGATAAATCCCTATAAAACTCCAGTCTCAGAGAAAGTTTTCATGAATTACATTAAACTTTGAGGACATACCTCCCAGTTTCATGAAAAACCAACCCTCACTCCTGAAATATCCCTTTAAAAATGCTTTATACATATATTCTATTGATTAGTGAAATTCAGTGTAAAATTAAACATTAGCAGAGCTGATTTTACTCACTGCCAACACCATGACCTTTATTAAAAGTTGAAGCATTGCCTCTTTAATCTGTATCTGAGAGGACTCCTGACCAAAAATATTAAAAAGACTATTTATGTCTTCATTAACTCAATCTAATTTCTCTTTCCAAAATAAAATTCACCCAGTAGCAGGGCCCAAACACTAACCTGAAGGAGTTGTTCAGAAAGCCCTGGAAAAAATGATATTTTGTTCCAATTCCCCTTCTTGTTTGTTTGAAGCCTAGGCTGTGCATGGCACACAGAGTCATAGACTGGTTTAGGCTGGAAGGGACCTTAAAGATCACAAAGATGTTTTTTCTGCTTTTATTTCTATCTTCTCTTGAACACAAAAAAAATTGTACTGGGGTTTGGTTCTCTTATTCCCCTCACTGTCTGCTGAAATGTTTGATGTTACAGCCTGAGCAACGGCTCCTGTTTCTCCATGGCATTACTCAGGTATTCTTTCTACATTCACTTACCTCTTGGCAGGTATCAAAAATTCAGTATTTTATCTGGATTAGGTATATTCTCACCATGAGGAATATCTGAAAACTGTTCTGTCAAGGTCCTGTTTTCTTTCTCACTATTGGTCTTTTCACCACTGATATTCCTTTATCCAATACTTTATCTTGATCTATCAGATTTTTTTTTTTAAATGGGCTTGGACATTAAACCAGTTTCTTTTGACCTTTTCCCCTCACTTCCTATTTTAAAGCTCTGCTTATCAGCCATAAAAGCCTGGATGTCAGAAGGCAATTTTCCCAGATAGTCAGATGGAATCCAACCTTTAAAAACTGTCTTTTAGCAAATGTATCCCACTGGCAAAGTATTCCCAAGCCTGCTTCAACACTGATATTTGAGTCATCTGTTGCTCATCACTACATCATACGCCCTATCTCCCTCTGTAGTGACAAGAACAAAATTCAGAGTAGTCACTAAAATGAGACTTAATTAACTCAAAAGTAAGTGATGGTATTTCTGAGTTTGAGATACACTGCAAAATCAAACTGCTGTGAAAGTTTGGTGCAACTCCCTGTAGAACAGGCAGACTCATTGCTGGTAACATTTGCTGTGACAGAATCGTGGGATACCTTCAGGTTGGAGGGGATCTCAAGCATCATTTGGCCCGACATTTTTGGCAAAAGCATGGCCTTGAAAAGATGGCCCAGCACCCTGTCCTGCTGCATCTTAAAATTGTGCAGCACTGGGGAATTCACTGCTTCCCTGGAAAGGTTATCCCAGTGACTGACTGCTCTCATTGTGAAACATTTTCCTCTTTTGTCCACTCAGAATCTCCCCAGCAGTACCTTGCACCCATTTCCTCTGGTCTTTTCCATGTGACTCCTTGTAAAAAGGGAGTCTCCATCTTCTTTGTGTCCCCCTTTAAATATGGAACATGGAAATAAGGGCTCTCCTCAGCCTTCTTTTCTCACAGCCAGGCAAACACAAGTCTCTCAGCCTCTCCTAATGAGGCAGCTTCCTGTTCTATGATCATCTTTGTGGCCCTTGTCTGGACCTTTTCCAGCCTGTCCACATCTTTTTGGCACACTGCCACATCTTAATATTGAAAAATAGATTGTGAAGTTGCAAGTTCTGCATTGAAATAAAAGAAATCCTTTCTATAACAAGAAAGCTGTATTCTGACCAATCCTTGCAACTTTACATATCTCACTTCATCTTTATCACTGCCATTATCTATGGCAACCAAACATTGCTCCAAAGCCCTACAGAGTATATTTTAGAAGACCTGATTATTTTAAATTATTTGGAATCTATTATGTTCAGTTTTGGGGAGGGCAAAAGTGAGTCGGGAGTGTTTCTTGTGTTTTAAGAAGCTCTGGGCTCCTGCAGAAGTCATTCATGGTGAATTATCTCTTTGCAGGATGCTCATTCAGGTCATGGCCAAGACACACCCAGGAGGATACGAGGCTCTGCAGTGATTATATAACCTCTCTTGGCAGAATGTTTTCTAATACTGAAATGACCCCACGAGCGAAGTTTTGGTTTCAACTAAAAGATCACACCAAAGCACAATATGTAAAAGAAAGGGAGAATGAAAGCTACAAGCACAGCCTCCTGAAAGAAGGGGGAAGGCCTTTGAAAGCAAAGAGGAATTGATGGTGCTTGAGCTGGCAACAGCAGAGTGGAAAGCAGGGGAGTGTAAAGTATCCCTGGCAGTTCTGGAACACTGAACCTAAACTAGATTTCTTTAAAATCAATGGAGAAACGTGCTAAATGCAGGAGTCACTGGACTATCCCACAATGCGTGAGCTCAGAAGAACAATGTCCTTAAAATCTCATTCATTTCAGATTTACTATAGTGTCATTGCACTATTTTCAACACAGCAATTTTCAACCAGGAATCAAGTATACCCACTTTATGCTAATGTAGGTTTGATTAGCTGGCTTTCAGGATCTCTCTCTGTTTCTAGGAAGGACTCAAACTCTTCTATTTTCTTTCTTCAGGCATCCTTTGCAATCTAATCCATATTTGACAAACGAGACGAGAAATCAATTGTGTGTAGTATGCTTTGTATAATGACCCGCAAAGTTCCTAAAGCAGTTGTGCCTGCTCCAGAGCAGTTATTCAGGATTCTGTACACAATTCCTTGGCACTGGTGCACCTGGCCATGTGCCACAGAAAACATGGCTCTGTAAAACAGAGCAAACCAAATGGGATGATGAATCTGTGCTCGTGTCACATCTAAGTTGCCTCCTATCCTACACAGTCACAAACAAATCAGGATTTATTCTGACCTTTCTCACTGTATTTAGGAAAACAGGAACAGAGTGATATTGCAAGCTGGGACTACTCCTACAAACCTGAAGACTGTACTCTGTGCCTGTACCATTCCCACATCCACAACCTTGAAGAGATTTTAGTGCCACTTTTGGATTTCTCAGGGTTTCACAGAGTGTTCCTCACTGTCTCAGGTTGAGCTGGGTGTGTGTTCTGTCCCCATCTGTCAGAGGTGGGGCAGCTATCCTCTGCTCATTGGGCAGGCTGTTTGTGGCACCTCTTGCTGAGGCTGAAGAGTTTGTGCACCGTTCTCTGTGCCTTGAGGAAGAGTTGCTTCATGCTGCTCTCCAGCTGCTCGTAGCGGCGTTGGAAGTTAGAATCCATTGTCCACAAATGCATCACAGCAGATGTGTTCAGGAAATAATTCATAGGCAGCCTCTTCATAAATAATTTGAATTCGTCTGGAAAAAAAAAATCATTAATAGTCTTTAATTATGCGGCTATGGTTATTCTTGCAGCTGAAATTAACTTCTGGTTTGTTTTTTTTTTTTCTCAAACCAATTTTCATAAACTCAGTCTTTTGAAATTTTAAAATTGAGCATTTTAACTCTTTCAAACTAGAAAGGTGACTACATTTTTATTGGTAATATTAGAATAAAGCCAGCAAAATCCAATATTTATGTAATTTTTAAATTAATATTAAAGCAAATACAAACATTTTTCTTATTTCTCAACCTGGGTAATATGAAGATTAAATAAGAATCAGAGTTTCTTACCTTCAAATCTGGGATCTGAAAGCAAATGTGCATTTAATGATCAATGTTTATTGACTCATTTGAAGAACATCAGAAACTGCCTTAAAAGAAGTATATTCCAATACTTAGGACATGCAAGTAAATGTGATTTTACAGGCCATTGCTCTTATATATATGTTATTTCACCCGACACAAGCCATTAAATTAGACTTTCATAAGTATTTACAATTAAAATGGAGCCTTTCAAGCATTTTATGGTACTTCAAAATTTTATGACACTTCAAAAATGTTCCCATAACTTCTTTTTTGTCTCTAAAGTGGTGGAAAGGAGTTCTTCAATCTCAAGGTCATTGTTACTGTGAGCATGTCATGCTTTGTGACTTGTTCTGGTAGCTCAGTTCACACAAGAGATGTAGACAGAATCTTACTAACAGAGTTTTATGAATCAGGGAGTCTGTTTCCATAAGTAGAATGATGTATAACTCCTGAACCTAAATAAACTACCATTAAAAAGGCTCAAGATACTGGGTAAATACGTGAGAGTGAGTGGCACACTTGAGCACACATGTTTATCCTTTTTCTTTCTTGTTTTTGTATATCAGTATGTTTCCTTGCCTGCCCTCCTGCCTGCTGCCATCCTCCCACCCTTCACAATCCTTTTTTTTTCTTTCAGCTTGTTCCTGCAATGGAGTCACTCATCCCACAGTTTGGCTTTCACCCTGCCAGATGCTCCTTTTGGATAGTTTATATTTCAGCTGACTATGTGAAAGCAAAGATCCCGCTGCCTGAAGTGGCCTCCCTCTTCAGAGGAAAATAATCATAATATTTAACATTGATGTGATTTTAGGTTGCTCCTGGAAGATTGGGGAAAACGTCCGCTCACATCAAAGAATACACCATTAACATCCTTGTTTGTAAGTCTTTTGGTTTAGCTTTAGTTTAGGATTTTAACATTCTTACACAAAGCAGGCAAAAATATTTTCTTTTTTGTGGATGCAGAAAAAGAGATCTTTTGTAAATAAGCTGTAGTGACCCTTGACCACATCCTGAAGGACACAGGGCAGTGATGGAATACAACAGTCCCTCTTCAGCACAGTATTTTCTGTCATGGGTGAAGACTCAAAACAAAAAGCATTGAAAGGTCTTCTGGAAGGTAAAAAAATGAAAATCAAGGGAAAATGATGATGATTTTATGTTTAACAAAATGTTTTTAATAATTCCTGTGGGAATGTGTTGTTCATTTTGCCCTCATGCCTTCATCTGTGCACAGCCCCTGTGCTGTCCTTAGGGCAGGAGGGAAAGGAGCTGTTTCTTAATCTTATCAACTATTTGGAGCTTTCTATCTTTTCCTTTATGCCTTCCTTAATTTTGTCTAAGTTGGTTTTTATCCTCTGGCCAGCAAGAATGTCCATTACTGGGTGTACAGCTAATAATTTGAATTAATGGGAATATTTAATAAATTCTACATTACCAGATGAGCATATCAGTGAATCTTAGTGTAGTTTTGGGATAGATAGTTCTGTTTTCTCCTTCCCAAGTGGTAACTATTCCTTCCTTAGAATTAGAGAATAATTTGGGTTAGAAAGGACATTTACAGTCCAACCCCCACTGCAATGAGCAGGTACCTTCTCTAGATTAGGTTTCTCAGAGCCCAGTCCAACTTTTCCAACCTCTGATTCCTTGTTGGAAATGCCAAAACTTTCTTTTTAGTTTTAAGCAACTTTAGTCATGGGTTTGTTCCCCTTTGCCAAGCGGGAGAGGAGCTGGGCTCTGTTGTTGGTTTAATCTTTAAACCACCAAGGTTTTGGGTCAGGCTGGTCAGGGCCTGATAAGCTTCAACAAACAAAAAGGGACTTTTGGAGGTGTGGGATTTTAAAATTTACCTGTTGGGAGTCTAGAAGATATGGAGGAGGTAATCAGACATTAATCAGACATTAAACTGATGACTATCTCCCTGGCAAAGTTGGAGGCACCTTGTCTGAGAGAAGAATGCTAAGGGAAGCACAGAGCTGGACCAAATGAGCATGAAAGGCAAAAGGATCAATATCCAATAGAAGATCACACACCAACTAATGAAAAGAATTGTGTAATGCAGAACCAAAGAATCCTTTGCTTTCTATAAGTGTGTAGAATGTGAAAAATCTCGTAATGGACATGTGTAGCTGGAATGATTTCCAATGCACATCCTGGCCAGAAGAAAGGACTGCCTGACTCACTGGCAGCTCAAAGACGGTGTCAGAGAGTTTTGTTCCTTCCTGAGCTCAGTGACATCCTCACAGTGCCCTTCCCAGCCCTCAGTCCCTCCCATGTCTGCACAGAAGGTGTGACAGAAGGTTATACCTGCCTTTTCCCATTGGCTTGGTAAAGCCTTCCAAGTCTAAACACTTAAAAATATTAAAAATGGTCGTTTAAACAAACAAACAAAAAAAAAAAGTAATAGGAAGTAAGTTTAACTGAGCTGATACAAAGTAGGTCCTTTACAAAGCAGAGGTCTGCAGCTTGTAAAAACCAGACAAATTCTACCAGATTTAGAGGACTGAGAGTATATATGTATATAAATTTATATTCTGACACCTCTGGAGGGGGGATGAAATCCCAAAGCCACATTCCTGACTACCTGCTTAATTCCTAAGGTCTCTTTTCCTTTCTGTTCCTCTGAGGCACTGGTAAAGCTCCTTAAAATGAGTTTCATGAAGCCAAAACAAAGGCAACTCCCTCAGGAAACAACAGGCTCAGACGATGCCTTTTCAGCCCTCACATTGCTCTAACCAGGTATTTAAAGAACATTGTCACTTTGCTGTCCTCTGCTCGATGGCACTAATCTCTACAGCTAACAACTGCTCCATGCAGTGTTTGGAAGTGATAAGCAAGGTTTACACTCCTCAACTTGCAATGAAACAGCATTTCCAATCAGAAAATGGTTTTTTCTCCCTGTAATAAACATAATCTTTGACTACTCTTGTGCCCTGTTTGGTCCTGCTAATGAGCTCCATAATGCAGGTGGAGGAGAGACAGAGATAAAATGAGCATGGTTACACATTGCCTGCTGCATATTAAAAAATAAAAAAAAAAAAAAAAAGAAGAGAAGATAATGTGGCCATATCTTAAACAGACACATTTCATGATCTGTGAAACTACAACATGAAGTCCTAACACTGAGAGATGATTAAACTATTACACTCTAATCAACACACAGTGCCAGCCATTCCTGAGGATTAACAGCCAGTATTACAGTCCCAGGGGCGATAGAAATTGATACCTTAATTCATAAAATCAGGGAATATCCTGAGCTGGGAGGGACCCACATGGATCATCAAGTCCAACCCCATGCCCTGCACAGGACAACCCCAAAAACCAGACCATGATTCTTGATACCACATAAAATCTGATTACAGCACTTCCCTTTTTATTTTCACGTGGGTAGTACATGCAATATGATTTTATATATTCTTAACTAATTGCAAATAAGGTAAAAAAGGTAAAACATTATATGCAGTGGTGGGTCAAGCAAGTTCATTTTTTGGCTGGTTGTGTCTCTTTTCACTTCTCCTTTCTGCCAGGTAAATCTCCCTTGTGTCAACAGTGCCTGGAGATGGGAATGGCATCCCATATTTCAGTGGGAAAGAATAAATGAGAGATATCATAATGGGAGCAAACATTCCTGCTGAAATCAGGTGAATATCAGACATATTTAGGCTGTGAGAAATACCTAGAGCTGCAGAGATGTAAATTGGATCCTCAGTGTTATTTGGTGTCAGAGCAGGGCTCAGGGCTGGGTGCAGTGGTTACCACTCTGCAGACAGAGCTGGCAAAGGCCAGAAAAATCCAGGAAGCCTCACCCAAGGATCTGACAGTGCTCTGCTACAAGGGAAAAAGGTGCCATGCTTTATGCCTCCTTTATTTTTGGAAGGAATTTGAATGAGTTAGAGATGGGGCTTCTGAGTTGTTTTTGATGATGAGGTTTATTTTCTCTGTATTAGTAGGAAGGGTGAGTTTGGCTTACATCTTTACAGCACGGTTCAGAAGGTCACAAGACTCCCAGTTACAAGACTTTTTAAGGACTTGTTGACTAATAAAATACTGCTAACAAGGATATTTATGTTTTTGACAATCTTTAAATATTTCCTCTTTTGGATTTATGTTACAGTGTAAGCTTTCATAGAATATTATATTATGACATACAAACCTACAGGACTGCGTTCTAAACTCCTTGTTTACCTTTCTAACTACTTTTATTTCTATATCTTAAACTCTAAAGCTCTAAACTTTCTTGTATTTAGCTTAACTCTGCTTTAAACTCTAAATCCACATTCTCGCTTCTAGCGCCTAAGTTTGGAAGCCTTTCCCAAGGTCTCAGAACAAATCCTGGGTTTAATTCTAAGCTTTGGCTCACAGGCCGAAAGTTCTGAGAGTTCCTTGCATTTCAGATTCCAGCACCTGCTCTCTGTTGGAAGAGAACAGAAGCCCTGATCTCTCTGCTGTTAATATTTTGATTTTCCCTGGTATTTTCCTACAAGGCCTGTACAAGATTGTCCCACCTACACAGCACACTTCTGGTTTTGTTTGAGTCATTTATGAAACTACTCCAGGCTGCCAAAATGTTTTGGGTTAGCTTGTTTCCTAAGATCCCTTGTGGAGGGATCCTTGAAAGTCAGTGGATTTATACCTGCTTGGGGATTTAGAACACCAGGTTGTTAAAGGTGCTGCAGGCTCACATCTGACAGCAATGTCATGCTGGAAATACGAAAATACCAAATTTTATCATTGCACTTTTGTCTCCTATTTCCTTTAGAGTAAACAGAGCAAGTCCAGGACTGAGCTTTGAAACTGCCATTCCTGAAATTTCCTTTTAAATCATATGGGCACTGTTTCCCCATTCAGTGTAACTGGGATTAGCTCAGGACTAAGGACGTTGGAGCAATTTCCTCCTCACAGCCCAGAGATGCTCTGCACCAAGGCAGGGAAGAGCCTGAGCCTCTGCAGTCAGGGCAGCAGGAGCAGGGGATAAAACAACAGCTCCTTTAAGCCATGGCTTGTGTCTAGGGAGGTCTCAGAGATGTGCTTATGGAACACCAGAACTCCTAAGTAAAGAGAAAATTTGAATTTGACATGGATTTCTATCAAAGGAAATAGAATACTGGTTGGTTTTTTTCCCTGCTGGTTCTTATTATGGCTGAAATAATTGACAACATATATGTGACAATAATTAAGTGAGGTGAAAATCTACATAAAATTTAGGAGAACATAAAGCATAGTTTGAAACTAATCTGCATTTGGTAATATGCTAGGAAAAAATTGTTTCATAGCAAGAAACTTCAAGCCACCTTCTCTCAGTCTCCAAAAATGGCAGTTCCTGGGGAGATGACATTCCATCAAGCATTATTCTGTTGTTTCATTTAATGTTCTATTTTCTGATGAGCCATTTTGCCCCAAATGGAATAATATAATCTTATGGAAACAAAACTTTTAGCATTAGAAATTACAGCATAGTACTTCAGTAAATATATAATCCTGTCTAATTGCGGATTATGTCATCTACCCAAAATCAATTTTAATTTTTTTTTAACAGTATTCAGATCCTAAAAAAAGCAATTATGTTTTCTGGGCAAAAGCAGCCTGACAATAACTGAAAAAATTTAAGCATCTTTTGTTGACTGAAACATACTATTTACAATTTTATATAGTCTATGTATTTTCTAATATTAATAAGCATTTGGATTTTAGGGTGGTTTTTTTTTTCATTTAACAAAGATCAGTAAAAATATGTATATAGGAGAGAAGCCCTTTTTTGACATTATCATGTCAAAATCTACCATTAGAGAGCAATTGTAATGGGCTGTTTTGTCATTTCTCTAAATGAGGCTCTAAAGAAACCTTTTTCTCCCTTAAAAATCTTTACATCAGTCATTCGTACACACATCCTCTGTTTTAGTCAAGTTCTTTATCTTGCTCTAGAGGTATCAAAATTCTGCCATCACAGTCTAGAAGTGAGTAATGCCTCATGCCAAAACTGTTCTGCTTTGGCTCTGACAAAATGTTACAGTGGGATTAAGGCAAACTAACAAAAACCAAGTGGTCTTTAACACGTCAGGGTGTGATGTGTCTGAGCAAGCAACGATGTGCTGCTCCAAGCCAGAGTGCTTCAGACAGCTTCAAAATAAGCTCAGGTGAATTCTTGTTCTCCACTGCATTTCCTCTTTGCTCACTCTCACGATGAGGATTGCAAAGGATCCCTCCTCTGTACACAGCACACTGCTTCTTTAGGAAGCCAGCTCACTTCTTAAGCCAGAGTGCTGGGATCGGATGTTAAGTCAGGCTTGTTATTTCCTTGGGCAGTCTGGAGTCCAAGGAGAGATGCTCTTGTGCTTCAAGCATGTCAGCTCTGACATCAGATTAACTTTCTCAGAGCTTGTTGCAGTCAGGATTTGGAATCTGCTGCAATCAAGGCCCAAGTGCCCTCATGGGGAACAAATGTCTCCATGTCCCCAGCGCGAATCTCTCTCGTTTCACTTGATGCCTGCTGTCTCTCCCCACACGGAGCCTGGCTCTCTCTCCCCTCCCTGCACACAAGGTGGCTGCTCTGAGTGCTCTGAGGCCTCCACGCCCAAGGCTGGCCAGCCCCTCCTGGGGCCCCTCCTCTCAGGGCAGCTTCTCCACCTCTCCGAGGCCATCCCTGACCACACTCCAGCTTCCTGATGTCTTTCCTGCACCGTGGAGCCCCAGACTGGATGCAGCATCTGAATGTGGTCTGAAAAGCATTGAAGCTAATCCCCTCCTTGATCTGCTGCTCCCTCCTCTGTAGCACCCAAAATGTGGACTTGCTACTGTCAGGCCGCTTCATCCTCTGCCCCAGGAACCTTCCTGCAGGACTGCTCCTGGCCAGGCAGATCCAGCCCCAGCTGATGGATGCTCTGCCTTCCAGAGCAGGATTTTTCTTTTTTTTGCTGGACTTTGCCAGGTCCCTGTTGTGCTGATCCAGCTTGTCCAGGCCCTGCTGCATGCCAGCCCTGACCTTGGAGATTTCTGCCTCACTCCTTCAAACTGGCAACATCTTCAAACCCAAGGGCACTTTCTCCAAGTCATTGCTGAAGAAAGTAAAGGGAACGAGTCCTGGGAGATACCCTGGGTGTATTAAACTTTCCACCACTTTTAGGATTTCTCCCTTCCCCTCACAGGCCTGAACTCAGTGTGACTCCTGATGCATTCCAGCTGTGCCATTCCCCCTCTGAGCATCATCCCATCCATGAGATGATATTCCAGAGGCATGTGCCTGTAATAATGCATTTCCAGATTGCTGCCCAACAGATTAAAAACTACTTAAGGAACTCAAAACTTTATATTAAATAAAAATTTTAAAAAATTAATCTGCAGTTTCAGTTCATTCCTGTTGTGTTTTTCCTTCAAAGTAACCTGTCTCCTTGTCTCTGCTAATCATTTGTCTACACCTGGTTTTAATGGGACTCCAGCCTTTCTTTGGCACAATTTCTTCTAACAGCAAGCCAAAATAAACAGATAATATTGCATAAGGGAAAGCAGTGACAGCCAGAATCAGCAAGAATATTCAGACCAGAAGCTCTCCTTGAAAAAATGTAGGAAATATCTCTAGTAGCTCTAGTAGAAGTTTATTTCCCTACAGAAAAGGTGACACAGAGCAATAAAGGCAGCCAGCCCTGCTGTGTGTCCATTACAGGGCTGGTTATCTGCTGGTGCTGTAAACAAGACTATTATTTAATACAAATACTGGCTGGTTTTTCTTCCAGGTTAGGAGTTGGAAAGAAGACTGCCAGTTCATCACACACAACAGCCAAGGAAAGCTGCTAAAGCTACTCATGTCACCACCAAGAGGGCTCTTGAGTAGGACTGTACAAAGCAAAGAAAAGGTGAAAGGATTTTTAGAATTCCAAAGTTATCTTACATTTTCGTATAAATTTTCAAAATTTCCCAAATGCCTCTAATTCCTCTGAAATCCTCTAAAAGGAATATTGCAAAGTTTTCCTCTTTTGCTTTGCTTTGAATCAGTCAAAATACTTCACCTTGACAGAATATAAATTTTTTGTTGTTATGTCAACTTTATGTTGTTAAGTTTTAAGTTTCAAGTTTGTTCTTATGTCAAGTTTCATATTATAACATCAAAGTTATGAAGTAAAAAATTTTAAAGATTAATAAACATTTCAAAATGAAGGTTAAGCACTTTATTGTATTCCTAAAAATTGATACCAAAAACAAACAAAAAACCAAACAAAACCAGAACCAAACAAAAAAAATCCATAATTTTGCAGTTACTGAAAGATTATTCCTGGTTGGTTTATTTAAAGTAGTAGCTGTCTCTATATTTTGTAGCATCCTATGTATAAATCTGCTATACTTCAACAGACTTTTCTGTTTAGACTGCAAGCTCTTCAGAGAGGCCTTGCTCATATTATGTCTTTATACGGCAGTTACCACAACAGATCCCAAATTTAATTGTTGCCATTTATTACAAATAATAAAAATAATTTTGTCTATTGCTGCAGACAACTGCTTCTTCCTTGGAGTCCTCAGTGGGAGTGCAATCCGTGTAAGGGGCGAGAGTTCTAGTAGGAAAGATCTCTTAATTCCCATTTATCACACATTTTTCTGTATTGTTTGTGCAAACCTGTTGCTGTTCCAACAATGTGACCACCAATGTTATCATTCCTATTCCATAACAATGTTTTTTTGATTTTAATCAGGGCAATAAATATGATGGTGAGTCAAACACCATTGTCAGCTGTAAATCAAGACCTGAAAGCACAAAGCTGGAAGTCTGAGAGGGTATAAACCATGGGACCCACATTTCAAATGGTTGGATGTGATTGCTGTTCATTAAAGTGCTGCCTCAATATTGTGTAGATGTTATTAAAGAGATTTATAAAAGATAGATGTTTTTTAAAATATCCCACCATGATGCAGAAGCCTGGAGAAAACAAAGTGCTAAAAATGAACATATATTTGTTTTTATGTTGCCATGAATTTTAGTTCTTCGTGATGCATTACTCAATTTGTCAAAGAAGTAGCAGCTGTGTTCCAAGAAATATATGTTTGAAAATAATCCAATTCGAAGAAGCAGAAGACTGCAGCTGGAAACAACCTTATTTCTTCAGAGAAGAGACAGTAAATCTGAATTTTCCTTCCCCTTCTCCCTCCAATTTAGGCTAAATCAGCCAGCTCTCCTGATAATTAAAATATTTCCTTCTCCAAAGCAAAGTATTTCTCCTTTAAACTTTCTGAAGGACAGAGGGAAGGGAGGAAATGTGTGTTTTCTGCAAGACATGGTCTCTGTTTTTCAAGGAGGAAAGGAGGCCCACACTTCCTTTTGGACAGACTATTTGAAGTGGGACAATCCAGCTGCTACAGAAACCTCAGAAAGCAAATTTGGATGATCCTAGCAGTGGGGTAGATTTGGAGGTGTGGAGGGAGTGGTTTGGTTGATTTCTTTCTGAAGTGAGGAATGCTGCAAAGGCAGCTCCTCTCATCCCTGTGCTCGGCAAGAAGGAAAGAACAGGGATAAGTGTCAGCATGGAGGAGGAATTGGTGGGGAACAGAGATCCTCTGGTCAGTCATTTATGTACATAATTCTGAGAAACCTCATGTAAATGTTAAAAGTTATGAGAGGAAATGGTCTCAGGCCATTCATTCCAGGTCACCAGGGAAGCTTTAGGTTGGATATTAAGGAAAATTTCTTCATGGAAAAGGTTTGTCAAGTATTGAACAGGGCAGTGGGGGACTCATCAGCCCTGGAAGTGTTTTAAAAAAGTTTGGACAACAGGATAGTGGTACTGGTTGATGGTTGGACTTAATCATATTAAAGGTCTTTTATATAATATTATATATTCTATTATATATATATAATATCATATAATCATATGATATAATATTATATCATATGATTATATGATATTATATATATATATAATATCATATAATCATATGATATAATATTATATCATATAATAGTATTAAAGGTCTTAATGATTCTGTGGTTCTGTGAGAGATGTTAGATATGTGTATAAATATACAAACACATGTATAAATGCCTGTTGCAGAGTTAATGCTAGTAATGTCAGCCTGTCATAGGAACACAAAACCAAAAATCCTCCTCTCACAAGCCTGGAAAGTCTCCTGGTGCCACATAAAGATGAAATAATTTTCATCCAAATCAGTAATGAAACCAGAATATCATCCTGTAAATTGTGGATTAATTCAGAATTTCTGCTGGGCAGGAGATAACCTTGCCTGGACTCCGCTACAAGCTGGAAGGGCTCACATTTCCTACAATGAAGCAACATGTTTCTTATTGCAATCTAAATATGACCTTGGCATCAAGTTGCCTTTTCAGAAACCAAAAGCCAGACTCCACAGCTGCCTCTGTAAGTCCCAGCATTTGAAGGGCATTCCCTTCAGCCTGTCAGGTTTGATTTTGGTTCATTACTCCTTAAAATGTTTCTATCCCTGCCCTTCAAAGGGATGCTCCTTGGAAGCCACAGTAAGCTTCCAAGAAAAATGTCTCAAAAATTATCTACAGGTTATTTTGGATTTTTTTTTGGTAAACATTTTTATTACTCCAATGTGGTTTAGAAGTAGTCCTGTAACATGGATGTCCCAAAGTCCTTTATTATCTTTCTACAGAATTATAAGTTTACTTAATGCATAAGACATATTCCTTATGGCAGATATAGATATAACCTCTGTCAGTCCAAGATTTACCTTAGTTGAACATGCTGGCAACTCCTAGAGTTTGAAAACTGGGAAGGGTAAATAAACATGTAATGATTCACAGGAGGATAAAGGAGGGAAGAGAATGAGTGAAACTGAAAAATGTTCTTGGAAAACACATTGAAGTAAATAAGCAGTGTTAAGCTGTTCCAGGAGAAGATTTAAGAAGCTATGAATCAGAACAGACAACACTGCCCTAGAAGAAAAGAGAGGCCACAGAGTGACATCACTCTTAATAAAGAAAGCCCAAAGCTGCCAAGGCAGATTGGAATTCCACCAAGAACGAGGGGATTTTGTCACTAGCTTTGAAGGGAATTACATTATGTCCTGTACATGGTGGACATAAGTAGAATTATATTAGATCAAGCCTTCTGCTCCTCCTCTTATTACAATGTCATCACAATGTTTGAAGCATCTCAGAGTGCAGTGCCACGTAAAAGTTTAATAAGTTGATTTGCCAGGTGCAGCAGGAGTTGTATAATGCTTTTAGTTTTGGAACAGGGGCAATTATATCAGCTGTACCATCATTTTTGAAGTAGGACAGGAACAATTTAGACACTGACCCTCCAAAGACATTATGCACATCCCACCTGTTCATTTTATTAAAACAGTGGCACCTCCACAGGGGTGGAAGAGCTAGAAGGGGAGCGTTGGTCACGGAAGGAACGGCAGCTTGGTGTATCTGCTCGTGTTATTGATTAAACTTCCTGACAACCACAGAGGGAAGTTAATTACTGGGAGGCAAATTAACACCCCTGCAAGATAATAGAGAAAACAATAATTGTATTAAGAACTCAGGGGGCTAAGTTTTCCTGGCCCTGAGCCTGAGGCTGTAAGCAGTGCTTGAAAGCAAACCACCGCTCCACTGCTCAGGGGCAAATAGTTTGAACCATATTGATTGAAGTCTTTATTCTCAGTGATTAAAAAGCACCTTCAGCTGCCAGTGAGTCAGTTCAGACTGTTCACAAGGAGTCTTTCAATTAAGATTTCAACTGTGACTCACTTTGCATGGCAATGGGTCTGTCCTGGTCAGCAGAGAGAGACAGAGTGTGCACGGTGACCCAGGCACATCTGGGATGGGCTCTGTGCCAGGACCCGTGCCCCAAACCCACCAAAACAAAGCTTTTCAGACAGCAAGGTTAGATTTGTAGCTTCCATAAATTGAAGAAATCCTCCAGCATTCAGTTTGAATTCCAGATTTCATTTTTAGTCTCATTTTACATGCATTTTAATTGAATCACTGCAGCTGGAAGAGCAGGAATATGTCACTGGACTAAGAGAGGACTTCCAGTGCAAACTGCCTTCACTGCCAATGATGGAGTGGGCCTAGGAATTTATAGTCTGTCTGTGATGCCAAGTGAAACCTTGTCATCTTGTGATGTTATTTAGGATTTGAAATCTCAACACTGAGTCTGAGAATCAGTCTGGGCATCTTTTTTCCATTATAAATGCAATAAGTTTCTTCTGATCAGAGTGCACAACATCTCTGTTTAAACTGACATTTCCAAATTATGCCTGCAGTTACCTTCTGCCCTTTTACTTCCTTTTAGTAATTTGAAACAGGTATAAATGAGACATTTGGTACATGTTTTAAAACGTCTGCCTTAGAATGTAGTTTTTCTTTGAGGGATTTTTGTTGGCCTTTATTTTAGGGGGGAACTTTTCTGTGCTTTTTTTTTTTTGGGGGTGGGGGGGCAGGGGGTGGTTGTATTCTCTCCTCCTGTGGCAGAAGAACCATAGCAAACACTATAAATGCCAAGATAATTTTTTAGCTAGGGATTAAATGACAGCCTGAATTTTTTTTAAGACAACATCACTTTATTTTACACAGGAGTTACTGAGGCCATTTTTAGCTCTTTGGGTTGTCATTATCACTGGTAAGAAGGAAGAAGGCTGGGATCCAGGTCAGTGTCTCCATGATATCAATCCACAAGCTTGGCTGCTGGGAAGAATTACCTTTCTTACTTGTCAGCCAGGTGACTTTGATTTGGATGCAGAGAGGCAATAAAAAGGAATCCCATGGTATCCTCTCCTGCTAAAGCAGTTTTAAGAAAGGATTTGTGCCACAGGAATGGCAAAAATCTGCGTCTTATTGAGGTGGCAAACAAAATTACACTTGATTTTTCTGACTAGATAGAGGGATTTTTAAGATTAAATTTCACAGGCTGAATGCAGATTTGCTGCAGCTTTTCTGGAGTTGTCCATCAGGAAGAACATGACAACAAGAGTTTAAAATGTTTGTCTGATGAAGAGGAGGAGAAAGACTGTTCCACCGGTTGCATTTCTCAATGCACTGCCAGGAAATATTAATATAATCCATAATTAAGATTATTTCAGAACAACAGTGTATGAAATGATGAAAAAGCTGGAACTTATCTGATGGTGCAGACTTCTTGCCCCCTGTGTCTTTATGTTGTGATTCACATTTTATCTTGAAGATTTGAATTTGTCTTTGGCTCTCCCCATAATGAATTCTGTGCATCACAGAAGGTTTCTGTCTTCAGCACTGTACAGTCTATTCAAATTTATTTACATTACTTTTTTTCCAGCTTGAAATTTAGTCTATTCAAATCTAAGTTAAAGATATAACTTTATATTTTGTTTAACTGCCTGGCTTTGTACCTGCTTTAAAGGTTTCTGTCTTCAGCACTGGACAATCTATTCAAATTTTTTTACATTGCTTTTTTCTAGATTGAAATTTAGTCTATTCAAATCTAAGTTAAAGATATAACTTTATATTTTGTTTAACTGCCTGGCTTTGTACCTGCTTTCTCAAAGCATCAATATATTTTTAGCCAGTTAAGTAAGTCCAGCTGTATCTTTTATTTTTTGATTGCTACAAAAAAATTGATGAAAATGTAACTCAACAGATGTATCACTCTTTATTGCTATGTGCTCAGCATCTAGGAGTATCTACATGCAAGAATTATGACTGTAATTCTCTTTTCTAAGTATTAAGAGATTTGTGTAGATTTTGAGATCAATTATGACCACTTGCTATGGCTGGGTGTATTGATTGACTGTTGGACTGTCTCTGATGTTGGGACAATCTCGGAATTCCTATTTTGCAGCTTCTTTACAGCCTCAGCAATCACAAAGGCAGTGCTGTCCATCTGTAACAAACACATGAGGCTGGCAGGCAGTGTAAGGAATTCTCCCCTGAGCACCTGCAATGTTCACTTCCAGCTTTGATTTTCCTGTATTTTACAACAGTTTGCAGCCTGGCTGTTGGAAACAACTTTCACTGTGAAAACAGGGATCAGAATACTCCACAAGTGGAAAGTTTTGAAGCCAGGAGTGAGGGCAGGGTCCTGTTTTATACAGACAGAGTGTGACCACAAAGGGTTGGTCAATCTTCTGGTGTGCTTGGCTTTCCTAAGTCAGTGCTTAGTGGAAAGAGCCTTTCTTGTTCCAAAGTTGGTATTTTACAGCATGGGCTTACTTCATTTGGGAAAATATGAGCTGAAGGAGAAGCGAGAGTTGGGAAAGTGTATCAGCAAAATATGGTGATTTTCCACATTTTGCAGTTTTGAAAATGGAGATATAAATTCATGGCACTATTAAATGGATAATTCTTTAAATCTCACTGCAGATTATGGAATGCTGGAGATGATCTTTCCTATTGCTTTCTGTAGGTTTTGCATAAAAGTAATTATGTAAGATGCAAATGCTACCCCTCAAAAAATAATGAAATGGTTGGCCTTCCTCATGTTCAGTATTACTGATTTTTAATTCAGTAATAAGCTTATCATCTCCTCTATTAGAATCCACATTCTCCAACCCTTTAAATCCAATTCTTTTATACAAGGGATTTTGGGAACATCATTAATTCAATCACTGTAAAGAAAGGGAAAAATATAATTGAACTGAGGAGCAGGACTCCAAAGTCTCCAAAGCAATCTCTGCTGAGCAAACAAAAAAACTTTGTTAACATCTATGCAGTGCTGTGTATTAACTGAGGTTCAGACCTCATTTTCAGGTGAACCTTTCCAAACTGTGCATTTCTTCAGATGATTTTAAGTCTGTACATGTAAAGGGTAACCAATGCTCAATAGCAAGACATCCCGGAGTTATTAGGGAATTATGGAATGCATTAGACATGAAATCCAAATCCAATGAAACCAGGGATTTAAGAATAGCTTGCACCAGCAATTCATTTCTGTTAGTATTTGCAATCAAAGCAGCGATGGTGGATGGATGGACAATGAAAAATAGTTTCAGCAAATATTAATGTGAAAGTTAATATCAATTTACTTTGGCTGTACTTTCATCACTTGCACTTTCTGGGATACTGAAATTTACCTTTTGAATTATCTCTGCAAAGCAGATACAGAAGTGACGGGAAAAATCAAACTCGACATTTTGAGAAGTTGTTTGTCATCTAAAGCTGTAGGCAGATGCACTTCAAAATATTTGCAAGGTGACTTTTGATTAATTCTGTCTGTGTCCAGCGTGTCTGTTGGAGTGAACAGTGTTTGTGTTCTGTGGTCAAACCCTTCAGGGGCCTCCACAGTTCTGGTTCTGCTCCTCTGAAGCTTCTGTGGACATCCAAGTCAAATCCCTGAAGTTAATGGACTACAGATTGTTAAAAAAAAAGTTAACTTTTCAAACCCTTCAATTGATTCACACATTTCGCACATATTTCAGTGCTTCACTGAATCACCCTTGAGCCCAGCTGTGACAGGCAAATTTCTGTCCAGTTTGTGGTGGGCGTGCTCTTTCCTTCCATCTTAGCTGGTATTTAAACTAAATGTTTGAAAGAATGAGCCTGGTGTTTCAAAGCTACTTTGAAATTAGGTATCATAATATTTATTGTACATCTCTTGATCCCATGCTTTCCAAGGATATATTCCAAAAGGGATTTTGTTGCCTTCAAAGGGGGAAAAAAATCCACTGCTCAGCATATTGTGAAATATGCAGAGAGAAGGCAACAAGCTGCCATTGCATGCAGATATGTGAAAATAAATTCTGGATGGAAGACTTTACTTTCATGTTTCCAGGAGGTCTCATAAATGCTAATGATAAAAAAAAAAGAAATTATGAAAAACACAATTTTGCAATTTTCTATTTTTTGAGCTACATTATCATCTATGTCCTTATTTATTTTGATAGCCTTTTTAATTCTGAAAGATGAAATTACTACGGAACTGCTGCAATTTTTTTTTTTTCCATGTCAATGACCAGATCACCTTAAAAGAAAATTGCTGTCATTTAAATTGCTTAAATGGAGTGTTCAGATTTCCAGAGATACTCAGCAGCCAACCTCACCAAGATTATGGCACAGGCAATGTGTGATCGTGTTCTTATCCTTGTTGTCAGAATCCAGAGCCTGTGGATGGTTTTGGGGATCTTCTTGACTTTCCTATGTTTTAGAGGAGTGGATCATGATCTCTGGAAGATGCTAAATTGCCATTCAGTGTTGTATGTCAGAATTAGTTCCTTTGTATATTAATTCTTTAACACTCTCAAAATCTTCCCAAATCAGTGATCTGTAACAGAGTAAATTTTTTATCTGCACCATCCTCAACACTGCTCCAACCATAAGCTGTGGAAGTCCCACGTACTGCCAAAATGTGAGAATTTTTTCAAGGAATATTTGACACTCTTTATTGGGGGAAACAAATAACATCCAAGTGCTTAGGTCAAACCTTTTTCCTGAAATAGAAAGGTGGAGTTCACTGAGGTGAGGTAGGAAAAGCACCTGGGCAAGAAGGTGCTCCTGTATTGGGGCAGAAGGGGAACAAGAAAATTGGCAATATTAAAGATCAGTTGAACACTGAAAAGGTGAGGAGGGCTGCAGGGACACTCAAGAAGATTGCACAGCTTTAATCTAACGTGGGTGGACTCCACAGCCTGGGATCTCCGGGAAACTGAGTGAAAGCAGCAGGTCAAACTGCATCACCAGTTTGTTTGTTGTTTTTAGTTGTCCTTTCAGGCTACAAAATCCAGTGAAAGGCTACTTTCATGCACATCAGGAGAGGTAAATGGAGCCCTGCTTGATCCCATTAGATATTTTTAGTGTTAGTAGTAAGAGCACAGCTTCTTGGAATTGATGGTCTCAGGGAGCACTTTGCTTACACAGTAATTCAGCCAAATGCCTCAAGAAGCTAATGAAATTTGTTAATAAAGGTTGAACAGCTTTCATATGGATTTTTGATAAAGAAACAGCTGCTCGTTTTCTTGGTTAGTAGTAGATTCTGGGGGCCACAAGATCTGATAAAGGATAAGCAGATGGTTCAGAGTAAACAGTTTGAAGAAGCTCTTGTAATTTTTTTAAGGTCTTGGTACATAACCTGACATTAAGAGGTTATACAAAGCTCATTGAGCTAATCAAATATTTATTGCTGGAGGGCAGCTAAAGAAATGAAAAAGGCAGCCAAATTTACTGAGAGATAAATAACATACTGCTGCACATCCTCCAAAAAGGGATTTGAGTAGTTAAAAAGTACCAGAAGAGCCTGGGTGAAATGCAGTCTGTACATAAGGATAAACAGCACTTTGTGACCTGGGATGTGTTTGGTCATGTAACCTACAAGAGCCAGAGGGGCTCAGAGAGAATTGTCACTACCAGCAGGCCCAGACTGCAGACCAGAGTCTTCCTGTGTGGAAACCAGGACAATTCTTTGATCAAAGAACGGCTGAGATGGGGAAGAACCCCTGGTCCAAATTCTTGCTCAGGCAAGGCCACCTAGACCCAGCTGCCCGGGACCATGGCCAGTCAGCCTTAGAACTCCAGCAAAGGAGGCTCCACAACCTCCCTGGGCAAACTGTGCCAAGCACTAGGTCACCCTCAGTGACCGAGAACCCCCTGTATTCCAGTTTCTGCCCATTTCCCCTTGTCCTGTCGCTGGGCACCACTGAAAAGAGCTTTGCTCTGTCCTCTTGGCACCCTCCCTTCAGGTATTTATACATTTTCCCTGAGCCTTCTCTTCTCCAGGCTGAACAGCCCCAGCCCTCTCATCCTTCCTTCAACAAAAAAAACTATTCCTCAGTTGTTTTATCTTGAACAGACAGGAGGAGAGATAACACAGAGAATAAACAAACCATCTTAAATAGAATATTTACTTCTTCCTCTTTAAACTAAATCCTGCCCACAGTGAATGGCCTCAAGTGAACCCAGTAAGTCATACAGGTCTTTATTAGGGGACAAGACTTGTTTCTGGAGTCAGAAGACTGGTTTGTAACATCTAAACTAACAAAGGATTTAGAAGCAGAAAAGGTAAAAAATTAATTCTCTCGTATCTACCTTTAGTTGACTCTGGACTTCACAGTGTAATGGAAGAGAATTCATTAGTTCATTAATTCCTCTGCCATTAATAGTAGCTATATGGGCCAGCAGTGACTGCTCTGGATTATTTTGCCCCTTGCTGCTCAGACTGAAATTACTACATAATCTGGCCTCCTTTCTAGTGAATTTATTTTTTATTATAAATAGATTAGAATAAAGCAACATACTGTTATCTCAGAAGCTGACTTCCACTGATTTAGACAAAGACTTAGCAGTTTTCTACTTTTCCTTAATAAAGGTCACTTTTGCTCCCAGAGCATGCTATTAACATGGACCAGATCACACTGATATTTGTTAATAATTTTTCATTATGGAAATATTGCTCAAACTCCAAATGTTTCAGAATATGTCTTAATGGTAATAAATGGTTATATATATGTGTATGGATTTTATATATAAATTATATCTATTTATTTTATATATTTATAAAAATATATAAATTATATATATATATATATATATATATATCAGTGTTGCTGGAAATGCTTACAGATCATGTGTGACAGCACTGGAAGAGCTGCTCAGTGGTAATATATGATTTATATGAGGTTGGCTTCTCAATGACTAAGTTATCAATCAAAAATTCCCATGCCAACTTTTTTCCAAGAGCAGACCCATACAAGGTTACCTATCTCATCTTCCCACTAACATCTTTATGCAAAACACTTTGTGAGATAAAAGCAGAAAAATTTGTAGCTAACTCTGAGTTGTGGAAGTCATGCTTGGTATATTTATTAGATTAAAAATGATTTGAGTATTTCAAGGGCTAAAGAGAGGAGCGTGGCATACGTCTTAATGATGTTAATAACCTAAATTTCACACTTCTTAGTAACCACACCTACTAGCAATTACCAAGTTGACAGATATATGTGAAGTTGGCATTTTAGTGATTCACCCAGCAGAGCTAGAGAGTCTTTTAAAAGCCCAGAATTTAACTCTTACCAATTTTCCCCTGACATTCGTGTCACAGACCTGAGCATAGGACTAGAAATGTAGCTGACAATGATTCAAACTCATAATTAACTTGATGTCCATTATGCAGCTCGCTGTAAGAACCCTCCACAGACCCAGATGTGTGTGTTCTTCCAGCTTGACTGAAACTGCTGTTAAGTAGGTGCCTGCAAAGGACATTTTTCAGGCACTGAACAGTGTCACAGCCCATTCAGATAGGACAAAATATGGCAAAATATGTGTCCCTCTGAAGAGTCGATATATTTGCCCAAGTTTGCAAAATAGTAGATGGTAGCATGGCTCCACAAATAATTAAAGGCGTCCAAATAGTCATTGAGAAAATGCACCTAAATGTACACAAAACCAATACACCAATTAATGCTTCTACAGTCAGAGATGTCTGTGGTCCTCCAAGGAGAAATATTGTTAAGTTAAGAAATACTGTTAAGAAATATTGTTATTTTTAAGTGATGTCTTCCTGCTAAATGTGAGAATGAAGATAGAAAAAGAGCTGCAGATCTTCTAAACAGACTCAGATAAAAAATAGCATCAAGTTAAAAATGGCAACAAATGAATTTAGACTTGATACAGGGTCTCTTGAGCTGAGGAATCATTCTTTAACAATCAAACAAGAAATATAAAAATGGATGTATCTAAAGCACTGTTCATTCACACTCTTTTACTGATATTTATTCTACCCTTCCCTTGACCACTGTATGATCTTCCTCATTTTCTTTTCCACTGATTTGTTTTCTTTCTCCAACACAACACCTTGGAACCTGGGATTTTTGTATTTTTTCTGACTTTTCTTTAACTCCCTCAATTGTTTTTTTCTTTTCAACAATTTTTCCCAGGTCTGCTGATCTCTCCTTACTTTTCCCACCATCTGGCTAGACAGCTGTTTCTGATAGCACTGAACAAGTGGGTTGTGAAAACAGTTGTTTAGAAGCTGATTTTACCTGTAGCTCCCATTCTCTGTGGGACAGAAAGTTCTGATGATCAGGAGAGGTGAAATGATGTATGAAACTGTGGATTTTTTGGTGGTTTTTTTTTTTTGGTTAAATTTGGGATTAAATTGGTGGGATGGTATTTTTTGTTTGGATATGGACATTTATTAGTTTTTATTTATATTATAGTTTCACAGACTGTGAGTTCTATAGACTTTTACTTTAATAAGCTAAAAATGGAGTAGTATTTTTCTTTTTATAAGCTTTTTCAAGACATTATACTTAAATTATTCTTACTTTTAACTCAATAACTAATAACTCGTGGTTTGTAATGTAGATTTTTTTATTTAATTATACAATACTACTTAAATTCATGCAGAAGAAGGTGAAGAAGAAGGACTAGTTACTGTTTTAAAAACCCTATCTTCTTATATATATATTAACATATTTAAAACTTTAAAGTTTTTTACTATGTGATATTATATACTTCTATTTAAACTGTATATACTATATATATAATATCTATACTATACTATATACATACTATATATATAAACTATATATATAAACTATATACATACTATATAAACTTCTATTTAAACTATACACTAGTTACTGGTTTAAAACTTCTGTCTTGTTATATATATTACTATATTCTAAAATTTTAAACTCTTAAGTTTTTTACTGTGTGATATTATATACTTCTATTTAAACTATACACTTAAAATTTTAGTTCTATTATTTAATTTTGGAAATTTTCTTAACGGTCTCAGGTTAAATGTAGTGTGTCCTTGGGGGTTATTTTTTGTCAGTATAGAAAGTCTAAAATTCTTAGCAATTAGGATTCTAACATGAAACAAACCTTGATGCATTAAGGAAAATCTAACATGGCATGAGCGAGTTGTAAAAATATGGATGGGGCCGGTTGGAACCCAAACCATTCTACGAGATACAGCCAAAGAGGGGGAAAAATAAATTTAAAAAAAACCAAAAAACCTCACCAGATTCTTCAAATTCACTGTTGTATGCATTCCAAGTCTCACTTATGCGGAGCAGGTTCTCTTCCATGGCTTGAATGTCCATGTAGGGACAGTTGCACTCGGGGAATCTGGGGCCGCACTGACACCAGCAGTCATTGTCCTTGCAGATGAACTCCCCCTCTGAATTGCAGGCAATGTAGCTCAGAGCTGCCTGCACAAAGTGCTCTTGCAGGTACTCAGGAAGGATGACCTGAAGACCTGGAGGAAATATTTTGGTGTTAGACACAAAGGAAGTTCTGGAGCTGAGCAGCTTCCCCAGCTCACCTAGCAAACAAACAAACAGTTATGAAAAACAAAAACATATAGAATTTTTAGGATAATTTGTACATCTGTCCAGCATTTGTATTATGTCATGTGTTTCCTTTCTTAATAATTATTTTCAGACATATTCCTCACATTTCCCTCTCAGCATGGAACATCCATCCACTAACGAGTAACCTGTATTCCTCAGAGCATTTATTGTTTCAATCTTTCTAGGGGCATTGGGTAACATCAACTTCTCCCTGCTGTGTGAACAGCAGCCAGAGCCTTGCAGCAGGAAATCACACAGCTGAATTATAATCCTGGTGCCAGCAATAATGCAGATTCTGAAAATGCTGATGAAGGGAAAGCAGCCCTGAGAGACAGAGTAAAGAGACAGCATAATCAGGAAAAGAGGTGTAAACATTTCCATCCAAAATTGGGCTTGTTTTCCATGTTTCCTTTGGCACAACAAGATGTAACTTGTCTAAATAACTCATTATCTCCAGTGATTCTGTGGTGGCTAAGAAGGAAGGGCGAAATTGGGTTGGAAGAAATCATTGAAATAAATAAGATTTGGTTATTTTTCTAGCATTGGTAGCAAATTGCTGTGTGACAGTCAATTGGATGCGAAGGGCAGGGCAACAAAACCTTGAGTAAGAAAATTCATTCTTAAATCCACTTAAGTTTTAGCATGGAAAGGGTGCAAAGTCCAGCTCCTGTGGGGCTTCAAAAAACTCCTGCTACCTGTGTTCCAAGTAATTTCTCATCATATCAATTGGGTATTTGGTGATAAAAGTTTCCTCTCCATAGGCACTTGGACGATTTCACAGAGATTTATCCTTTATTTTTAGGTATATACAAAACTATAGCTAAAACAGGAATTTCAGAACCCTTCCACGTCAAAACTCATATCACAACTGCTGAAACCTGGTCTGATTGTGCTTCCCTCTGTCTCATGTCAAAATCTAGAAAACTCTGCTTCTCTCTTGTAAAGAACCATTTTTTTTTTCAGCCATAGAGGCTGTGAAAGGAAAAAAAAAGTTTGATTCTTCCATTAAAGAGTTAACACAATTCTGATAATAGATTTCTCCACATGATGACAAACAGTCTGAGAGATACAAAGACTCTTTTCCAAATTCTAACTGATAAACATCATGAATATGCTGGAAACCATCAAAAACTATATTTTCTGGAAATATTCATGGCATCCCAGTGGAAATGACAAGTTATTTGTAAAACAAAAAATCTCTCTGTGAAATAATTTTAATTTTTTATGTATTTAATTGATTCTGGAGAGAAAGGAAAAGGAGAAAACACATATGGATATATTAAGGAAGAATATTCTGAGACTGAAGGGACCACAGTGATCATCACCCCTGAGAGCTGATCCTAATATCACTAACCACCTCACACTGTTTGTCTGAATGATTTACAAACTCATATAGAAAAATTTAAATCTTGGAAATAATTGCATATCTACCTTCAACTGCAAATTAAGAATTGTGTGGCTCTCTCATGGCATAGAGTCAGAGGTATGCAAAAATACACATATTAAAGAGAATTTAGTGGGTGTTTTCATAGCCATAATTTGCTCATGCTTTATTTTTGTAACTGAAAATAAAAATTATTTATGACCTAATACCATAAAGGGAGACTTTTCAAAAAATTTTATGCCCAAATATGCAGCCAGGAAATGCTTTTGCCGGAATTTTGAAAAAAAAAATATTTAAAAATGATGACCCTTTTCTTCCTTTTGCTCCCTCTTTCTGCTTTTTTCTATTTTTCATTTTTATTTATACACAATTACTACTGTTTTCCTAATGAGTGAGATTTTAACCTTCCAAGGTTTTGGGTTTTTTTTTTAATTCCCAAGAGGAGGAGCGCTTTGACTCCTCCTGATTTAGAGTATTTGAAAATTAATATCCTGTTTTCTGGTGCAGTTTTGGTGCAACAAGTGCAGGGGGTGTCAGCTGCTGCTCAGTATGTGCAAAGCAGGCTGAGCACACCAAGTGTCACCCCCAGCTTGGTGGAATCTCTGGGAATTCAGGCTGTTCAAGAGGTGTGCCAGTGGATGCTAAATAGGAATGCAAAATGTTAACAGGGCTATTCAAATTATTTTCTGGTGGGTGCAGAAGTTGTTTCCATTTGAAAGGCACCACGAGGTGCTGACATTTCCTTCACTTTGGCTGGAATGCACCCATTGCAAACACACACACACACACACAAAAATTAGGAAAATGACCTTTTATGAGGTGGGAGAAAGAAAAAAAAAACAAATAGCGTGATAAATGTCACCCCGCTTGAAAAACAAATTAATGAAATTGCACCTACATACCTTGCAACTGAATCTTATTTTCAGGACTCTGAACCAGAACAGAGCTGACAGAATCTAGGTTGTCATAGTTACTGCAGCCGAGGGGACCCGTCCGTGTCTCTGTCACCTGGTGGGAAGGGAGAAGCACGCACTGAAATATCCAAACCAGACTGAGGAGTTCAGAAGATTGTTTCATAAAGTTTCCCCCTATTTCAGCCAGAAATACATGTCAGACTTAGTTATGGTGACATAATTAAGAATATATGAATAGACATAATTAAAAAATAATAATTGTATTGCCAAAAGGATAAGTGCAAATATTTTAGCAGCAGGAAGTGCTGTTTGTACCACAGAGAATCCTTACAAACACCACACCATTACAATTCTACACAAATACTACAGTACTACAATCATGGAGTGGTGTAATGCCACAACAACAGTTTAAATACAAGTTATTTTTCATAGCTGTGGGAATTACAATGAGTTTGCTAAATACGATTTATAAAAATGAGGACTGTGATTTTTCCCTCTTGAAAGTTGTGCACATGACAAATTCTGCTTGAAGTCATGGAAAAAGCTCTGACTTTTCCAGGGAAGAAGATCAGGATTTGGAATTAAAAACCCTTTATGAGCCGTAATGGTGATAGCGGTGGGATGTTTTTTTTAATAAGGGAAGGGCCTAAGATAAGTTTAGGCACAAAATTGTGAATATTCTGTCTGTTGTAATCACCAAATTCATGGCCACAGAACCAAAATAATTTATCAGAACAGGACCTCTACATGCAGAGCTCTGCAGTGAAGGTTTGAATTTGGGAAGGAGCAGTTATTTATGTGACAGAATCATTAGGGTTGGAAAAACCCTTTCAGATCGTCAAGTCCAAACATTAACCCAGCATTGCCAGGTGCATCACTAACCCATGTCCTAAGCACCACATAATGGTTTCTGAACACTTCCAGGGATGGGGCTTCCACCACTCTCCTGGGGGCAACCTGTACCAGTGACTGGCCATCCTTTCAGGGAATAAATTTTTCATAACATCCAATCTAAATGTCTGTCCCTGGTGCAACTTAGTGAGTAAACACATTTAAATAAACAAGTTTTTAAAAATGTTAGTAATTTACATGCTTCCTGGAATATTATATGTAATTCTTAAGTGTCAACAATTTCTTTCTAAAATGAGAAGTACAACCAATTCCTCTGTCACGCACCTCCCAAACCGTTCTCAGCCACTCTTGTGGATTTCCTACTTCTCTTCTTTTGACTGTTTCAGAAATTGTGGCCAGATTCACCCTTATTTTGTACCTGCCTCATTTTTGAATACAACCACTTGTATTTTCTATTATTTCAGGTATCATATTCAGCTCTAGATCTCCTGGAGAACGAGCCTAAATTACGGGGTGAGGGAGCAGATTTCCAAAATACAGACGTGCGCTGATCGTGTGCCGACCATGCAACCAGACAACCAATGTGAATTGTAAAGAACAAAAGGGAGATGGAAATGTAAACAGTCTGATTTGATGGGAATGTGAAGGTTTGCTGATATAAACCCTGATTTTTCATGTTGCTGAGGGTTCCCTGGCTCACACACAGCCTGTGGGTGGCTGCAGCTGGGCCATTGAAACCTTCTTGAAACCTTCTGATTTGATGTTCTTCTGATTTTCTTCTGATATTTCTTGCCCTTTTGCAAAGAATATATGAGATCTCCTGTCATTCCAAGCTCCTGGCACCTTTCCATCACTTTGAGAGTGGACAGCCCATGGGGAGGACACAGAGCTGCCCTACACCAAACCTATGAGCAGAGCTTGAGATGCATGGGAAAAAGGGACCAAGCCAGGTTGTGTCCTCTCTGCACATATTTAGCAATCTTTAATATTTATTACAGCAGTGGGTTTTTGCTTAATCATCCTGAATCAGCACAAAGACTCTTGCAGGGGGATAAGATTTGGATTTGACATGGCTGGAATGACAATTGTGATTTGATCCTTCAGTCTCTGCCAACACATAGTCCAAAATTCCATTCTAAAATATTATTTTTTTTGGAAGTACCCCCAGTCCATATATAAAATCCTAAACTCTTTGTACAATAACAAAGAGTGTTATCTAGATTAAATAAGAAAAATAGCCAGAATATAAAAAAAGACAGGTAAATGTTGTAATGAATTTTATCCTTACTCTGACATATTATGCTCAGCATTCATCTATACAATTCTTTATTTAAAAATTCATTTATTTTAACGTTGCTTTCGTTTGCATATTATTATTATGGTTTTCAAGCATTTCTCCATAACGCAATGCAGCTTCATAAAGTTATATGGAATGTATAAACTATAAAGCAAATATTACCATTCCTATCCATTCCTATTACTCTTTTATAGCCCCTGAAATCACAAAATAAGGAAGGGTGAAAAGTAGCTTTGTAGTTATTTCCCCCTTTTTGTTCATATTTCTTCACTCTTATCTGAATTATGCCAGACATAGAGACTGCCACTGTTTTGAGTGATAACATTTATAAATACATTGATTCAGAAGAAAATTATGTAGAGCAGTTTTGGTATAAATTAAAATCATTGCAGTGAAGTAATTAAAATTGTAGTAGTAGTAGTAATGATAATAATAATAGACAATGCTCTATAAATACATCAATAAATAAGGGCCTTTTCTAAATGTTCATTTTTCATTCCAATCTATATGGTTATATTATTCATTCTTTTACTTTTCCAGGAATATTCACACCCTTTGTCAGCTGCCTTGCTCTGGTACTCTTATCTTCTGCACAGAAAATACATTGCAGCAAGAAATTCAACATGGATAGTCTCACTATGTAAAAAAGAAATGCTAAAGAATACGAAAATCATCCAACCTTCCACTTTTGATGGATGACAATTCTAGTCAGAGGTCAAAGCTATGCAGTTACATATGTTTCTGTATACTCTACACAAATCCTACTCCACAAAGATTGTCAATCAGAAAAACATTGTGAGTGATTGATAAATGAAAGCCTCAAATTTCTATCAAATTTCTATCTATAAAT
Source organism: Onychostruthus taczanowskii (assembly GCF_017590055.1). NCBI lineage: Eukaryota > Metazoa > Chordata > Aves > Passeriformes > Passeridae > Onychostruthus > Onychostruthus taczanowskii. The sequence continues at coordinate 139,859 of NW_024504012.1, forward strand.
TTCCAGACCAGAGGAAAGGATTTGTTTTTCCTAAATTATGCAGGTACAGACTGGTTTGGGTTGGAAGGGACTTTGAAGAGTATCTAGTTCCAACCCCTGCCATAGGGACATTTCCACTAGACTGAGTTAATCCAAGCTCCATCCAATCTAGTCTTGAGCCTTTAGGGGTAACTTTGGTGATAAAAAGGCAGACTAGAGAAGAAGAAAAAAATTTTTGAAAGGATAAAAATACATTAATTCTGGTTTGAGCCAAGTGTTACTGATGATTTTACATTTTTTTTTGTTTCAGCAACAATAGAAATGCAATTGGAAAGGCAATGGCACGTCTTTAATTATCTTCCAAGCAGAGAAGTGTGACTAGGCTCAGTCCCAAGATCACAGCTGAAAACTGTACTGTCAGAATGTGCATGAACAAAAGATGGACCAAAAAGAGGAGAGGGACAGGTAATAAAATAGAAATTCAGATTATGCTGGGATGTTAGCATGGCCCAGAAGTGACTGACATTGTGCAAAGAGCACCAGAACCAATGTTTGTTTTCCATCACCTGCAGCCCACAAAGAGCATTAACAGCACCACAGAACCAAGTTATTAAACAACCAAAACCCCCTAAGAACCAGTAAAAACACCTGTGACATCATCTGACACGAAGCAGGCAGGATGTTCTCCAGTGCCTTGTTTTCAGAGATTATCACAGAACAGGTGTCCCTGGGCAGCAGAGTTTTCAGTTCCCAGAAATAAACTCTAACATTTGGCATTAATGAGACAAATGCCTACAGTTTTCAGTCAGTTAAATCTCATAACCATGGTGATAATGACCCGATTATAAGTGCACTGAGAACATACCTCCCAGCACTTAAGCAGGGCTGAATTCTTGTGATATCAGTGGGTAGCATTTCCCTGGGAAACAGCCTGCTTTTTTTTTTTTGTCCATGATAATTAAGCCAACAGAAGACTTTCCTAATAAAAGGGAAATACATTTCTGCAGAGATTTTGCTCCTGGTGAGTCCTTTTAAGCACATGTAGCTAATATTCCTAACGAAGTGTCCATGCAGAGGTGGTGTGTGCCTTGCATAAAGGACTGTCCTCTTCAGCAGGACTCCTTAAAAATGGGTTTGACTTCTGAGGATGAGCACTGAGCCAGCACAAAGGAGGATGAGGCAATGCTGGTCGCTGCAGAATAGGCAGCTGTGCTCACATTCACATAAACCTCTTTAATGCTTCAAACATTCAAGGATTTAGAGCAAACTCCTCGTATCTGCATGAAGCAGCAAGGTCTGTTCTGAGCAGCTGTGCCGACAGAAGATGGGGCAAAAGTCTGCAATGGGGAGAAACTGGGATTCTCCTGAATAACACAATGGTGGTGCTGGGCTGGACCTGGTGATCTTCAAGGTCTTTTCCAACCATGACGGTCCTGATTCCATGACTCTCCTGCCACCCTCACCTTCAGGCCTTGTCCTGCAGCCCATGCTCCCACCCCCTGTGGTCCCATCCTGCAGTCAATGCTCATTTCACCTTAACAAAGACTTGATCAAATAAATAGGCACTAAATGTACTTTCTATTTAGATGTGCATCTCCTGCCAACTCTTTTCTTTCTTTTCCCCCAGGCTTGACAGTTTTTCACAAAAGCACCTTTATTCCAGCACTTCCCTTTGCCACACAATAGCTGCTGCTCCACTGCCCTATTTTTGTCATTGAACATATTAAAAAACACCTGCTAATGAGTATGCAATTAAAATAAATCAAATTTTCTGAGTGTTCCAAGCACTGATACTTCTCAGCTAGGGGCTAGATGAACATTTTTGAAGGAGGTACAGACAAACCAGAAGCATTCACAACATCAGGGGTTGGATTCATGTTTCCAATATGATTTTTTTAATTGCCAGGAATCTAAAACAATACCTCAAAGGCATGACATATTTTGAACAGATTTTCTAGCAGCATAGGGCTGACACTTTAATTTGAAGAAGCCCCCTAACTCAGGAGACCTGGAAACACTCCCATCATATTTTTCTGTCGTCTGTAAAATGGAAAAGGAACAGTAAACTTGATCTTTATGCAAAAGAGATAATTGCAAAATTTCCATTAACTTCATTAGAAGGGAAATAAGGACTTCTTTCAAGTTTCTGGGCAAGGAGATGACTTTGAATTTTACTGAATGCAGCACTAAAGCTTCCCAAAAGATCAGTCTAATCCTTCCATTCGCACTGCTTTGTTTCTACACTCCCAGGAATTTACTGTGAACCAGACTGTTACCTTAAAATAACAAGGAAATTGAAATGCATTCTTCTTACATAAAGCACTAAATACCTCAGAAATCAGAATATTTCAGGAACTGGAAATGAGCTCACACTATTTGAATTCTGCTCTGCTGAAAATGCTGTGATTTTCTAAGGCTGTTCAGGTCTGTCTGATAGGGAACAATCCCCTTTCTGCTCAAGTCTATTCCCCACTATCTCAGGGAGCAATATATTGTCTGTGAGTTCCAGGAGAATACACAAGAACACTGGAACAAGTCTGGGAGCACTGACAGCTCTGGCATCACAGCCACGATTTTCCCTTTTCAAGGACATTTTCAATCCACTGCCTGTCAGATGCCACATTCCCATGCAACTTTCTGGATTGCAACAGGGAAGTTTGCAGGAAATGAGGCTGCTGGAAAACCAGTCAGGGCAGCCCTTCCAGAGCCTTTATTTCCTGCACTTTCAGAAATCAAAGGTGCATCAGCCTCACAGAGAGAATAAGGACAGGCATTATCTCCAAAAGAAGAGGTTATCTCTTTTAATTAATCTTGAAGAGATGACAGTGAAGTTCTCTTACAGAGAAATAATAGAGTTAGCAAAAATTTAATAAAAACAGAGGATTTTGTTTCAGTCTCCATTTAGCTACTTCTGCTTGCCCATATCTTACTTAAATTAACACTAATATTATTTTTTTCTCAGCTTTTATTGCCTAAAGAGACAGCTGAGCAACAAACAGCAAATGAAATCTATATATTTACTTTAAAAGATAAAATTAGAAACAGAGAGAACAGTGCAGATACAAATTAAAATAATATTTCACGTTCATAAAAATCTCAAGGTATCTGCAGAAAGCAAAAGCAAAGATGCCTACTTAAGAAAAACCCATTTCCCAACTTTACATCCTTTTCCAAACATAATTGCATTACGTATAGAAGACAAAAAGCTCCAAAAAATTTTGGGGGCTCATACTGTACAGGTTAAATATCTTCTTACATTTAACCCAACTGCAAAATCCCACGCAAGGACTTCCCAAGAGTATTGGGTACAGGATTTGTATCTTCATGGACCAGTTCCAACAGGAAGTGCTGAGGCCACTGGGATTTTTCACTGTGTCCCCATTACGTTCAAGAAGACAGAATGATCTGCCTGTTTATAAGACTCACAGATATTATTAGTCATAATAATACTGCAGGTGAATGGATTTATTTTTTTTTTTATGTTGGGAAAGTGTGAATAAAAAATATAGTCTTTTCTAAATCAGGAATAAAAGTTAAAATGTTCCTTTTCTTTTTGAGGTGCCAGGAGAAAGATCCTCTTGGTAAATATAAAAATTATCTTTGGATCATTTGGGAACATTCTACCTTTAATGTGATCAGTTTTTTAAAATCGTGTATATGCTATTTTTAAGAGAAAAATAAAAATTTTAAAAACCCCAAACTTGTGCCAAAGAAAAAATGTGACAGGTTAACATTGGCTCCTAAAAAGAATATGAAAGGCATTTAAAGACTTGAAGCTTAAAAATCAAAATGATAATGGCAGGTTAATTAAGAATTTAATTTTCCATAGAGAGAATCTAGAGAATTTTACCTTTGATTATACATTTCTGTGCAATTCTAAAACTTAGCTGCAATATTCTTTTTGGCAACATCTCTAACAATTCACTCATTTAAGCTGTTTCCAGGTGTCAGATTTGCTGCCCAGAAACCCCTGAGTTATTTGTGCTGCCCGTGGCCCTCCAGCTCAGCACGGCCTGCCCATCCCTGGTGCTCCCCTCTGCAGCAGGACATTTCTCATGTCCATTTTATTTTGCCATCAAACTCCCCCTCCTGGGGTTGTCATCCAAGCTCTCACAAGGAATCACATTAGTGTCCATAACAGGGGTGTCTGCCTGGCTCGCAGAGATGTGTGCAGGGATTTATTTTTAGGTTACATCCTCATTACTTCCCACCCATTTATTCCCTCTGGTGAATGATTGTAACACATTTGCCCTTTCTGTCTCATTGGTAGGGCCAACTCTCAATTTAGAGTTTTGCTGAACTCTTGTTTTTTGCAGCTTGGTTTTTAGAGTGTTTTCCTGCATCTCTGCAGACCTGCTACAGACCAGGCAGCTACAACTGATCTATAATTTAATCATTAAATCCCTATCAGTTGTTCAAGCTAAAGGGAATTTAGCTTTGCTAAATTTGTGTTAGAGAAGAAAAGCAACTTAACACTGAAGCTTTAAACTTCGTTTCACATGGCTGCTTCATTCATATGGAAAGTTCTGTCAGAGAACCCAGTGACTCTCAATATTGTTATTTCATGAACAAAACTAGAAGAGATATTTTAATGTACAGAAAACTGCTCTTGGAATTAGGCTCTGAGGGCAACGTTACCCAGGCTAACTGCTGAGCCCAGCTGGAAAATCCTTCACATCATCCTGATTCATGGGAACAGAAAGACCTATCAAATACCAAGACCTGTTCATTAAAACATACATGAATGTGTGCTACTATGGGTAGGAAGAAATATTTAGAATATAGAATATAGGATCTTGTCCAAGGGGTTTTATTCATTCCTTTCTTGTCCTCACACAGCTGAGCCAATGGCAAGGGCAAAGAATGATGTATCATAAGGGCAGGTGCATTTCTTCCATCAAAAAGACAGAAAAAGAGAGAGCCAGACTTCCTATGAGCACAAGAATCTAGGGAAGGAGGGAAGTTCAGAAGGAAAAAGAGGAAACCTATGAAAAGAAAGCAGCAGTTATTATCAGGACTGTGGAGCCCTGGGGAAGTGAAAGGACTTTCTTCTGCTTAGAATTGAGAGCAACTAAACCACCTGCAGGTTTTGCTTTGTTTCTATGCAGATGGCCATGGGAGGTAGGACATTCCTAGATATCCAGCTCCTTGCACAGTACTGTAGGTGAAAAACCTTTTGACAAGAGCTGTTTCCTCTATTAAATGACTTGCACACGTAAATATCTGGATTGAAGTCATATATACCACTGTATATTTTCTTTATGCCCTTTTGCTGTCGGAATGTTTATCTTGTATGTCTGCACAATTGTTTCTAAGCCATTGCACAGTGGTGTCAGGGTAGAACTCACAGGTCACACACTACAGACTTGTCACTTTGGGATATCTGCATCAAGGAAGGACAGATCCTCCCCAGTGTAAACCAACACCACAGTAAGAAAAGCACACCAAAACATTTTATTTTTTATGCCTGAAGGGACATGGGCTATTTATTTTATTATGGGCTCAGTATTCTTGTGAATGTTGTGTTTCAAACAGGGAATTGAAGTAAGAATAAACTCAAGTAGATTAAAACATGACAGGAAAAATATTTTAATGGTCCCCTACACATCATTTTCTCTATTATTATCAAGGTTTTATCATCACCTAATTTTACACATTAAGAATATCATGAAAAGCTGAAGAAAAAACATGGAATGATTATTCATTGGCCGGACTCTAGATACACTTGGAGAAGATAAAATTAAATTTCCTTTATGTAAATTTACATATTATTTGGGAGACACCCATATCCTCCATTTGGTGGAATTATTATAAATGTTGGAAAACTATGAACTATTATAACCATGACACAAAAGGACCTTTTTATTATTTTTTTCTTTTCATATTACTTTCAATAAAATTTAAAGGAAGAATACCCAAAGCCCATGAAATGTATTAGCTATTCCCTGGGAATTAAAGGGTTACAGTGGGCTATCCAGTGAGAGATAATGAGCAACAGTTTGATAAATTGGGAAGATGGTAGTTGAGGCTGGCTTGTGGAAACCCTGATCTCAGTGAAACCTACATGAATGATCAGAAACTTCCTTGACTCACTGTCATTTATTCCTTGCATAAGGTCAGAACCTCGCCATAAAAAATTAGAACCATTTTTTTATTTTGCTCACTGGATTCTGCTACAAAGCCTGCAGAGCAGCTTCCAACCTTTCAGGCATTAAAGATCTGAAAATAATGATCGCTCCATACTGTAGAAATTCTCCTGGATGAATAATGAAACCTTTCTTAAACCCAGCGCTGCTTCAGCATGTAGAGGCGTTATGTGCATTATCTTGTAAGAGATTAAATTATAGTTTTGCTGTCAGACATGCAAATTCTGCTGGAGCTCAGTGAGAAGGTGTACAAGGTAAAAATAACAGTGAAGTGCAGAAGACAGCAATGATATAACTCTCAGTGCCACTTAGCTGTGAAGGATTCCCACACAAGGGGTAATTTTTCACACTAAATGAATAGATCAAAGGGGATGATTGCAGACTGAATCATAAACCATAATAACAAAACATGCAAAAATGTATTAGAGCCAAAAATTCTCCTGGAAAAATAATATGAAAACTGAAAACTTTCCACAGCCTTTTATCATTCTCTAAGCTGATTTGTTCTGATGCAGAGTCTCTATTGGTCTGAGATATTCTTCCTAATCTGACCTCTGTGCTCATACAAGCTGTTGATACATGCTATCTCCTATTTCTGAGAGCTCAGAGGCAGAGAAATGTTCTGTGAATTTTATAGTCCTTGCTTGACATTCTCTGACCTGCTGGCAAGCAGTAGCTGCCAATTAGAGGATGGAGGACAGGCAGAGTGCTGAAGTTTCCCAACCCATACACAAGCCAGCCAGAATAAAGATCAAATTGAAATCTGTACAAACCTGAGTGCCTCCAAATTCCTGCTGGAATGCTCTAACTGCACTGTTCAATATGTTCACTGTGGAGCTCTCAATACTAAAACCTTTCTCCATCTTCTGGGTTTATTTACCTTAGTTTTAATTTTTAAGGAGGAAAAAAAATCCAAGAGAGTATGGAACACTTAAGGAACTGTGGTGTGAATTGTTTATAGGTTTTTGACAACTGTGATGGCAAGTGTTGTGTGAGTGCTGTTAAGGTTTCTCGTTTACATATGTATATTTATAGCCTGCTCAGGGTTTGGCAGTCTTCATCCCCTTGGTTTTTTTTTTTTACTCTTCTCTCTTGACTAAACTCATAAGTAGAAGAGCCCTTCAATTTGTTTTGTTCTATCATGTAATATAGTTTATCCTATTCTGTTGTTTGGGTATTTTTTATTAAGTGGAGGATAGTTACCCAAAATCTTTCCAAAATGCTTATCCAAGCATCTCTATTATGTGCCATTTTATTGTTCTGAAAGCATCTCACTCTGCGCTGCCAGCGAGCTGGAGATGCTGTAACTCCTTGCACTTGTGATCCTCTGCACACTCTGCTCAAAGGTAACAGAGTGCAGCTGCTCCTGGAGGCTGCTCAGTGCCTCAGATTGGAAATGGGGCCGTGTGTTCAATTCCCATCTGTCAGGGGTGGGGCAGCTATCCTCTGCTCATTGGGCAGGTTTCTTTATCTCTTCCACAGCCAATCCTCCCTCCAGGAGATCTCTTCTGTCCAAGGGCCATTAATTATTAATTATCTTGTGTTCATGGCCAGGGAGTGTCCCTGCATGGCTGATAAAATTCCATCATCCCACTGGGAAATGCTCTGCCCAGGGGAGGGGCCAAGCATTCCTACCTGGATACAATCTGAGCCTGGAACAGCACAGCAGCCTTTGCCCACTGCATTCCCAGAGGAGCAGCTTTCTCCTGCCCTGCATTCCCAGAGGAAGAGCAGGCCCATCTCCAGCAGCCCTGGAGCTTCAGAGGAAAACTCCAGCCTTGTGCAGGATCCCTGCTCCAGCAGAACCACAGCTGGCACTGCAGGAGGGCTGAGCCCCCATGGGATGGGACTGTGCCACCACCCTGACACACAGGGGGACAGGGCCTGCTCTGACTCTGGCAGTGGTTTGGGGTTTTTGTTTGTACTATTGCATTTGTATTTTTAATTTTCCTAGTACAGGACTGTTATTCCTATTCCCATATCTTTGCCTGAGAACTCCTTAATTTCAAACTTGCAATAATTCAGAGGGAGGGGGTTTACATTTTCCATTTCAGGGGAGGCTCCTGCCTTCCTTAGCAGACACCTGTCTTTTCAAACCAAGACACAAAGACACATCTTTAATGAGTGTCTGGTGCTGCAGCTGCTGTGATGGACCCTGGCAGTGATGCTGCTGGGTGAGCACTGAGAGGGAGCAGTGAGATGTTACTGCCTTCACTTCCTGCTCTGGATTTGGAATCGCAGCATCCCAGAATGGTTGGGTGGAAGCCCATTCTCTCCCCTGCCATGGACATCCCACTACGCAAGGGTGTTCCAAGCCCTGTCCAGCCTGGCCTTGAACACTTCCAAGGATCCAGGAGCAGCCACAGCTCCTCTGGACACCCTGTGCCAGGACCTGCCCACCCTCACAAAGAGAAATTCCTTCCCAATATCCCATCTAACCCTACCCTCTTTCAGCTTAAAGCCATTTTTCCTTCTCCCATCAGTGCTTGTCCTTGTCAAAATTCCACTCCAGTCTTCTTGATATATTTAGATATATCTTTATCTATTTAGATATTTTAGATTTCCCCCGCACACACCCTTTTCTCTCACCCTCTGAAATACTGAGGGCCAGATTCCCACATGAATTGTGCTCAAGAGCTGACCTCTACGTTACCTTTCAGAGAAAGCAGCCCTGGAGATTCAGTTTAACTAAAACTCAACTCTCCGAATGAATTAGAGGGGTTTTATTTTAATATCATCACCTTAAATTCCTCAATAAGATATGGAAATAGATCCCTAACCTTTCACTTGGTATATTCTTAAAATTAGTGATCAGTCCACACATAGCAGACACAAGATACCTTGCTATACCTGTGGTGAATTTAATCCAAGCATATCCAACAGTTTCCATGTAAAAAAAGTACAAAACCTCATGTATTTCATTTTTATAGTGACACAAATACAAATCTCATCCTGTGCAGTAGAAGATGTTTCAGAGACTTCTTAGCTAGCTTTTGGTGATGCCCAAAGTCTAATTGCTGGTCCCAATCCTTCTGGCAAGATAAAATAATAACCCAAATTTAAATTTAAAATTCAAGCCTAGCCATATTAACAGCAAGGTGGGTCTGTGAAATTCTTAGTACTGGGTGAGATTTCTAAAGACACCTGCAAAAGTATTCAACTCTCACAGAAATTTCAGGGACGAAAAACATCCAAGATCCCAATTCTTGTATATTTACTGACTTTTAACTCCCCCTTTGAAAATTGTCAAGCTTTGGTCTTGCCTGGATGAAGGCAGTCTGATCCCCCAGGGGAGTGGAGAATTTGGCATTTCACAATGGTCCTGAACAACACCTGTCCTTGGAAATCTGTCCTGTGGCTTTTCCTTGACATTCCTAAGCCATGTCACCAAACCTACACAACGGGGAAACCACAATTTTTTTATAAGGATCAGTAATTCCTGGCTCTTAATTTTGTGGATTGTTGCAATTAAATTTTCATTTATATTTTGTTTCTTTAACGAAATCAATAAAAGCTTGCTATCACAGGACTTTCCGAAACAATGCTTCCAACTGTGATTTTATACTTTAAAGCTGTTGCTGGGCAATTTTTTTTCCCCAGTGTTTGGTTCCTTTACAAGGTTTGACAGCTGTACAGTCTTAAATTCTACCCACAAACTAAATGGATAAAGTGAGGGCAAGAAGGGTTTGAGATCTGGATTTCAAAAGCTTCCCCAAAATTGGCTGTTTATACAAAACTGTGCAAACTGTTGAGATTTAGAATTTGCCAGAAATCTGACAAAAGCTAAAGGCTTTATAGTATTTCAGCGTTTCTACTTTTGATTACGGCAATTACTTGAATTCACAGAAAAACAGATGCAAATAGGGGGTATAAAGGAAAAGAAATTGAACCAAGCAAGCTTTTTCAGACAAAAAAATAAGAAAACAGAAAAAAAAAAAAAAAGGTCTGCATTTCAGTCTGAGTTTTGAGTGAGAAATTAATTTCATTACACTTAAGTTTCCTCTCTAACAACCCACCATGAGTCATTCACGGGTTAATTATAGATAATCAGAGATAGTTACCACCACAATAGAGCCCTGTTCTTTGTAATCTAAACTTCTCAGATAAAACCAAATGCTTAAATCTCTCATAGCAAAGAAAAAAAAAAAGTGGTTTGGGGAAAGTAAAAAGCAAATTGCACAATAAAATTTAATTGGAATTACAGGGCACGTTCTCAAGGATGTTTATTCTTTCTCACTCAGATGGAATAAATGGGCTGTAAATAGCTGTAAATAGCTGGTGGAAAATTCAATTTATGCATCTGTTCTTCTGTTGCCTCCTGTTCCTTTGTTGCCCTGTGGCTGTCCCAGAACTGTTTGGACTCTACAATAACGCCTCTTCTGTACTCACCTGGCCCAGCTTCCACAGAAGGAGGTGTATTCTGGGATGGAAGACAATATCCTCCAAGAGACACCTATGGAGCAGCCTCACTTCATTAATGGCAATGCTCTAACAAAACTGTGTTTATAATTTTGCAGAATGCGTGAGACTATTCAGTAATATTCAATTTACCGTGCAGCCAGGGTGGTTTTTATGTGTTCTGCACAGCTGTTGGGACTCATTGCAGAAGTTTGTCAGGGACAGTGCTGGAATTACAGCTTGTAGCAAACTGGAATCATGGTCACCTGCGAGGAGCACGCTGCTGTGTCCCAGAACTGGGGCTCAGGAAGCAGGGTGAAATCCAGATGTGCAGAAATCCAGATGTTGGTGGCACAGCCCTCTGCCACCCACCCACAACCACAAAAATCTCAAATGTGCTGCTAGGAACGTGACCACACCACCCGGGCCAGCACAGCAGGGTCGTTCTGCCAGCGGGCAGTGACAGGACATGGGGAAAAATGCTGCCTTTACCATCTGTAAAACAACCCTTTATCTGCATTCTGCTGCCTTTATCATCTGCGTTCTGCTGCCTTTATCATCTGTGTTCTGCTGCCTTTATCTGCATTCTGCTCCCACAGCTGGGCAGGGTTTTATTAGACAAGAGCCCCATCACCCTAATAGGTTGTTAATAAGGAGAACCAACAGGCACCCGTGCAGCTGAAGAGAGGTTTTTGTAGGAAAACGCCTCTGAAATGAGCGTGCCAAGGAAGTGATGTTGGACGTGTCATATTTCAAACACAACAGGCTGTATGTTCATGTAAATGTTATGCAAATGAGACACAGCCCTCAGGCACCTGGTGAGCTTCCAGAGAGGCCCTGGAGGCTCCAAACTGTTGATTTAGCGCATGAGCCTTAGCCCTTGCACTGAAATGCATGTGCTAAAATCATATTGAAGGAATGTATGTGTCAGGGACTTTGAAATATATTAAATATTGATACAAGCTATGGGCTCTTCCCATGGACATTTTGATTTCCAGTCAGAAAATGTTGCCACAGGATGATGCTGCCTCTTTTAATGTGGAATATAAAGTGCATGATTAATGCAAAGCCTACATCAGCAGCAGCCTCAGTGCTACTTTTAAGGATAATTACATCAAGGGTAGCAGGAGAAACAAAAAAATTGCAAGAATGGATACAGAATTAATGTAGTTATTTGTTTCGAAGATGCATCACATGTGGATAGAATTTATCTCTTTTTTTAGGAGAAAATATGCACTTTTTTTTTTCATAGAAATAGGAAAACAAAAAAAAAAAAAAAAAAAGAGGTGTGAGAGTGATGTGGTCTAACCTGAAAAGGGATGCTTATACCAATCTGGGGAAAAAAAAGAAGGAACATATATTGGCTTTGTTTGTGGGGGGTTGTGTGGTTTTGGAGGAAAGAAATTGTATTTGTAATCTCTCTTCTCAAATAATATTTTAGAGGTGTCCCAGCCATCAGGATAGCTGTTTCTGAGCACTGCAATCAGTAAACATGTAGGTGTGCAAGCAGTTGTGGTATTTTTTCCTAACTCCTGCTGCAGCTTCAGATTGCCCATCATCACAAGAAATGTGACAAACAATAAGTCAAATAGCAAAGCAAATTATTCCTGTTCATTTAGAAGGCCAAAATTCCAGGAACTTGAGTGGCAGATTTCATTTGTGCACCAGAGTGCTCTGATTTAACTGCAAATGTCAGGGCTTCTGATTTGTGTTTTAAATCTTTTCTGTTCCACATCATATTTTTGTTTGGTAGGTTTATGCAGATATGCATTCCCAACAGGGTAGTTATGTTCTTCCTAGTAAGAGCACGAGTTATATGAAACAGTTTTGATACTCTCAGCACTCTCTTCCTAAAATATAAACAACTCTTGTTAGTATGGTATAGTCTAGAATACTGCATATGAGAAAGCCACCCAAAATTAATAAAAAAATGACAGTATCAAATACTATCTAGGTCCCTGAACATGATTTTTGTTGTTGTTGTTGTTTCTAACTAGTCAGCAATCGAAAATGATTGCTGGGAAAACTTCTAATATTACTTCAGAATTTTAGGGATTTCTCAATCTGTTGCAATACCTTTATCCTGGATTTCTTTGATGCTGGTCAAAAGGGAGTTATGGCAAGCTGTGAGACCTTTCCTTGGGCTCCTTGGGCAAATCCATCCAAAAGAGGAAGGCTTTGAGCAGAGCTGTGGTGGGCACACCAGACAGAGGAAGTGCTCGTGTTGGAAATGATACAACTTTTAAAATTTTTAACTAACTGTAGACCAGGGGGTTGCTTGTTTTTGCCCAAGGGAAAGTAATTAAAGTTTCTTTTCAAAAGACTCTGTTGGCTGGTCGAGGCCGGATGGTTTTATATCTACAGCCCAGGAGCAGCACATGAGGATGTAATTAGCTTTAAAGGCGAAGGGATCAATACCCACAGGAACCCAAATATTGAGAATTTGGGACCAATGAGCTTTGAACCAATGAACTTCTCTGGGTTTTGTCTGTACAAGTATGCGAAAAGTCTAGTAAAGAGCCATGTGTAATGGAATTATTTACTCTGCAATATGTGGATGAAATTATTTCTCTTTACACATCCTGGCCAGAACAACATCCTCTCCAGAATAAATTAATGCTTTAATTCTCCAGAATAAAGTAATGCTTTAATTCTCTAACACTAAAAGTGATGCTGCAGAGTTTTTGTTTTTCCCACAGTTTTGGTGACACTGGGACTTAAAGAGCTGCTCAGGAATCTGGTGTAACAAGCACTGGGGTCCCTCCTCCCTGCAGCAGCACAGGAAGGAAGGCTCTGATGGATCCTGGTCCCCAGGTCCTTCAAGGTGTCACTTCTCCCAAGCCAGCCCTCAGGCTGGGACAGAGATCTGGTCCAGCAGCTGTATGGAAAGTACTCTAACTCAGATGTCAGTATATACCTGATTGAAGATCAATGAATAATATTCAAATGTGCTACTTACACCCTGGATCTAAAACTTTACTTGATGGTTTTCCAATTTAAAAACAGCAGTCTTTCAAAAACCTGTGCATATAGAACAAAAAAAAAAAGGAAAAAAAAATGCCTTCCTTGGCTGATTTCAACAGAAACAGGTTTTTTGTTCAATTAAGTGTTCTGACAGTAGAAATTTGTCATGAAAATGTTCCCAGCCTCTCAATGAAAGTAGTGGCAGAAGCCAGGGTTTCATTTATCAGAACTGGTGCATCTGATGTGAGAACCATTTCCTGGAGGCTCCCGCCACCAATTAACCAAATCAGACTTGCTGGTGGACTAACACTTGGTTTGTGTCCACCTCAACAGGAGGCTGGAGAGAAAGCTTTCCTTGGTGGTGGTTGTAGAAATCTTGGGACATGCAGAAGGTTACTCTGTAAATTGTAGGTGGGCAGGGTTGAATTTTGCACTGTGACACAAATTTTCTTTAAAATATTTCAGTGGCCAGAAAGGGCAGATTTCTTTCAGGCAATGTTTTGTCTCTGCATTTCAATGTTCTGTCACGTGAGTTATCACTGGTTGCAGACACGAGCTTCATTTGGAAGGAATTTTTTCACGTGGAAGGGGCCTGGTTTTAAGGGTTGCTATACATTTACTTAATAAAGTCAGTTTATGAAGGTAAATCACGTCTGAGGGATGGGTGATACCATGGTCTACAGCAAGAATCATAGAATTCAACCATTAAGGTTGAAAAGACCTCCAAGACCATCAACCTTCAAACCACTCTGTCAATTAATCCACTCACTTCTTGAACACCTCCAAGGATGGGGACTCCCCCACTGCCCTGCTGAGACCCTTCCAATGCCTCACCATGCTTGAAGGGAAGGAAGTGTTCCTAAAATCCATCCTGAACCTACCCTGGAACAACCTAAGGCTGTTTCCCCTTGTCGATCACTAGCTGCCTGGGAGAAGACTCCAATCCCACCTTGCCACAACCTCCCAATCCAGTCCTTCCTCCAAGACCAGGTGATGAGATGGGCATCCTCAGCCAAACCCTGGGTTTGTTCTGCTGCATTCAGCTCAACTCTGGCACCAGCAGATGACCAACCCTGAGCTGGGCTGAGCTGAGCGGCCATGGCACCATTCCAGGATGGATGGGATTTTGGGAATATCCTCCAGAGACCAAACTGAACATGTGCCGTGGAGCCACAAATTCTGGTTGCATCCTTCTCCCAGTAAAGGCACGTCCAAGGAAGTACATTTATATTTGATTGAGTAGCAGCTAAAGCAGCTGGGAATTGCGTCTGGTTTCAGGTGTCTTTAATGAAGATCTTGGTTAGCAGTGGAAGGATCCCATGAGCAGAAAGGATCCTAAATCACATCTTACATCGAGAGCTTCATAATTACTGCACATTCAACTGCAAGTTACAATTTTGTTTGCCCTTCAAAGCTGGAAATAACCTGGGAGTGGATTTTTCAAATGAGTAACATAACACTACAGATCTCCTCAGGAGGACAGTTGTTGCTTTGTGCCCTACCTGGGCCACTGATCTTGGCCAAACATCCTCCAGTGCTAGGAGTGAGCTGCAGCAGTCAGCACAGAGGGTGTTTTTACTGACAAACCATGCTAGAACTACTTCCTAACAGAAAATAATAATAGATCTCCTTAAAACTGTAGAGCCAAGAGCTCCTGTTTCAAAGGTCATTTAAAAAAAAAATAATAATAATTCAAGTGCAATTACTATATCTAAAATAAATAAATAAATCTTTTTTTTTTTTTAAGGAAGAAAAAGAAAGAAGTGTGAGAAATATAAATCTGTCTGTAAATGTTGTTACTGATCACACATCCATGAGGTTGTCCCAATGACCAAACACTTCTATAAATACTTCTGTACCAGTCAAACTGTGTACCAATCATCACTAATCTCTCTAGCACATCTTTAGACCCTCTGTCAGGCTAGCACCTCCCTTATAAATCAAACTCTTTGATTTGGGCAAAAAAAGAGAATAAAACGGATTATTTTGCTAACAATTACCCATCAGACCACCCTTCCTGAGGAGCTGGTGAAGCTGGGATCTCCCCTGGAGCTGTGTCCTGGAGCTGTCCCTACCTTGATGGCGGTGGAGGCGATCTGGATGTGGTGCAGCCGGCGCAGGGTGCTCTCCCGGTCGATGAAGTAGGAGGCTGCCAGCTGGTGCAGGGTCTCCAGGGTCACCACAGAGCTGTTGGCACTGGGGTCGTTCCCTTCTGACCTCTTGCTCAGCTTCCGTTTGTCCACAAAAATTGTGAGTGACTCCTCTCCTGGGCAAGGAAAGAGAAGCCCCAGCAGGCATCAGCCATGTGCAACACTACAGAGAGAATTTGTAAACGTTCAACATGAAGAATATACAAAATATGTTTATTTCCAAGGTCACTTCGTACATTAGTTCAGTAGTGTTCTGTGTTGGCATGAAATAAAATGAAACCAGTGTAATACTTGATTTGTTTGTTTGTTTCCTTCTCTCATAGCTGATTTCAGAAGAAAGGCACCTTGTTACACCTTGTTATGTGCAGCCATGTGCTTTCTAATCGATTCAGCAGTGCCTGAAATCTGATAGAACAGTTGTCTTGAACCAAGTTTCTGTAACTGAAAAATGTGGGGGTTTCAGAAAGTTGGTGACTTTCCAAAAGAAAATAGAAGCTCCGGCACCTTGTGTTGTGGATTTCTCACTTCCAATCTCTTTGTAGAGACGTGGATAAATACTGTTGAATTCAGAAATTTTAATTTCTGTAAGATTATTGAAATCAAAAAATCTGGCTTGCTTAACTGAGTTCTTAGGAATATTTTCACACCTACTGATACTGTCAAATTTTCCATGTTTATCATCTAGTTCATGGATATATTCTCCTGTGTGCCAGGCTAAGCAAGAATTCATTCATTCAGTAAAGTGTTTAGGCAAAACTCTTTACATCACAAAACAAATTGGAAAAGTAATTTCTGGACCCAGTATTTTCGTCTGTGCAATTTATGTCCAAAATAATTTGGACAGAAGTAAATTTCCTCACTCTGAGTGTGTTTGGTAACCTGCATCCTTCAGTATTTAGCTCAACAATTGATTAATAATGTCATTATACCTGGATTTTAGGTGCTGAACAACTCCACTGAGCGCCTTTTCCTAGTTCCTGGAAAGGAAGTTACCCTGCTAAGGTCTGACTTGCCACTTGTGCTACTTTCACTGCTCACCCATCTGCTGCAGTGGCACTGTGCCCATGCAGAGGACGCCAACTTCAGATGGGATTATGTGCCAAAAAGTAAGAGCTGTAGGATAAAAATCTAGGATGAGAACATGACATCATCTTCAAAGGGAGCTAATCTGGGTGGTGAGCAATGCTAAGTGAGGAATGTGTGCCTCCGTGCAGGAGATCACCTCTGCTGGCAAATTTTGACCCACAAAATTTGTCTTTGGTTAACACGAGCACACTCCTTGCTCCCCAATGTACATGATGTGTTTCCCAATCTCTCAAAAATTCAGAGGACAGTCAAGCCCTTCTGACCTTACACAGGCAAAACTGGCATTATACAGGAGTTTTTTATCTAATTAGACCTGCAGGGTTTGTCCAGAATTTGTCCTGGGAGGGACAGGTGGCTGTTCCAGCTGGAGCTTACCTCAGTCTCCACCACTACATTTATGCTTCTCCTCCTACAGTTTCCTAATGGGTCGTTATTTAGTGCATAAAATCGTCAATGCAGGGATTAATTGCCTGAAGCTCCAAAGAACCAGGAATTAACACAGCCTCCTTAAGCACCAGGATTTTCCCACCCAATTATTTAATCTTTCTGCTGTAATATGTGGACAAAGGTTCACAGCTGCCGTGAGGAGGGAACTGGGAAAGCACAGCAAACCCTAATGACCTGTTCCCTGAGAGAAATCTGCCATCAGAAACTGCTCTGAGCTCCAGTTTTTGCTGGCATTCAATATGCCCATGCAATAAAACCTGCCTTGTCACAACCTGCCATGTCACTCCAGCCAGAAGGAAAGATATTTCTGGGATCAAAAGCAATGGAGTGGGCTGAGGTTTGAGCCAGGGGTCGTGGGCTTTGTGCAGCTGTTTGTGGAGCTGCAAAGACATGGTTTAGAACAGCTTTTAGGAAGGAATTCTTCCCTGTGAGGGTGGGGAGGCCCTGGCACAGGGTGCCCAGAGAAGCTGTGTCTGTCCCTGGATCCCTGGAAGTGTCCAAGGCCAGGCTGGATGGGACTTGGAGCGACCCAGTCCAAGGATGCCTTCCAGCCCAAACCATTCCATGTTTCTGTGGTATCAGAGAAGACAACAGCAGAACTCAGAGGGTGAATATTGTGCCAGTGAGCAGTTCAGGCTGCACAGATTAGGTGCAAAATTTTTACTATGAACTTTCTCTCCATGTTTTCTCCTTTTCTAGAGGTCTGAAGTTGTTTATTTAGATTAAAATGGCTTTTGCAAGGTCAAACACCTTTCCACTGAAAATATAATGAATTGTAAGGGCAAAGAAAGCAAGGACTTAAAGCTGCAGAAAATCCCTGGGAAATGTTAACATTTTTTGAGGTTCTTTGTGTTTCATTATCACAAATTATATTATTATTTAAGCAGAGTTTGTTGAGTTTTGTTCACATAAAAAAAAAATCTCAGGCATATTCCTGTTCCCTGCTCTCCAGGAGCAGGCAGCAGAACTGCAACAAAAACTCCCATTTCAAAAACAAACGAACCTTGAAAAAGGACAGAACCTTGAAAAAATCTTTACTTTGATTAGAATATCTCAGAAAAAGAATGTTGGGACCATGTCAGAGTTATCACATCATCCTATTTGCCTCGCCCGGCTTGATCCTATGCTTTCCGTAGCAGTGGCTGCTGGTGTGCTCTGGCAGGCAGGATCCCCTGGCACCCCCAGCCCTGCAGGCTCTGTCACTGATGCCTCAGGCTTTAGCTTTTCTATTTTTCAGAGTCTGAACTGCTGAAGTGTGTAGTTCTGAACTTCATATCAAAGGATAGTAGCTTCACAGAGTAGGGAGACAAAAAATTCTTTCTCTAGCTGGGGACCAAGGACAAATGATCCAAACCTCAGGCTCAAGACAGAAACAATGTAGGCTGAAGAGAGAAAAACAAGAAGGATAGGACTTCATGGACTAAAGCTATAATTAGACAATTAACTCCAATATGCAAATGGAGCAGAACTTACAAAAGTGAGAGCCCCCATGAGTGGTTGTGCATTTTGTGACCATTTTGGTTCATCTTGGGTGTAGACCTGGCTGGGCTCTTGTGCTGCCCAAGGTGGATCCATGAAGGCCTTTTAATAAATCCCTACTTCATTATTTAACTCCATCTAGCCTCAGTTCTAGGTCAGCCTTCACAAGGCATCATCCCCATGCCCTGACAGATATGTTTGGGTTTTCATTCTTTGTTAACAGACTGAAATGGCTTTGAATGCTTTCATGGCATCTCACAAGAAGTCCTGGCTCACCACTGGCATTCCCAGGCACTGTGCTACCAGCACTGTGCCATCAGGTGCAGCTCAAAAATGTTTTCTGCCCAAAAGACTTTTCACAGAGTTTTTCATCTGTCAGAGCTCATTGAGCTCTTCTAGAAAAAGTGAATTCCCCTCTACACTGGTACTTAGGCACCCATGTCCCTGCAGAGCTGTGAAAGGGCTCCCTTAAACACCCAGAACTCCAGGGTTTGGGAAGTAACACTGCCAACTCAGATTTGGGGAAGGCAATTTGAGTTTTAAGTTCATTTGGAGAAAGTTAAACCCATGCCAAAAGAGACTCTTCTGTCACACTGAAAACATGGAGGAATCTTGTTTTTCTCTGGTTACTGTCTGCCACCATAAAACAGGCTAAGAAGACACCCAAGCATCAGCTAAAAACAAGTGTGATTTAGAAAACAAGGTTATGAATTTTAAGAATTGAAAAGGAGTAATGACAGTGAACATTTATAAAACATGATTATTCAGCATCAAATCCTCCCAGCTGTGCTTTTCACAAGCTCTGAAAGCTGCATTTGCTCTCCTTCCCAAAATTCAAAAGATAGTAAACTTCACTTTCTCAGGTTTAAAGGAAGTAGCATGGAAACACACAATTATGCTCACAAAACAATTCCACATAGCCCAATGGGTGGTTCAAGAAGCTCTCAGTCACTACAGAAATGTTTTACTGCCATGTGGGGGCTGTCCCTGACAGATTGTCATTGTCACTGCAGGGGCAGGGGACTGATGTTCACACTCTTCACTGGCCTTGCCACAGTGTCCAGTCCTGTCCCCACCAGCCCTGGAATATGCAAGCTTATAACTTAACTTCAATTTTTAATTCTTGCTAGGTTTATAGGAACAAATTTATAAATTCAACTAGGTCCCAACAACATGTGCTGTTAAAATAAAATCAGTATATAGAAATTTACCCAGATATAAAACCTGTCTGTGGCCATTTAGATGTAAGACTCCTAAATAACAGTTGGTAAGTGGCATTCAGAAATTAGAAATTAATTTTGTGTTCATCTTAAGATTCAGGAATTATTTAAATTAAAAAGGCAAATCTCCATCAATATGGTGGAATTGGAATAATGCTGTATCAACTGTAACTAAGGATTAAATATATTTTGTTATACACAACAATACATATTAATATTAGTTAAATGCTTACTGCTATTTTCTGCCTCAGTTGTTGAGACATTGTTTGCCTGTACCCACATTTTAGGAATAATAAAGGGATTATAGGCCTTAATGTTTCATATTTTCATCTGTAGACTGGGAAGTGGTAGGAAAAGGCAGTGATCCAAGCAGTTCCCATCACTTCACGTCAGAAAGAGAGGAAGCAGGAATAAAAGGACAGCACTCCAAGGTAGCTACAGCGGAGTATAACCCACAGATGCTTATTCAGAGCCCTCTCTTCACACACATAAATGTATCTTACACAGGAATAAAGGTCTTTGGCCTATTAACTTCTCAAAGGTTTCTGATTAAATAAAATACCTCAGCTACCACCTAAATAACTACACCTAAATAAATACACCAGCTACTACCAGCTAGTGGAAAATCTATTCCTGTCTGGATCACCAAAGGTACCATTAGGGTTTTATCAGGTCATTTTCCCAAACTTAAGCAGATGCTGATGGAAATGCACAGGCTCAAAAACGATATAAATTAATGTCAGGCCAGATGTGGTATCATTTCCATGGTTCAAGTGAATAACAGTGCACGTTAATTCTATACAGACCATCTGTTTAAGGGTTTAAATTTTTTCTTCATTAAGTAAACGGGAGAGGAAAGAAAGTTAATGTGTTTTGTGATTTTTTTTTCCTCCCCTTAGCTTCCATAATCTTAAATTCTGGGGAATTTACGTAGCCAGACTGGGGGAGTGACTGGTGTTTGCAAATCTGATGCAAAATTTTCAAGTTTCTTTCTCACATCAGTCATTTGAGACTGTCCTCTCCTTCCCTCATTTGCCAATAGTCTGTATCTTACCTTGAGAGAGTGTTACAGAAAGCAAAGGTCGTATCAGCAGTTAGTGCAAGTGCTAATAAATCCTTCGGAATCCATTGAGATTCACTGCTTTGCCCCACCTGACAATTTCCTCCCTCTCTGCAGGCAGAATAATTCGCAGCTCAGAGGGAATATTAATGAGGGGCAGAAAAGCTGGAAAAGTGAAGGTGTACCCATCACCCTCGCAGGGCTGTAATCAGCAGAGAGGGGTTGGGGTCGAGCTGATCTGTCCACACCTGTTAAGGCTCTCTGTTTTAAAGACAAAACTACCTCTTTTCCTTCCGATTCACCAAGCCTTCATCAACACCAAGGGCTATTTCTGACCCGAAGAGCTGAATGGATTGATGGTCTGGTAATGAACACCTTGAGCAAAGATGACTGACAATAGCAGTAAAAATAGATAGACCTGAAACTTTTCAGGTGACCACTTAGGCAGTGGCCTAACGAGGTTCTCTTTTCTCAAGAAGCTTTGGCATTGTCCTGAAAATTGGTTTATTCAGAGCAGTTTCCAGGTGCAAGGAGCACTTCCTTGCAAAACCTGCTGTCTTGCAAAGGACCCAAATCAGCCTCACTTCACCCAAAGGAGGGCGAACAAGAGCCTGTCATTGTGGCGTGCTAATTATCCTCATCACCAACTCTATTGCATTGCTAAATGGCCTTTTCTGCAGGAACAGCGTTAAAGGGAATGTCTTTAAAGCGTGTGGGGTTCCGTTTTGTCCTCCTACATCCATTCCACAGCGGTACCCCAGGTCCCCAACACCCTCCAGCTCACATCTGGTTTTTTGTATGCCATTAAAGAGTAGCTCCAGCAAACTGCACCATCCTTGCACGATGTTGTGGGCAGGCAGAAGAGGAAAAGTATAAAAGCAAAACAAAAAAGTGTAAAAGAAAAGTATAAATGCAAAAAGGAGGGAAAGTGACAGTGAGTGCTCAGTCTGCTGGGTCACACAAGGTCCTTCGATCATGCAGCTCGTTATGGACTTTGGGCTCATGGCACAAGGAGATAAAATTTCCATAAGAAATAAAAGCAGTGAGAAATGCCACTTTCCACATTATCTTGTGGCAGCAAGAAATATAGAACTTTTTTTCCCTTAGTTCTCATTTCTGAATGCCCTTGAGGAGTGTATTTCTGTGTTTGTGAATAAAGACTAGGGAATGTTTCACAAACAACCATGTGCAAGAGTTCCCTTTATGCTCAAAAAGGGATCTTTATGGAAACCAAATGGTCACAGAGGCACACAAATCTTATCACAGCATCGTTCATTTGCCAAGTTTTCCTTTCTGTCCATGAATACAGATGATTGGGGATTCATTAAATAAAAGTACTGTGCACACTCCGTTTGGTCTTCTGCTTTTAACAAGCTGCATAAGTGACAAGCTTTCACAATAAAACAACTTGTAATTAAAGGGAAAGTACTAATACATTATTAAAATAATTTAAAAAATCTAATTATGTGTTAATCAAATGTGGACAAGCATCTGTGGGAATCCCCATTCAATCCAGCCCGAAAATGAGAACTAACACATCCAGGAAAGTATGGGTTTATTAGCTACCTCATGAAAGCTTTCTTAGAAATTACTAATTCCCTGTAATTATTGCAATTGAACCAATTTTTCAAAGTATTCAGCACCCATCCAGTGATAATGGAAGGCAGCAGGTGTGCCTCAAATCATGCCTAAAAATTGAGACTAGGGATCTAAATCAAACCCCAAGTTATTATGAAAACTCCCTTTGACTTCATTAAGCAGTGACAGAGCCCAGGAGTCAACACTGTCTCCCTCTGAGTGAAAATTTGGGCAAGGCTGGGGCAGCCACTGCATTTTAGAGCCTTTCTGAGGTGAGGAAATGGTACCCTACCTCAGCTCCCCTGCAGCAAATCCTGAGGCTCTGGGGAGAACATTGAAGGTCTAAGCTAGAATTTCCAAATGTCCTCAAAGGAAATACCACTCAGTTTTAGTTTTCCTTAGGTCCAGACCCCCTGAAGGTTGTCAGCTCTGTGGCTCTGTGGTGATCAGTGTGATGCTGCTGCTTTGATTGTAAAGATCAGCTGTGCTCATGTCAGACTGTTTTTCTAGAGCTGCTAGATCCAGCTTCACCTTGACAATGAATTTCATCACCTGGCTGAGGAGCTACTGCTATTTACATTAGTTAATAATTAGCAGATAGGTAGCTGTGCTGAAAAATAATTTTTACCATTGGATAATCCTTGAAGTGGGATGCATGCAGCAGCCAGAGCTTTAGTTCTTATGCTTTATATTTTAAGGAACATTTTATTTCTCTTCAGCATTTAGTTTTCCTATTCAAATGTGCCATGTGTTCTATACTCAAGAAATCAGTCATTTATAAAACATGCATATTTGCATGGAAAAATATTCAAAGTAATTAAAAGAAATTCAGGGTTTTTTCTTACAAATTGCTGGTCAACACACATAAATTGTTCTTCAAATTCTAACGGTAATGCTGCAGAGGTACTAGTTCCCAAAATAATGATAGAAATTAGCTCTTTATTTTTTAAAATAACTGGAGAAAGACAGAAATTCCTCTTGTTTTTAGGACGGTCTCCTTCAAAAGGAAGCCTCTGTGAGCCGTTTGGGTTGTTACAGATCTCAGGTATCAGCCAAGAGAGACTAGGAGGGCTCTCATTTCCTTTACAAATGGCTAGGATTCAGTTATGAAATGTATTAAAAAGAACCATTCCTCAGGTGAATAAAGGATTTCGACAAGCCTGTCCTGCTGGAAGGACACTCAATCACCAGAATTATCTTTAATATTATCACCCACGACGGGATAGAGCTGCATTTCTAAAATGTCAGTTCATTGTGTAATGCCTAGATGGGTAATCACAGGTACTAATTATCTTTCATTTGGAACAATTTATGCTCTCCTTTGAACATTAGGCCTCTTCACTGGATTTCTTCAATCCATCTGGTGACTGGATCCCAATTATCCACGGGGCTACCCTTTCCAGATTAGTCTGGGGGGACTGAAAGATGCAGATTCCATTAAGTTAATGGGAATGACATGGCAAAGCCTCATCATCCCATTTTGAAAATGCAGTCCCACTGGTTAAGTGAAGACTAATTCTAAAAAGGGCAGAGTGACAATATAGGGATTTTCCAATGGATAAAGTAGTTTAAAAGTCTCATAAATTAAAAGATTTGTTGGAAATACTTGTTACTGGTTTTCTGGCTCCATTTCTGCAGGACTGCAATGGACCCAGACATTTCTGTGAGCTGTTATTATGTAAATTGTTACAAGGACCACTTACAGGAAAAAAAAAAGTCACTCTCCTTAATGACCTCAGTGCAGACAAAGACACCCAAAAGACATGGGGCAGCACAGCAGGAGCTCAGATAATGCACCTCCATCTTAGCAACTGGATTCCTTCTCTTTTTGTGCACAATATTACAAAATTCTATACCTAGCACCAATAAAGAGAAGGACTTGTGGACAAAACCTGCTCCCACAGCGAGCGTTGCCCATCCTGGCAGCTTGGAGGAGGAAAAATTGTGACCAGCACTCTCAGTCTACTCCCACCAAGCTCATGCCCAACATTCCCAAGAATTAACCCTACCTCCCAGGGTAGCTGAGAGCAGGAAATGTGTCCCATATTTCTTGATCAGGTTTTCTGTGATCTGTTGAAGGGTCGGGCGCCGTCCCAGCAGCCTTATGTTACGGAAGAACTCGGGGGCGAGTGGCAGTGGGGAGCCAAGGAAATTTCTTCTCTCCACAGCAAGATTGTTTACTTTCCAGCGGCCAAACTCTCTGCAAAAACAAAGCAGTTCTCATTCAGAAATGTGTCATTCAGACAAATGTCCTTCATTTGCAAACGACTCTGCTCTGCTGAGTAGCTGGGGGCGACTGGCTGGGAATTACAACGGGCCTTGACAGTGATACTCTGTCATGTGTTATAGACAGGACAAGCAACGAGGGTTATTTATTAGAAGTGAGGAAAGTACTCCATAATAAAATAATTGTTGGGAAATAAATAAATAAAAACGAAGCCACTTAGGTCGCTGCTGCGCCCGTTGGTTTTGTGTGGCCTCTGATGTGAATACAGCTCTGAAACAACCTGATTTGGTAGAAACTGAAAAGAAAGCAATGATTTCCCCAAATATGGACCTGATGCAACAGGTATTTTTTGTTAGAACAAGGTAAATTTTAAAATCATAACAAGAAAGAGTCCATGTCCTTTTGATGTCAAGTCGCTTAGGTACAGAACTAGATAAATTGGATAACCTAAAGAAACATTGTCACACCACATTTGACCTTTCTGTGATAATTCCAGTTTTCTACACTTCTGGCCTCCATCTTGAGAAAATGCACAGACAGAAAGACTGATTCCTAAAAAATGGTGATGTTTCAATTGTAAGAGGGATGTAAGTGAATTCAAAGACTTGCCTCCTTCCCCCCTCCAAAGTAAATCAATGACAGCAGGGAAAACAAACAAGCTCATTGCACAGCAATAAACACATCTTTTATTAATTTACTTGCCAATTAAGATACCAGATAGAGCTATTAGTGAGAAGGACTCATTGTCCTCAAATCTAGGCAGGACAAGCCGCCTTGGCAGTAACTTGGCTTCTCCCAGATAGCAGTTTTGGTTACAGACTCTGGGAATTAAGTGCAAGGCACCTGAGGACTCTGCCTCAGCCACCACTTTGTTGAGTCTTTTGTACAGCCACATCAATTAGGATTCCTCTTAGACAAGATTGTGGGAAAGCAGAGAGCTTAGCGACCTTGCAAGATCCTGCTGAAGGTCCCAGGTAAACAGAGAGAAATGCTCACGTACAAAATTAACACAGAAGCAGGAATCAAAGATGCAGCAAAAAAAAAGAATATTTGAGGGATTCCAGAAACCAAGGGCAGCCAGCAGCTGAATGACCAGGGCTGTGTAACACATCCTCAACAGTGGGATTTTTTAATACTTTGAAGTCCACAGTTATTAGTAAAACCCACATAAATACATTTTTGTATTTAGCCCTTCTGCTTTCCTGCATCCTCCTCTTTCTCTCCCAGATCCAAACTGCCTTTCCTCTCAGACGCATTCTGGCAGATGCCATTTTTTAATCAAAAACAAATGTGAAGAATGATGGAAGGGAGAGATTTCTGTAATGTAACTGAAATTTAATGTGATTTACCAGTCAAGGGCATGAAGTTAAACAAGACCCCATAGTTCTTAAAGACTCTGCACATCACCAGTGTGCTAAATTGGTATTTGAGAATTGCTTTCTGATAGGGGATTTTCCATCTTACTTGTCAGGTCTTGAAGTTTTCTCTGACAACTTTCCTTTCTTGTTAAGAAACTAGAAAAACTATAACTTCTATTTGCAGTTTTTATGGAACTACTGTATATGAGTAGAGAGAAATTAAAAAAATCACACACAAATATTTTTCCCTGTAAAGTGAAAAAATCCTCATTGTGTATATTGATCACATTAATGCAGACACTGAAAACAGTGAATTACCCTGCACTGTAAATGTAATTTTCAAGTGAAAAACAAACCAAACCACCAAAAAATAAATCAATTTCCAAAAAATCTTCCATTTTTTGTTGTTTAAATTCTCTGCTTTCTGGTAATATTTTTCATTTGAATACATCAGAAAATATTGGTTAACTGTAGCTCCTGAACAGACCAGCAAGACAGACTTGCTTTGACACCAAGAAAATATTACAAGTTTTATGTTGTAAAATATTTATTTTATGCCTTGAGGAAACCTTTAGTTCTAAGCTCACTATCTGAGCTGAGGTTCAAACACAATATTAACAGGAAATATACAATTCTTATATGAGACAGTTTGCTGCCATCCTTGGTCTGATTTTCTTTGTCATGTTTAAGGACAGAGAAGACCACCCTAATACCCTCCAGCTGCCCCCTTTCCAGTGCAGTCAGAGGAACCTCATCAAATACCTCTTGCTGTCACACCTTTGGGACTGAGATGAAACTGTCCCCCAGAAAAACATCTCATCTTTACTTAAATTCTGAGGATTTCTCAGAAATCCTCTGCAATCTGTTGTGGCATTTAACTACAGAGGGTGCATTCTATTTTCAGTTTGAATATTGCCAATTCCAGTTTCCAATTTTTAGAGCTCTTAATGCATGCTGGGCAACTGAAAAATTGTCTAAATATTAGACACATTCTGTGCAAGTAATTACAGCTCTTGTCTGAATCCCCTCTTAACCCTGGGTTGAGCCCACTGCCTTCCTTGGCATCTCTCTGTCAACAGCGGGCTCAGAAATGATGTCTTACAGCCCTTCTCCACAAGCAGCAAATCCTTTCTTGGAAGAGTTAAACTGGAAACAGTGGCCACATCCACAACAAATCCAGAATTTCCAAGTTGAGTTTACCCTGACCTACTACAAATCATTTATTTACTGAATCCAGGGACTGGGTTATTCAAGCACTGAGAGAAACTTGCTTGGCTTAAACAAATTCGAGTTCCTTCCACAGTTTTTGCTACAGAAGGATTTTTTTTTTCTCTGTAGGTTTAGAGAGGAAGTAGGCAAATGCTTTTGTAAAGGTTTTGTCTGGTTTTGTTTTGTTTGTTTGTTTGTTTTTTGGGTTTTTTTTTTATTCAGAATGTATCAATGGGAACATTTGTTAGTGCAGCAAGTAATCATCCTTTGAAATTCACTGCTGATGAATCTGGGGGAGTAGAATATGGAAGATGGAGCCCTTTTAAAAAGATGACAGTTTTATAATTGTGCCGCAGACAGAGCTGAAGCTTTTGGAGATTTTAAAAAACAACTTTTCTATTTTGCTGAGGTCTTTCTTAAATAAAGTATTTTGGAATATGGAGAGATGAAGACCTAAAGTCTCTGGGAGAGACAAGAATAAGGTTCATCTCTGTAGATAAAATAGGGATGCAGGACACTAAAAGTGTCTGCCTGTCTGCAGGAGCAGGGATACCTGGACTTGGGCAAGAGAGAAGTGATGAGCAGCTTCCAGAGCTGAGGAAATATTTCAGACTTCAGAAAGAGCTGGGTTTATGAGAGTAAATTGTAGGAGCAGGGTAAAAGCTGGGATGAGGTTCAGGGTGAGGGGTTATGGTGCATTATTTCTAGCACACTGAGTGAGGAGGTTTTCACAAATGCTTTCTGGGTCACCAGTAGCTCCTAAAATTAGAGCTGATTTCCCTTTTTAGCAATGTCACTCTGAGTAAAATCATATCCTTATCTTCCTTTTTATATGACACATAAATATGTCTATGTATATTCTTGTCCATATAATTTCTGGTTTTAATCTTAATTTCACTTTGCAACACTCTCTTGTCATCCCTTTCTTTACCTGTTTGTCTTGCAGTCTAACACAAACTCTCCAGCCCCAAACATTTTGTTTTGTTCCCAGTGTGCATTATTCCCCTTCAAAAATCAAATTCCTGCCTATTGCCAAAGGCAGACCAGCAGCTCTGATGGAGTTAACAATCTCACTCTGAGCAGAGAAAATGCTTCTTTCCAGAGCCACAGAGTTCCATCCATAGAACACCTCCCATGGGATAGCAGGGCACCTTCACTCTTGGATGGTGAGAACATGACTGCTTTGAAGGGGCTGGAATGACAGTGGCAGCCTGAATCCAATGTTTTCTCATGCAGCTGCAAGTTCTGCTGTTGGCAGAACAGCTAATTGGGAGAATAAATGGTGTTTTTCTGTTCCTACCTTCTTTAAAAGCCTGAGGATTTCAGAGTTAATAATCTTACTCTGAGCTGAGAAAACGCTGCTTTCCAGAGCCACTGAGTTCCATCCATCAGGAGAACACCTCCCATGGAATAGCATGGCATCAGTGCTGGCTGCTGATCAAGAAAACTGATTTTCCACTGAGAACAAACACTGGGGCTAAGAGCAGCTTGTTCTTTCCCACTCTTCCTCTTCCTCTGCTCTGTAAGAGCCCAGCCCAGCAGCCTCCATGGTGTTCTCAAGGAGAGGATGGCAGGTGGATGTGCTGCCCATCTATTTCCAGTGTGATTCACTGCATGAAGCTCTTCAGTGCTCCAGGCAAAGCCTGCTGTGGAGAAGGATGATGGCTCAGAGTTCCCAGGCTTGCACAAGAGAGAGGAAATCAGTCAGTCTGGCTCCTAGGATGAAGCCTATAATGGAATCATGCTATTATCATAAGTAGTGCCCCAGGGCACGGGCAGCATTCTCTCCATCTTCCCAGATATCAGAGCCATGGATTTGCATGTGCTGTCCCAGATCTGATCCTTGGCTGGTTGGCTGCCATGGCCATGGGAGCCCTGGAGTGTGGTCGTTTCTGGTGTCCTCCAAGGAAGGAAGGAAAATGATGAAGCTGATTCCATGTTCTCAGAAGGCTAATTTATTATTTTATGATATTATATTATATTAAAGAATACTTAACTAAACTATACTAAAGAATACAGAAAGGATACAGGGCAGGAAGGCTAAAAGATAATAATGAAAAACTCATGACTCTCTCCTCAGAGAGTCCAACACAGCTTGGCTGTAATTGGCCAATAAGTAAAAACAATTCACATGCAACCAATGAAAGAATCACCTGTTGGGTAAACAATCTCCAAGCACATTCCAAAGCAACAAAACACAGGAGAAGCAAATGAGATAATATTGTTTTCATTTTTCTCTGAGGCTTCTCAGCTTCCCAGGAGAAGAAATCTTGGCAAAGGGATTTTTCCAGAAAATATGACAGTGACACTGGAGCTCCCATGAAGAATGACCAGCTAGAGAGTCAACATGGGATGAGAAGAAGCACACTCTAAAATGCAGTTGTCATTTCAACACTATTTCTTTTATTAATGAAATGGAGAGAGATGTTTAATCTCAGGAAATCATTAGTGTTCTGATGGGAAAGACCTTTTAGTAAAGCATCATACAAGTTTTGGACAAGTTTATATCTTCAAAGAAGCTTAAATTGCAAGTGGATCTGAAAGGAATCCTCGGGCTGTCAATGTCTCTTTTGAGTTTCAGGCCATAGCTTTTTTTCCAAATGTGTACATTAATTATACACTTGCTTCTGTCACTGTATTCATCTCAATACATTTAAAATCTTATGGCATAGGGAGCTATGGAAAGCTCTCTATAAAACAACTAGATAAAGGAAAATTTTAAAATGCCATTGTACTCTAAAATGATAGTGTGAGGAGATTTGAGATGGGAATATAATCTCCTCCATTGCAGTGACTGAATCAGCCTATAAAGAGATTTACTGTGAGTTTGATGGATCCTTCCCAACTACCTAAAGTCAACCAACCACAAAAGAGAGTTCAGGCAAAATTAAATGTTAGGCCTCATTTGAAGTCATTTGTTGTATTTTATAAATCAATGTTATTACTGGTAAGCAGAAATGTTATTGAATAATACTGTGGCATAATGTGGAGAACACTCTTGGAAAATGAACTTTGTACAATTTCTAATACAAAAGAACTCTCCTGTGTTCCTTTCTCTTAATGTCTTCTAAACGAGACACCTTCACTCTTGGATGGTGAGAACATGACTGCTTTGAAGGGGCTGGAATGACAGTGGCAGCCTGAATCCAATGTTTTCTCATGCAGCTGCAAGTTCTGCTGTTGGCAGAACAGCTAATTGAGACAATAAATGGTGTTTTTCTCCTCCTACCTTCTTTTAAAGCCTGAGGATTAATGCCTGAGGCCATGGTTTGAATAAGGCCAAGATCAAATGAAAGCAATTTCATTTTACATTAAGCTTCTACCTGCTAGCAGTTCCAAAACAGGAAGTAGATAAAATATTTGCTAGAAAAAAAAAAAAATACTTTTAAAGAGAGGATTCACCCAGGTGTGGATAGATCTGGAATCAGGTAATATCCAAGACTGTGTTATTCACAGATTGGCAAGTGAAAAAATTCTCCTTGAAGCACAGGCCGGGAAAAAAAATTGACTTTTAAAGAGAGGATTCACCCAGATGTGGATAGATCTGGAATCAGGTAATATCCAAGACTGTGTTATTCACAGATTGGCAAGTGAAAAAATTCTCCTTGAAGCACAGGCCATAGAACTTTCAATGCTTATTACAACCAGTTAAACAGTGGACAATCTGCCAAAATCTGTACTAAATGCTTGTTATGGTTGATTTTTCTATCCAAGGTGAAAAAGAAGGGGATTAGTTACATTGTGGCTGAGCAGCCTCCAGAAAATCTCTACCTTTGTATAGAGACATGACAATAGAGAAAAACATTGCAATATGAGCAAAGTAAACAGAACAAAACTCCCTGGAGGAAAAGAAGCAGATAGTACAGAACACATCTCATCTGTGTCCCTTAACATTTTCAATTATCTACACGTGGTGATCAGAAAAAAAAAAAACATTCAAGAAATAATAAGCTCCTTTTAAACATATTTGCCCTCGATTAAATGGAAAGTATTTCTTCACCAATTTTATGCTTGTAATTTTCTGACATTTTGCCAAGGTCAAAACAGAAAGGTTTACTGAACGTATGTATTTTTTTCCATATTAGTGCTTTTTACCTGGCAGTGAATAAGCACTGTCAGTAGGATTTCTTTTTATCCTAATGTCTTTTTATCCTAGTATTTTTTTCCCTTTCTATGGCTTTTTTGCCTTATCGGCTTTCCTAGCATTTGAAATTCTACTTCCAGAACTAGAATTCATCAGTATCAGCTTCACTATCTTCTTGTATTGGGCAAATGAAATATGTGCAAATGTATTAATGAATTTTAATAAAATGTACATACATTATACCTGGAATGTACTCTTTTATATTTCTTTTTTATGACTCCTGATAGTCGGATTACTGAGTCAGCTACTGGGACATCAATGATTTCAAACTTCTCACCTGCCATGAATATCAAAAGGAACACAAGAGGGAGGAATGTGGCTTTCCTTTTGTGCATGTCTGATTGATATTTAGCTCTACAACAACTGTACTGAAAAATTTCCTCCTCTGATGAAATCCAAGAGGGAATTCTTTCTGTATCTTGTCCTGTGGTGTTGTCTACCTAGAGTTTGTAATTAACTTCCCAACAATTTTGTGAACATTCATTCAGGAACTCACTGTCCACATATTTAGCTGGACCTATATTCATACAAAGGTATTTTGTAGTTCCTAATGACTAAATCTAATTTACCTCCTGCCTCAGAGGCAGCTCAATCACCGAGCAGCAGAGAATAAAGCAGAAATGCACTTGCCAGGAGCACACTGCAAGTGACACAAGAGATAAACAGCAAGTAAAGGAGGAGTGAAAACACTTCAGAACTGAAATGTGTTTGCATGAATCATCTACGAGTGAGGAACTGGTGAATTATCGTGTAAGATCTCACCAGTCTGCACAGGCTTGTAAGACAAGGGTTAAATTCCAAGCAAATGATTGTTCTGCGTGTGAAAGTGGTGTCAGGGAGCAGAGGGGAAAGGGAGAATTCCCAGTAAAACCCACTCTTGCCTCGGCTACATCTGTAATGGAAAATGAGTGGGATGCTTGGGAGGTGTTTCCTACAGGCTGAGTAAGCAGGAAACAGATTTTGCACATCTTTTCTCTTTCTGGGGTGTGTTTTCTTAGATGTGCTCTGGCCTGTAGGTACTTGTGCATGCAATGTGTGGATATACACAATGGGCATGATCCAGAAGTAAAAGTGTCTCTCAATATCTAGAAATCTGGATTTAGTCCAAAGAGCAGATCTGTTGAGCAAAACTAGTACATTTTACATTGGTGCTTTTAAGCATGGAAGTGCCCTATACTCAGAGGTGAATGCCAGGAGGATGGGGCCAGACCCTTCAGTGGTGCCCAGAGACAGGACAAGGGGCAGTGGGCACAAAATGAAACACAGAAAGTTCCATCCAGATACGAGGGAAATCTTCTTTCCAGGCTGCCCAGAGGGGCTGTGGATTCTCCTTCTCTGCAGACACTCCAAACCTGCCTGGGTGTGATCCTGTGCCACTGCTCTGGTGACCCTGCAGGGCTTGGACTGGCTGATCTCCAGGGGCCCTTCCAACCCCAAACAGTCTGGGATCCTGTAAAAATTATAATGACAACTTGGGTTTCCAGCCTGCAGGTAAGATGGTGATATATTTGGAGACAAAAGTAGCTGTCCATCCAAATAATTACAATAATCCGTTCTCACTTGTTTATATATTTATTTTCCCTGCAAAAAGTATTGATTTCGTGGTTTGTCATATGTCCTAGAGGGACTGGAAAAATGTTCCTTCTTCCCTTGGCAGTATCAAGAGAGTTTCCAACACCTTGTACTGGCAAGCTCAAAGCATCCTCCTTTCCCAGTTCATATCTGCTCATAGGAATCATTTATTATCTAAACAGGTAACAGATTTGATAAAATAGTGCATTTGTTTAGACTGGCAGAAGACAAATGAAATGAAAAAAAATTCCTCTGACTGGAAGATTCTTTTTTTTTCCTTTTATTTGTGACTGTTATGAAAGCCAGTGTTGCCTGAAATTCAGTGTGAGGAAAAGATGTGGGTTTATACTTTGTAAATGGTTAAAAATTCTGTTTCACTTTCAGAGAAGAAGGTATCTTACCCATAGCTAAAACAGCAGTTAACCTTTGAAATGGAGAAAACTGCCCTGGAAAAGAATTTTTTGACACAATAAGGAAAAGAGTTATTAGAAAGAGAAGCAAAAAGGTCTGTTTGGAGTCTTTTTGCCTAACCTTAAGAGCCAGTTGATATTATGGTCCTATCCCTGTAGTTAATTTTACAGGGAAAAAAATATTCTGGATCCTAAGAAAATGAAAGTCAAAAGTCTCTGGAACTCTCACTGGGGCTGGACTTTGGGGATTTGGCTACACCTTATACTGCTTCAAAATCAGCATGAAAATCATATTCTTCTTCAGTCGCTTTTTGTCCTGACTGAAAACAAAAAGAATTGAACCATGTTTCTTGTAGAGATAAGGAAGAAATTTGAATCTGTGCAAGTGTTTTAGTGCATAAATCAACACAAGAAAATACAGTTTATGAAGAATGAATCAGCATAAAGATCTGATGGAGAAAATAAAACAGAGCAGAGGATTCATAGATTCAGTGTTGATGGATACTTGCAGATGAATCACAGGGGAAACACAAACTGCTAAAATTCTTCATCATTATGTGATACAACTCATAGTCTCAAAGTCTTTGAAATGCCTTTTATTACCATTTTTACAACTTCTGTTTCAGAACTACAAATTGATCTGCAGTACTGGGCAACGGAGAGGTCTACAGACAAACCCACACTGTGATAAATGATTTAAAGTTTCAAGGGAGTGCTCTTGCTCACCTTCGTTCTCATTTGAAAAATGAGGCACAGTCAGGCTGAGAATTCTGGCAGTGCTGTGAGCAGCCATGACCTCCTTCTACCCCATACCCAGAGCCAAACAAAAAAACTTTATGACTTGGATAGCGTGGCAGGGAATATCAGTCCGTAAAGCCTCTGGAAGCGGTTTGCTTGCTTCTTTCTGGGATGTTACTGGTGCTCAGGATTGGCTTCTGCCTGGTGCCACAGAGACCAAATTGCCTTCTATCCAAAACAAAAGTTGATGTTACTCCTGACTGCCTGAGAGAGGGAAAAGGTACCTAAATTGTTGGCTTCAAACAAATATATATAATCTTAAATATTTTCTCAAATAAATACTGATCTAAAGCCTTATTTATGAAGCTGCATATAAAATCGAGAATTGTTCCTTTTCCAGGAGGAATGTTGTCTAGACTTAACCTTCTACAGTGTGCATTATTTGGCTCATTTTCTATTCAATTTATAAGTTTATCCTTCCAAAGTGGAGGCTTTTTGTCTCCAGTTTGATGCCAGCAGTGCTATTTACAGCACTGATGGATGACAGTTACTTAACCTGCTCTTGAATTTATAAAGGCAGTTGTTTCTACCAACCCTCTGGGATGAGTCTGGCTTCACACAAGTGTAAATCTCACCAACATATGCATAAATGCTGTCTTGATATTGTGAAATATAACATCTGCACTATTGTTGTCTGTAGCAATTCAAATTGTTGAAAGGAGTAGGAGGTAAACCAAAATATTTCTGAAAATACTTTGGTGTTTTATTTGTTTGTTTTGGCTTAGCTCTTGGGGGAATGTGCAGATGATGTTCTTTGCATCTAAATGTTCTCCTCCTATGCAAGTGTTGTTTCACTGGCAGCAGGAAATGCTCAGATCTCTACGTGCACACAGAAAAATTAAGTCAAGAATTCTTATTCAGCATATGAAAATGTTTCTACCACAGCAAAGGGTGCTTCTCTTTTAGGAAAAACTATTTGTATTAATTCCAAACTAAATTTGGAATGTTAGCTTATTAAAAATGGTCCTGTTTTTTCCAGTGGACTAAATTGCAACTGTCTCTAAAGAAGCAGTGGAATTGCGCTGGTGAGCTAAACAGAGAATCAGGACAAGAAGATTGCCAATATAATTCCAGATTATAAACACAGAGCTTCCTAATGCTCTTAACTAAATCAAAGCATTGGATGGGAGCTCAGTTATTAATTTCTGCAACAGAAACAGTGAAGTGTTAAACGTGTTCTGTGAAAGAATAAAGCCTGTATTTATCTTACTTTATAGAATCCCAGAATGGTTTGGGTTGGGAGGGACCTTAAAGCCCATCCTATGCCACCCCTGCCATGGGCAGGGACACCTTCCACTAGTCCAGGTTGCTTCAAACCCCATCCAGCCTGGCCTTGGGCACTTCCAGGGATCCAGGGACAGCCACAGCTTCTCTGGGCACCCTGTGTCAGGGCCTGCCCACCCTCACAGGGAAGGATATTTTTCTTAATATCTAATCCAAACCTGCCCTCTGACAGTTTGAAGCCATTCCCCCTGTCCTGTCACTCCAGTTCCTGATGAGCTGTCCCTCTCCAGTTCCCTGGAGCCCCTGCAGACCCTGGAAGGTTCTCTGAGGTCTCCACACAACCTTCTCTTCTCCAGGCTGAGCATTCCCAGCTCTCCCAGCCTGGCTCCATGGGGGAGGTACTCCAGAGCCCTTCATGGCCTCCTCTGGGTTTGCTCCAGCATTTCCATGTCCTTCTTACATTGAGGACTCCAGGACACAGAGCTCCAGGTGGGGTTTCACAAGAGCGGAGCAGAGGAGGAGAATCCCCTTCCTCAGCTTGGTGGTCACAGTGCCCTGGATGAGCCCTGGACTCTGTTGGTTTCTGGGCTGGGAGCGCTCAGGGCCAGCTCACAGGGAGTTTTTCCTCACCCAGCACCTCCAAGTCCTTCTCCCAGGGCTGCTCTCAGTTCCTGAGAGGTAATTTGGGATTGCCCTGACCCTGGTGCAGGACCTTGCACTCCACTTTGTGGAATCCATGAGGTTCACAGAGCCCCAGACTGCACAGGCCCTCTGCTCCATATTTCAGTCCTTCCTGAATGGTAGGCGTGTGGAAATCACACAAGGTGGGGAAACAAACAGGGAAAAAAAAACTTCAGGTCTCTGGGGACCATACAGAACTGGGTCAGCCGGTAATGCATCTTGTAAAACATCCATTAGAGAGTTACACATTTTGTATTAAACTAGACCTATTCTGAAGCTCAACCTACATTAAAAATTCTGAGAAAGATATTTAACCCCTCTACAGAGTCCAAATATGAGCTGTTTAAAAAAGCTGTAAATAGAATGAAGCTCTACATATTTTCTATTGTAAAATATATGTATTGAAAATGCACTACTATAAAATTTCTGTGCCTCTGAATTCATTTCATTATCACTCCCAGCACCTTTGTAGAAGAGGTCTTAGAGAGAAAATTAAAGGTGATTTTGGAAAATATCAAATGGGATATAAACACCAGAAGGATGTAAAATAGTATTAATAATGCCATGTAATTATCATCTACACAGTAGATTTTAGTTATAAACCACAAGTCCTGACAGAGTGGGAGAGACTGAGACTTTGGGCACCCAGCAGAGGCTGGGACAAGAACTGCAGACCAGGGACATCTTTTACATACAAGAGCAGCAGTACATGACATATCCTCCCAAACATTTAACTATGGGCAGGGTTACTCTGCCTTTCTCTTCATTTTTTTATGGAACATGAGTGTTAACATATTTGGGAGCAGCATAAGATATGGAGGCCAGTTGAAATAAAGAAGAGGCACAATAATTTAACTAAAATTAGCATAAAGATTATTACTTATCTTCTAAGAATATTTCAGCTTGAGGTTGATTAGCCAATAATTTCAGATTGTTAATCACAAAAACTGTGCTTTGGACCGCATTGTCCTGACTGCTGTTCTGCCTCAGGCTTGGGATTATGAGGGCCTACATGAACATTGCATGTTTTTCATAGGAAGTTTGCTTAGGAAGAAACAGAAATATGAAACATGGCTCCACAGATCTAGGAATAAACCCAAAATTAACTGACTTCCCAAACCATATGCCCAACAGACGTGATGGTGTTTATTCTTCATCTTTTTTGGGTAAGGAACAATGCTGAGCAATTACCAGGGATTCAGTTTTAGCCAGAATAAATTTAACATTTGTTCCTAATGTCTTGGCCAAGAGGATTTTTGTTTGGTTGTAGCACTCACCAGCTCTGCAATGCTGCCAGAAAAAAATACCAATGTACCTCTGCAGTGTGTCTTGCTTTCCCTGAATGGAGATTAAGTGTTAAATATAGCCCAGTATTTTATGGGTAATAAGAATATTTCCATTAAATGAAAGGTGTGAGAATAAATGAGGTCGTTTATATCATACTCATGGGCAATGGCAGTGCACAAGACAAATCTGCTGACAGAGGGTCCTGTGAGCAGTTACAAAATCTTGCCCTTTGAACTGCCAGCTTGAACACAGTTCAAGGTGCAGCAAAACAGGCATTTTTGCCATCTGATACTTGGCAGTGAGCAGAGTGAAGGGACCCCCAGCTTCACTTTCTGGGGAAAAGATATCAAAATATTGCAGGAGCAAGCTAATCAGCATATTCATAAACAGTCTCACTGAAAACAAGGCAGAAACTGCATAACACCAGGGTCTGCTCTTCCTGTCTCACAGCATGCAAGCAGTGGGAAAAAGAGACAGGATGGTTGGAAATTTCCTTTTACAGAGATAAATGCTCACTTTGTGCTGCTGGTGCCTTGAGTTGTCCTGTATGAGTGAGAAACCCACAGCCACCAAGGTGTAGGGACATTCCTGGGCTCTGAGCTGGACCAAGGGTGGCACAGCCTCTGCTGACTCATGATGTGCTCCACACCAGCTCAGAGAGCTGCTGTGCCACACGTGCTGAACAACTTCCTTCCCCCTTGAGCTAGGACCAGGTGAAATCAGGTCAAAGAGCAGAAATTTAGTGACTGTTCAAACAGCACAGAAATAGAATTCTCCCTGACATCAGACTCCTTGCTATGCTTTTCTTGTAAGAAGAAGTTCACACACAAAACAAAGCCACAAACCCACAACTTCCCTATCCCCCCATATCATCTCTGTCAGGCAGGAAGAAGCAGAGGTAAATATTCCTATGATTTGAGGAAAATCTTGATTTTGATATCTCAAATTTGAGGAATATCTCTCCTTTTTATTTTCTGGCAGGAGCTCAAACACTGTGTCATGAGCTTCAAACAACCGCTCAGACACACAGAATGGAACTACCCTTTTCATCACTCTGCTTTCTGCTCATCCTAAACCTGACACTTGTGTGTGGTTGAGGTTGGACTCCCTTGCCACGGGTCACCTTGATGTCTTCAGTTTGAGCTTTCATATTTTCCGGATTCTGTACTGCATTAATATATAACTCTGAACTTCATATAAAGTGTCAGCAAGTTCACACACTTTAGCCAGACAAACCAATCCTTTTCCAGCCCCAGAACCAAGGACACCACTGCAGCTTCAGGCCCAAAAAGTGCAAACAACAGCAAATCGAGGAGAGCAAACTGGGAGGATGGGACTTCATAACCCAGAGCTGTAACTGGACAATCAACCCAAATATGGAAATGGACCAGAACTTATAAAAGTGTGAAAACTCGTGACCAGTCATCCCTCTTGGGTCCATCTTGGGTGTAGCCACAGCCAGGCTCTTGTACTGCCCAAGGTGGATCCTGTGAATGCCTTTTAGCAAATCCCTGCTTTATTCCCTTAACCCTGTCTATGTTCCAGGTCAGCCTCTTTAGACATCAGCCTCAGAGTGGTGATAATTCTTCCTCTTCCACAAGGCCCATCCATGCCCAGGGTTGGTCTGCAGCAATAGTGGTCTCACCCTGCTGAAACCACCACAGCAGAAAAAGTAGAAAAGCAGGTTTCCAGAAGAAATTCATAACCCCTACAAGAGAACTGGACTTAATTTGATTTACTCTTGGAAGTGAGGTGTGTTACATTTTTATATATACATATATTCATATATATATTTTTATATATATATATACACACACACACTGTTGCCTCTCTGGGAGCAATCCTGATTTTTTTTTTTTTTTGTTTTTTTGGTTGGGTTTTTTTTTTTTTTGGTTGGTCTTTTTTTTTGTTTGGTTGGTTTTTTTTTTTTTGGTTTTTTTTTTTAGTTTTTTTCCCAAGGAAATTAAAGCAAAAGGAAAATACAGGGATATTCTGCTCTGAATCTGGCTAACACCAAAAATGCCCTCGATACGAAGAATTAGGAAGTGGTCTTGGATCCAACAATTCTGACATAGCCATGAATCCCTGCACCCTTTCAAGAGAAACTTGACCCAGCAACAGCTGCACAGATAAGAACAAACGCTTTCTTCACCTCTTTAACTTAAAAAAGCACAAGAAATTCGCTGCCAAATAGGGACTATTTAAATGCTAATTGGGACAGCAGGTGATTTCATTTCCTCTCTGATTTTTCCTTGAAACGAAATAAAAAGAGTTGCAGCAATCCGAGGCTTTTTTGTTATTAAAATGGTTGATTTTGTTGTAAGCTGTTCTATGTGGTATTGCTGCATCTTGTGATAACTAATGAAATTTTTGAATTGAAGGAAATTACAGGAAAAAAATATCCTCCACATCTTATATGCGTGTCACATTACAATTAATTTACTGAGCTAAAGAGAATTTAAAAGTTGTTATAAATCAAATACTTTCCAATTGCACTGTAATTTTTAGTCTATTTTCTGGTTAATAGTTTAGTACACCTTTGTTTATGCAAAAATAACATAAAAATATAAAATATTAACCATGCAAATTTCGGTTTTCTAGTGGAATTTTTGCAGCATTCTGCACACACAAATTGCTCTTTTATAACTCACATAATGAGAGAAAATTGTTATATCAAACAATCGAAGACCTCACTGCAGTCTGCTACAATCATCTCCTTTTCCACAGAAACTCAGAAATCATCAGTGGAAAATCTCTGTGCTGTGGATCAGCTTGGAGTCCCTCATGATAGAATTTGATCAATAAGTGTCCATTTATAGTCCCAATAAATGATGAAGTTTGTGTATTTCAGCACAGAAAGAGTGACTACAGTCATTTTGCTGAAGGTAGCAGACCCAGATTTGCAAAGGGTTCGTTGTTCCTGGTGCACTATCAAATTAGAAAGGATCCTACA
This sequence comes from Onychostruthus taczanowskii, assembly GCF_017590055.1. Classification (NCBI taxonomy): domain Eukaryota; kingdom Metazoa; phylum Chordata; class Aves; order Passeriformes; family Passeridae; genus Onychostruthus; species Onychostruthus taczanowskii. The sequence goes on from NW_024504012.1 coordinate 180,229, forward strand.
GAGATGACCCTCAACGTGCTCTTTTCAAAAATTCTTATTATTGAGTAGAATGACAGAAAGCATATTCATAGAACACCCAGAAAATATTAAGCTGATGGCCCTTGAAAGTACTTTGGAAGGTTTTGAGAAACCAGAGAAGTAGTTGAAAATTGGGAATGTGATAAAAGGTAAGGCACTATGCTAAAAAAAAGAGAAAATGCCACAACATGTGGGGTCAGCCTTTTTTCCCCAGGCAATTAGTAACAGGACATGGAGAAACGGCCTCAGGTTGCATCAGGGGAGGTCCAGGTTATTAGGAAAAATATTTTCACTAAAGGAAAGGCATTGGAATAGGCTACCAGGGCAGTGGTGGAGTCACCATCCCTGAAAGTGTTGAAAAAACCACTGGAAATGGTGTTAAGAGATGTGGTTTACTGGGTATGATGGGATTTGGTCAAAGGTTGGATTCAGTGATCTTGGAGATCTTCTCCATTATATAATTTTATTAAAATAAATAGTTAAGCAAGTAGAAACATGGTAAAATACAACACTTTTCCAAAAAGTCCACTTAATTATTTTTGGAAATCCAAATCTGCAATCTCTAAAAATTCCAAGATATAACAAGGTTTTATGTGTGACAATAAAATAGCTATGTCACCTTCCAGAGGGCTGCTAAGATCCCAGTCATAGCCCCCAAAGAAATAAAATTAAAATATAATAAAAGAAAATAAAATAACTGTTTAAATAATTTTCAAAATAACAAGCAGATAAAAAAGGTATAAGAAATTCCTTAGTAGGAAAGGTTGCACAGTTGGATCTTCTTGGAGAGCACAAGACTTCCAATAACATATGGAATGTTATTCAGAAACAGGAGGTGAACAATTGCTCACTTAGGAAAAAGAAACTTTATTTGGGGCAAAGAAGGCTGAACAAGAGCTGTGCCTGTACACACTTTAGCATAGGAAAGCCTTGCTCTGTTGGTGAGTCCCAATCCACAAATTAATAATATTCACAGTTATTGTGTTATCTCAACACAATAGTTCCTGAAGAGTAGAGGAACATAGAAAAATAAGGGACTGTCAGCAAAAGAATTGGGTTTAATTTTATTTTATGCAAGGCGGGTTTGCTACAAGTTGATACAAGAACATGAAATAAAAGAAATTATTAAGTGCTGATTATAACTGCTATGTTTCGTGAAGGATCAGTCATGTCGTGGATGGCACAGGATGCAAGGGGAATTATTCCAAAATGCCAGAGTAGAGCTGTAGTCAAGAATGTTATTTTCATTGAAAATGTCAAATATGCAGTAGAAGCTGCCTGTTTCAACATTTCAGTAGATTTACCATGCTTAGATAAAATGTTTTGCTTCTTTAAAATTTTTTCAAGATTATCTTTTAATCAATTCTAATTTTATTTAGGCTGGTGTTTTTCTAAAGCTGACACATTTTGACTCAGCGACACCAAGGAGATGTCATTTTAATTACAGAGAAGTTGGGCAACTGAAAGTTTTATAATGTAAATTTTTATCCTCATGGGATTGAAAATAAGAGAAAGCACAGATATGTATAACTTCTTGTTGCTATTAAGTTCTAGGCTTATTTGAACCATTTCAGTTATTATTAAGATTTTGATTTATTATTTCATCTCACACCTGAGAAGAGGAGGGGAAGAAGTTATGTATATCCATACAAATAGCAGTGTTTGTAAAGAAATTGCCACTTATAAAGAAATTGCCATGGGATTCTTTGTGTTTGAGGTTGCAGGAAGAGGAGCAGTCAGTCCTGCCCACGACAGCAGGTACACACAGCCAACAGGTATTTTTGTAGGATTTGAGGGAAACCTCGCAGAACAAAACTTAATTTTGTAATGAAAACATGAAGTGTTTTTCTCCTTCAGCTCTTACTTGCATTATGTTGTTGCATCTTCTACTACATTGTTCAGTGACTGCTTGACCATGCAAAGTGCTAATTTTGTTGACATCACTGCCGCAGACTAAAGTGCTCTCTGGCAGCTCATAGCAACCATATAACTCCTGAAAATAAAGCTTTATTCTAAAACCCATAAGGATTAATCCTTATAAAGGATTATTTCGGGTGAACGAGCTGAGAACAGGTGACTCTTTAGAAGCTGATGTCCTCAGAGGGAAGGAAAAGAGAAGGAAAAACGTCTCTTTCCAACTGGAGAGCTGTTTATCAGGAAAGAGCATTTCCAGGCTTTCCATGGGTCTTTCATAAACTGCATTTTGTAGCATTTTCATCTGTGCCTGCAGCTCAGGGATGGTAGCAGCCCTGGCAGCTGGACCTGGGGACGAGCAGCTCTTCCAGGGGGACACTGACACAGCTGGAATGTGCAGCCAGAAGAGAGCACAAGTGGGGAATGGGTGAGCAGCAGCAGCCCCCAGGCGAGGGGTAGAGCCTTCCCAGAGCTCTGCTCTCAGTTTGGGAGTGCTGGGATCCCCAGCAGGATTCCGCTGGAAGCAGAGGGGATTGATCTCCCATTAAACACTTACAAGGCTTACAAGTGAGCTGTACAAGAGGAAATGTGAGCATCAGAGATGTGCTGAAGATTCCAGCAACGCCCTGCCTTTGATGATAACATCTTGGGAAAGTGGAACTGAAAAGCTTTTTTAAGATTCTATTTACCTTAAATAATCTTCAGGCTTTTTTAATAATTTTTTCCCTACTGTATTTGTTCAGCCAACAACTGGAATGCAAATGGTTTTGTGTAGTGGACAAGACCTGGCATCTCTGAGCTCTGATCTCATTTTTATGGGGAGCTAAACCTACCCCCTGTAGGTACTTTATGTCCTTACACATTTACACTGTATCAGAATAAATATTTTCTTTTTTCTAGCAAGTGATCCAGGATACAAACTAGGTGAGTAATCTGTGTGTACCTGACCTTATGTTATTTGGGAAGCAGCTTTAGGGATTTTAAGAACAAAATGTGTTTTAAGAGTCTCATATGGCCATTGACAATTGCACTTGTTTAAACACAGCGAACAGCCCCTTCCAGCCCCAGTTTTCCCAGCTGGAAAAAGATAAGTATTGAGACATTCATGGGAGTCATAATACCTGTATGTGTAAAGTATTATGGAAAGCACAATGGGATGGGATTTTAAATGGGTTTTCCAGCATTACATTCTTTCTGCAAAAATAATTTTAATGGGATGCCCTTTGATCTGTGTGGCATAGTGGTTCCTTTTCCCTTGTGATTTTAAAGGACCTTATTTCACTTCCATGCAGCAATGGAGTCTCCCTAGCTCCAAGCAATCACTGTTGCCCCTAAAATGCATTTTTTGTGTTCTCCCTGGGATGCTCCAGTGGTAACTATCTGTGTCTTTGCACAGATGTTCTTGAGCCTCTGAGCTGCACTCCAAGAACAAGACAGGAATATGGCCCTGCCAGCACAATTTCTTAGCAAATAATAACCATGGCACCAGAGGATGATCTAAGCCATGTATCAATAACTACTCAAAAATGTGCCAGTAAGCAAAGTTGACAAGATTCAATTATATTTAGTTTCACAGGCAAGTAGGACATATCACTTACACATGCCTCAGACATTTTTGGGAAGGTGCGGATGGGGATGGATGGATGGATGGATGTGGATGGATGGATATGGATGGATGGATGGATGGATGGATGGATGGATGGATGGGTTGGCTTTTCATTTCTCTTTCTATATAACACAAACATAAACAATGGAAGAATTGCAAGCATGGCAGACCTGTGCAAAGGATCATAAAACAATAAACTTGCTATTACCTGAGGGGGATTGGTTTGCCCATATCTTACCTTAATCAAGGTAAATCAAAGAGTAGAAGCATTCTGTAGAAATTCACCCCTCAGGAAATCCTAAGCACTTAAAATGTACCAAAGAGAACAATTAAAATTAAAGATAGAGTAGTTTTAATTTAAGGTAGAATCTGGTCTTCTAAATTCAGCATCTGCTTCAGTAAGGAGTAAATATGCAAAGTGTCAGTAATTCTCTTTCACCTTTCCATCTCCCACCTGGCTTCTGACTTAATTGATTAAAGACAATCAAAAATAGTTTTAGAAAATTGTAAATGCTCACCTTTGTTTTAATCTACACCCAGACATTTGAATATCCAACTTCTCCCCAAGGCATCTTTACAGGTATGAGCCTTCAAAGTCCTCTCAACAGCTCCAATAAAGCAGTATTCCTCTAAATACAAGTTTGGAAGCACAACTAATGAGGTAAACAATGATTAGTTCAGAAGTGTCAGGGGAATGAGGAGTGAAGAATGTTTGTTCTGCACCTGCTGGAGTTAATGCAAATTTGCCATGAGCCACTGGAGGCCTCGCCCTGGGAGGTGTCCTCAATAATGAAGCAGAAGTTGGTGTTTATACCAACATGAAAGAAAAGCAACTTTCTGGGCTTATCAAGTGTCTAATAAACATATTAGACACTAATGTTGTGATGCTGTGCAAGAATATTTTGAGTCTTAGGATTCCAGCCCCCTGATACTGAAGAAAAACCAGCAGCTGAAATGTTCTCATCCTGAATGGACACAGTCACTAAAAAAAAAAAAAAAATCTAAAAGGACCTATTTATTAATTTGTAGTAGGTCTAAATAAGTGTATATCTATATTTGGGGCTTATGTAGCATGTGTAAGAGGCGTATTTAATGATACACTAAAATACCTACACTTAGGAAAATAATGCCATTAGTGAGCTCTGCTGACAATCCTACTGCTCTGTAAGTAAATTAAAACCAAGGCCTGTCAGAAAAGCTAAAAGTCTCAAGGGATTAGAGCATCATGTCTACTATATTTAGAGATTTTAACAGAGAAGTTAGCAGATGCAAATTATTTTTCATATCAAATGCTAGCACTATAACTACCATTATTAAAAATGGTAAAGTGGACCCTAAGCTTTGTGATCTCTAATGTAAGTCTGCCCTGTGAAAGCTCAATAGAAAACCCACTGAAGTAAATGAAGAGGTAGAAGATAAATCCACAAGCCACCAAAATTTTAACTGGTTATTTTTGCCCTCTGGTCTTGAAACTGATTTAAAACTATGTGTTTGAGTAAATTATTTGCAATCAATGTCTGATCAATTTGAATTCTTTTTGTTCTCAGCATGTCCAGTAGCAGATTATTTGTGTAGTTTATTTGGTGTTTGAGTGCAGTGGGAATATTTCCCTTGTATTTTGTACTGGGGATAATTCATTGTATCTACTTGACACCGCATCCAGAATGCCAGTTAATTGGGATCACTGCATGAATCTCCTCTGATTGGATTAACATAAGTGGGATAAGCAAGCAGATGTATAGATGAGCTGAACCACATGGGAAACGTACTCATCTGTCCACTTGAAACTGTTTCTGTGGCTTCAGAGAGAAAACAATTTGAATTGATATACTTAGTTTCTGGAACTGTGCAAAGAAATGGATACTAATGTTTACCTGATATACACACAAAAATAACACTGTTCAATCAAAAAAAAAAAAAAAAAAAAAAAAAAAAAAAAAAAAAAGAAAGAAAGAAAGTTACAGCATCTGAAACCCTCAAATGAGATGATACCAGAACCTTCCCAATGCCCACCATGAACCTGGAAAGCTTCCTTATGCATTTGGCATCCAATCATTCTGGAAGGATTGGATCAATAGAAAGTTACCAAGGCCAGAAGTCCAGATGGTGTCGGTTTCAGCCAGCTAAAATTAGCTTCATTGGGTTTGGCTCACTTGCTTATTCCTGTTGATCCATGAGAATTTATGGATAACTGGACAAGAGCCAAAGCCATACCCCATTCATTACTGGATATGCCTCCAGTTTTTCCTGTTAGAGTATAGTAAATGATCTTTTTTTTAATCTGAAGTACATAAGAAATTCAATTTTAACCAACAGCTTGATTTTCTATGATTAAAATTGTTTATCTGTTTGTTAATCAATTTTCAGAACACAAATGTTAAAATTTTACTTTATCAACCAAAACCTCAGATGACTTTAACTAATGACTTTTTAATTACCCTCTGGATACGTCAGCCTTGTTGGTTTCAGATATGATTTGTTCTTCTTTGTTATTTATATTTTAGCAGTGTCCCAGTACCTTAAAGTATATTATTAATAAGGTTTATTATGTAAAATTAGATACCACAGTGAGTTGCACCTGAAATTTATGATATTAATAAGTAAAATATATACTGATAAATGAAAGTAAAATATTTTTCTGTCTATATAATAATAATATAATATTTTACAAACACTGTGCCACTACCATAAAGTGATAAAATATGCATCTACAAGATATGTAAATGATAGGAAATTGTTTCTCAAAAAGAAGGGTGGTGGTGTTAAATAAAACTCATTCCCAAATGAAAGTGTTCTTATCACAAATTAATCCCAGGAGAGGTGATCATTGCCCACTGACTACTGGTGTAAGACGCGATTTGTAAGGCCCCTAGCAAGCAAGTTGAAAGGCACATTTGAAGTGCAGTGATCATGGGTTTTACCTTACACATCTATATTTAGTTCCAGCTGTACCAGGTCAGAATCAAAGGCAAAAAGGCAGAACTAGAAATGCTCGGATTTCAAAGTGCAGGAATGTTGACTCAGAAAGGTCATTGCCAGTTAATCTGAACGTTTCTTCATTGTAATCTGAACTGTGGGTGGTTGGAAGGATTTCTCAGTGCTACTCACACCTCTTCTTAAACAGTACCATAAGTAGATAAAAGTGAGAAGTGTTTGGTCAAAATGTCCTCTGGAACTCCCTGACAATGATAAAATCTACCAGCCAGAAAAAGTTGCCTTTGCCTATTTCCATTTTGAATGGAGCAACCAATTTTTATATACACAGAGCATCATGAGAGTCTTGTTTGAGGGAAGGACTTACAAAGTTGTTGACTTGCAATTTCTGAGTTAAAGATGTCCAGCAACTTCTGAATGGTAAAGGAGAGGCACATCCAGTTTCATGCAAAATGGATAAAATTATACTGAACATATTTTGACATTGAGAAGGAGAAAAAGAAAACACTTCAAACTGCCATTAGTCTAAATGCATCAGTCACATTAACCTCAAATTGCAAAGCTGAGGTAACTTGCAGGCCATGGTGAAGTTCACTCGATTGTGTCCACCTCACACCACAATTACATTGCCTGCATGTTCTGTGTGTACATCTATTTCATTGTTCTGTAAATTCAGCTTAGGGAGTGAATAAAAAATTCAGGATGACTTTAATGTAGCAAAAATCCATTGGTGTAGCAATTCTTTCAGTAGGTATCTGATATGACCAATTAGCTTCATGTCTGTTATTAAAATCAGCAATTCAAACCCTGTCCTTTGTCAGTAGATCTGTCCACAAAAATATTTAAATTACTCAGTGTTCCAGACCTTGTGCAGAGGCTACAGAGAGGAGTGAAGAGAAAGATACACAACTAGGTTTGTTTGAAGCTGAAATGAGAGAGACATCATTCTTTGCCTTCATCCTTTTCTTATTTATTATTATTTTGCTCTGCAGTAGAAAGTGGCTGCAGATGAATTTCTAAAACTGGTGCCTCTTGCAGTTCATCCCTCTGCATTCCCTGAGTGCAGTGGTGACACGTGGTGGCAAACGTTACCCTCTGTTACACTTGACTGGAACTTCTGTCCTTTCTCCCCAGTGCCCAATTTACAGCAGAAAGCAGCGGAGAGCATTCGCCTTCCTCCAAGTGCTCTGAGTGTCATTTCCCTGTTTCTATGCTTGATAGCTTCCCTGTGAGGAGGCACAAGATATTTCCATCTTCTTTCATGTACTTTTGCCTGCTATTTCATTATCATCTGCTAAATAGCATTGCAGCAAATACTTAAATGCATTGTCTGGGATAACAACACAGCTGAGAATGTGCTGAGATTGCTGCATGTGCGGCAACTGTGTCATTGCTTCAATGTGAGCTTGTCCTCCCCCAGGTTTGTTTTGCTCTCTTTGTCTGTCTTGTCACCATACTTCTGGTTTGGCAGAGAACTTGAGTCTTGTTTATTGCATTTCTGAAATACTTGTGCGTTCATGGAGACATTGAAGAGTTTCTTGCTCTCTCTCGCTATTAGGACTCGAGTGTTATTGCCTCAGTTCCCACCTGGCTCAGCACTGAGGCAATTACACATATACTTCTGACAAAAATTAACTGTTCTCCTCAGGTAAAAGGCTTGGATTTATCAAGCAAGGAAATTTGCTTTAAATCCTCGTGCCTTTTATCACCCCACAAGCACTAGCACAAAGATTACTCACAATAGCCAATTCTCAGCCCTTCCCAGGAGCTGTTCTCAGGAGGCAAGAGGAAGGTCTCATCTCCAAAGCATTTCCACCTTTTTCATGTAGGGTGATAATTCTACTCAGGTTTTCTTTACTTGAAAGTCCTACTTTTCTCCATTTGCTCTCAGTCAGCTTTCATGGTGAGGAATTACTTTTCTCATTATAATCATGAGCTTTTCTTCATAAGATATTGCAGAGCTCAGAGATGACTTTGAGCGTGTCCTTCCCCCGTTTCCCCATCAGTTGGCATGGAGACACAACAGCTGCTACAAATCACAGGAAAGATGCTTAACGGGTGCATTTGAGAGAAAAGTTCCTGCTAAAGAAACCACTAAATTTGCAATCATAGCCCTTGTTCTTGGGTGGCTGTAGCAAAGGGAAAATATATCTTGGAAGCGCATACCTAAGGTATGAGTGAGCTCGTGCTGAGAAACAAGCTGGGGCGGGTCTGAAGCATTTACATTCTGTGCAGGAAGTGATTCTTGGCTTCATGGCCAGAGATGGAGCCCGCAGAGGTCGGGATCACACAGACCCAGTGGCACCAAGGTGCAGCTGGAGATGCTGCCTCAGCTTTCAACTCCTCTGGCCTTCCATGCCGTCATCACTCTCACACTCAAATATGTGAGAGCTCAGAGCTAAGCCCATCATGTGCAACTGTAATATTCACACTTTCTAGGGCAGCCACACGCTGGAAATCACGAGGTGATGGTGCAGTGAATTAATCTGTACTGTCTATACAGTCCTGCATGCCAGAATCAGAACCAAGCCCTCTCTCCTTCCCCCATCCTGCTTAGGAGCACATGGAGATGGGCCAAAGCACACTGCCAATTCTGCCTGTGAGTGCCTTTCTGGACTGCTTTCGATTTAAGGATGGTATTTTTCCAGATAATTGCCTTATCAGACCGTGTAACTTCCTTATCAGACCTTACATAATTTGCAACAGCCCTGTGTGCACTTCCTTTGAAGATCAGTGTTCCTACATCCCCTGGGGCCCATTTGGAAATTCCCTGTGGCATCTTAGGATCAGAGCCAATTATCTTCATTCTTTTACTAGGTTGTATTTTGGGGATTTTTTGCCTCCCCCTGGAAATCCTGCATTTTCAGACTGTCACTATTTCCTGATTTGTGTTAACAACATTGAACAGGTCAAATAAATCTTTTCCCCAAGCCCATTCCCACCCCTGGTAGCAGATATATCTCTAAAAAGAGGTTTATGGACCATCTGGAATTCCAGCCAAGATTTAACAAATCTTCAAAAATTAAACTTGAAATTGTTGATGGTCGTGTTTTCAAAAAGAGGCAAGTGACTCTCTTTAAAATCATTAATACTCCTTTAAGTGGTGGTGTGCTCATATTTGATCCTGGACAGTCCCATTTTCTGCTCAGAATACACTTTTTGCAGATGAACAGCATTCCCATTAAAATGAGGGTTTCAATGGAAGTGCTGAAATACTGAAGCAGAAAAGCTGGTGCTTTTGAAATTATGCAGGATGTATCAGGTGGGATATATTCTTTCATAAAAATTGTGTTCTTATAATTACATCACTCTCTTTCTGCAGTGCTGAGGTGCTGACAAGTTTAATCTATGTTTTTTGGGAATGTTATACTAGATACCAGTCACTAAGAAATCAGTGAGTATTGAATGAGACAACTCCTAATGTGAGCATCAGTCCTGACCTTCCTCCCACATTCTTAACTGCTTCTATTTTTATTTGGTAAATCAATTTAGGATTTGTGACACCAGCACCTCACCAGAACAAATGTGAGCATCAATCCTGACCTTCCTCCCACATCCTTAACTGCTTCTATTTTTATTTGGCTAATCAATTTAGGATTTGTGACACCAGCACCTCACATTTTATTAAGGTGAGATGCTAATAAGGGAAGTGACCATGACTATTCAGGGGACCACTGGCAGACACAGATGTGGGCCCAGGTGTCCTGTACCTGTCTGAAAATTCCTCCTAGCAGGGGTTTATTTTTTCCTTTAGGTCACCTTTAGGATGGTGAAAGTGCCACTATCAACAGACTTCAATTTGACTTTCACTCCTAGTATTATGCACATGGAGTGTACATACATATATTATAGTCATGAATATTGATGGAGGACAGAGTTAATTAAATAACTCTTTCCCCAAAGAGGGTTTTTTCTCTCATTCTCCTTTTTTTCCTTCTTCTTAACACCACTATGGCTGGGAAGAGCATCTGATAATTCCACCATTGCTAATGTTGATTTGAAAACTAAGAATGAAAACAGCAAGAGTGTGTTTCAAGGTTAGAGAACACAAATATGCCCTGCATGTTTAGAGAGCATCTTTGGTGAGCTGTTGGGGGATATTTTACTTGTAACTGAGGTTTCCACAATGTCTGTGGGGAAAAACAGAACCAGTGTTTTCGTGGCATTGAACCCAAATAGCTCAGCTTCGGTGTGGAAACCCTGACCAAACCAGAGAGCTGAATCCATCAGATCCTAATCCCCCACATTTCCAAGAGAAGGGATGTTTCCAGCCTCACTAGACTCAATACCAATGCTAACAAGTTTTGCAGTGAGCTAAAAAAGACTCAAAGTAGCAAAAGTGTTCAGAAGAGCACTTTCAAGCACTTGTATTGAGAGATGAAGGCTCTTGCACAGCAGGCTGGGGGCTGTGTGACACAGATGCTGTGTGTGCACATGTGTGTGACACAGATGCTGTGTGTGCACATGTATGCACAGCTCACGTTCAGCCATGATTTTTCCAAAGGGAAAAATCATCCCAGCACCATTCCTGTGCAAGTTTTTATTTCATAGAAGTATGGCTGCTTTCAGAGCCCTCAAAAGTTTGAAACGTTTGGAATAAGAGCTCAAGTCTCTGTAACTCTTCAGAGAAAAAGGAATCTTTTAGATGTCTGCTATGATCTCAAAAATTTTTAGTTTTGGTAGCACTGTTGTGCTTATGTGAAGTGTATGGTTCAGAGACACTCAAGGTTCTGACCTGTTTTCATGTTTGTTGCTGATCAATCAGAGCTTGAATAACTTCTGCTACTCTGAAAAAGCTTAAAACTGAACTTGTGGGAGTAGCAGGGAGAGGGAGGAGAGCTGAGGAGCTTGTTAATGAAGGCTAAGGAATTACAGGAACTCAGTGTTTGGATGGCAATGCATTTTTTCCCCATCTAATTGGTCTTTTCCTTTTCTGTTCTGTCAGTTTGCATTTCCAGATAAGTTTATGAGAGAAAGAGAAATAATCCTATTAAATAAAAACACTGATTGATATTTATATACATAACTTCCTAGAATATATATTAATATAATTCTAATAATTAATAGGCAGATCTCTTCAACATCTTCTGCACATTGCATATAAATCCTCACAGTGTTTCAATGACTTGCTTTAGAAAGCAGCATAAAATGGGTACTTCTCAGAAGTTATATACATTTCCTCATTGCCCCTGCTTACTGTTTCTTGTCTGGAAAGAGTGAAAAATTCATCAACAATGGAATTTATAAGGTAACTCATCCCACAGAGTTTGTTGTCCTGCATCAGCAGGGCCTGTTTGCTCCCACCTTTCCCCCCTAAGGACCTAAGAGAAATCCCAAAGAATGACTATTTTGTGCTTACAAGAGTGTTTTGACTCTGATTTCCTTGAAGTAAAGGAGGTTCTTCATGCAGAGGCATAAAACAAACCCTGCTAGCAAGGGTGTGAAATGGTTGTGAAAGGATGGGACACCTCTTCTTCGAGAAAAGCCTGGGAGAGTTGTGATTGTGCAGCGTGAAGGAGAGAGGATTTTGGGGTAAAGCTCTTGAGTCCTCCCAGTGCCTGACAGGAGAGCTGGAGAGCTTTGGGCAAGGGCTGGGAGTGACAGGGCAAGGGGGAACAGCTTGGGGCTGGAAGAGGCAGTTTTAGTCTGGATATTAGGAAAAATTCTTCCCTGTGAGGGTGAGCAGGCCCTGGCACAGGGTGCCCAGAGAAGCTGTGGCTGCCCCTGGATCCCTGGAATTGTCCAAGGCCAGGCTGGACAGGGTTTGGAGGAACCTGGGCAGGGGAAATATCCCTGCCCATGGCAGGGGTGGCACTGGATGGGCTTTGAGGTCCCTCCCAACCCAAACCATTCCATGATTCTGAGCTATTGCAGGGTACATACATACAGTGATGAGACTAGTGTTCCAGGAATGGCCACAAATAGCTACAAGCTTTAGTCAAATGCCCAAATCTGCCACTCTCCCATCTGTATTCCTCTAGCTCTGGCACAGATTTTGGTGCCATTTTCAGCGTCCCAGACTCCAGAGGACACAGGACAGTGATATCTCAGCATCTCCTCTCAGACTCTCCCCTTGCAGCTCCTGGGCCTCCCCAGGAAGAGCTGAGTGATTTGTGCTGTGACTTCCCAGGGGCTGGAAGTGGGTGATTTCTGCTGGGAGGCAGCATTGAACCACTGCCACTGTGATCACCCCAATCAATTATTTTGTTCAGCTTCTTCAGCACTCTCTTCCACAGCTGTGCTGTGGCTGAATGGCTCTGTGATGCTTTGGAGAATTATGAATTCTGTTCAGTTTTGTGAACACTGTTTGTAATTGCAATAACTGCTGCGGATTAAATCCTTTTTTTTTTTTTTTTTTTTTTTTTTTTTTTGGTGCAAAATTGCTACACATTGTGGGGATAGAGTCTGAAAGGCTGCGACAAAGAAATCCAATTTTATCAGCGTGGAATGACTCTTCCCAGATTGAATAATGGTGCTACTGTCAGCAAGGCTTTTAATTGAAATGGATTTTATACAGAAAACTAAACCAAGCCTGGCCTGGCCTGAGAGACACAAAGTCCTCCAAGTGCCAGCTCACCCAGTGACTCAAATAACTGATTTACACCACTTGGCCCAGAAATCTGGGGAGCTTTGCCTGTTAGCCTGCAATATACTGTAATACTTTGAACCAGGATATGCTGTGCACAAGCATTAAAAACTAAAATAATTTATGTTATTTTATTTTAAAAAATATATATAGGAGAGGTTGGAGCACTTCTGCTATGGAGGCAGGCTGAGTTGGGACTGTTCAGCCTGGACAAGAGAAGGCTCCAAGGAAGAAATCAAAATAATTTATGTGATTTTATCTAAAAAAAAAAAATTATAGGAGAGGTTGGAGAACTTTGCCATGGAGGCAGGCTGAGTTGGGGCTGTTCAGCTTGGACAATAGAAAGCTCCAAGGAAGAAATTCTTCCCTGTGAGGGTCCTGGGATAGTGGAAGGTGTCCCTGCCCAGGGCAGGATGTGGCACTGGATGGGCTTTAAGGTCCCTTCCCACCCAAACCAGTATGTGATTATATGATTCTGTGACTCTATATTTCAACTTGATAATACAAAAAAATGCTGTAAATGACTGTGAGCAGCCTTTATTGGCTCCTGGGGCTGTGCAAACAGAGATTTTGCAGTACTGGGCACCTTTTAAAAACACCATCCTGGTTAAGAGGAGCAGTATAGCTGCACTGCATTAATTACTCCACATCAAGGAAGCAAAAGTGCTGCCTGTCAGCTGAGGCCCTGGACTACAGAAAGACTTGAAATGTGGTTGTTTTCCATTTACAAAGGTGTTTATTTACACAGTGTATTGATGTTCAACTGCCTGCTGTGATGAGCTGTCTGAACTAGGCTATTCTACCAGAATCCCTTCCACCTCACATTCAATCATGTTTAGTCCCAACAAGAAAAGACAATAAATGGAGAAGAATCACACACATGCAATGCAGTTCTGTCCATGTCTTCCCTTTCAACACTCCACTACATTTATTAAAGAGTGTGAGGCCAGCTGTAGAAAAGTTTCAGTCACTAATTACTAGTTGCAAGATGTAGTCAGGCTGTGATTTTTTATTTTTTTTTCTGCTCAGTTCAGTGCGTTTTGGATTCCATCCCACATCAGCAATTTGGATCTCTTAGTATGAAAATTAAATACATTCCAAAACCTGTGTTAAAATTAAGAGAACTTAATAGCTGTCAAAGCTGTATACACAGATACAAATTGTCTAAAGCACAGGTAGAGGGATGGTCACCATCTGGACAGCATTCACATGGCAACCACATATTTCTCACATTAGGGATTTGGCATTTCATTCCTTCTGAGTGTACTGCCAGGCAGAAGGCACCTGAGCAGAACCCAGATTTGGAGCTTTTCAAAAGTCCAGACCTCCTTTCTATGGTGTCAAGTTCAACAGCTTTTATTTGTTGAAATAGTGTTAAAACCAGCTCTTGTGAGACTTGGCTTGCTGTTTCTGCATCAAGGTGCAGGGCCCCAGAAGGACACCAGCCAAGTGCCAGGGTTTGTCAGTGCAGCTCACGCCTCTTGATCTGATAGCCTAAAAAAAACAAGAGACCAATATTTCACTTTCCCTAGCTTGCTGGGGAAAATTCAAGGCAAAACCTTTTGTGGATGTTGGATATTTGCAGTGTTCACCCAAGTACCAGGCATTTGTGAAGTTCCTGGTTACAAGCTCTGTGCCCTTCACATTCTCTGAAATAATCCCTTAGCTCAGGATTTTTCTCCTGGGAAGCTGAGAGGCCTCAGAGAAAAGGAAAACAATTCTTATCTCATTTGCTTCCCCTGTGTTGTGTTCACATGTGGAATGAGTTTGGAGATTGTTTACCCACAGGTGATTGTTTCATTGGATTCTGGTGTGAGTTGTTTTGACTCAATGGCCAATCGGGCCAAGCTGTGTTGGGACTCTGGAAAGAGTCAAGAGTTTTCATTATTATCTTTTTAGCCTTCTGTAAGTATCCTTTCTGTATTCTTTAGTATAGTTTAGTGTAGTATTCTTTAATATAATATAGTATAATAAAGTAATAAATTGGCCTTCTGAGAACATGGAGTCAGATGCATCATTCCTCCCTTAGTTGGGACATTCCCAGCAACAAGGAATACAAATAATACAATAGAAGTGAGGAATACAAAGAATACAATAGAGGTCACTGCCAAGCCTCCCGTGCTGGCTCTGTGGGATGTGGCAGGGACACTTTAACACCAAGGGAGTCAAATTTGTATCCTGGCAGCGTGCACCAAGCTGAGGGTGTGCCTCTCTGTGCAGGATGGAGGTGACTGCATTAAACTCCTGGCTCAGCACCTGTTCCTGATGGGATGATCAGCACACACAGGTTTCTGTGAGGTCAAAGGACAGCATCTATAGATTGCTGGCATGACAGGGAACGTTTTGCAAGCTAATGGCTCAGCCACCGCTGCTGAGAGGTGACAAGGCACGAGGCACAGAGTGCTCATTAATCCAGCACTGTCCTTGTGGGAATTTAGTGCCAAGGAGCTCAAAGACTGGGTTCATTTTGAAGGTCAGATATGTGGGTTTCAAATTATTGATTGTGCAGTGCCTGTGAAGTTGCAGCTGGTACATTTGAGCCTTTTTGGTCGGGTGTTTGGTCACGCTGAGGTCGTGGGCTCTTCGGCATTGATGTGACAGAACAAAGTTTGGGGAGCCAAGTGTTCAGTTCTCTCTGCTGTGCCAAAGTGTGTGGCTTTTGTAGAACCACTGGAATATCACACTTAGCTGCAGGGTCTAATAACATACTTGGGTATTATTGCTGTGTCAGCTGGGATATAGAGCACACGTGAAGGGCTTTTTCCATTTTTAAATCAGTTTGTCATGTATGGAATGCATATGATAGCAATTACATATAATATGGTCAATATTTTACTGGATTAATTAATTTTTTTGATAACTTTTGGGTTATATCCTTAGGAGAGATGTTTTTCCCAGCCTCTTGCTGTAGCACTTTGTTCTGAGGTTTTGTAAAGCATGAGGATATAACAAGGAGGAAAATCAAACTGGACTTATCAAAGCATTTTCAGGTAGCTTTATTATCAAATTAGACATATTGGATATTTTTGTTAAGTGTAATAGTACACAATAAAAAAAAATACTAAATTTTAATAATTTCAAGTTTCAATTTTTCTTCTGATTTTAATGCTTTTTTAACTTGAGATTTTCAAAGAATCTAGAGAATTGGGCACAGAGGTAAAGGACTAATCCCTGACCTGAGAAGCGAACAGACCCTGAGAAACCACCAGGAATGACATGAGAAATTGATGGATGTAACAAAGAGCACAGTGATAAGAAAATAAAATTACAGACACTGCTGTCAGGAATGGCCAGATTTTCAGGAGTTTAATGAGATTTATGGGAGAGAAAGGCACTTTTTTGGAAATATTTGGAAGGGAGCACTGGGGACTGTCTGAAAGGCCAGCAGCACACAGGGAACTGTGTCAGCAATGCCAGGATTACCCTGGAAATGCTGTCAAACATTCTAAATTTGTGAGCTGACATAGGAAAAATTATTTCTGTGGGGAAACAGAAACCAGGGACAAGTGATCTATTTGGGGGTAGGCCAGGACAGAGAAGGAAAGAATATGAACTGGGGGTGAAACCAACATGGGCAACTGGTGGGAAAGGGCTGAAAAAGAAGCCTGGCAGGTTTTGTGCCCAGTTGTGCAAGTGCTTCTGCAGCCCTGGAATAGGTGCTGAGCCAGCAGGGTGGCCACCAAGGAGGAAGGAGACCTCCCCTGCATCCTGAAGCCAAACATTCCTACAGAATTTCAACAGACTGGGATTTCACTGGCGAAAAGTCTCAGTGTTTTCCTTAAGAAACCACTTGCATCATTTACAGTGTTAATGACAATGTAGGAAAATGGCACCTCCTGATATTTTTCAGCAAGAAACTAAAAACCTATGTTTTATCAAATTTAGAAAAGATCATCATTTATCTCTGCTTTTTAGAGTATAACACTGAAATCCCTTTTCAACCCATGCAGACTGCAGATAAAGTCACTTTTCTCTGATTACTACTCCATTTCCCTAGGTGCAGAAATATTTATTTTTCAGTCCTTTTACAAGCTTTATAGGAGCTTTGACATACAAATTGCTCAGTCACCTGTGTGCAAGGTGCAGCAGGTTTTATAAACTGAAAAAAATCTAGAGAGATTAAAAACAAGGATCAAACCAATATAGGTTAAAAAATGTTTTTATTTTGGGGTTTCTTTTGCAGTTTGAGTAGTAGGGACTTTTTTTTTCTATGTGTCTAAAAAATAGGACATGTGAGCTTTGATTGATCTGTGTTTACCATAGGCACAATACAAAATTTTTCTATAAATGAATTATTTTACCCTTATTTTTAAAGAAGAATAGCCCCCACACCCTTGTAAGTCTGATATTAAAGGATGATTTAAATTGTTTGAAGGATGTTTTAAATAATGCTGTTTCTCTGCCTCTTCATATATATAACCCTGCAGGGTTCCCCTTTCATTTGCTCAATTTTTCCTTGAAGTTTTAGATTTTATTTTATATAAACATTCAGGATAAACTCCTAAAATCTGTTTTCTGATTTACTCTCTTG
Source organism: Onychostruthus taczanowskii (assembly GCF_017590055.1). NCBI lineage: Eukaryota > Metazoa > Chordata > Aves > Passeriformes > Passeridae > Onychostruthus > Onychostruthus taczanowskii. The sequence goes on from NW_024504012.1 coordinate 197,818, forward strand.
AATATGTTTTTTTATATTGCATGGGCTCATTTTTATTCTGCAGATCCAGCAATCACAATGTTACTATTTATTACTTTGGCTGCGCTTTTCCTCCCAAGAACTCATTCCTTTCTCTAGGTGCTATTTCACTTTTTGCTGAGGGACAGGAGCATATTTCTGTCTGTTTGTGCCAGATTAAAGCTCCCTGGATCAGTTGTAGAAGAGTACCAGGAAATTAGGGATGTACTTTTACCACTCATTTATTTATTACCATAGTTTATCCATTGCATTACTAATATTGACCTTGAATATATCCTGACAGTCAACTGTTTAGCATTAACTAACCAACACTTCTTCAGTTCCAAATTTATTTAAATCTCATGAAACAACTTTTGGTTTACAAGAGGTATGTGTGCCACTGGTGCACCAGGTGCTCTGAAATTCGTGGTGTTGGTTACATGGGGTAAAAAAAAAATCAGTATGACAACTAGTGGAGAATCTTTCTCCCAGGATCTTTTCTTCCTTTCCTCATCCTCGTAATTTTTAGTTCTTAGTCTAGATGTTTTTATAAGACTAGTACTTCTTATGGACTGGGCATGGATTTTTATCAAAGGTTTTATTTTAGGAACTCCTGCTCAACTTTTGCCTTTTCTTAGTGTCATTTAATCCTGCTTTGGGTGTGCCTCACCCTTCTCCTAACATTGGAGGAAGTGCACTATGCCATCAAATTTAGCTCAGAAGATAGAACCAATCTTATTTCAGATATTTATTTATGATGTTGATGTTATTCAGGGTTTTTTCCACCCTCACAGGCCTTTGCTTTTCTTTGCTTTGTAACCTCACAACACAGAAAAGGTTCATTAACCCCTGCTCAAGCAGTACATAAACCAGCAGCTACAACTCCGCTCACCACATTCATTTTTACTATTGTCATTTGAAAATGTCAGGAGCCAGAGAGCTCAACAGTCTGAGGACTAAATGAACAATTTATCTGAGCAACAAATAAATGTTTTCCTGGACAACTCTCTGCACCTGCATTTTGTACTTCCCAGTGACCTTGACAGACCAGATCAGCTTCTCAAAAGGAGAAAAGCAAGGGCAGGAAAGGGCTGAAGGGTGAAATCGCATCTTTATTTATCTGAAAGCATTATTTCCATTCTTTTCAGCCAGCTGAATGGAGGATGGCACAGTGAAGTGTCCACAACAGCAAGAAAATGAAAAGCAATCCGTAGGTCACGCTGGATGCGTTTTAAGAGAACTTTCTAGGGATGCTTATGTATAATTAAATGCAGTGGAAATAATTTGCTCCATTTGTTGGTTGGGTTTTTTAGATGGCAGTTGAAAATACTGCAGTTCCATGAAGCTCAAAATGCAGCTTCTGCAATGAAAGGTTTCTGATGAAAGGTTTCTGTCCATCAGCCACCCCTGCCCCAAGCAGCCCCACGAGACAGGAGCACGCCCGGCTCCAGGGCACCCTTTGCCTTTGGAACTCTGACTGCAGAGAGTGCAAACTGTGCTTGTGTTAACCCTGGTGATTTAAGAGGCTCCAGTGCCATAATTCCTGTCCCTGGGATTACAGAAGGAGAACAAGCACGACAAGAAAGAGAGGAGAGTTAAGCAGCTGCATAATTCCACGACCGCATGCTGTGGCTACAGTTTTTGAGCACAAGAAAAGGAGGAAAGAATCTTCTAGCAGGATCAAATGAAAACCTGCATGAATAAGAATGTACAGGGAGAAAATGTATCCCACAAGCAAGAAATAAGATCAGAAATTTATAACTCCACATACAAATAAATATGAAGAAGAAGCTCATAACTCCTGGAGGAGCAGAACGTGTTGCAAGCTACAGGAGCATCACTGAGCCAGACACCTGGACCAAAAATTGCTCACAAAATCATTACATGAGCTCCCATAGTTTATCTCCTCACCTAAATTGTCTGTCTTGTGCTAACTGAAGGCCCAAGTTGGCCATTTGGGATGCCCACCCTAGGGAAGCCAAAGATGAGCTGTGGTTGCTCAAGAATTTTCAAAAGCTGGAAACTGATTCCAAGTACAGCCACCAAGGGCAGTTCAGCTTTTTTCTGGACTTCCAGATTGCCTTGCTTTAAGCTGAAGGGTGATAATTCTTGTGTTTCCCCAAAGGGAAAGGCCAACAGCTGTGGTTGCTCAAGAATTTTCAAAAGCTGGAAAGAAGGAACTGTTGGTGGGGTGTTGTTTTTGGATGGTGGAGTTTTTTGACAGAGAGAAAAGAAAAAAGGAATGGAACAGACCACACACAGGAATTGTTCACAGGTTTGGTTTTTTTAAAAGTAAAATACTCTCAGAAAACTCTCTCTGAGTTCTTGTCTCTGGTTTTCACTTTCCTACACTATTTTCATTGGTAATAAACTAACTCACAGGTTTGTTTTTTTTTTAAAGTAAAATACTCTCAGAAAACTATCTCCGAGTTCTTGTCTCTGGTTTTCACTTTCCTACACTATTTTCATTGGTAATAAACTAAATTAATTATCCTTATTTAGCCTGGTAGCTGGTATGTGGTGTCTCTGTCTGTGTGTCAACTCATGAGTTTTTCATCTCATTCTCACATCCTGTTGAGGAGGGGAACAGTGAGAGTGGCCAGCAAAGGTCCAACAGCCACAATGCTAAAAAATCCCCGAATTTAGAATGAGAATTTAACATGGAGTGTTTAAGAGAGCCACAAATTTCCTGGCTTTCCTAATCTTTCTTGATTTTTTTTTTTTTAATAGATTCTTACCTAATAAAAGTTTTAGTTCCCCTAATTCCTGTTTTCTTGTGTTGTATTTTAACAACCTCTATCAAGCTGCCTGGTTCTCAGACAATGTAACCATAAAACATCCCTGCTGTGCTCAACTTTTTATTTCTGTTGTCATTTATTTGTGTCGTTTTCCTTGTACAGTCTGCTACAGTTTTTAATTCACATGTTACTCATCTCTATCACCTGCTGCAATACCATGAATTAAAATACACAATAGTAGGAATGCATAATAAAATTAATACTTTGGTTTTGTATAGAAAATTGTTTTTAAACTCAGATTTTATAAAGGATGTATTACTTAAGTGCATTATAATTTCTAATTGTGAAAGACAAATGACTCAGCAGGTATTAATAAAATATTACTAGAGCACACACCACTCAGAAAAAAAAAAACACAAAAGACTATGTAAGCTTGTAAAACAACCTTACTATTTAAAAGAATAAGAGGTTTGCATTCTAATACATGACTTCTGCTCAGTACAAGGAACTGCTCTGTTCCTGTGAACTGCTACTTGAAATAATAATATTTTACAGGCTGTTTTTGTGAAGAGGTTTGTAAAAACAACAATACCTGCTGGTGATTTAGTAAAGGCGAAGAGCTCTTAGGAAATAAGGGCAGTATTTTCAGCTGGAAGTTATTAAAAAGGTGCATTAGAGGGTAAAAAAGAAAAGTATTATACCCGTGGAACTGTTGCTAAATAACCACTTTTTATTGTGTTCTGTGAGCTATTAGCCTTCAGAAAGCTCAGCACAATAACATCTAGAGACAATACAGTAAAGAAAATACAGCAGTAAAGAAATCCTTTTGTATATACATCACCTCTGCAAATACCAGCCAAGGAGCCACAAGGTCTAAAGAGAAGCTTTGTAATTTCTCACTGCTTAAGCTGTAAATAATTGCTTTCTGTATGCTGAAATGTTTACTACAGGCATTAAATGTCAGCATCTCCACTGACCTTGTATCCTCGCTGTCAGGGTTGCACAGAGTTTTGCTGCAGGGGAAATAAGGCAACAAACAGAAAATCTGCTCTAGAGCATTTTTTTAAAGCTATTTGTTTTCTGTGAGGGCCAATTTATCAATTTTTTAGTCAATCACACATGTGGGCATGCAATTAAAGTATAAAGATACAGTTTAGTGGCCCTGATGCTGTACTTGATCATGGCACACGCAAAAAAAAAATTGAGCAAAGCACTTTAGCAAGTGCAACTACTCATTAAATTGATAGTTCCTATCATTTTCAAGGCACAAGCTGCACAAAATTTATCTCAATCACTAAAACAGCCTAGAAAGCATCAAAATCCACTGCCCCAGGAAAAGGCAAATTCATGCTCAGCCTTACTTTTAAGTTCCAAGTTCAGAGTTCTCCAGCTTGTACATGGGCTATAGGGAATTTTGGGAAAAGGTGGCTCTGGGAATAGGAAATTCTTGGCAAAGAGAAGGCCCTGAAAATGATTAAACTTGTGGCTGTGAATGCCTTTCTGTCCACCACTATGGACAAAAGTAGGGAACCTAAAAGCTGGCAACTAGGTTAAATTAAATCATTCTCAATGATCATAACCTTTGTACTTCAAGGTCAGAGCAGATGATCTATCTAAGTCTATTCTTGCTTCTTTCTGCTCTGCAAAAAGGAGCCATCTGACACTTCCATGGCATTTGTATTTCACCCAAGCACTTACCAATGCCCATCAGAATGGCATCTGCTGGTTTCTCTTTCTCTAAATGGTAATGAAGGAAAGACTTTTACAAAGTCTTGTAAAAAGGTGTGTGTGGAGTTTGCTCTTCACTTGTGGCACCCCAGCATCTTTAATTTAGCTGGGCTTTGAGTAAGTGTTGCCAGTTGTTGGCAGAGTATAGTTAATGGTCTATAAAATATTCTTTTAATTGGTGAAATGCACCCAGAGGCCTCTTAGGGAAAAGAAGCCAGGGTGTATTTATATGGAAGGAAGCCTAAAATGGATACTATTGAAAAGCAGAATGTCAGCCAAAATATCCCAGTCACTTATAGCAAAGCACTTTTCAAACACTTTACTGACTCTAAACTTCCTCCCTTGAGTAGGATAAGGGACTACATAAATGACATTATTTTTATTTTTATTCTGTGGGCTGAGGTTGATATGATTGCTCCCTAGGTCAGCTACATGCTCGTAGACAATCACATTTAAGCATTTTAAAGAATTAATTCCTCCAAAGGATCATAGTCAAGCCAAGATGGATTATTTTCATGAATAATTCTTGTGAACTATGATATCAAATTCTTTACTAAGTTCAGATATTAATCTAATGCATTCTACTGTTCTCCCTAGAATATGGAAATTAGAGTCAGTGGTTCAGAAAATTCTTCAGCAGGGCTGGAGGTCCTTGTGGCTGAAGTCATGAAATATAATATCTTTTGCTTCGAGAATGGATGGATCAATGAATAAAAATGGGATAAGTATCCCTCATATTTTCAAAGCTCCTGGAGGGATATGAAGCCTTATTACAGTGCATGTGAATGAATTTGCTTGCACACACTCTGCTTAGACAGATCTGCATCAAGGCATAATGTGAATGAGACGTGTTGGATTGAACATCCCATAAATGATCTGGGATGATGGCTGAGGCCATTTCCTCTGGCAGTACCTTCTAAAATGTAACTGTAGGGATCACCTCAGTGGAAAGTCCCAGGGTTTAGAAGAAAACCAGCTGTGAACAGCCCCATTCTTACACCAAGCAAGGCCAGGTTATGCCTGAGATTTATATCTGAGTGGACAGAAGTGGAAGGGCTTTTTTTTAAGCTCTGTGATGTCTGAGGAGTAAAGTTGGGTCCTCTCTGCAAATTACAAACGTAAGTTTCCCAAAAATACAGAGACTGGGCAGGGATGCAGGTGAGGTTTCTGCTCCCTGATGTGTGGGTCAAGGTTTGCTATCAGCACGTTGCTACTCAAGTTTGTAGTGCCATCATCAGAACAATATTTGCAAACTGCACCAGCAGGTCCAGACTCCATTCTGCTGAATGTTCTCTAAAAAGAGACTGAAAACCACCTTGTAGTCCACAAGGATCAGCCAGGGAATGCGACTAGCTCCAGAACAAACCTGATCAGGATTAATTGGAAACCTGACTGCAGGGTCTCTCAACCTCTTGCCACTCCCTCTCCCATTTAAGAGCTTCCACTAGGGTTTCACAATGAAATATCTTGTTCAGAATTTGAAAGTTCTGAGAAAACAAATAAGGGTTGTTTGTTTGGTTTATTTTTAATATGGTAGAATTTATTTTAAATTGCATCGACGAAAGTTGTTTTACACCTGAAACTCTCTTGCTGTAGTTGCAGGAAGTTTTTTCTCCCTTTTGAACTTCAGTTTAGGTATAATTCTATAAAATCAACAGGGGCTCATTTCCCCCTTTTCCAACATGGATTACATAAAACTGTATCAAACCTCTCTCTACTAATTAAAAAAAATAGGTTCCAGTTGCTCTTCCTAATGAAGATCAGCTTGTGCCCCTCACTGCCAGGAACATTTTCATGAATATGACCCCAAATCTTCTGTTATGAGAAACAAAGGCAGAAGCAAACTTCAAAGAAAGCCCCAGTCTAAGAAGAGCCACTGGAGATGAAGGCTCAGATGATAAGAGCCAAAGCAGATTAAAATGAGAAAGAAGAACAAGAGAAGAAGAGGTAGCAAATTTTTGTACTGAGAACTAAAATAAGCTGATATGTGGGCAGTGAGGAAGGAAGGCAGTGGAATTTAATTAATAAGACTGGTGCCATAGAATCACAGAAGGGTTTGGGATGGGAGGGACCTCAAAGCCCATCCAGTGCCACCCCTGCCATGGCAGCAACACCTTCCACTAGCCCAGGGTGCTCCCAGCCCTGTCCAGCCTGGCCTTGGACACTTCCAGGGATTCAGGATCCAGTCCAGCTTCTCTGGGCACCCTGTGCCAGGGCCTGCCACTCTCACAGGGAAGAATTTCTTCTTAATATTTAAACTAAACCTTCTCTCTCTCAGTTACTAGAGGAAAAGGAAAAGCACAAAATCCATAGCAGAAATTTGGCATCATAAAAGCCTGTCTTTTCACTCCTCTCTTATCACATTAAATTAAAAGGACTGTTGGGGAATTTTCATGGTACCCCAAGGTAAATAAAGTACATGTTTGTGCTTAAAGATTAGCAAAAAGAAAATCAAAACCAAACACATGATTTAACAAACAACACACTGGGCAGAGTCCTACTGCCTTAAGCAAGGAGACCACAAAGCTATGTCACCAGCCAATTCCACATATGCTATGCTGAACAGTTACAATTTTAATTTTCCTTCACTGTAAAATAGTGACAACTTATATATTCTCCAATATAATTTAACCCTGTCTCATTCGTATGCACCTGGGAATTTGCTAGGAAGCAAGCAGAACTTCCCCTTGCTCAAAAAACCTGAAAAGCTCACGTGGGATTCCTCAGCAGCTGAAAATTAGAGTGCTAATACTCTCATGCATGGATATTTCTGGTGGTGTTTCCACAGTGTCTGCATTCCACAAGCACTTTTAGCGCTGATGTAACACCTTCTGTTTCACAGATGAACAGAACCAGCTCTGGCCAGTTACTCAAGATCAAGCTGAAAGTAAATTATCTCAGACAGCAAGGGAATACTGTGAAAGTTCTGTGCAAGTGTGACTTGAATAAAACATGGCACACAGCAATGAGGAAAAGTAAGCTCTTCTTGGTTCAGCCAGCTGGACAAAACTTTGAACTCATGGAATTCTCCCTTTGGAGAAATGCTTGTATCCTAAGATATGGATTTGTATCTTTCTACTTTTAGGCACGTGGTGATCAATTTTAAATGGGGGGAAATGCTTTTATGCTGTCAAAAGCATCAGCTCAGTCTGTGCTCATGGCATTCACATTTTGAAAACACACACTCAGTAATGCTGCACCTCTCAGGAGGGAAGAAATATTCCATTGAAACCTGTAAAACTACTGCCACCATATTTTGATTTTTGACTCCAAGAAATAACTACTTCATTACCACACTTCATAGAATCATTAAGGCCAGAAAAGACCTCCAAGGTGTTCAAGTCCTACCTTCATCTGAGCCCCACCATGCACATTAAACCATATAATGAAGATTCCTGTAAATGTGGTTGCAGCCCTACATCAAAAAGTAACCACACATATTTACAGCAACTACATTGAAACAACTGAGGGCCTGTTTTATCTTTTGGAAGCCTGCAGTTTTGATCTGGTTTTTTCTTGTAGAAAAATGTTTACAGCGTGAGCATTTCTATACACCAGATTGTTCCATAAACATTCCAGGGTGGTGCTGCTTGTCTGTGTAAGTGAAAACAGCTTTTCAACTCAACTAGGTCAAGTCTCTAACAAATAAACTGATAATTATAATGTGCATCACTTGGAAATAATAAAAAAAAAGTGGTTTGGACTGGGGGTGTGGGGCGGGTGTGTGCTGTAGGGAGAATGAAACCCAACTGAAGCTTTCTGTCTCTTTCAATCAACCACAATAATAAAATAAACCACAACATTCGGGACCAGCCTCTTTTCTATTCTGTTTCAATCCCTTCTACCATTTCTGGCAGGAGAAGAAAGTCAGCTGCAAAAGGATTTAGTTAAGCAGAATAAACTGGCAAGGAGCCACTGCTGAAAGCCCCTCAGCTGAGGGCAGCCCTGAGCTTTTGTGTGTTGGAAAAGGAGCTGTGGAATACAGAGTGGCCTGACCCTGCTCTGAGCCCACCCCTAAGTCTCAGCTGCACCTTTCACCCTCATGCCACCTCTCTGTGCTGTGCCCACAGGTGTAGGAATGCCCAGCATTACAGATTTTTCTTTGGACTGCAAGGGAATGCTCAGCAATATCGTTTCTCAGGAATATGGATTGTGCTTTAGCCAGCTTTAATCCTCAGTTGAATTTTTCCTATTCCAGCGACCAACCTTTCTTATGGACACAAGATCTCAGCATATAAATTGATTTTTTACAAAAGTAACCTTCAGCTGCAAGAAGTGAGTTGTGTGTTTTGGAGGCAGACCAAATACTGGAATAGAGGTGCCCAGGTCAAGAAAGAGATGTGATAAATGCTACTGACTCACTGTAGGAATTCAAGGATGACAAAATACAGAGAAAAAGAGGTTGCTGCTACGTGTGTTCATATCACAGGGCATGAAAACCTGTAATCCTTCCTTTCTGATTCAGAGTTCTGCAAATATTTGCCCTAGCTGGAGCAGTCAATATTGGGATCACTTGGTTAGACATCTGCTCAGAAAAGGCCCAAAACTGTAAGACATCTATTCCCCAGAAGACATGACAGCACTTCTGGCACCTTTTGATAGTCTTTTAATTCTACACAGCTGATATTTAATCATAGTGTAGCAGCAACAGCAAACTTGGGCATTGAAATGTCCTTTCAAAGGAAACTTGTTCTAAATTTGTGTTTTCACTACCCTTCAGTCTTGGTGAATAATGGGACTTATGTAATTAATTAATTGTGTGTCCCCTTTTCATGTAGACAGAAATTTTCTTGCTAGCTGGCAATTCACAGAGAAGTATTACACACACACATTTTTGTTTATTTCAATAGCCTAGCATCAGATTTCAAAATCTATGATGCTCCAGGAAAAACTATGAAGGAAATATTAATACAAGGGGGAAAATGTTCAAATTATTTGCCTCTGTACAGCCTTCCATAAAGTTGGCTCCTGTCAGGGATCTTATCTCTTCTGCCAGAGTTCCTCTCCTGTTTTCCCTTTCTTCTGAGCAAGTGAATGGTAATATTTAGCCCTATACTTGAAAAACCAAAGCTTTAGAATAACTGTTGTTCAGCCCACTTTTTGGGACTTAAGTGACCCAACATGACAACGACATTAGTGGCACTTAGTGTTGGAGTTCCTGTTTCACAGTGGAAGGGAAATTGGAATGAAAAAGTGATAGAAATCAAAGTGATGAAATTCCAAATTCTGTCCAAATTCTGAAATTCAGATTCTGTCAAAGAGTTCCTGTCAATGCAAACTTCAAATATTAATTTAAAAGAAAAAAAAGTGACTTATGTGTCTTTCCTCAACCATCTCAAGAACCAGGCCTTCCACATTCCCTGTTGCCTTATGAGATGGAGTTATTTTGTCTTTTTATTTTGGGGGGTTTTAGCTAGTTTTAGCAGTAAACAATTCCGTATATATCAAGTATAATAGTGCCAGTCCCTTTGTAAGTCCTTCCTAGTAGTAGCCTATTTGCCAGAGTTATACAAGTCTGTCTGTATTAAAGACTGAGAGATGTTGCAGTAATAGGCACACTTTTAATTTCTATCATCAACAGAACACTTAGATTTAAACTATTCAGAGGTTTAGCTGGGCATTCCTTAAGACTGCTTAAGTTGGAGTAGTGGCAGTAGCTGCAGAGAGAATGCTAGAGTGCAAAAAGAGAATTTTGGGGACTAATTCTTCATTTTTGTGCCCCTTCATAAGGCAAAAACATGAAAACAAGACTAGTAGTTGTTAAAGTAACTCTGTCAGTGAACACAGACTCAGCCTGAAACAGGAGGCTCCTGCTAATGGGAGAACAACCTATTTATCCAGGATAGCTGATCAGCTGGTTTCTGCATGGAACAATGCACAACTCTGAAGCTCAGTATTTTTACAATGTACTTTTCCCTTTCTTCAAAAGAAAGAAAGGAAGGCAGCTTCATTCAGACAAGTAATTCTCTGAAGACATATGACATCTTTAGAGTTTTACCTTCAAGGTCTTAACAACTTTTTGATTCTGAGATCATACTGTGTATAGAAGGTTAATTCAGTGACACTAGAACAAGAATGGAAAGTGGCAAACTCAGAAATACACTTGAGATAAGACTTGACATGCTTTAATGGAGAAAGATATGCTATTCTTGAAAACCCTGTTGCTTTTACAGGATTTTCCTTTGCTTTTCAGAAGAATTTGTTGTTGAAGTCTCACCTTCAGAACTCGAACAAGAATACAAAATAGCCATATCTATATACAGACCTGAACTAATATTTCTCCCTCTTAATAAGGTACTTGTACTTGAGATGCTGAATAACAACAAATACAAAATTATTTGTTAAGCATCGCTCTCTAAAATCATCAAGCCTGTAAGGAAATCAGGAAAAACCCAAAGAGGCTATAAAATTAATGAGGTAGTAAGTTGGAAAATCATGGTGGATACTTTTTAGAAGCAGAGCAAGATGAATTTTTTTTGGGTTTCAAGGTACATCTATTTCCAAAATGGTGAGCTCATGAAGCACAGACTTTGTATCATGGATGTTCAGTTGTTGACACAGCAACACAAGGTAAAGATGTGGAAATTCCTAAACAAAAATCTCCCATAGTACTCACAATCAAAACCAGCAGTTTAAACTGATGGTTGCCAGCCCTGAAGCACACAAACTGGGCTGAATTACCTGTGAAAATGCATGCAATCATATCACTGTCTTTGGAACTAACTCTGACTCAGTGGACCAACCTCACCACTAATTGAGCAAAAAATGATTACAATAATTGGGTTCTGAGCTTGCAGCAGAGTAAATCTGTACTGGATTGTCACCAGGTGACTTTGTGTCTGAGCAGAGTCACAAAACCTACTAAAAAGTCATTCAGTAATAAGCATAATCAAAACCTGGGGAGAGCCTTTAATTTTATCTTTTTCTCAAGCTTTCAGGCAAGTTTTCTTTAGCAAAGAAGCCAAGGATTATTTCATTAAAATAATCCTTGTCCATTCCACCAGTTACATTTTTTTTCTTCTTGGAATGAATGAAATCTGCTGTCTCCAATTCATTACCATTTGGACTATTTTCAATCTGGAAATGTCCTTCTGACAAAAACAATATAAATCCTGCTGGGACCAACATATTGATGTACCCAACCTTGTGACGTCAGCAGCAGCTTTCAAGATATGCCCAATTTTACATGTTTCCTAAGTTACACCTGGGTCAGTCATTAATTAGGAGCTCATTGCCAATGATTTTCCAAAGCACGATTAGGTACTTCAGACACACCAGCAGCACCCATCACCCCCAGGGCAAGAGAACAGGCTTTGTTGTACCAAAAAGTGTAACATAATCAAGTGTTCATGGCCCCAGCATCAGTTTGAAGCCTGGCTCTGCTGGAATCAGGTGCACTGCTAAAAGAAAATTTGGAGAATAGGACACAGCTATCTAGGAGAACATTTATCAGCATGGTCTCAATGGAGAGCTTCTCCCCGCTACTTTCCTCCCACAAATAAAATTTGTGAAGAGATTATAAAACCCCAGTGTGAATCACTTCTGGGAACAAGCAGACTCCAGGTAATTCAGCAGAGTATTCCAGCGCTGTTTCTTGCCCTGTCAGGGGATGACAATGGCAATCAAAACTAATCATACCTCATTAGCTGTCCCCAGCAGTTTAAGCAGTGTAAGACCACAGCTGCAGCTGAGCAGCCCCAAGGACCCAATAGTACACCCCAGCCCCCATCAGGAGCTGAGTTAAACCCTGCAAGAGGACAGTTGTCTTCTAGTCCTAAAGCCAATCCTAAAATGCTGGGGAATGCACCTAAAAGCAAGTGTTTCCTTTCCAGAGAGAAAACAACTCCAAATGAATGTAATTTGAGCAAGTCTGGAATCCACATAGATTCTTGGAAAGCAAATGGTGTCCAGTCTATACCATATTTACTTTTTATATCTTGTATTGTATTATTTATATTTGTATTATTTGTATAATTTTTTGTGTTTACTTTTTATATGTTGTCAATACCTTCATCTTGCTTGTAATCCAAACCAGGACAGTTTTCCCACACAAATCCATGTATTGATCTTCCTCACTTCTCCTGAAGCTTTATGCAACCACGAGCACACTCAATATATATCTGTTTAATGCTCAAAGAGAAGCTGGTGTATATTCCATATATTTTGAATCAGATGGTCTTCATAAGGCATCCAGCTGGATGTTTCAAAAATAAAGGACAAGTTTTCCACAGCTCTTTCATCATTGTAGGAGACACGTGTCTCTCTGTACTGAGTTTGCCTGGGATGGAGTTAATTTTCTTTGTTATAGCTTTTATGGGGCTGTGTTAGGATATGTGATAAAAACAGTGTTGATATCACAGGCTTAAGTTTTTGTAGAAAGCTGGTAGACACTTCCTGATGCTTTTTTTTTCACTGCCATCAAATATATAACACTTACACTACATGTCTCAGTAGGGTTTTGATTTCAATAACATATGTATTTGTAGGTGAGAGAGACACCTATGAAATATATATTCATTATTCATGATGAGCTTGGGTATCAGAATCTAGCTCTTAGCAGAAATTTCTGGGGTGGTGCACAGAAAAAAGAAGAATTATGGATGTGTGCTGCTGATAGAGAATAAACTCTTGTTGTTTCATTGCTTGCATGCACAACCTTTGGCTTTTTTGTGAGTAAACTGACTTTTCCTGACCTATGAGGTTTTTCCTTAACTTCCCCAGGGCACAAAGAAAAACTGATGGATGTGTAATTTCCTCAATCCTCCTTTAAGCCCTTCTTGTAGATAGGGGTGACATTAACTCTCTTCCAGTCTTCTGGGACAGCCCCTGACCTCCACAACTCCTCAAAGATTATGGGGTGCAGCCTCACAATTACATCAGCCAACTCTTTTTAACATCCTCAGGGTCTGTAAGGGCCAAGCTCCTCAGTAGCTCACACACAGCTCTTCCTTCCCTGATGGGTCTGTTTGCATGACCCTGGATTGGTGTTCCCAAAAACTGGGTCCAGCAGGTGAAGGATGTGTTGAGAACCTCCATCTTTTCAGCTTTGTTGGTTGCACTTCTCCTGTTAAACTGCAGGCTCGTATTTTTCTTCTGTTTCTGCTTATGGTTTCAACACTTGATGGACTTTTTCTTGTTGTTTTTTAACATCTCTGGCCAATGTCAGTTTGAGATAAGATTTTTGTTTTTCTAACTGCAGGCCTGCACACCTTGGCGTCGTCTACTGCCACATGTTCACAAATATTTTTATTTGCATATTAATGCTATAGCACAGAATACTTCCAAGTCATCATACCCTCTAGAAGCTCATTATTTACTTCAGAATTACCACAGCCCTGGTCACAACCTCTAACAGAAACTTAAACCAAACAGTGGCTTGTCTAAAACTGGTTTGTTTTGCAATTTTTTAAATAAGCCAAAACTAAAATACAAGCTATGTTGAAATGAAAATAATTATTCATTTTAGGAATATTTCTGTGACAGTTACAACTTTTCCATGTTGTCCTTGAAGTTATGGAAGTGATTTGGAAATTTGGATGCATCAATAATTTTGGTTTTAAGATAGCTTTTGTCCCAAAGGGTTGTGTATGAATATTTTATCCCAGATTATTTTATGACTGTGTGAATTCACCATTTAAGCTCCAGTTATCTGACAAAGCAGTGTGACTCATTTTCTGTTTGCCTTTTCAGGTGTTTAATTCAGAACTGTTAGGAGAGCATGTCCATCCCTCATTATCCTTGGAAAATGGCAAACCTGATGAAACAGAAATGACACCAAAAAGAATGATTCCTCTCCTTCATCTTTAATTGCAGATTTGTATGGACTCATGCAACTCTAACTTACCTAAGGGCTTGGGTTGCTGATCTTGTTGTTATTTTAGTTCAGATTTTTTGAATTATTATTGTGGAAAAAATAAAAAAGAATTCTTAATCTCTGTATTGGTAATGAACAATTTGTGTGCAACTTGCACTATCAGAATTTAATTTAGGTATCCTTACTGAGCTAAAGCTTGGTCAGCATTCCTACACATACAAGTCTATTTCCATTTCTGTTATCCTACTGCTCTAAACTAACCATTTTCCTCAAGCATATAATGATGTAGAAGCACCCAAATATTCAGGTAAGAATTATTCCTAGCAAGCAATGATGCAAAACTATCCTTAAATAAAACTGCTTTTATGGCCTGCAAAACTACAGAGCATTTTGTGAATTTAAATGGGCTGTTTGCATACTCTTCAAATGAACATATTTAAATCAGGTGGTTGCCGGCAAGGCACAGTGCACAATTTAAAACAGGGATATGCATCCTACTTGGAGAGGTTCATGGGATTCCCTGTCCAGTGTGAGTTCCTGCCACTGCTTTAAAGGCTCTAAATATCCTCGCTGAACTGAAGAAAAGGTATCATGGAAGTAAAGCATCAAGTTCAATGTATGGCCTATGGCAGCTCAGTATTTTAATCCCCAGAGAGTTTTTATGTGACCTTTGTGCTTCACTGCAGCCATCTAAGAAACAGGGATGATAAATGTGTCTTTTTCCCACTCCCTTTTAACTTCCTGTTTTATTACTTAAATATACATATTTTTATATATAAAATCTATCTATATGCTTTCTCTACACAGGTCAATGTTCCTTCTCAACATATGTGAAGTTTTTTGGCAGCTCTCACAGCTGTGCTGTCTGTAAAAATCCCTCACTTCATAAGATGAGAAATGCTGTGGGTCAATCAAAATGCTTTCCTTATATTTTTTCTGTTATTATTGACCCACATGATTTTCTCCTCCTTTTCCTCTTGGCTGCCAATGTGAGCTACTCCTCCTTAACCCACTCTAAAGAATTTTTCTTCCCTGAGCACAAGAAGAGCCTGTGGTGTAGAGCAAAAGACTTTTTAGAAAGTTAAACTATAGGAAACACCTGAAAGCAAAGTAAAAAATAGAGTGTATTGATTCAAGGGAAATTATCAGATGGATTGAAATGCTCCTCTTCTGCTCTGTTAAAATGACATCTTTAAGGAAGCCACCTTGATCTCTCATGGGCTGCAAAGGAGCAGACATCACGAGAACACACATTCCCAGGAAATATAGGAAATTTCTCAAGTGCCTTCCTTTAGGTATGAGCTCACAGGGCCTTTTGATCACTCGTTAGGATCTTGTTTCATCCATTCAGCTCACTGATCTTGCTGGATTTGTTGAGCTTTTCATGACTTTCCCCCTCTGCAGGCTGCCCATCCATTGCATTTCCCCACGGAACTCTGCCAGTGAGGTCTGGCTAACTATCTGCTGGTACTACAAGCTAATAAATCTTTCCAGGAGTACAGGCAGCCCAAAGAATGCTCTGAATTTAAACTCTGCTTTATGTCCTTGGCTCAGCAGAAAAATTCCCTCTCTGAGAACAAAAGCTCCGGCTCTTAAGTAGAGCAGAAAATTCTTGAAGTGGCAAAATATTCCCTAAGTCTGGGCTGAAGTTTAACTCTGGATAACCAGTCAGAGCTGGGCACTGTCTGAGAAGCCAAACCTTAACTGGCCTGGCTTTTACTTCAGACTTGGAAAACTGATCTAATTGCCTATTTCCCTTCCCTGAGTGAAACTCCTTGCTGTTTCCAGTGAGATTCCATATCAGTTCACTGCAGAACTCATTCAAATTGCTTGAAAGTTAGAAATCAATAAAATAAAGTGTCAGAGAATAAAAACCCATCAAGAAAGGAGAAACTCATTTCTGAACTCATTTTTCCCCCCACAATCTCTTTGGTAGAAAAGTGGTTTTGGTAGATTTGGAAAGATTTTCTTGTAAGTGTCTTTCCTCCTTTAGATGTGGATCATGCTGGAGCATCAAATAAAGGATATATTTTTCCCTCCTAGTAAACACTGCTGGTTTTTCTTGCTTATTGGGAGAATTTAGAACACAGTAGAGAAAGAGAGTCTGAAATTTATCACAAGGAGACTTCTCCAATGTACTGAAGAGTCATGGCTCAAAGAAATAAAATCATCATGCCAATATTATATGTATTATTTTAACATTCAAATGGATTTAATGTGTTTTGCCTGTATGAGGATTTCGGATGGCCATGAAATATGATTTCTTTCTGTGCTAGGCTTTCTAAAGCCCAGAGTTCTTACACTCTCTGACATATATTATCCTTTCTGTTGATGAAATATGAGATTTACAATAAGCTCTATGTCTAACATTGTTCTTCACACTTTGATGAATGTTACACTTATCCCTAAATTTATGAGCAAATGAAAAACTTTTACAGCTATGGAATAGAAAACAGAAAATAGTTTTCTCATTTTAATAACTTTAATTAAATTTTTCTATGTACTGTAATTTTAACACTCACAAACAGGAATAGATACACCAGCAAGTAATAAATCAGCCTTGCCATTCCTCTGTTATTTCCCACCATGAGTGAATGTTACAGATTTATGTTCCAGTAATTCATCACTCTCCATCCATTATCCTGTGAATAATTTGCTGTGTTTATAATAAGAGATTCTAAAACTCATTATATTTAAACCCTCAGAAAGTAGAAAGTGCATAAATTTGACTGTTAAAAAAAAATAAGAAAATAAAAATTCCTGAATATGAAATCAGTAAAATACAGGTCCAAATTTACAATTTTTTTAATTTAAGGGGTGATAAAACAGTAATTACCTGCTGCAGCTGAGCAGGGGATGGAGGGTAAAGCCTCTGTCATGACAACTAGAAGTATATTAAGAAGCAAAGATCAGCTCAAAACTACAAGCCCAGTCTCCTCATGGCTGTAGCCTCACTTTCATTAAATTAAATACATTACTTCATTTGGTGTATTTTTGTTATGTGAAAACCTAATCAGCTTTGCTATCCAAGATCTTTACAATCTTTTATCTGTCTCTTATTGAGTTTTATTTAATCTATCTCATAGCATGACTCTGGTGATCAGCCAAAGGTTGGACAAGATGATCTTAGAGCTCTTTTCCAACTATCATGGTGCTGTGATTCATGTCTCATATTGCACTGAATGTTTGGATTTTGTCACAATCTAATTTTTATAACATAAGAACTCTGAAACCATTGAAATGGGAAACATATGCTGGAATAAATACCCAAATGGGAAACTTTAAAACCCTGCACAAGGGCTTGGAGCTGTGTCAGGGGAGGTTTGGGTGGGTATTAGGAAAAGGTCCTTCCCCCAGAGGATGCTCAGGCACTGGAAGAGTGACTTTTCCCAAGTTCAGACCTTTCATACCTTAAATCCGAGTTCCCCTTTTCTTTCAGCTAGGTGTAAATAAATTGTAGTTTTCCTTCCTGTTGCAGTTGTGAAAAGAATCAATCAAACACAAAACTCAAGCAGTCTATTCAAACTACGTGCTGGGAAGCAAATCATCACCTGGTGGAGCTTGCTTTGTAACCCAAAATTCCACACTGGGCTTGCTTTGAGCATTGAGGATGGTAGAGGCACTTGAGAAACAGCAATTTTCCTCAGAGATGTGTTTCCTTTTGATGAAAACCTTGAAATGGCAGTGTCACAGCTGCAAATGTGTTTTACTAAGGATAGATTGCTTTAAATTTCATGCAGATAAATATCACGTAATGCCACCATTCCAAACCAAGGATTCTAACAGTGGGGCACCACATTGCTGCCATGTGCTCAGACCCTTCACTTCCTCTCCTGAGGTGGGAATTGAGAGGGAATGAAAAAACAGACACTCAGAATCTCAGATGAAAAAGGATATGGCCAAAATAATAAGCATAAAATAAAATACACAAATTTGAAAAATAAATTCTATTAAAGGGGGGGAAAGTTGATTACCACAGTACAAAACTCATTAATCTGGTAAAGCAGAAACTATTTTACACATTAATTCTGAATCCTACTTCCAAATGACCAGTGATGGGTGGAGAAGTTACAGAAGAAGAGATCCTGAAGCTTACCCAGGCCACCTGAGAGTTCCCTGTCTGAGACACCTGCTGGGGACACGACCTCTGAACAAACACAGGTCCAGCAAGTGGCAACACTGGCTTTACACTGATTTTCACAATATTGTTTTTATTTCTGCCATAAGGTCAATTTACATTTCTCTGCGTTATAAAAAAAAAATTTAAATTGAAGGATTTTACAAGACTTGGGAACAATTTTGAGTGTGAAAACCTAAGGGGAGGTCATCAAGACATTACACATTTGCCACCACATTTGTAATGAAAGCTTAATGCTAAATTCATCACACCTTCCTTTTCAGGTATGACTGGCACTGTGGATAATCCATGAATGAAAGACTGAGGAAAATTAAGCCCCTGATATGCAGTCTACAAAAAATGGGGGAAAAAATATTCCTACCAAAAAAACCCAACAAACAAACAAAAAAAACACCATACTCAATTGTTAAACTCTTGCAGAGCATTTGTGGCTTCACTTTTGTTTTCCTGAAAAAAAAAAAAAAAACCAAAACAAAATCCACAACATTTTGTTATGAACAGGTGCTGATTGGATCAGTAGGATCACCGAAATCTCAGGACATCTCTAGTCCAACTCCTGCCCAAAGCAGGAGCAGCTCTGAGGTCAGAGCAGATTGCTCAGAACTTTATTCAGCTGCGTGGTAAAAACCACCAAATTACAGATTTATCTGCTTTGATTCTAGAATTATTGTAGGGCTATGAAGGAAAGCAATTCTTCCAGACAGATTTCCAGTCACAAGATGTATACAATTAAAATATTATATAAAATAATATTTTATATGCATATAACATATATATTATATTATATTATATTGTTATATCATAGAATATTATATCATAGAATATTGTATTTACATACTACATATGAGTGTGTAAATTAATTCAATGAGCCATGTCTAAGCAACTCAGTGTGTTTCAGGGTGTCAAATCTGGCTCTCAAGAAGACCCAGAGACATCAACACAATAATTTAAATTCTATCAAGTGAAAAGTGTATATAAAGCAAGAAATCATTTCCAAATGAGTGCATAAAACAGAATAATTATTTGCAACAGAGAGTGGTCAACAAGACACTTGCAGTGTTTGGAACTAGACACCTATGAGCTGAATTTATAAAATAATGATGTTGTAAGAGCAGATCAGCTGCTCTAGGAAAAATAAATATTTAGGGCAAAAAAGGGATTGTGAGAACTTCAGCTCTGCTAAGGATATTTACTGTTCATGCAGGCTGGAGGTAAAATGATAGGAATGTCCTCTAAAAATTGTTTAACAGCAGTAAATGTCCAGAGAAGATATGTTGCTAGAAATAATTAGAAGTGTTCATGGTAAGTACAGGAAATAGTACAGAAAAGTGAGCCATGGTGAACCTGCAATGCTTCCCTCAAACAGGTGGAAGTTACCTACTGGGGAGTTTAGTGTTTATTCATTTATCAAAACTGACATTATCTTAAAAAGTGATAAGGAGCTAGCACAGGACCTGTTCCTGAAATAAAACCCTGCCATCAATGCTGCCTGTGAAAAACTCCTTTGTTTTCTGCAGCACAGGCAAAGTATGTGCAGAAACAGAAAATGAATATAAATTACATGAGATTAATGTCAGCTTGCTGAAAATCCCCCTTTTTGTCGCTTTATGGTACAAGTAGATGGGGTGCTGCTTTATACCCTGAAAGTAGCTAAATTCTTCTTCTCTTCCTTATGCTTGCATTTCACAGAATTGCAAAATTGTGAAGGTTGGAAAATCAAGCCAGCACCACCAAATTCACCACTAAACCATGGCCTCAAGTGCCACAAACACACAATTTTTCAACCCCCCTGCCCTGGGCAGCCCAATGCCTGACCACCCTCTCTGTGAGGAAATTTTCCCTAATGTCTGATCTAAACCTTCTCTGACACAACTTAAGGCCGTTTCCTCTTTTCCTGACAATTTGCTACTGGACGACTTTTCATTGTTTATTATTTCACCATTAAGAGTACCCTGTCAGTCCAGCCTGTGCAAGCACACCCTGTGATATTGTTCAGATTTAGAAAGGGATGTTAGTTGCACTTGCCAAAAAGGCCAGAATCCCTGCAATGTTCCAATTCATCCTGAAAATTAATGATATCTTCCAGCAGGAGCCTGAGCAGTTGCTTGAGCCCAAGCCTGCCTGAGACTGAGCTCTGTTGATCTCTTCTTCCTCTGAACGATCCCAAGGGACCAAACTCCTGCTCCTAATGACCAGCCAAAGATTTAAGAAATTGATTAATAATATCAGGCCCCCCAACTTTTAAAATACACAAAACTCAAAGCAACTGGAAAAGGTAAAAAAAAAAATAATAATTAATTTATGCATTGTTTTCTATCTAGCTTCCTAACTTTAATTTCACCAGATCAACAGTTATACATTGATACACTGAGTCCTAGCCCTTCAGAAAGAGCCTTTAATAATATTCATTCAAAAAATAGCATCAGTTTTAATTTTTTTTTTACTAGAATCGTGTAGGAAACTTATTTAATAATATGCATTCAAAAAATAGCATCAGTTTTAATTTTTTTTTTACTAGAATCGTGATATAGCTGTAAGTACTCTGGACCTTCAAAATAAAACAAGGCAGACTTTAGTAAAAGCAAACATTTAAATCTATCTCAAAAAATAATGAGAAAAAAATCCTTAGAATTAACTCATAATTAATATTTAAAATTTTGTAAAAGCAAACATTTAAATCTACCTCAAAAATAATGAGAAAAAAAAATCCTTAGAATTAACTCATAATTTATATTTAGAATTTCGAATTTTTAGAATCTTCAAATAAAATATCTAAAATGTGCTTAACATATCATTGGAGATCTAAAGGCAAACCAAACAAATTTGTAACCAACCAAGATGCAGAGAAGTTTATAAGAAAGTTCTCTTTCCAAAAACAAAATAATTAGTCAAGAAATGTTGGAGTTCAATAGAGCCAACCACAAAGTACAGATATAAAGCCTTGTCACTATATTGTAAGTACTGTGTTTGTCTCATGGACAATTTAAATGCATTTAAGAAGGATTTCTGCATTAATGAGCACCCCTCTAAAGTTTCTGTTTCCACCTCAGTGCACAGAGATGAGCTGCACAGGCAGAAATCTCAGTGCCAGAACTGATCACCCCACTGGAGGCTTCAGACAGCAATCCACAAACTGGAGGGAAGAAAACCTTCCAAAATTAGTCAGATGGTTCTCCCTGACCAAGGCACAGCACTTTAGCAGAAAAGTATAAACTTCTCAGAAGGAAAGAATATTTGTCACTAAAGGTTTTACTGATAAAAACATTCGTGACTTTATTCTGCCCCTGCAGAACCCTGCACACACAATTCACTCCAGCAGCATGCCCAGACTCTGAGGCATTCAGGTGCTGCTGCAATGCAGGCTCCAGAGGCTGAGCCCAGCCTTAATGAGCCCATCAAACATCACCTGAATGCAGAGTGCTACAGGACAGCCTAACAGCCTGGCACAGGAGAGTTTCTGCTACAGAGCATGATTCAGATGTCTGGCAGCAGAGGAACTGATGCGTCACCACTTCCCACCCTTCTTCCCCCAAAACCACACTGCATTTCCAAATAGATTTCCATTTTTGGTGTGTTCTACTGGACCTGAAGGCCCGTGAACAGAAATACAGAATCACAGAATGTCAGAATGGTTTGGGCTGGGAGGGACCTCACAGCCCATCCAGTGCCACCCCTGCCATGGGCAGGGACATTTCCACTTTCCCAGGTTGCTCCAAGCCCCTTCCAACGTGGCCTTGGGCACTGCCAGGGATCCAGGGGCAGCCACAGCTTCTCTGGGCACCCTGTGCCAGGGCCTGCCCACCCTCACAGGAAAAGATTTCTAAGATATCTTATCTAAATCTAAATATATTACTGTAATTAGTTAAAAAAAAATGCCAGCACTAGCTCTTCACTTCCAAAGGTGTAACCCAGATAATTTTCAAAGCCTTTCAGCACTGAAAAAAGGAGGTGTCCTTCATTCTGGATAAATTTCAGGCTACATTATATGCTGTATAGGAAGGTATCTGCTATGGTTTCAGAATGTCTTTACATTGCAGGAGTTTGTTATTAAGGTCATAAAAACTGTGGAAACACATGTTCATCCAATGATGTAGCCCCAAAAATTATCACACACCCTAACTTTGCTTTTATCAACACTATTTGATTTGCAATAGTGTTGATATTGGATAGCAAAGATTAGTTTTCAAATAACTTAATTTCTTTTCTGAAAATGAGAATTGCTTCATTAAAGAGAATATAATTAAAATATCATTATTTTCAATAACATCGACTTTTTCTGACTTTTTTCATGTTTTTTTTCTAAATGGTAATCTCTTTCCAAATGAGAAAATCTGTATAACAAAAAAACACAACAACAAGAATCCTTTGAATTTCTATTGTCATGAAACAAATTGTTTTCTCTTATCTGCACATTTAAAATAATATTATAACTTTGCTTTTTTGGTGTTAAATACTCCAGTTCTATAAAATCACCCATAAGTTACTAAAGGGAGAGAGACTAAACCATAAAAATAGCAGAGATCTAACAGAGGATGAAGAAATTAAATGCATAATGCAACTAAATTAAAAAAAAAAAAAACATGAAACAGCCCTTCCAGGGCTGCATTTCACATCTCTATCGTCCACTCTTCAGTAATCTCTTTGTTTTATGCTACCTGGAGCACATTTTGGAAGGTATATTATAGCTGGAAATTGAACCTTTTCTGTAGCCTTCTCATACCTAAACAAATTTCCATTATAAAGAGCTGTCCCTGCAATCATATGGTTTTGTCACAGCTGTAACTTGTCCTACAGCAGAATACAATGTCATTTACACTGTCCAATACAATATCTGGTGATTTTACTGGAATTGTGGAGAGGAAAAAGATGTGTTTTCTGTCTTTTTTTCAATGTAGGTAAATAAAAATCAGTTTTAAAATGAAATCCACATGCACAGATATATAGGCATTATCTTCTTAAAATAAAACAACATTGCAAGACTAAACTTACAAAACCTGTACACAACTTTATTCAAATAAAGGACATTGCTGTGCACATTTCTTCAATATTTCAATTCATTCAGTCTCATCAAAATACTTTTAGCCAATAAGCCAAAGTTACTCATTTGCCTAAAGACAAATCCCATGTTAACTGAAATATTTTAGGATCCCAAAAATTAATTCTGATAATCCCCTCAGGAAGGTGACAAGCACAGCCCGCATTTCAGAGCAGATTATTGGCTGTCATGCATGCATTTCTTGCTTTCTGTGGTCCTCTTTAACCTGAATTGTGAGATACACTGCACACACTGGAGATGCTACAGTGACACCCAACATACTTCATGTATCTATGTACTTTGATATCTGTGTTGATATTAAAAGGAAAACAAAAACCAAATCTTCTTCTGCTCTGTTAATATGAAATATAAAAAGATTTCTTTTCCCATTCTGTATTAGGCACAATTTAACCTTATAACCTTCTTATGTATTATTTTTTTCTATTAATCTATACTATAAAGTAAATAATTTTTATTCTTTCTTAACAAAAGCAGCATTTTTTTAAATCTAATTCTCCAGTTACTAGAGGTGGAGGGAACCATCCATTATTGCCTAGTCTTGGCTCAAGTTAATTTAATAACTAACAGAGACAGTGATGATGTTATTATGGGATGGTACATTGAAATGTGAGGAAAAGAGCCAAAGAGAAAAACAGAACATCTTGATAAAGACACCATGGTTTTGGTTCAGGAAGGATACTATTTAAAATTTGCACTGTTTGTGTTTTCTCAGCTGAGAATAAAGCAACTGAAGTAAGTAAATATTTTTACTTTGATTAATATGGAAAAAATTTTCATTTGTGTAGTGGCTTTTAAAATACAAAATAGCATTAAGGCTCAGAAAAACTTCGAGGTGAATATTGGCCCTGTGGCTGAATCACTTCATCCACCACTGGAGTGAAACTGCTGCTGAAATGAAATATGAAAATGTTTCAGTTCATGGCAGCCCCGTCAGGCACGGGAAAAGAACCAAAGAGCAGCTTCTCAGTGTAGAGCTGAAGGGAAAATAAATGTCACGAATGGAAAGGGAGCCAGGCTTTGGGGCTCCCACCCTTTCCTTTAACATTTCTGTGCCTTTTGGGTCGAGCAGTGTTAAAGGAACCTTTTGGCCAAGACACTCAGACAGATTATGGGTCATATATCTTCCAGTCATCTGTGATTATTTCTATAGATGGATCTTTTCCAGCTATATAAACACTTTTTTCTCTCTCTAGTATAAGAAATACCTGTAGTGTTGACAACTATTACAGCATTACTATTAGTGCTGCTGATTTTTACTCCACCTTATGCAATTTGGTAGCTTTATTCATAAACCCACATTGAGTGGCTTACTGAATTATTTTCAATTCCTGCTGCCTCAGATATCAGTTCTCTTCAGAGCCTCTAGTCCACTGGAGAACAGCATTTTCTCACCAAGAAAAACAGTAAGTATTTCCTCTGCATTCCCAGGAGAGTCCTCCCTGCTGGCATGGGGAAGGAGAGGGTTGTCCACAGCCTCATTCTTCCCAGGAACAGCAGCTGGGACTGCCCAGGTGCTCAAATGTTTCCTTCATCTCCTATATTCCAGATTCTTCCATCCCAGCAGGTACACTGGAGTCTTTTGCACTCAAGTCCAGTGTGTCAGCTTATATTTTTTTTTCCTTAGTCTGAACACAGAGGGAACCCATTAAAACACGTTTTGTTTAAAGCCCTAAACGTGCTGGAGTGGTGGTAGTTTAAAGAAATGGCAGCTGCATGGCCCCAGGACTTTTTTCATCTGTCCTGCCACTGTGATGCAAATAGCATAAGTGCCTATAAAGACATGGCCCAGCTGGGCACGTTAAGAGCCATGAGCACTCATAAAGACCCAGTTCTATTACTGGCACCAAAGGCGAGGTCAATTTAGGAAACGCTGTCGCTGATTCACAACCTACTTCTTGCTCCTTGTTTTAATGAGAAAACACAGTGTGGCTAAAACTGGAAGTGAGACCTTGCAGTGCAGCTCACATTGCTTTTTCTAACAGTGTTTATATGGTTCCTGGCCATACTTGCTGAAAACGGGCTTTGACTTTTTATTATGTCCACTGTTCATTACCTATTTCCTAAACAAATATCTATTTTGACACCTGAAAGCTAAATAGTTTTAAAAGCCTAATCTGACATATTTCTATCCTGCAATCTAATCCCACAAAGGCACAGAGAAATGCATAAATACTTCTGAAAGATACAAAATCCGAGTGGCTTGGAGGACACTTCCAAATAGAGAGCATTTAATGAAGAATGCCCTGCTTTGAACTGTCAGGATGCCCTGAAGAATACAAGATTTTATATAGAAAAGTAGCAACTAAAGTTCTACCTTCCTTAGAAAATAAAATCATTGTATAATTGTTGATACTTTACAGCAGTGTATGTAAGAAAAAACTGGTTAAATCTTTAACAAGATTTTATATAGAAAAACAGCAACTAAAGCTCTACCTGCCTAGAAAATAAAATCATTATATAATTGTTGATACTTTACAGCAGTGTATGTAAGAAAAAACTGGTTAAATCTTTTGCCAAGGCTGATTCAGAGGCAGCTGAGTTCCAGTCAGCTGAATTCTACATCTCATACAGATTATTACTGTGGTTACACATCTCTCTATTTATATATTTCCTGGATTGCATTTCCTTGCTTTAATTACTGGTGATGAACAAGCCCTCAAACCAGAGGTACCCAGGTCATGAGAGGAGTTAGTAGGGAAGGTGTTAGGCCACTGTCAGGTCTAAGGAGATGACTGAAAAGGAGGGTCACAAAACCAGCTTTTGCATAAGACACCTGAAGCACATGTAATTATCCCATCTAAAGCAATTTGAGCAACCAAGAATAAACAAAAACAATTGTGGATGTGGAGAAGGGTTATGCTTCAATGGGCAAAGTCCTTGAATATTGCAGGCTGACATCATCTCCCAAGGAACTGCAAAACAAGTGCCTTTAGATGGATGTAAGAGGTTCTTAATGTTGGATGTGCCTGGCTAACCTCAGACATACTCGTGGGATTTTGGAAAAGGCAATATGGTGCAGAAGATTCAGAGAATTGGACATTCATGGAATCATAGAGGCAAGGAATTGTCACAGCTGAGATGGACAGGAATGACACACTGAGCAATGTATCAGAGGTTTTTTTTTTTTTATTGCTGCTTCTTCTCCTCTTTTACACATTCCTTAACCAAGTGTGTTTCTTGACAAAGCCTGCAATTAAATCATTGGTCATAAGAAAAAGCTCATCATATTTATTGGTGCAGAGTAATTTTGTGAACATATTTGGAAAGCATTTACAAAAATCATGAAGGCATGTATTAGTTTTGTTTCTCCAACTGCAAATATCCCTTGCTTATTTCTGTTCTCTTGGTTCCCATGCAAATGACCTTGTCTTCTTCATTTCCTTCATTTCATTTAACTTCCTTCCTTCCTTCCTTCCTTCCTTCCTTCCTTCCTTCCTTCCTTCCTTCCTTCCTTCCCTCCTACCTCAAACTTTTTGCTCACAGACCAGCTGTCAGTCCTCTCCAGAAGGAATTACTAAAGTTGGAAAAAACCCTTAATGCCTTACAACCCTTTCTGTGATTTTTTTCCCCCTAACAGCTAATCTAAACCTTTCCTGGTGGAGCTCGAGGCCATTCAAAGAACTGCTGCTGCCCTGGTACCAAGCTTCATCATTCCTTGCACAATAGAGGGGACTTGGAAACAGAATGAAAATAAAAAACAAGCTAATGAAAACTTACTGTAGCAAGAGTCATTAACTGCTTAAATAAATGCAGTTTCTAAGCTTATTACATTAGAACTAGTGTCACTTTTACTGACTTGAAAATGTGTGGAGCTGCTGCAAAGTGCTGCTGCAAAGCACTGCTGCATCCCCATAACAGATAAAGAGAGAGGGATTTTATAGGCTCACAATCGTGTTTACCAGGGCCTAGAAAAAGGAAAAAGAGCTGGTCAGATTAAAAAAAAAAAAAAATAAAAAAAAATGAATGTTTAGGGTAAAGAAAAGGAATCATCTGCTATGAAGAAAAGATATTTAAAGCTTGTTCAAATTCCTCTACTGCAAATGTCCTTATTCATCAGTTTGTTTCCATTTTTCATGGAAAGGTACTGATAATTACTCAAAGGTTCTCCAGCCTGGCAAAACCACATAGAACTTGTTTTCACTTATGAGACCGATTTTTTAAGCAATAAGGTTATACAACACTTTTCTTCCCTTCCCACTGTGGGGTCAGTTCTGCAAGACAAGAGATCTTTCCTTTAGCCCAGCATGTTTTGGAAAGAAACCAAAGGAATGAGATGGTTTGGTTATGGCTCTGCTCAGGGCTAAGGCTCCTCTTTCTCTTTACTGTATCCCACATGTGAACATTCCAGGAATGTTTTCCTCCTACAGTCTTCCAAAGGGCCTGGCTCAGAGCTCTCAGATAGAGCAGCAACTTTACCTGATAAGAAATCAACAAACTCCTGGAGGCACATGTGTGTTGTGTAATTCTCAGAAGGGGCAATAAATGGAATGGAAAAGTAATGGAAAAACAATGAATTTATTTGCAGTGGTGATGAGCTGCAAGGCTTACAGACATTAAAGTATATAACCTATTACACCATTTCTCAATTTCCACTGGAAAAAAAAAAAAAAAAAAGGAAAACATCCTATGAATTTCCTTGCTTGACTGGGGACAATTATCAGTGAGCTGTGACAGTACTTTGTAAAAGGCAATTTGAATATGCTTTTAATCATGACCTCATTGACAGGTGCAAAACTACTTTAAATGGAGGTGAGATGTCCAAGGCAAATGGTGTTTTATACTTTGAGTGAGCTTTATTGCTTTTTGCAGCACAGATTGGAAAGCAAGGGAAATCTAACGCCTGTAAACAGCTTTTCTTCTATTTAAAATCTGTATATTTTCATCTCAACACCCAGATAAAACATTAAGTTTAGCTAGAGGAGGACAGATATCAAATTCTAAAGCTTTAGAGGAAAAGAGAGTGTGAAAGGAAAGATGAAAAATATCTTAAAAGCTGGTTTCTGCAGAAAATATAAATATTACCAGTTGAACAGTGCAATTCATACACTTTAGTGATATATTAATTCCTCCCAGGTCAAGGGCTCCTTTAACATACCTGCTAATGTGTCATAAGGTAGTCTGAGTGAGGTTCAATATTTATGAAAGGTTGGAAATTGATGATGATTCAAAATCAAAATATTTTATCTATGAAATATTCTACTGAAAATTTACAGCTGACAGATCCTTGATTTGCTTTTTTCCTGCTAGAGCTAAACTTTCAACCCAGGCTGAAACTTGAAGCCCAACAAGAGCTGGCTAAGAAATAAAATCCTTTTTTTTTCTCACTCTTTGGTTTCTGTTTTTCAGCAAGAGTCCTGGATTACCTCTGGCTGGGATTCTTACCAGGACAAAAAGCCTTTTGGGAATTGAGATTGACTTTATACTCTTCCCTTGTACTCTCTTCTCCAGTTCCCCACAGCACCTCTCTCAGCAATGCCCTTGAAACACAGCAACTGGATCTAGAGGGGAAAGTCTGCATGTGGTGCCAAGCTTGCTCTTTTGATGATTTAGAATGATTTTTTAAGTAGTCTGTCACTTTCAAAAGTTCTAAATGAGCTAAATAAAATCAATAAATAGACAGTAAATTTATAATATTAAGAATAGGAGAAAAAAATAGAAATTAATTACATGTTTCTCTCTTAAATGCATTTCCTTGATCTGTCCTGCCACACATTTCAGTGCAAGTAGAGGAAATGGCCATGGTTTAACAGGCTATTTTCCCTGTGTTTTCTGTATCCCACCTCCAGCTGGGGTAGAGTGGATGGTTCACAGATGGGTGGATTAACATCTACAAAGCATCTGGCAGGGAATGCAAGCCTGTGAAGTATCCAGCTTCCCTGGAAGCTGAAGGCATTCAGCACTCAGCCGAGAAGGTTTAATTGTGCAGTGCTTTACCATGGAAGCAAATTTCTTCATTGCCCCGTTGGTTACCATCTTAAAAATTGAAATATGAGCATTCACAGCCTTGTCAAGTTTATGTTAGAAAACAGCAGTCATGGTTTCTCTTTGAAATATTCACATAGATATTTCTCCTTCTACTATCTTGTCACAGCATATTCCATGGATCTAGTTGTGCATTACCTCTTGTACTTTTACGTGTCCTGCCTTCTGTTTTTAGTAAAGATTCTGGAATCCAGGAAGTGTTCAAGGATGGGGTTTAGAGCACCCTGGTCTGGTGGAAGGTGTTAAGGGGTTAGAACAGGGCTTAAGCCCCCTTCCAAACCATTCTGCAATTCAACAAGAGGATTCTATGATTCTGCAAGAGAATTCTATGATTCTGCCAGAGGATTCTGTGACTTACACTGGAAGCATGTGGAATGATCCCATGAATTTGGCACTGCTTCCCCATTGAAGCAAGAAGGGCAGAAGGCTGATAGACAGGTGGAGCTGCACCTTGATGTGTGTGGGAAGTTTATGCAGCATTTTCCATGCTCATTTTCCTGCCTTCCTTATGGTTTTTGTCTTTCTGTCCAATGCAGAATCTCAGCACCAATGGTTTGGGGTGGAAGAGACCTTAAAGGCCATCCAGTTCCATCCCCTGCCATGGGTAAGGACACCTTTCACCAGACCAGCTTGTCAGGGTCCCATCCAATATGCCCTTGAACACTTCAAGAACAATTTAATCAGTTTTGGCAAGCTAACAGATAACAGTGAATATCAAAAGGCCACTCCCAGTGGACATATCACATTCTTCAACCTGGGAGAGCACTGCTGCTTTTCAGATGAAATATTATTTTCCCAAGAAATTGCTGGGTCACATTTTTTTAACCCTTCTTTACCCTTGTCTTCTCTCCTGCGTCTGCAATACCTTAAATACAGGACTAACTTAATGCCACAATTACCCTCTTGGAGGCAGAAAAAGGCACAAGACAGCAACAACACGAGTTTTGGCACAGCTTGTGCAAAACTACAGCTTTCATTTACAAATCCAGGAGATGGAACACATTTCTATCCAGTGAGATCGTTGTGTACCATATGAATGATATTCTGACTGAGAATAACATGCAAAATAAAAACGAACTGACATTTTGATATAACACAAGCAAATGCTTTGCTTTGGAAAAAATGCATGACCACTCCAGGATAAATTTCACATCAAAATTGTGGTTTAGTTGACTCATTTTAAAAGGAGATTTCTAAATCTATCACATCAAAACATGTGAATAACTCAGCCTGCATAAACTGTCATAATGCAATTTTATGATAATGTTGTGGAAAACCCATATAGCAGCTTTTAACCAGGATCAAGGGGCACATGAAAATATTTAGGTGCTTTCCACTATACCTTCTTGTAGTTGTTCAGTGTAGTTTTCTTTGTATTATCCAAGACTACTAGCAGGAAATTTCCTGGGGAAGAAAGACACCCCGCCTTCCACGTAAGGGTTTTTGATTTCTTTCTCTGTTCACAGTTGGTACCACTGTCAGCATTCCAAGGGTCATGTGGATTTCTGAGCACCATAAATGGCACTGGAAAGGTACTGAGTCCTCTTTTACTACACATCTGCTACCAAGCCCACAGGCAACCTGGCCTGCCTACTGAGTAACACTAGAAATTCAATTTTCACTTTTCATTTACAGGTTAAATCTTATACAGCTACAAATTAAATGAGACAGATGTGATCAGAGGGGGCTGTGAGGACACGTGCTCACCTAGCTGTGACTCCTCCATTTGGTTCAGGATTTAAACCCAGGAGTGTGGGTTGTGTGGGTTCAGGGAGTGAAGGTTTATTACTGCTTAGGGTGTGAGCTGTGATAAAAGGCCCTGGGAAAGTAGAAGCAGGGTCTGATCAATGGCAGCAAGGGAGTATTAGGCAAAATGTCTCTGGTGAGGCACAAATAGTTGCTCTGCCTGTGGCAGGATTTGTCCCGGGATACCACTGCAATATGGAGGGAAAAATGGGCAGGCTTTGATGATTTTGCTGTAGTAATGACACTGGCTGTGCTTGGTCCCATTACAGCTCTTCTGGAGGGAATTACCAGAAGGAGGGTGCTCCTTCCTCTATCCAAACATAAACAGCTTCACTTTCATCTTAGAGCACTCAGCTTTCTAAAGGCATTAGAGAAGTTTCCTAGCCAAAATCTCCTAAAGAAGCTGTGGTGCAGTGGGACAAGAGAGAAGATCCTCTAGTGGATTGCTAAAAGATAGGAAACAAATATAGGGGGAAAAAATGATGAGTTGTGCACATGGGAGAGGATTATTGCATCCCACATGGCTCTCTCTTGTTCAGCATATTCCTAAATCATCTGGAAAATGGTGTGAGTAATGAGGTGAAAATGTCAAAATTCAAAACTTTAAAAATGCAATAAAGACCTTCAGCTGAACTGAGTAATCCCTCAATGGATTTTTCGTTCACAAACCATTTTATATTTAAACTGCTCACTCCAGTATTTGAAGTCTATTTTTAACATGGGAGAATATTTCTTCCCCAGATCCATTTCTTCACACTTACTAGGTTTGCTGAAGAAACAGTCAGATTTTGATGGCGATTACAAAAGCCACTTGCCAAACTTCTCCACCTTCCTGAATAACTACCTTTGTGTCTTACCTCTTATTCACATTTTTTCCCTTTCACTGGCTGTCTCCAAGATTGTTAAGAGCTCATGCTGCAAAATCTTGATCCTTGTTGTTTGTCCAGCTAGATCAATGAGAGAAACTTTCCTGGAGTGACTTTATTACAGTTGTCATCACCTTGTCTGGGTCAAACAAGCAGATTTTCAAAAGGTGAACACGGTGAAAGAACTGGATGTGAATTGTTAAAATTTGTCTTGCCTGTAGTGCTTTATTTGTTGACTCCCATGTTTTAACACACCAAAATAAAAACACATGATGACAGCCCCCAGTTATCTCAAATGATTCTTATATCCATTTGATTTAAAGTCAACAGGGACTGTGGAATGCATCTAATCTGACCTAGCACAGTGCAGGGCAATGAGTGGTGCCCCACAATTTGTGTATTAAAGATTCCTCCTTCTCCTGTGAGTGAATGATGTTATCCCAGGAACCATGGCTGAACTGCAGGCTCTCTCTTGAAGTACAGCCGATCATAAATTAAGCACTCTGAATCTAAATCTTATTTGCAGCTCAAAGGCATTGAATACAAGTGATGGAGTCCAAGAAATGCCTACAAATTCTTCTGTGGCCAGGTGACATTGGAAACTAATATTTATTGGATAATCCATAGTAATCCTTTGTTCCTTTAAGCTTCCAGTTTTTGGGATAAACCTTCCTTCTTCTCCCTTTTAGTCCACAGAAAACCTTATCAGGCTTTTTTTGCCTTCTGTCCCTGCACTTCACCACAGTCTGCTCACAGAGCTTGATCAAGAGATCTGTGTGGAGCTGTTTTAGAAACACATCTGCAGCTCACATCTCACAGAGCCATCAAATAGAAACCAGATCCTACTTCTTGGTGGGTGAAAGGATTGGAGAATTTGTTCTTAAATCTTTCATCCATCACTTTGCTTTTCCTTCTACAAAGAGCAAAGAACACCTTGAGTAGAAATCACACCTGCAGTACACATAAGACACCACAGTACACCGAAAACCCCAACAGTGCTGGAAAAACAAGGACTAAATCATGCAAGATTACGGTTTTGAAAAAGAGAAGTTCATCCCTCTGTGCTAACAAAAGTGCAACTTGTTCATCAGAAGCTCAATTTATAATCACTATTACTGCCTCCAACTATGTTTTTCATTTCTAGATGATTCAGATGAGAAGACACACATACACACATGCAGGAAACAATCCCCTTAAACCTATACATAAAGTTAAATTTTAAATGAGAAAGGTCAAACAAGTTCAGATTGAGCAAAAGTGGTGCTCAGTTAATTTCCACACCCCCTACCCTTGCTACAGTACCTGGGCACATTTAAATTTATTCCTTCTGACAGATTCCTGTGAGGCAGGAAATTGGTTTTATCTGTGGCAAAGCAGGCTAAAGGATTTGTGCATGGTCACACAATGAATCTATAAGGAAAAAGGGATTTGGGCAGAAGTTTTCTCAGTTGCAAAAAGTGCTCTAAGCCCTGGACTCTGAATCTGTTTCAAACAAAGGTATATAAGCTTAGTCACCCATATTTTCTCAGTTAAAAGTTAGTTCTGAGACCCTTAATGAGCTGTATAAATCAGCATTTTTCTAGAACTTAATGCAGAAAGATCTGAGCCTACTCTTTTAAACCCACAGAACTAAATCTCCCAGAATACACACATATACCACTGACTATTTTTTCATCATATAAAGCAGACGCGTTTGAGCCATACATAAAGAAAACACAATGGAATATCCTGAAGATAATGCAGTGGAGAATCCTTTCTCTGCAAGAATTGAACAATGTAGCTGGACAAGGATTTTTTTTAAACTCTTTTCAATAGGAAAATGCTTTTCATCAGGTAGAAGTATAGACAGAACTTGTGCCTTCCTCACAGAGTTTCATTTTTCCTCCTTTCATGAAAAGTGGTGTTTTTGTAACGACAGAAGTGGTGTTCACTGTGGTTTGGGAGAGGTTAGGGAAGAAATTCCTCTATGTTTACCCAAAACTGAAATTGTTTTCATCAAACACTGCAAGAAAGATCTTGAGCTGTTAGAGAGTGCCATGGAGGGACATGGAGGTGCTGAAGAGTCTGGAAGGGAAGCCACACAAGTAACAGCTGAGGTTTTCAGTCTTACTGAAATGTTGATATTTGAGAGAAAAATATTCTCTGAACACTTGTAAAGGCAGTCAGTGCCATCTCACTAGCTCAGCAATATTATAAGGGTCACAGAATCTCAGGCTTAAGGGACCTCAGAAGGTCACTGGTCCAACCTCCTGCTGAAATCGGACGAAGATGGAGACTACACCATCTGTTTGGACAACCTCTTCAGTTATTAATTGTCCTCATGGAGAAAAAGTTCATCTCCTTGGGCAACCTCTTCAGTTATTAACTGCCTTCATAGAGAAGAAGTTCCTCCCCACATGTGATCTGAACCACTCTGTTTCAGTTTATGGGAGGAATACTGTGAGCCATTAATAAGCAGACTTTAACAGGATGAGACTCCCCATCCCAGACCATCTGAAAGCAGTCCAGCTGTGTTTGTTGTCCATGTGATTGTCCTCCCATTTGGGCTGCAACATCATAAGTGGAACTCAAGCACATTGTGAGACTGACAAAGCCTCACTACAGCGGAGATGTGGGGCAGTCAGTGCCCTCAGTCACCCCTCCAGTCACTTCCCTACAGGGTGATCAGGTGGGTCACACATGATTTAACCTTGGTCAATCCTCATTGTTGTCAGCCACTCTCTGTGGCCATCAAGTTCCCAAAATGTGCCCCTAGAGGTCTCACTCCATGCTTTTCCCATTGATCCCAACCAAGGCGATCAGTTTCTTAGACCATTCTTTTGGACATTTTAGAAGATGAGTTCAACTTGCATTTCTCCACTCATCATGGATCTTCCTCAGTGTCTATGATTTTTCAAGAGCAGCACAAAGGGGCCTTACAAGGACACCACCCTTGGATGCATGCTAGGTCCCATGGGGTTGCACGATCCAGTTTTTCTCATGTAATTCCTCACTCAACCCTCATTCTCTCTTGGTAGCTCTTCTCCCCTTAGTACCTCTTCACTCAGTTTAGGGGCAGAGAAAACTTGTTCATAACAACAGATGGGAAGGAAGGGAAAAAACACTCCACAAATAAAACCAGGAATACTTCTAGACATCTCTGCCTTGCCATGGCTGTTTTTAAATCACTTGTCCCATACAGCAGTGAGTCCAAATTTGCCTTGTGCGGCATTTGTTGCTTACATAACTGTATGAGCTCTTTTTGTCCCCCTTGTTGTCCCTCACAAGTCTCTATTTCAGCTAATTTTTCATTTTCCTAACACTATTTTTACATGTTCAAGGAAGTTTTTCAGTTTCTCACTGACAGCTTGTCCCTGTTCCCATCTCCTGTTTAGTGCCTGTTTGCCCCAAAGCTCTGCTTACCCAAGCTGGTCCCCTGATACATCCACTCCTTTTCCTGACTGTGCCTAGAGGATGCTTAGAGGATTCTCTTTTCTCAGCCTTGCCAACTTCCAGAGCTGCTTTTTCTTCCAAAAAGCTGTCCAGTTCCCTGAATAACCCAAAGTCTCTTCTTCTAAAGCACATAGGAAGGAAGGAAGGGAAGAAGGAAGGAAGGAAGGAAGGAAGGAAGGAAGGAAGGAAGGAAGGAAGGAAGGAAGGAAGGAAGGATAGCAAATTCATTAGATCAGATTAGAGCAGCTCAGTCAGTGAACTACAACAATCACCTTTTTTTATTCCCAAGTATCACCATAATTACCTCATTCCCAGGAACAACAGGGATGAACACAGCACTGAGTAATGCTGATTACTGACTCATGCAATAATGGCCAGAGGAAGTGTGTTAATATCTCAACAACACAAATAACTGGTTTGGTTGATGTGAGCTTTTTCATTCTTAAATCAAACTATAGGAGTTTTAAAAAATGAAAATCTAAACTAACACAAACAGATGGAATACTAGTCTCTCTGGGGGGTAGCTGAAATTAGGATTTTAATTACTTTTTGATCAGGATTATGACTAGTTCTTACAATCTAAACCTCTACAGAATCTCAAAACATCTTTCATATATGCTTTTGCTTTTGCTAGTCATTAAGCCATATTAAGTTCATACTTTTTTGATATTTTTTTAGTGAATTAGGTAATTCCCAAAACTACCAGGAAGAGCAATGGAAAAAAATATAGGAGAGACTTATGTGTAATTCATACAGAAATATTTATCTTTGAACAAAGTCAATGTTTCAAATGATTGCCTAAATTAAATGATTTTGAGAAAATGTTCATGTGGCTTCAGAATTAAATCTTGTGAAGAGAATGGTTCAGATTGGAAGGCATCTCAAAGCTCATCCAGTTCCACCCCTTGCTCCTTCTACTAGACCAGGTTTCTCCAAGATCCATCCAACCTGTCCGTGGACACTTCCAGGGATGGGGCAGCTGCCACAGAATTTCTGTGCAACCTCTTCCATCCAGTATACACAAGAGATAAGTTGTAGGAATGCTGTAATGATTTAGTAAAGCCTGGCAATGCTCTTTCTCTTACAAGAGCAGCATCCCCTTCTGCTGGATTTACTCTCTCTGCTAAAAGCCAGTTTTCTTAAGTAAACCAAAGTGATAAGAAGCAGATAGGGAAAAAGATTGCCTTAGAAGGGAAGATAGATTGAAAACCCAAAGGCTGCCTTGGGTCTCACCTGGCCTTTTCACCTGTTGTTCCAAAGAGGTTTGTGAAATCTGGAGGCCAGATGGGCAAGCACACCTATAAGCCTTGCTCAGAGGGGTCCCTCTGCTCAAAACACTCTCTCTTCATCCAGGTTTGCAGTTTAAAAGAGCTGCTCACTAACTGCAGTAATCGTCTCAACTGCTTTTTAATTACATATGCCAGAGCACCAGAAATTTTGAGTAATTTTTCCTTTGCCCTCCAAGGACACCTTGTGACCACTCCAAAAGTGTCAAATACAGACATAAATATCAGAAAGGAGCCCCGAAGCACTGCAGAAACTCTGCAGTTTATCTTAGAGACATGCAGCAGCTTCCTGACAGCTTGGCTTCGACTTCAATTTTCTTTCTCCCTGCGCCAGGCACCATATGCTGACTGTTACACTGAAATGACACTTAACCCTCCAGCCTGCAACAGAGAGGCTATATTTAAATTCAACTGTTAGGTGAAAGTGTGTTTTAGAAAAACCTCCAGGAAGCTGCATCCAGATGGTTACAGGGAAGAATCTATATCTAGGGATTTGGAGGAGGATAACAGGTTACAGCAGCATCACTTCTGAAGCTGTGGCTATATAGTGATATTCCCTTTCCTTTCAGGTAGAACCAAAACCATTGCATAATGCAGTGTTTGGCATTCATCAGCTTGACTGTTTGGAATAAAGAAAATTTTAATAAACTTGGTTTCTCTGGGATTTACTGTAACCATTTCTCTCTGTGTGTTATCAGTCTCAACTTCTTACTTGAAGGTAACCTAACAAAGTAAATAGAAATGTTAATACATTTATTTCAGCATTTTGTCAGCATTACTTTACTTTTAAATGGCAGAAAGACACTGGAGGAAAGCTGTATGACTGTTGGAATTGCCAGTACTGAATATTTGACATTCTGATTTAGTTCATTCCCAGCATTTTAGCCTGTTCCATAAAGGGAGAGATGGCAGTCAGGGAGCTGATTCTGTTCTTCAGATCTCCAAAGGAAATGTCAGTCCTGACAGTACCCAAAGCAGTTCAACAAAGCTGTGACATTGGCCCAATTTTGTACTTCAGTTTCTTGGAGGAAATGCTTTTGAGTACCTGAGGGTATTTATGAATTAATGTTGAAGTGGCTAATGACTCACTACAACTTTCAAATCAGTTTTGGAGGTTGAGAACAGCTGAACATGCAAATATCCACAGAGCGATCATGCACTCTTTAGGTAAGGGGAACATTTGAGCTCCAGCCTCTGATATGACACCATGTATTTCCATTATTCATGTCTTTTTTGAAGCAAACAGATGAAGCAGATGTGTAAGCTGGCATTTCATTGTTTGGACTCAGATGTTCATTAGTTCTTATTTATTATTATTATTATTATTATATTATTATATCAGTTCTTATTACAGTCTCACAAACCATGAGCTCTACAGCACTTTAACAAACTAAAAATGGAGCCCCATCTCTCTTTCTACAAGTCCTTTTAAGTATAAACTGTCCAATTAAGAAATGGAACCTAAATTATTTTTACTTTTGACCCA
Organism: Onychostruthus taczanowskii; assembly: GCF_017590055.1. NCBI lineage: Eukaryota > Metazoa > Chordata > Aves > Passeriformes > Passeridae > Onychostruthus > Onychostruthus taczanowskii. Next base: position 236,087 of record NW_024504012.1, read on the forward strand.
ATAAGCAATGACCCATGGCCCGCAACACGGACTTATTTATCCAATTACACAAAAAGACCCAAATCCATGGAGAAGAAGGTGAAGAAGAAGGTGAAGAAGAAGGACCAGCCCCTGCCCTAAAACCTCCATCTTACTTTTTATATATTACTATATTCTAAAACCTTAAACTCTAAGTTTTCCACTCTGTGATGTTACACACTTCTATTCAAACTACACACCCACCATCCCAATTGTCATTCAATTATAATCCCAAATTATGATTCAATTATAATCCCAAATATAATTCCATTTTGGAAGCCTTCTCCATGGCCTCAGGTCAAATGCACTGCTCTCCTGGGAGTCAGTGTCTGTCAGCACAGAAAGTCTAAAATTCTTAGCAGCCAAGGTTCCAACATTTCATCTGTCTGTTGATGTTATCATAGAGATCGTATTAAATGAATTTCAGAACAAGTACATTATAGAATATTGTGATTAGGAAGCTGTCAGTATGCTTCTCACAGAGAAAACCACAAAAGCCTGTCAATAAACAGTAGAAAAACACCAAAAAAAATCTTTTTCAAGATAAATTTTATCTTGAAAAAATAAATTTACACCTCTAAAGCTTGATTGACCTGACCAACATTTCTGTTTGACGTGGTTAGTCCCCAGCACAGCACCAATCTCACACAAATCAAACATACCTACTGTTTGTCCTCACACTTTCTTAGCAGAAGTCTGGGAAGAGTTCTGCTCTTCCCAAAAGATCTGACCCACAGAATTCAGATTAAGAAAGCTCAAGATCGATCTTGTAAGATTGGTCTCAGCTAATGAGGCACGGCTTGTTGGCTGAGCACTTTCTTTATGGCCCACACTGGCCTTACAAGACACACCCTGTGCAGAGGAGGACAGGTTTCCTTGGATCTGCTCATGATCCAGTGTCAGGAGCCCACAGATTTGCCATTTTTGCACCCAGTTATTTAGCTGTGCTGCGAATGCATCTCTAATCTAATTTACAAATGAGTATGCAAGTGAGAAATACTTGCATACTGAGATTGACTTTTTAGTGACAATTGCAGCCTATCAGAAGAAGAAAAATATACCATATGAGGGAATTTTACTGTGAGATCTCCAATCAGGCTATCCACAGTCCCCCTCTACAACTGACACAGCTCAATCCAGCTCTAGAACCCATCTGGCAAAACTCAGAGCTTAAACAATCCCCATCTGAGCACATATTCAGTAACATATATAGGAAAGATTGTTACACTGCTGTCATTTTTCTTGAGGGGTTTTAATCCCTCTTTTCCACGTGGGGATTTCTTCTAAAATGTAGAACAAGAGGCGCATGGCTTTCTCCTGCCTTTGCTCTTCTGCACTGCTAATGCAGAATGCTCCCTACCCCCTACCTATGGGATGCATTACAGAGCACAGCTTCTAAAATATAGAATTGTAGAATCATAGAAGAATTAAGGTTGGAAAAGCTCTCTAAAATCATTGTAGTCCAACCATTAGGATAATACTGACAGGCCCAGCACTAAACCATGTCTCTAAGTGCCACATTTAATGTTTTTTGAATACTTTCAGGGATGGTGACTCCACCACTTCCCTGGGCAGCCTGTTCCAATGACAGTGACACCTTCCAGTGAAGAAATTTTTCCTGAGACCTATAACATGGAAGTAAAGGAAACATGGGTTTGATAAGTAAATAACAGTGAAGTTTCAACCAAAATGTTTTTCTCTTCTCCAAAATATTTCTTGATCGGTCCAGAATGTTTGAGAAAAAGAACAGTTCCCAAAAGAAAGGAAACAAACGCATCACCACACAACTGAAGTGCTTTTCTTGTTGGATTGGGGTTTTTAAAATAAAATAAGTACAAACTGTAATACCTATAATAGGTAGCATGTAGTGTAATAGCAAAACCTATAAGTTCATACTTTTGAAGAACAGTTAATTTGCAATTCCAACTGCTCAAAGGTAGGGTATGCCATTAGAGGCCAGAATGAATAGGAATTCTGCTTTCTTCCACATCTAACATGGGGTGAAGAAATCTCTTTGCAAGTAAGCCAAGTGCACCACTGTCAGTGCCACTGTCAGAAGCCAGCACCAAGGGTTCAGAGGCCTAGGAAGGGTGGAGGGGAAAAATATCTCCCAATTCTATAGCAAAAGTTGGTCAATGGAAACAGAGAAAGTAATATTTTAGTAAATTATACACAAAAATCATTTAGGTTTAGGTGAGAGATATGGTGTCATCCAGTACCACAAGCAGGTGACAAAATTTACTTAAGGCAAGATGCCATAAACTATATAAAATTAAGTTGAACCAATACACTTCATATTAAGGAAAAAAAAATCAGCAAGAAACTCTTTTGAATTCAATTAGATCTATTATCTGAGCTAATCACCTGTAATTTTTCCCTCATTTATTTTTAAGAACCTCAGAATTTCACTGCCCTGTAACAATGCTGTTTCTCTGCAAACTCCTTTCCTGCTCCCTAATCATTAAATCCACAGAACTTTGCCACCTTCTGTAATTCAGTCGCATGTATTAAACTCCTCTAATTCACAAAATCCTCAAGGTTTCCTCCTGTCAGACTGAGATTTTTTTTCTTTTGTTGTTACAGCCTCACATCATTATTTATGATGTTACTCTTTCGTTCTCTGTCCCAAAGTTTTTTGCAATCAGGACCTGAACCTACTAAACCAAACCAGGAGGTAAAATCTTGTTAAACATGTCAGCTGTTCACACAATTTTTCACTAATGACAGTGAAACCATCCTAGTTAATATGAACCTGGTAAGCCAACTCCTTCAGCACAGCAATTACTCTCCTTAGGTACCTAAATAAACAAATGTCACACCGAGGTCTGAAGTCTTTTGAAAATCTGAGGTTCTTTTGAAAATCTGTTTCTGAATGCTAATGCTAAGCTGTATAGAAAATGTCAGTGATTGACTAGTAGAAAAAAAAAAAGTACTCAAACAGCATATTTAATTGATATGGCATTAGCCTCAATGACATTTAGAGAACATCAAAGACAGAACATATCTGTATCATGAGGAATATGAAGCAAAAATGGAACTTCAGCAGAATGATCAAATTTAATTCAATGAGCAACAATAGCTAGGATAACAAAATATGCTATGCAGTAAGTTTACTCATCCTCTTAACTTTATTTGTGCAGCCTGAAATTGGATTCCATAGAAATGCAAAGTTTTACAGATTGCTGAGATCTGAACCTTTATCTTTCCTTGCAGGCTATTTGTATTAATCCACTTTTCTTTGAAGCACAGAGCTATTAAACTGTTAAAGCTCATTTAAAAGGTGGCTGCATTTCTATCAATGCACCCAGATAGTTGAATTATAGATTTTAATTATGCTTTTTATACTTCAGACATGCTTACTTAGAAATATTTGCAACAAAAATATGCAATTAAAGAGCTTTTATTGCTGCTGATTGGTGAATTGTGTCTATATTGACAGCAAGAGGTGGCTTAGCATATAGGAGAAATTACATGGGCCACTTTCTATTAGTGACTAATACAAAAACCATAGCCAGCTTTGCTCCTCTGCCTTTATTAGTACTTTACCATGAAATCAAAGCATGTGAAAACGTAAAATGCCATGTGCTTTAGCAGTGATATACAAGAATATTTCACACTTGAGTAGCACCCATCCTACAAAACCAGTTAAATACATAACTGGAAAATCAGAATTTATGCTATTCATCTGACACGTCTGACTAACTTCTCCAGTTCAGCAAAAGCAGAACTGGACAGTTTCCATCCTGTAATATTCAACCACTTTTCCCATTGCAAATTGCAACTGTGGGATGGCCATAACACAGGGGAAAATTAAAATAAAACATAATTAAAAAAGAAAAGTAGGAACAAGCTCTGCAGTAAAATGGCAAAGGTGAACTCCATTTGCTTTACAGATAGCAAGAAATATGTTACTCTGTGGTTTGCCAGATTTGAAATTTAAAAAATCATCTTGTATCATCAAATACACCAGAGTGGAAAGAGATACAGAATAAACCTAATCCTTTCACAAATTGCACCACCCTGACATAACTTACACCGCATGACATGAGCTCATTAGGAAGAAATGACAAAAAAGGAGGTATTTATAATGGACAATTGTTTTCTTCCAGAAATTTAATTTGTTCCTTTAAGATCATCACTATTTAAAAAATGGCTGAGAATGGAAATTACTACAAACTACTTCAGAGAGAACCCAGTGTGTGTGTCTAACATCCTCTCTGGCTCAAGAGTAGTTCCAAAATCTGCACACATGTACTCACACATATTCTCAAAGTTGTATTTCTTTTTAGTAAACAATTATCTAACTGACTTCAGTGAAAACGATGCTTTAAAATTTTATTTGGTATATGAAAAAGGTGTTCAACCAACCTGGAAATACCCAAGAGAAACCATATAATTAGAAAATTGCTAACAGTGGAAAAGACTTCTCAGGCTGCCAAGTCCAATCATCAACTCAGCACCATATTCACCTCTGAACCATGTCCTCAAGTGCCCCATCCATACACCCTGCGAGCGCCTCCAGGGATGGGCACTTCACTATTGCCCTGAGCAGCCTGTGCCAGGGCCTGACTGCTGTTTCAGCAGAGAAATTTTCTCTAATTGCCACCCTGAGCCTCCCCTGGCCCAGCCTGAGGCCGTTTCCTCTCCTCTTGTATCTGCAGGGCATTCCTACTCTCCAGCACCTCACCATTTTTCTACTGCACTCGGTAGTAGTTGATCTCATAAAAAGTAAATTAATAGTCCTTGAACACCCTGCTTGTGAAGGTTTCTGCCTTCACTTTCTGTTTCTGCCTGTGAGGAGCATGACTGTTCCTCATTTCACAGCATGGGAATTAAATCTCCATAGTACTGTTCCAAACTCCACCATTTGCTATCAGTGAGAAAAACATCATCACTCTTTATATTAGAAAGGAGTTAAATAAATCCCAAATCCTAATCCTTTTGCTGGATTAGTCTCAGCATCAAGTCCACTGTGGACACATTTATATATTTCCCTCTGTATGCCTGTCAACTTACAATGAAGATCAACACACCATTTCATGCTAGTCTAGACCCAGAAATTTCTGTAGTTTGTCGTTTCAGCCCCCCTGCTTTAACTAGAAGTGGATTACTTGGTCTGAGACAGAGAGTTTCATATCCCACAAGACTAATTCACAGGTCATGTTGTTTTTGCATAATGTTATTACAGAGATAGAATGATTCCTGATTTTCAAGACCTGGTAACAGCCAAAGGGTAAATAACACAAGTGTCTTTGCCTGGGGCAAATGTGAAGTAATTCATTTCACTCCTTTCTTACTGTTCAGCATTGACTAAAAGGGATTACCAAACCTTGTGGCAGGGTAATTTAATTCAGCAAGCAGAAAACATAGGGACTGTTTTGATTCTGAGCTATATGATATAGGGCACCTTTCAGAACATTTTGCTAAGACTGAACAGGTGAGATATTCAGTGATATATCTCATGAAATTATAAACTGTGGAGAACCATATTGATTAGTAGTAAATATGCAGAGGAAAACTGGTGATATTGCCTGATTGCCTGAATAATGAAAGCCACCCAGCTTCTTGATTTCTGAGAATCATAAATATCACAGGATGTTTTGGGTTGGAAAACGTTTAAAGTTCATCCATTTCCAACCCCCTGCCATGGGCAGGGATACCTTCCACTAGCCCAGGTTGCTCCAAGCCCTGTCCAGCCTGGCCTTGGATATTTCCAGGGATGGGGTAGCCAGAGCTTCTCTGGGCAACCTGTGCCAACGCCTTACTGGAAACAATCCCTTCCCAATATCCCATCTAACCCTGGCCTCTGGCAGTGGGAAGCCAATCCCCCTTGTCCTGTCACTCCAGACCTGTGTCCCAAGTCCCTCCTGGAGCCCCTTTAGGCACTGGAGAGGGCTCTAAGTTTTCCCTGGAACCTTCTCTTCTGAAGGATTAACACCCCCAGCTCTCCCAGCCTGGCTCCAGAGCAGAGGGGCTCCAGCCCCTGGAGCTTCTCTGTGGCCTCCTCTGCACCAGCTCTAGCAGGTCTATGTCTTTCTCATGCTGAGGACCCCAGAGTGCAGTGCCAGATGGGGTCTCATGAGAAAAGACTAGAGGGAGAAACCTCTGCCACAGGTTGCCCAGAGAAGCTGTGGCTGCCCCTGGATTCCTGGAAGTGTTCAAGGCCAGGTTGGATGGGGCTTGAAGCAACCTGGGCTAGTGGGAGGTGTCCCTGCCATGGCAGGGGGTGGAATGGGATAGAATTTAAGATTCTTCCAACCCAAACAATTCTGATTTCTATTATGATGTGCTTTTTCAAGTCAGTGGCATTAGAGGTCCTTACCAGTCAAGAATACCATCTTTCCCATTTAGTCTGATTCTAGATGTGATTTAACCTGCTTTCTTAAAAAGTGGCAGTTGTGATCAGCATTGTGGTAGTAGGTGTTACCCATACAGGGAGGTACTACAGGATGATGGGTATGTCTAACTTACTGTACATCCTCAAATGAATTTCACCCATTTCTAGACATATTAAGCCACAAATCACCTTAAAACTATTTCCACATTTGATGATCCGATATCACTGTGGGCAAAATGATGTTATCACAAAGGCACACCCAAAAATGTCTCTGCAAAGTTAAACTTGAGTGCCGAAACATGACCCTCTTAAAAATGCTTTGACTGTAAGATGAGCTGCAGTCAGATCATCAACCATCAACCAGGGAACAAGAAGTTGTGGAAAAGCCATCTGTATTCATTCTGGCACTCCAAAAACAGCTGGCTCCCTGGATTTGCTCTGGATCTGCCCTTTGACTTTCCTCTCCCTGCACTCAGCAGGTAGTGTGAGCAGGCAATCACTCCAGTGGCCTTTCCACTCATGGGATTGTCACCATCATCTTCCTTTGCTTAGTGGCTTTTAAGGGATGTTTCAGTAATTTCAGCAAATTCTGAAATTACTGAAACATGTTAGCATGTTTCAGGATGATCTCACATGACAACAGAGAGGCAAAGCACAGGCATTTTTTTACAGCTGGGAAATGCATATTTCACAAGGATAAAACAACTTTATCTCAGGTACCTGCTGTTCAGACAGAGCTGTCAGCCACAAATTTGTCTGGTAATGTGAAGATGGACCTTTCTTCCACCCTACCCACTCTCAAAAATTCTGCACCCTGACTAAATTTGGAAATATTACCAAGTTTACTTAACTAAAATTGACCTTTGCCTACTGTTTTAGTCCAGACACTGTGACAGAACTAATTCTTCTGACGGAGAGAGGAAGGTAACTCATGCATAACAGCTTTACATAGGAATTTCCAAAGATTTAAGCTGAGTTAGAAACGGGAGTCTCATGACCTCAGGTTTTGTGTTTTAGAAGCTTGACAAGTCCTACTTTGTTTTAGCATAAATACTACATTAAGACTGTTTTATTGCTGTCAACAACCATATAATATCTTGTAAAACCACTCATGGTTTGGAACTTTCATGGTTTAACTGTGAAGACAAGAGAAATAGAGTGAAATAAGTGTGACTTATACATCGTATATCTAATTTTGTCTTCCCATAAATACAGAATGGGTACATGAAGACATTTTATAAAGTAGAAGCACGATTCTTTTTCTTTCATTTTAATGTCCTACTTTTAAAAGTTCTTGTTAATTATCTCTAAATTCCAATTAATTACTATGTTAAAAATTCCTTTTTAAGTGATTCACCTTTTACCAGTTTCATAGAATGAGAAAATGACCATTACTGTAAAAAAAATGAACAACAATTTAAACAACAGTTTGGTTGTTTATTTTGGGGGTTTTTTTGATTGTTTTTGTCTCTCTGAAAGAACAAGTGTCAGGGAGTTTGACGTATTACATTGATTTCTAAGACTCCTTCATGGTTTGGGTGCCAAGGAAACACATACCCAAGTCACAGAGAACTGCTACTTCAGAACGTGTAAACAAGCACACATTTGTGCTCATCCAGGCCAAGGAGTCAGCAGTAAAAATAGATATAACCATTACTTCATCAGGCAGAATCTTAAATAAACAGATGTGCCTTTGAAGTCAACCACTTGAGAAATAATTCTACTTAAAGGAATATCAAATTCAAAAGACAAATACAATAAAAATATCTTCCAGACAATACACAAAGCCTGAAACAAAACAAAACAACAAAAACAAAACCAAATTAAAAAAAAAAAAAAGGGTAAAGGCAAAGGTGTCTAAGGAACAAAGCAGTCCTAGGCACAGAACTCAACAACTCCTTTCAGATTCTTTGAAAGTTTGGAGTTGTGCACCACCTGTAATATTTATCAAACATGTTGACAGCTCTTAGCACCATCAACACATGAGCACATGGTGGACCTAGAAATGAAGGTACAGGTGGAGAATCTATAGCATATGAATTTTGCATGACATTATCACAGAAGAAATCTATGGAAAGCTGAGATTTAAATGAAGAGCTTCTGTAGTCACATACATACCAAATTTTTTCTGTACCTTGTCAAGGCTAATTTCATTAACTATATCCAGAATCTTATGGAAAGACAGAGAAAAAAACAGAGCAAAGTCATGGTACCCCCTGTATGAAAAATAAGTTTGATGCTAATGAAAAGGAAAAAGAAGTTTCATGGCAATGTGTTTCAGTTACAGATTGTCAGAAGTCTTCTATTGCAGCCACAACTAAAATTTAATGGATAAGTATAAGGCATAATCTAGAGCTGACCAAAAGCATGAGAAAATGCAGCAAGATGTGACAGAATGTTTCTGCCATAGGCATTTGAATATAAGAATCTAATCAGGAAAGATCTTTTGGCATTGCCAGGGTTACAAAGATTTTCTGGATGTCTGATTCATGAGCAAATGTCCATAGCAAACTTCATTAATGCCTTGGCCAAAGGCTGCTATTCAGACACCAGACTGCAGAGGATATAAGCTTTTCTTTCTAATCAACAGTATACATCTCCCTGCAAAAAGGTGAATCAATAAACTAAGCTATTTAACTCATCCTTATCTATCTTTATATTTATGTGTGTATATATAGCCACATATCTCTACATTCACACACATGCACACGCATACATATATGTGTATAGAAATGTATACTCATGAACATATAAAAACACATGAATTCATATTCACACTGATTCATTTTCACAATAATGACCAATATTTGGGCTCTAGACACCAGTAGATGGACAAGCACCACAGGCTACACATTTTCCACTTATTCTAATTTATCAAGCCTGGTGATTTGCTACCAAAAGCATCATTACAGAAACACTGCCAGTTTGGAAGGGATCCACAAGGATCTTTGAGTCCAGCTCTAGGCCCTACACAGAACACCCCAACAATCCCACCCTGTCCCTGAGAAATTTGTCCCAATGTTCCTGGAGCCCTGGCAGCACAGAACACCCCAACAATCTCACCCTGTCCCTGAGAAATTTGTCCAAATGTTCCTGGAGCCCTGGCAGCCTTGGGGCTGCGCCTATTCCCTGAGGAAACCATTCAGTGCCCACCACACTCTAGAGAGAAGAACTATTTCCTGATATCCAACCTAAACTTCCCCTGACACAACTTCTGGCCACTCCCACGAGTCCTGCCCCTGGCCATGAGAGACAAGAGATCAGTGTCTGTCTCTCCTCCTCACAAGGAAGCTGTAACTGCAGTGAGTTCTCCCTCAGTCTCCTCCAGGTGAACAGACCAGCTGCCCTCAGAGACTCCTCATAAGGCTTCCCCTCAAGGAAAGCCCTCCTTTGGATGCTCTCTAACAGTTCAGTATCTTTTTTATATTGTGGCACCCAGAACTGCCCCCAGCACTCGAGGTGAGGCCACCCAGGAGCAGAGTGGGACATTCCCCTCCTGAGAAATTTGTCCAAATGTTCCTGGAGCCCTGGCAGCCTTGGGGCTGCGCCTATTCCCTGAGGAAACCATTCAGTGCCCACCACACTCTAGAGAGAAGAACTATTTCCTGATATCCAACCTAAACCTCCCCTGACACAACTTCAGGCCACTCCCAAGAGTCCTGACTCTGGCCATGAGACAAGAGATCAGTGTCTGTCTCTCCTCCTCACAAGGAAGCTGTAACTGCAGTGAGTTCTCCCTCAGTCTCCTCCAGGTGAACAGACCAGCTGCCCTCAGAGACTCCTCATAAGGCTTCCCCTCAAGGAAAGCCCTCCTTTGGATGCTCTCTAACAGTTCAGTATCTTTTTTATATTGTGGCACCCAGAACTGCCCCCAGCACTCGAGGTGAGGCCACCCAGGAGCAGAGTGGGACATTCCCCTGGCTGGCTGGCTGGCTGTGCTGGGCCTGGTGTCCCCAGGACAGCGATGTCCCTCCTGGCTGCCAGGCTCTGCTGACTCAGATCCACCTGGCCATGGACCAGGACCCCCAGGGCTCTTCCCACACCTTCTCTCCAGCCTCTTGCTCCCCATACACACAGCCAAGGCAGCCCTGTCCCAGGGGCAGCACCTTTCTTGTTAAAGTCCATGTGTTTGGTGATTGTCCATCTCTAATTTGTTGAGGATTTTCTGCAGCTCCTTTCTGAGGTAATCAAAGAGCTCCTCCCAGTTTTGTATCATCTGTGAACCTGCTGACTATCCCTTCCAGTCCCATGTCCAGGTGGTTCATTGGAGAGCACAGGGCTGAGGATGGAGCCCTGTGGAACCCCACTAGTGGCAGGTTGCCAGTCTGATGTCATCCCAGGCTCCATAACCTTTTGTGCTTGACCTGTGAGCCAGATGCTCACCCATTTCACGATATGTTTATCCAGCTGTGGGATGGACATTTTGTCCAGAAGGATCCTTGAAGAGACAGTCTGGAAAGCTTTACTGAAATCCAAAATCAACAGGCTTCCCTTGATCAGCCAGGTGGGTCACCTTGTCATAAAAGGAAATCAGGTTTGATAAGCAGGACTTTCCCCTCATGAAGCCATACTGGCTGTGACCAATGACTGTGTTGTCCACCAGGAGTTTTTCAATACCTCCCAGAATAACCTTCTCCATAACTTTACCAGGCCCTGAAGAGAGGCTGACAGACCTGTAGTTTCCAGGGTCTTCCTTCTTGTCCTCCTTGAATATCAGCAGAGCACTTGCCAGATTTCAGGCAGATGGGACCTCTCTGGATTCCCAAGACTGCTCAAAAATTGAATTGAGGATTCTTGGATGAAGCCCACCAGGCCCCATAGATTTGTAGGGATCCAACTGGAGCAGCAGATCCCTCACAAGTTCAGGGTAGACTGGAGTTGATCATTCTCATGGACAGGGTCTTCCAGCTCACAGCACTGAAACTCTCTGGGTCCATCACCCGTGTTGAAGACAGAGGGAAAGAAGGCCTTAAACACCTCCACCTTGTCGCTGTCTCAGTTTGTGAGGTGACCATGTTCATCCTGGCATGTGCCAATGGTATTTTTACTCTGCCATTTGCCATTAATGTATTTGAAAAAACTTTCAATTCTCCCCAACAATTCCAGCAGCCTCAACTTCATCTGAGCTTCGGCTGCACAGATTTTCTCCCCATAATGGGAAGCAGCACCTCTGTATTCTCCCCACATCATCTGACTGCTTCCACACCTTCCTTTTTAGCCTTATTTCCAAGAAAAGATCCCTGTTCAACCAAGCAGGTCTTCTGCCTCCTCTGATTTCCAGCATTTGGGAATTGCTGACCAGCAAAACTGACCAGTGCTGATGGGCCCCAGCACCTTTAAAACATTTTCCCAGGGGACCTTGCTCACCAGTCCCCTGATCAGCCTGAGGTTGCATTCCTCATGGCCAGAGCTGAGGTTTTGTTGGCATTTTTCCTCTGCCACCAGAGATTTTAAATTCAACAACTCCATGCCTGCTGCGGCCAAGACCTCCACTTTGTTCACAAAATCCCAGCTGCAGACAAGGAGGAGGAGGGCATCTTTCCAAGTTGGCTCCCACAGGACAAGTTCCCAAAAGCTGTCATCCAGGTGTTTTTAGGGTACAGGTGGTGGTGTTTTAGGAGGCCCCACAACGACAGAAGGACTTTTGCCCACCTCATCAGTTGTCTGGCCTTCTAGATCCACAACCTCGTGCCTGGTGCAGGAGGTGCCAGCCCTGCTTGTCAGATTCTGAGGAGGTGAGGAGGAGGAAGAGGAACTTTCTTGCTATTATGTGCAGGCATTTTCTTACAGCCTTCATCTTCAACACACTCTTGACTAGAAGGCTTTTGACTAATTGCCCTGCAGGGCTGTGAGTCCACCTCCTTCTCCACTGCAATGGAGGCCTGAGATTCCTGTGAGTCTTGAAACGGAAGCATATCTGAAAATAATCAGTCTCTTGCTTGTTTGCATGAATCCTATGTATTCTGTTTTCACCACTTGAACTTATTATTTTCAAAATTTATTTTGCATGGGTAAATATATGAAATGTAGGCAAAATGCCACATTCTGTTTGTTAATGCAGGTTGCCACATGGCTTATGCTGTGTAAGGTTTAGCCTTCTTTTTAATTTATTATTATTATTATTATTATTATTATTATTACTATTATTATTATTAATGTTATTATTATAATCATCATCCATAGCCAGTATTTTTTGTAAATGGCTAAAGATGTAGTTTAAATAAAATACAATTAGATATGGCTTGATAATAAACCAATGTCTTTGTTTACTTTCTATTCTTAGAGCTTATATATCAGGAAGGAAAGATGATGTTGTATTTGAGTTCCTAGTAAAGCATCCAATCCAATCTATATTAGCTATAGTTAAAGAACTGTAAGGATATCATTCAGAATTAGCTGAAACACAAATATTTAGTTTAGCTTAATCAATTTCATTTCCTCAGTACTCAGATTCTGCTTTTTTTCTGAATATTTGGTAGTGTCTCTTCTGTTTTGATTTTAAATTATGTTACCCATATAAGTCAAAACCTCTGTATGTGCTTTTCCCTTGAGAAATTAGCATTCACTCCTCAAAGCCAGGTTCTATCTCTTGGATGCATGTGAGACCTGCATACACAACTTCTAAATTGCTGGTGGGCTCTGCATGTGCATTTTTCAGAGCTCTGTATATATCAAATTGTCTGGTCAGTAACAATATCTTCTCTTCTCAAGCTGCATAAATAAAGTAGAAATTGAGAGTATCAGAAGATGAATTGAGATACAGAGCCATTAATGACCTTAAGAACACTGTTATCCATAACAATCATATTGGGATTCTAGGCAGAATCGAGCAACAAGACATTATTTTGAAGTATTGCTTTTCTTCACAAGGGTCTCTGCTGGAATGAACCTGTAGCTACAAAAAAAAAAAAAAAAAAAAATTCACAACCAGCATAATGACTGTGGAAACCTGTAGAATCAATCAATCCAAGCTAGAAGACAAGTAAGATTTGGATTCAGAGATATTGACCACAACCTTAACTTAATGATAGTAGAAGAAAATGATAAAAATTCTTGAGTGAGCACATTTGGTGTCAGTTGTTCTTTTTCCTGCATGGAAAAGGCACAAATGCCCTTCTATACAAAGAATCACACACTCCAATCAATATCACTGGCTTTTTATACAGAGAAGGTTTCTGTGCTACTCAGTCATTTTTCTCTGTATAAGGTACAATGTGCCACCCATACAGACTTAACATAAGGTCAAAAAGAAAAACCTGAAAGCCGTTCTGTTTGGAGACAGCTACTGCCCTAGCAGTAAGAGAAAACAGCAACATGGGGGTTCAAACAAAAGCAGAGAGAATTTGATTCAAGTAATTAAAAAAAAAAATCCTTTTTTCTTCTGTAACTAAAAGAAATCTTGGTAATTGTTTTCTCTTTTATGAAAGTCATCAGCGTTTGATATCCTCTACATCTTGAACATCACTGATAGTACCAGCAGGGATACTGAAACGAAAATGAAAAGGAAGGGCAATGAAAGAACAAAGACCAAACTAACGAAATGTTCTTCAAAGAATTAATGAAAATTACCTGATTTCATGTGCAAAATCCTGTCAGACTACCCTGCTGACTAAAGAATGTATCTGTTATTAGTGTTAAACAGCTTTTACACTACTTCAGTGATTGCATGAAACCATTAAGTTACAGCCTCTATTATACTAATTTTTTTAGGGCAACTTAAATGATACATGAACTCACTAACTGAAATGATGACACACCATATTCTCTAAATAAATGTTCTTTGTTCTTGGGAAACACATCAGTAGGAGGTTTGATCTAATAATTATCCTTAAATATTAGATTTTGAAAGAGAGTATATTCTAGAAATAGATTATAATAATGTTTACAAAAAATAAGATTTGCTCTTCTCCTTGCCATTTGAGTTTCTTTAGGATCTTTGATTAAATACACAGAACAAATAGGGAGAAATACAAAGAGAGATTGTCAAAACACAGACTCCTGCAGTGTATTATGAAAAAAAGACATACAGAAGGCAATCTTGGCATCAATATTCTCCTTTGTTGCCAAGCTGAAACACGCTCATGTTCTTGTCAAGCTGACTCCTGAGAACACCCCTAATCCTGCTGGCACAGCCAGCACTGCTGCCCAGCACCCTGCCCAGTGCTGCTCTAGCTGACCAAGAGGAACTCCACCCTTCCTCTGAAAGCCAGGAGGCTGATGCTGAGTGAAATATCAGGGGATATGGGTCTGAGTCTGATCCCTGGCACCCTCGAGGCCTTTGAGTTCTGTGGAAGTGGGCTCTCTGATCAATAAATAACTTGTGGTGTACTGAATGTTCTGCAAGATCCTGTAGGAAGCCAGAATCACTTAAAAATACCCTGTGCCTCCAGGGGCTGTCATGCTTTTCAGAGACTCACAAAATGGTTTGGGTTGGAAGGAACCTTAAAGCCCACCTTGTTCCACGCCCTGCCATGGGCAGGGACACCTTCCACTATCCCAGGCTGCTCCAAACCCTGCCCAACCTGGCCTGGGACACTTCCAGGGATGGGGCCTTTTTTTCAAGATCTTCAAATGCAGGCTGATATTGTGGATCAGTCTCAAAATGAACTTGATTTCTCCTTTGTTCTTGAGTAAAAAGTGCCTTCCTTTACCCAGAGCACATGACTTCTCTGCCATGCTGGCTCATAGATGTCAGAGAGCTGGAAAGACAGGGTCATTTTGGGAATCAGAACTGCCTGCCTGCCTTCCTGTCCATCTCTGAGCCCTCATTTCTGTCTGTCCTTTTCCTGGGACACAAGTACCCACGAGATCTCTTTCATTATTGCCCATAGAAATATCATTTATCCATGCATGGCAGACCCCTTACACAACTGGGATTGTGAGCACAGACCTAAACAAGTGTCCAGTCTCTATCTTCTGCACATTTCATGTCTCTGATATCCATCTTAGGAGTCCCCTGATTGTCCCAGTGATATTGGAGATAGCTAAATGCTCCTTCACCTTTGGGAATATCCAGTCCAGGGACTTGTCAATCTTTTAATATTGTGGCTAGACTAAACTAGGCTCTGGTTATAATTCATCTGAAAACATGTTCTTTTTTGTTATGTATGCATGGCTTCTCAGTTTAAATTTTCTCATCCTTTATTTCCACCTTTTCACAAGCACACACCCTCCAGAGAATCCCCCTGAATCAAGAAACTAGTATAATATTGATATTTTATAACATTGATAACAGGAATTGCTAATTGTAAAGCATCATGACCTGGTGTGTTTTTAGGCTCTAAAATTAAACAAAAAATGCTTTCCTATGAAAGGGATTTCCATTTGGAACAAAGGGATGGAAATTCTATTATTTTGGAGGGCACTATCCAGGTATTTCTAGACCTGGAAATATGGTCATCTAAAGTTTTAATTTTGCTCAGGTATGTCCTTATTCAAGAAGTTTCACCACACCTTGTTATTTAACTGGTGTCATGTTTTTCTATGCCCAGCTAACTAAGAGAAGCTGTTGTATCACGATCCAAAATGAAACTCATTGATGTTTTTCATATCCAGACATTCTTAAAAATGTGCTTGGCTACCAATATTATTTTTCTAGTGGGAATGTATCAACTCACAATCACAGAAACACTCTTTGAGCTGCTCTTCCCTGTTACCAGCCTGTAAGCCCCTGAAATTATAAAGAGGACTTAGTGCATTCCCCAATCTAGCCTCTTGGAAACATTCTGGGAACAATGATTCATCTGATTTCTGTACATTTTATCCACAAAGTTGAATGAAATATTCCCTAAAGGAACCAATTACAACACAGACCAGAAGCTATTTTCTGATAGAGCCAATTGCTGGAAAAGGCAGAGATTTCTGTTATTCCTGTTATTCCTGTTATTCCTGCCCAGACACCTGCATTGAAAACCACTGTTGGAAGACCTTTGTTAGTTCTTCTCCATGCTTTGAAATTCCAGATTAATCACTTCAAATCACCCTCAGGAAGAGCAGAAGGAAATGTTATTCCAGACTACACTGGAGTGAAAATTGTGATTCAGGGCATATTGTGCACCTGCACAACTGAAGCCCCTAGGATTTTATTAACATTGTCTGTCACATGTGTCAAGTCTAGTGAGAACTGTGGGCTAAAATATTTTGATAGGGAGTAAAAAAATGACAAAACCAACTAATGTTGGCCCTACTTAGGTTCACCCACAGGAGATGAAGCATATGAGTGAGTGTCCTGTTACAGTCTTGAGTCTTGCTCACTTTGCCCTATGGGTTCAGTCACCAAAGGATTCAGAACAAAGGAGAGGAACACAATGTGTTATCTTTAACTTGCATTATTTTCAATGTTTCTGGGTTTTGTTTTTTTTTAGCTATTCATGAACACAATCATTTTTAAAACAACCTCTAAGGGAATCTTCTCAAGCCAGGTGAATACCAGGCTGCCAAGGCCAACTCACTGCTTCAAGAGACTTCTTTTTTCACCTTTTGCAGAGTAGTATTGGGCACTTAGTAGTTGCCCCAAAGGATGTCAATGGTCACTAAAACTTCATCCACTTTTACCTGCATCACATCATAAAACCTTTTCCTCCTATTTTTATGATTTGGAAAGTTCTGTAACTCTGTATGTCCCAAAATTTCTTCAATTATTAGGAACCTTTTCTAAAGAACCAACCTAAATTTATTCATTGACAGTTTATACCAATTTGGTTTTGAAACATCAATGGCTTTTGGTTTACATAGCTCATCTCACATTACAATATGTATTCTGTTGGCAGGAATTTTATCCTCTTTCAACTCTCTTTTTTTTTCTCCCCCTAAATATTGTCAAGTATTTCTACCTTAAAAGAGTGAGGCTCTTTCTTCCCCTGATTTTTCACATCTGTTTCAGGTTTTAAATCATTTTGCTTCAACAAAACTCCACAGTATCCCTGAGGAGATTTCCTCAAGACCTTATTTGATAGGTTGAATACTTCCCTATCTCTGTAGAAATTACCTCTTCTGATACAATGTAGGTTCTTTGCATAATTTCACAATCACTCTTTCCATCCTGGTAACCTCTCTGTCTCATTCTGTTTGGATTTAAATTCCTTTGTCTGGGTAGCTGATTTACATAAGAGGCACAGCAGTCCTTTTGTGTATTAAATAACAAATTATAAACTTGGTTTTCCTTGCCAAAATACTTATTGATGCTAACTGCAGGAGCCACCTTCCATGAAATATTGACATAGCATTCTAGAGGTTTTCTAGAGGTCTTCAGCAGCCATCCAGGAGTCTTCTTGGCCTTTCTTTCTTCGGAAAAGAAAATCTTGGTGGATTTCTTTCTAGGTCAGTGATGAAGAATACCACCAAAAACTGTGGCAATTATTAAATTTCCCCTAGGAGGGTATTTCCTTTCAAGCACTAGAGGGAATAGAAGAATGCCATGATAATCACATAATCAATACGACCAGCCCATAATTTCCAACTTATAACAATGTTGATATCACCAGTTGTGTATTATTTAGTGTTCTGCAATACCAGATTAAAAATTATTTCATATTTCTTTGTCTCTTTCAGCTCTGTCCTGTAACACTGAATACTCCTGGCCTTGGAGAGAGCCAGCTTGTTTGCCCATGAACATAACTGAACCTTAATACATAGAATAAAATATGGGTAGGAGATGATTTTTTTTCTGCTGGTGCATTCCCACAAATGATGCACTAGTTGGTTTTGTCACATGATTGTTTGATGCTACAAAAGCCAGACATGGAGATAAGAAAAAGTGTAACTTTTATGTTTAAGAATTATGCTGAAGTGAAGAGCTCCTATTAGAAATTGGGCTCAGTTAATCAGTGTGTTCCATGGTGCAAATCCTTGGCTTCATCCCAATAATTTATAACAGATTCATGGTCAGATGAACACTTGTTTACAGTGACCACAGGGTGTGGATACAAAGCAGTTGCTTTTTGCCTTATTGGCATGCAAACAGGAAGATTGGCTTTAAGCTGAAAAAGGGTAAATTTAGATTGGATATTTTCACTCTGAGGGTGAGGAAGCCCTGGCACAGGGTGCCCAGAGAAGCTGTGGCTGCCCCTGGATCCCTGCAAGTGTCCAAGGCCAGGCTGGACAGGGCTTGGAGCAACCTGGACTAGTGGAAGTTGTCCCTGCTAATGGGAACTGGGTGATCTTTAAGGTCACTACCAACACAAACCAGTCTGTGATTTCATGAAAACAGAAATACTAACACACAGTCCATAGAGTGATAAATTTTCTTGTTTTAGGCTAAAAGTTTGACTACATGAATTTTAAATGGAAACAGGTTATGTAAAATAAGAACTGAAAAAAGTAAGCCTACTGAGTATCATTAAAAACAATTGCCATATGTGAAATTAAACTTTAAAATCAGTCTGTCTCCTGCCACGCAAGTGACAGAAATAGAAGAATTAGCACAACATTGTTTTACTCAATAGCTGAAAACTAATGACAATGTATCCTTCAAGTAAATTCCATTTTAATATTCTTTGTTATTCTCTCTACTGGGTGCTTTTCCAATTTCTCTGTCCTATTATCTGATTTTAATCATTCTGTATCTTTCATGGGCCTGCAGTGTATGACCTTGATCCCATTCAAACCCAGTGTCAAAGAATGGTACAAGACAAAGGCCTTTGTACCTGTAACTTTGGTATTTCCAGAAAAATGCATTACTTGATATAACCAACAGCAGAATAACATGCATTCTCTGCTTTTTAATATTATTTTGATTAAAATAGAGAATGTTTTTAATGAGGGAATGAAATAAAATCTTGTGATATTACAGATTCCATCAAGATTTATTTTTTTCCACATCATTACTGCCTCTCCTGAGACTGCAAATGGAGGGGAAATGAAAATATCATTCTAGTCACTGCATAATTGTTCCACTGTTGGAAAGCAAAAATGAGACAGCAGTCTCATGCTGAAATCTCCTGCTACACACCTTGAACTATGACATGGAATATGTGCAACTCACTGCTGGCTTTATGTTATTTTTATTAAGGCTGTTTCATTTCTGCTAGTTGTAGAAAAACAGTCCCAGTGTGAGGTTGTTCTTCCTAAGCTGGTTCCTATGGGCAGCAGGACTTGATGGGTTTTGGCAGAGAGGTACAATTGGTCACCTCTTGTGTCAGTCTGGAGACACAGGAGGTAAGCTGCTACTGCTCAAATCCCTGTTGGTTCTTCTGGAGCCAGCCCCTTATAGAAGAGAGGCATTCCTTTAGGTAGCCTGCAGCCTCTTGCCACGTTTGTGCCATTAAAAAAGAAAAGGGATCTCCAGTCATTTTCTGTCTGACCCCATTGTGCCACCAACATCCTGCCAAAAAGGGTTCAAATGGGACACAATCCCCTGGAGTCCTTCACCCTACACATCTTGCTCATCTTAAACCCCATGGATTTTGACCTGGCATGGATTTAAAATGAAGGAAGGAGACTTTCCTTCATCCTTAACCTTTAAATGTCAGGACTCATGTGAGTGGCTCAAGGGCTGAAGAGCCCAGGGACTGGAGGGGCTCGCTTAGCACCTTTCTCCCTGGTGAATTCAGCCGAATCCCTGCAGGCAGGGGCTTTCTTCCTCCTTACCTCTCTCTTCAAATAAGGACCTGTCCCTGAGGGATCGTTTTCATTAGGCAAAAGGCAGGTGAGGGAATGAACAGACAATTAGGCTCCATGTCCTATAGCCTGGGAAAGCTCATAGAAAAGCAACAGGGATTAAATGTACAGTGTGTGGCCTCTAACAAGGTCACGGTGTTCTGCACTACTCACTAATGGGACCATATTTTACAAGGAAACTTTACAATAAGATTTGTTTTTGGAGGGCTGAAACAGAAAAGTACAACTTGTGGCTCTTTTGGCTTCCTGGAATAGGCAGAGAATGGAACTAAAGCTGAAAAACATTTTCTGGGGGATTGTGTAAATTAAAGTCAATTGAAACCTATGCACAAACCCAAATAAATATTAGCAGTGTGATTACAGATCTGTGAAACTTAACAATGTTGCTGTAATGGTGGCTGAGAGGAGAAAAATTCTCAAGGACCTGATTGTAAGAGCACAAATGAAATACAATTCCATCTTTCATGTTTTAGCAAGATAATTTTGGTTCCGTTTTGACTAATACAGAATAATGGGAATAAAATATGCTGCCTCAGTCTCTGCATTATTGGCTTTACATTATTGGTCCTGACAGCTGGCTTTTAAAATGCAGTAAATATTGGGCAATGCTGTTCTGTTAAGACAAGCCACTTCATCAAGCATATTTCCAAATCACACTTTATTTTCAAAATGGGTTTAATTTCTCTGTATATCGCAAAGGAGCCCACTGCAAAATTGACCTGCGACAGAGTGCCCTCTACTGCATGTATTTGGGAAAGGAAAATAAAGTCAATTCCTAAAAATAAAATCTTTACACGCTGAGGCCAGCATTTTTGTTACAGGCTACTGTACTCTGAACTAAATATAATATACATACAGGCATATATCACTCTTACCTTCTTCTAAAGGACTAGGGAATAACAGCACAAAATAGGTATGACATTTGCACAATCTCTTCTGTACTTTTCAGTGATATCAGTGTGTGTCTTCCCATACCAATATGGTCTGTGTTTGTAGGATGGACAGGTATTAGGGGAGCTGAAAATCTGCCCTGTACTGTCCTGCTGCCCCACTTGATTTTGGCTGTTGGGAGGAATCCACCACAATTTGGAGTAAAGAAGTCTCTCTGCTTATAGATTTGTTTTCCCAGTCTTTAGTCTCTCCTGGTCTCTCATTTGTCCTTCTGTCTATTTGCCATGAGGTCATTCATATTAGACTGAGCTCCCCTTTCCCTGCCCATGTCCTTGATAATATTGGATGCTACTGAGTTACACCCATTGCACATGATTGAGGAGACATTTCACCAGTGCTGTCTCAAAAGAGTAGAGACTCACAGGTTACAAACATCACTGAAGTGATTCCACAGCAAAGCCCAAATCCTCAAGCAGACCTATACTTTTGAAGTCATCCTCTGTTTTTTTCTTTTCTTTGGGCCAGCCTAATGCTGAGATTTGTGATGGACCAAACACCTGCAACCTCTGTTAAAATTCACAGTGGCTCTTATCACTCGATTCCTCAGGGAAGAGAACATCCATTTTCAAAGCAATGGCATAGATAAACATTAAATGGCATAAACTAACATTAAATATTTTTGAGTCACTTTTGAAATGCCCTCCTTTGTACCATGAAGTCTGTTCTGTCAGCAGTATATGCAGAGCCACAATTTCATTCTTAAAACCTCAGCTTAAGTCTTGATGAGTCACACAGAAAGCAATTTATGCACGATCAAAGGTGATCCCTCTGCAACCAAAGGTGGTGTTTGAATCCCTAGCACATTTTTGACCATATCACTAGGACAGAGTAGAGGTAGGTAGCAAACAACAAAGTTTTTCAGAGCAACAAAATCAATTATCAAAAGTTCTTCAAGCAAAACAGAAACAACACAAGCAGCATTTCCATAATACACAGTGGCCTTGCACATATTTCAGCAATTAATTTGATGTCTATGGATTTGTTCCCACAGCTGAACCTTTCCCTTAAAGTAAACCCTTATTGATAATTTACAACTTCTAAAGACGGTATCTCTGTAATTGCTTTCCCTTTGCTTCATACCTGTAAATCTTGTATCTTGTGCTAAATCCCTGTCGACTTCTGTCCACAAAATCAGTGTATTCCTGTGAGCGATGGAAGGGTCCCTTATCAGAGAGGAGCCAGTCGAAGGGGCTTGTGGCATGCTGATCCGAGACAGCAGCAACTGCTAAAACCCAGCAATGAAGACTCAGTGCTATCCACTCCCATAGAGCCATCAGAGAGAACAATTCAGCACCAGCACTGCATCGCCATATCATGCTTCCACTGGGGACTTAGAGCCTTCATTCTCTTAGCTTTCCCTCAACACCTAGACAAAATACACAGTCAATTAGATAAGCACACACTAGGCATCCCTTGGAAGTAGAAACAAGTTTCCTTTCTTTCAGCTTAAAGAGATAGTGGCCTCTACTTTATTATATTTTACATTAGCATAAACCCCACTAGGCTAGTTAACAGTGGAGTGTTTCAGTACTTCAAATGCTGTGAAACTAATGTCTTCATTAACATCATCAGCGATAATATTTACTGTTGAAGGGAAACCTTCACAAATCATCAGGGGAGGGATTGTTGGGGTTTTTTTCCCATTCATGCTAGTCATTAATGAAAAATATGCAACACCAGATTCTTGTCTGTAAGCAGCAGTACAAAATCATTCAGCAATGTCTGTGCATAAGCTCACTGTTCACACATTGGACAGAAAACACAGGTGAGATTCAGAAGACCCAGGCTGCTTTCTCTTTTAATGTCCTCGGGAAAATTGCATTGTGGTTTGTCTTCACTGCAAAGTGTAGCTAACAGAATCACGTTCCTCTCTCCAAACCAGCATTGCTGGACAGAGTGACTGCCCTGATCAAAAGTTCTGGAGCTGTCCATGGTGATGAGTTCAAGTGACTTACACCAACTCCAGATGATGAAATTTTGGGTATTGCTAACAGCAATATTTTACTTTCAGTCCAAATTGCTGCAACTCAGCGGATCCGCCTAGAAACACTTTTTAAACAGTGCCTAAACATTTTTTTTTTGTGTGTGTGTGCCCTGTCACAGATCAAGTATTGACTGCATCATGTAGGAGCTCAGTGAAGACAAGCCACAGTTTCCCTCTGTACCTCAGACCCATACCTGTGGAATGGGCAAATGTTTCCAATATCCTGCAGAGATTTCATTAAAACATCTATACAAGATCTATGCATGAGGTTTTCAGAGATTACAAAAGTCATGTGGATTCCTAAATATATAGAAGCAATCAGTTCCAGTTTTCAGTCTAAGTTGAAACAGCACAGAATGAATTAAAATACATGAATGTGAGAGCTTTAATTTTTCTAGCTGATGAGTTTACAGGGAATAAAATGCTGGATTCACATTCACTCAAATCAGCACTCATCATGACATTTTCACCTTTGCTATGTTTTTTGGAACTTGGCAGGAAATGTTTCCTTCCCATCAGTAATTTGTTCTGTAATTGAGCCCTAAAAGATGGATATTTCCAACAGAACAGTCCTGCAACTGAACACTCAGCACCCTCATCCATTATAATGAAAATTGTGTCGCTGAATAAATATGCTCTGTGCATATATGTGAGATATTAATATTCTCAAGAGTCTGCAGGAAGCTGACTGCCTCCATGAGAGTACAGAGGTTCTTGTGAACCAACAGGAATTTACAGCCTAAGAATATAATAATCTGTCTATACAACCAGATAAATACTCAAGCTTTATGTGGTGTAATTGTTTGTAACATGATTTGGACATGATTCTGCAAACAATAAATGTATGAAGAAAGACCCTGCTCGTATTTCATGCTGAGTATGTACCAAGAGACTGAATTGTAACCATAAACAGTTACAGCCATGCAGTAGTTTCTGATCATAAAACACAGATTGCATTAATTTTATAAATCCTTTTGAAATTAAATTCCATGAGTCTACAGCAGAGACCTTTCAAACTTTTACTTATACTCGCAAGCCATCACTTCCATGCAAAAAGAGTCTGCATATTGAAGTTTGAGTATCATCTTCCTAGACTGGTGGTGGTTTTTTTTCCTTCACAGGTGGAAATTCATGTATTTGAGGTTACACCACTGCATAACCTTCCTCCCACTGTATGAGAAAGTATGCACAGATTTGAAGCAAAACTGAAATGCAATAGATTGCTCTGCTGGCCCAGAAAAGCCATGATGATCATTTGCTTTCCACTTCCTGTTAAAAATAAATGAGTATAAATGAAGAAAACATTCCAGTCACTTTCAGACAGGCCAGACCAGCCTTTGCATCACAACAGAGCGAAAATCCACAAATACTTTTGTCTCTTCTTATTAGTAATGTATCGCACAGCATATTCATTCCCTTCCATCATCCTTAGCATAGACAGGGAAGATGCTGAGCATAATTTTTTGACATTATGTGAAGCTACAGAAAGTGAGTTTCATGAGAATTTCAATTTTCATATCTACTGCTCTATTAAAATTTCTAACTTTTCTATTGAAAAATTCCCATACTTGATTAAATGAGAAAAGATAGGAGTTTACTTTTTCAGTTACTTATTAACACTAAAGTGTTTCAGGCTGCTAAACTGTAATGATGACTAATTGAGTCCCTTTTGAATTCAAAATGATAATATTAGGATTGGAAAATTAATTACTGTGTATATGTAGCATCTTCCTAACACTAGACTAAAACAGCACTTGGAAAGGAATAGTGGAAGAGACAGGAGTTTATTTTTGGCTCAATGCTGCACCTCATGGTGTGTCATAAATTAACCACTGGCAAAACACCTGCAGAGAACCTGTGCAGGTAGAGAAGGAAATAATCTTGGTTTAAAGATCTCCTTGTTTTAAAAGATCTGTGGAGGTATATTCCAAAGGAGCATAAATATACAGAAGAGAAATAAAGAGAGAAAAATCATGTGTGCATTTGTAACTGGTATTTATGCACTTGTCTCTGTTGTCCAGTCATTGTAAAATCATTCTGCATTGCATTAATCCTCATAACACCCCTGAGAGGGAGACTTTAACAAACAAGGACCAGAAGCCTGAAAAGATGAGTGCTAAGGGAGGGGTTAAGCTGTTAGAGGGATCTCAATGTGTGTTTCCTATTAAAAGATAATTTAGAAAATTCCAGCCAAAGAATTTTTGCAAAGCTTACAGAAATATCTTAAAATTTTAAATATTCAAATTCTCTAATTAATGCAAATGCCCTGAAAACGTTTTCTAAAGACTGTTACAGGCATATGGAACATACAAAGTTTGCAGTTACAAAGCCACAGTAGAACTCCAGGGAAGAACAATGTGTATTAAATTTGTGGTATATAAAGGATGGGGCATGGCAAATAAAACACCTGTTAAGTAACAGAGCTGGTGGATTTTCAAGTAGAGAAGATATTATACAGAGAGCAAATAATGCAATATTTATTCTGTGATAAAAACTGTCATGTCAACAACAGTGTCTTTGAAGTGCTGGCTTAAAGGACAATTCTCAGGTATTGATGCTCAGCACATTTATTTTCTGCTATCCCCATGGTTTCACCCAGCTACCACTTGTAAAGGCTGCTAAGCTTTTGGTTCTTCTTCTAAATTCTGAGGTTGAGTTCAAGAAGCAACACAGGCTAAATTCTTCTTTGTTAGAAATCTATTGTCTCCTCACTGGCATTAGTGCAGCAGGAATTGACTCAGCATCTTCTGGGAATACCATAACTAAGTCCTAATTCTCTTGAATATGTAAAGGTTCTGGAGACTGGCAAAATCCATGTATTTGTATCATGTGTGGATGTAGAACTGGCAAATGCAATGCAAACATTTTGGCCACTGGGAAAAATTTCATCAAGCTTCAGCTGTGAACAAGAGAACAGGACATCTGTGGTCATTTTGTTGTCATCATATTTTAGGGCAAACCCCACCAAATTCAGTCTTTCTTTTTCAGGTAATATTTTCTTAAAGATTAAAATTGTATATGATTACATATGGTAGTTTATGAACTCACTAAGACACTAAACTAAAATAGTCCAGATTGAAGCGTATGCTTGATTTGTGGTTGAGCTTTCTTGCTTACAGAACATTAATTAATGAACCATGCATACTAAGATACACAGAATAATATAGAGCCAGCCCAGATGTGTGACAACAATGCTCAAAAAAAAAAAAAAAAAAAATCAGCAAGTTTAGCTTGCGGGGGGGGGGGGGGGGTGTAGTTAATCTATTGTTACCTCAGTGCATGTAACCTTTTATTTCCCAAGAGGTGAGAGTCAAGTATAATACTAATGTGTTAACTTACAGTAAAGATATAGCTACTAAATTGGTCATTACTGGTTCACTAGTGGAGCAGCCTTTTATGTAAGAGTCACTAAAGTTGATGTTAGGCATCACCAGTAACTTTTTTGGGCCAAATCTACCTGTGGTTCTCAAGGATAAAAATAAAATAACTGTACAAATGTATGGGCATTTTTGAAAAGATCAGGTTTGGGGGTTTTTTACCAATTTTTCTCTCTACCCCATAATCTGAGAGATTCTGGGGTAGAGAGAAAAATTGGTAAAAATTTTATCTGAGACCTTGGTCTGAGATCCCCTTCTGTCAGTGGAAATGCAGAAGACCAGGGTCTCTCTCAAGTCCTTTGGTTTTTATGTTCACTTGAATCCCAAGAAAATGCTGATAAAAGTCAGCTCTCTATGGAAAATTGAGAATCCACTGTGCCAAAGTGGGATTCTCCTGGCTGTAACTTCCCATAATGGTGAAATAAAAATTTAACACTGTTATTCTCAGATATGTCCTTTCAAAGGAAAGTAAAAAATAACTTTCTATAACATTTAGCAAATTAACATATCTAAGATGGTGCTTTTTTATGCAAAACACAAAGCCTGGCTTTCCTTGAACTAATCAAAATATTAAATACTACTTGCATATCCTTTAAAAATAAACAAACAAAGAAAAAATACGATAGCAGATGGTGGGGAATACATCCAATTCTGTTTGTAGGCAGTTGGATTTCAGAAAGGTCATAATTTTACCATTTATGAGGGTTTTGGTACTCCATCCCTCCATTCCTTACAAGCCTTAGGGATTTCAAAGTTACGGGTTTTGATCAAGTGCAATACATGGTGTAGCAGAGTACTCTTCATATTTCTTTTAGATTGCACATCATGGAAAACAGGAATGGAGCAAATCTTTTGTTTTCTAGGTATTACACGAAATTCTCAGGAATGCTACAACTTTGAATCAACAGCAAGAAGCAACATTTTATTTACTGCAGGTGAAACAGTGAAGCTCAGAGAAGGCAAGATAAGTCCAGACCGTTTTTTTCAAAGGTATTTTGACACTGAAAAATAGAAAGACATTTTACATAAAGAATAAAGCCATAGTCTGTGTCTCAGAGATTGCTCTTATCTGCTGTAAGTCCTTGGGTTTATCACTTCATGTGTCTCTGCTTTCACTTCCCTGTCTGAAGTGTGATGATCACATTGCCCACCTTTGCAAAGCACCACAGGACCTACTGCGTTATCATCAGTGATTCTTATTCTTTCTTCAAGAAGCCATTTTTCTCATGCTAACAATTTTGAGTGAATGAGACCCGAGGAGGCACCTGTCCATGGGGTTCTCACACAGCCCAGTGTAAATTAAACAGCTGTGGAGCTGATGGTGTGCTGAGGGAGAGAAGAGCAGAAAGGGCTGCAATCAGTATCAGTTAGAGAGAAGAGCAAAAAGTATCTCAGTTGTGCTCTGCTCTGGGCTTGGCCACCACACAGGGGCTGTTCTTCAAAGGAAGATACTCAAATCCACAGAAGAAACATCTCCCAAGCTGAACTTCCTAAAGGACAGCAAAAGGACTTGAGAACAGAGGTGAGCTGCTCGATCCTGTGGTCACAGTCAGCTGTTGGACAGAGAAAAGCTCTGTTTGAAGTCCCCCCAGATGTCTGGGGCAGGAGCAAGAGACCCAGATCAGAGAAACAGAACAGGCTTTTGGGGCATTGGAATCACTGCATCACAGAGTCACAGTGCTTTGGGTCGGAAGGGATCTCGAAGCTCAGCTCCTTCCAATGCCAAGTGGCCCAGGTCGCTCAGAAGGACCAGGGCAGAAGATGGTGAGGCCTCCCTGCTGTCAGATCTGACCTCATGAGCTGCAGGGGACAGTGTGTGACACTAGAGAAAAAATTAGAAGTCACCTAGACAGACAAGTCATACTTGTCAGCATGGTTTTCCAGAGAGGGATTGAATCAACTTGTTCTCTGGTGTTCATTCTGAGCTACAATCATCTGGAAAAAAAATCTGAAAGGAGAAATTAAATTTATGTCTAACAAGATTAGGAGAGTTTTACATTCCAGGCTTAAGAATAAGCCTTCACATCAGTTTCTGGTAGCAGTTTTGACTACAGACACCCTAAACCAGCACCTTTCCTTTATTCAAACAGAACTTCATCCACTGCCAGATTTTAGCTCTCTTCTCCCCTCTCAAAGGGGAGACAAGACCCCTGTAACTATGTCCTCAACAGCCAAAATAAAGAACAAATAAGGTGTCTGATTTAATTTTTTTTTAAACAATTCTGCTTTTTTTTTTTTTTTCCCTCAGAGAAAAGGAGAAAACATCAAATGCATCCACAGAAAGAGAGAATTTATGTCAGCCCAACCTCTGCAGCTGCGCTCAGGTCTGTCTGGAATGTTGCTGAGTGTTACAGCCCTTGCCTACAGAACCCGCCTTGGTATTTGCTCTGTCCCTGCAGAATTTCACTCCTGCAAGTGCCTGTGAGCCTTCAGTTGATGTCCCCATGTGTTTTTTGCCACTTCCCAGTGCAGCAAGTCCCAGCCTCCTCAGCCCATGAAGTATCTGCTGGCTGTCAGGCGTGCCGAGGTAACTGCTTCAACGTCTGATATTTGTAAAAGACCTGATTTTTTCCTTTGCTGCCCAAATCATGATGTGTAAATTCCCTCAGGCGCTGTTTAAATCTGTTAATCTAAGCTCATCCTCCTGTGCAAATGGATCCTTATGTGTTTTAGCTGATGATGTCAAGCAACATCCCTAAAATGCCTTTGCAGTCTCTCTGCCTTAATGAGTGAATCTGTTTCTACAAGGAGCCCATTGAGGGGAAGATATTACCTGTCAAGGCTCTGAGAGCACAAAAAGGCCTCAATAACCTTGACCAGCCTTATCTGAGTCCTCCACCCACCTCAGGCTGACCAGGGGCTCCAGGACCTCCAGTCCCAGCTTGTGTGGAGCTAGTGGGACTGTGTAGGTGAATACCTGAAAGGAAGAAATCAGTGAGCCACAGAATGATCTGGGTTGGAAAGAACCTTACAGCCCATCCAGTGCCACTCCTGCCATGGGCGGGGACACCTTCCACTGTCCCTGGTTGCTCCAAGTCCTGCCCAACCTGGCCTTGGGCACTTCCAGGAATCCAGGGGCAGCCACAGCTTCTCTGGGCACCCTGTGCCAGGGCCTCCCCATCCTTACAGGGAAGAATTTCTTCTCAATGTCCAATCTAAATCCTAAATCTACTCTCTTGCAGTCTAAAGCCATTCTCCATTTTCCTTTCACTACGTGATCTTGTAAAATCCACTCAAGTCCTCACTGTGTCCCAGTTCCTCATCTTTAAATGGGGGCTAGCACCTAAATTCTTGATAGACAACTGGTACCAGTCCCACAAGGAGCTAAAATGAAGCTGATTTCTGGAAGCCCTGGGTTTCTGGCCAACACTCAGGGTGCCAAGAAGACACGGAAAACCTGCTGCTTTGAGCTTGAAGTCTGCTCCAGGCTGGATGACTGCACTTCTGCAATCATAAAAATCTGTAGGGGTTGAAGTCTGTAGGGATGAAACCTTAATCTTTGCAAGTCCACAAGTGCACATGGACTATACTATATGCAAAATCTCTCTGCATGAAAACTCTACATGACATTTCAGTCTTAAGTCACTCCTCCATTACACAAGTTATGCTAAACATTCTCCCAAATTGTCCAAAAATTTTCAGCTAAAGCATCTGATGGTAGGAAAAGAGTTAGAAGGGAAACAGAACAAGCTGTCTTGGAATAAGTTTGGGAGTGGCTCTACAGAAAAATAACAGCTTCGGGAGAGGTTCTGGTCCAGCATTTCCTCAGGCCCAGACTGACATGTATTGCTGTGACATACAATTTTGCATACTGGAGCTTTCAAGTTTGAAGAAAATCCCAACAGGAGACATATATTTAGAAGCCTTGATTCCATCTTGGATTTTATTTTTTTTTAACTGAATGCCTAACTTCTGATCATCCAGCATTCTCTACTCTGATAATCTCATTGGGTGTGTTTTAATGGCAATTGAGCTGCTCCTCAGGATTTGTAAAAACTACCCCATGAAATTAAGTGATAAATGCCCATTGAAAAGTCATGATATATGAGTTCCAGCAGCATGACTCCTTTCCACTCGTAACTTAGTCCCCAGACAAGTTTTCTGACCCAATTTGACAGCTAAGTGTCAGTAGGATACAAAGATACTGAGACACATGTAAATTAGCTGTATGCAGCAAACCATTCTGGAGTAACAAACAGCCCTTTCCTCTTTTAACCCATCCTTGTTTTTAAACCCAGGGCTCTTACAGCTGCTACCATCTAGAGCAGGAGGAAGCAGCTATTTACACACTGTACACTAAAGCTTTGCTTCCAGAGGCTTTCAAGCCCGAGGACAAATCCAAATATAACTGATTAGTAGTACAGAAGGGCTAAAATGGGATGGAGTGGGAGGAAACTTTGCTCACCAACAGATTGGTGAACTGAAGAAGATTCAGGTTACAGAGAGAAAGGAGAGTGCTTGGAGCTGTTACCTCAAAGTACAATTTTGATTGTGCTGTATAAACTTTGCCAAGTGCTTTAACCTTCTTTAATGACAGTTTCTATTATGAAGCCTAAACAAGCAATGCTTATAGAATGCTTTCAAATTACTAGATGGCAAAAATGTTATAAAATAAAAAGGAAGTTGATTTTTTCATTAACAGAGTGGCTGACTATTTTTGTTGCCGATTAAAATCACTTTTCCTGGAGATTTTACAAGAAATGCTCAGAAACAGGATGGAGAGGAAAGGATTTGTCAGTCTCAGGCAAAAATACAAGTTTCTTTGAAGTTATTGGAGTGCTAATATTGTTTGTACAATAATGAAGGGAAAAAATAATGGTGTATAGCTGTTCCCTGGACTTAAGAAGAGAGCCAAAATATCAGTGTACTGAACTGATTGCAGTGGGGACATATTCACAAAATCCAGCCTAGTTTCATGTACTTCCATCCCCTCGGATATTACCTGACCTAATCCACAAATAATGTGGTTGGGGGTTCTTTTATTTCTAAGAATGGTTTTCTCAGTTTAAAGGCTCTGACTCAGGCATGGGACAGAGCCCTCTAATATTAGTTAAGGTTGTATCTGGTCAAGGATTTACACTCTTCTTGATTTTATTATCCATGTGAAAATTAGTAGTTACGACTTAGATGAGTAGTTAAGAATAACATCTATAAAGATCTAATGGCAGGAAATTTTTCTTTCAGTGCATTTCTCTGGATGCCTTGTGAGAAGAATGGATTATTTTATATATTTTATTTCTTAATCATGATATCTAATAGAGTGGTAATGTTTTTATTTTGCCCTTTTACTATGTCTTTCAGACAAAAGTGCTCCAGATCTCACAGCATATTTTACAGCTGATTTCACAGATGGCATACATAGTGTTCAGCTGATATAAATGGATGGTGAAAACTCCTTTCAGGTTCCTCATCTTCAACCCATTTATTCTACAGGAAAAAAAAAAAAAAAAACCTAACTTACACCACTTGTTGTGCCAGCTGCCAAGGCAGGACTCATAAAAGCTTCAAGAGACCATTTTTCTAGAGCTGATCCTACTCAAAGCTGTTGCAGGATTTTTCCACGGTTCCTTTGCCGCGTCGTTCCAAGCCTGTAGCCACTGCATGGGCAGTAGCCAGATCCTCTTAAATGTTCATGTTACAGCTATTAATTTTTTATAGCAAGAGTAGGGACTTTATGGCTGACTGAGCAAAGATTCAAGCTCCAGCAAACCAGTCTGGGGCTAATTGCAGCTCAGGATGGATAAACTTGATTGTACAAGTAATAATTTTGTTATGTGT
The DNA here is from genome assembly GCF_017590055.1 of Onychostruthus taczanowskii. NCBI lineage: Eukaryota > Metazoa > Chordata > Aves > Passeriformes > Passeridae > Onychostruthus > Onychostruthus taczanowskii. Next base: position 268,149 of record NW_024504012.1, read on the forward strand.
ACTGGGCAGCCTGCTATCTCACATAAATCTAGCACCAAAGCTGCCTTGCAAGGCTTGATTTTTGACAAGATTAGAAGAAATTGTAAAATTAGAGAGAGAGAAAAAAATCTGTCTGCTAAAAGATGTCTTTCTTATGAACATCATGATACAAGGAGTGAAAGCCTGAGTTTGCATCAGGAATTGCAATCTCTCTACTGTTTTAATTTAGATATGACACAGTCTGAAACTACCTAAGTACGAAATTGTCACTATTTCTTGTAGCTCATAGAAAAACACATTTTTCTTCAGTAGAAATTTGTTAAGCTAATGTTGAGGAGCTTAAAACTTTCAGTAGTACCTGCACAGTGCTAAATGAGAGATACATGTCTGTTTATGAGGAATTACAGATCACTGCAGTCCCTCTGAGTGTGAGGATCATCAGTTTTCTTTATTACAGACTATTTTTTTCCAGAAAGACAAAGAAAATATTCTAGACTTTGCCTGGCCAAGACAAGCAAGCATGAAGAAGTTAAGCTGGTTCATAAATAAGAGTACTTTAAAAAAATAAAGCCACCACCATGTCTTCAACTAATGTGAATCAATCTAATAAACTCAAGCTAACAGAGAGCTTAAAGGGTACTTAGATAGTTACTAAAGCTTTTACTTTTTAAGCCAATGAGTTAGATTCACATCCCACAGGAGCAGTGACTAAAAAGAGAACATCACCAACTAATGGCTCTCTGACTGTGAAATAAATCCACAGTCTCCAGAGACTGGCAGCAGGATGAGTCTTGACCTGCATAAACAGTGCTGCTTTACCTAAACAAGCATCTTCCTTAGAAATGTTGGTACAGACCTCAAGGAATCAGGGGATGAATCCAAGAAATGCTGAGCAGCTACGTGTTCTGGAGAAAAAGAGGTAGGTATCATCTCTGCCCTAAACTACAGCAGTTTTAACCTTTAGGGCGGCACATTAAGTGCAAACCATACAGAATTATTCAATATTAAAATTGTTGTAACCTATATGTGCTCTCTCTGTCCAACAAATTGTTAATGAATAGGGATCAATAATGTTTCAGCTGAAATAAAAATATACACTTGGGCTGCCACCTCCAACCATGATACTGTTTTTCAGCATTTAGCAGTGTTCTTCACCAGTGGTGGTAAGCCTCCTCAGAAAGGGATTTCAAATAAAGGAAAAAAAGAAAATACTAAGAAGTAACACTTATCATGGATTTTAACAATCCCATTTGACTCCAGTGTGGTCACCCATGTTCAATTAACCAGGTGTTTTTGTTATTTCGAGTAGATTTATAAGTACTGAAAGAGCTAAATTAGCCCCACGGAATTCTCAGGAGTCATGAATAATATGGGATTAAGGGTATGGAGCAGTGCTCTGACTCCCCAGATTTACATCCTTTACTTGCCAATGTGTGATAAGTGCCTTACAAACCACTTTTCTCATTAATCAGTGCTGGTGGATGTGGCAATGAAGGTGTTACTGCAAATCAGCAGAATTTTCCCCCATTAATGTAACTGGTACAATAAAGGTATCTGACACATGAGCCTTACGATCTCACCTCATTATAGGAGGAACCACTACAGTTTAATAGTGTTAATTTAGCTAACAATATATATTGCTTGGTCAATCTTCTTCTGAAGGTGGAACAAAATCTGTGGCCTTTGTAAGAAGCTCATTAGTTAAAGTTGAAAAGCTCTGATGTGGCAGAGTGTCCTTCTTCCCTCTCCTCAGTGCATTATTTTGTGACACACGGAGCAGGTGAAGACTTTCAGTGGGAGATAGGAAAGAGACTGAGCTAAAAAATCATTCCCATGGTACGAGCCAGGGCAAAAAAGTGATTATACAGACCATGGGTGTGGAGGGATGTGTAGTGCATATCATGCATATTGATATCTGTGTATAAACCATATTTGTGTATGCACACAAACTGTGGTACATACAAATTAGTAACTTCAAAGCTAGAAGACCAAATTTATTCACACTACAGTTTTCAGCAGGGTGATGACTCCAGTCACAAGGTGCTGATCACCTGCAGCTCAGCTTCCTCAACTTCATACAGAAAATGTTGATTTATCAATGATGAAAAAGTACTGAGGCCTAGACCAACTCACAAATACTTAGTTCTTTAGTATTTTAATATTATTTGACTCAAGATGAGCAAAGCCTCCCACTGCTCAGTGCGCAGCATGTAACTTCATGATGCTCACTTTTTTCCCTTCTAAATCTGAAGTTCATTTGTGTTCCAAAATATTGTTTTGGAAATTGATCTTGCTTTTAATGAAGTTAATAGGGATGTTCTGATCTTGAATTGTCCAAGATCAGGCCCTCACTGAACACATACATACTGAGCAAAAGGAAAACCACAATATGAAGAGAATGTAGTTGCAAATTTGTTTTTAAAAAATGTTCTCTTATGCTGATATAGGATGAGATCAGGAAAAAGTTAGATTAGTTCCCCATGGAAAGACTGGCTGTAGTACTCCCTGCAGCTCTAGCAGGACAGTGGCTTCAGTGCCACCTTTCTCAAAGAGCATTTGGGCTCTGTTGGTCAAAGTGTATTTCTGCTGATTTTGCTCCCATATGAGGTTACTAGTGTTTCAGGAGAGTAAAAAATGTCTCCTTCTGGTTTTGAGGAAAGGTGAAGCTTTGGGAGGATTAAGAAAGCGCTGCACTGGGTATGCCTGAGAGATAGAAAATAATGTTTCCAGAAACTATCACCTAATACCTTCTACCACTCTTTTTCTTCTAAGGAAAACTTAGGTAAGTAGTTTGATCATCCAATTTTCCATTTAGATTTTCAAAAACTGCTGAAGAAGCAAGCTTGCTGGTAAAAAGATCTTCCTTTTGTTTTCAGCGGGTGTTGCATCTCAAGCAAGAAATTACTTAGACTGATCACAGTCAGATATGATTTTGAATTAATACAAATGAAGTAAAAATATCTAAGTCCCATAAATCATTGTCTGGGACTGAGAGGAGAGACAAGTCACTGCAATCTATGTGATGAAAAAGTAAATTTTTGGACACATTGGTGTAAACAATGAATTGACTTCTGTAATTAATTCTTCACAAAGGCATTCAGAGAGTAGTAGAACAAAAAGGAAAGGATAAGACGGGATGATTTCATCATTTGAAGATTCTCAAGTTGTTTCGTTGGCTTGTTGTACAAATGATGCCTTCTGCACTGAGCTCTGTAAAAACATTCAGCTTCTTGTTTTCATGTTTCTCAGTTATCATTTTCACTCACAGGGTTTCAGCATTTCATGAACAAGCACCCCAAACACAACTCCAGTGAACTCAGCATCTGTTGGGGAGGTTTGCTCTCACTGGAGGTGGATCAGCTTACAGAAAATATCACAGATCTTTTTTTTTATTCCTCCCCTGCTTAAATTATACACGTCTTAGAGAGAAAAACGCTTGGAGGCAAGAATTTGTAGGTAGTTTCTGGATGGAACTCTGCTGATTAGCACTGCAACAACATCTGAGACCGAGGGTCTGTTGCTATGCTTAGATACAGAGAGGAAGAGATCCAGCCAAATGTTTCTGTTCCCAAAGCTGGTCTTGTGGTAAAGCTGATAGAGCACCTATTTAAAATGAATAACTCCTTGTAGGGATGGAGTTGAGCAATGACAGCAGTCTGTGAAGTCTGATATCTAAACGGATTGCCCCTCTGAAGTTATTTCTTATATCCTGTAAATGTTAGCAGGGCCACTCTAGCTTTATCTCTGTACACTTAATGTGTCAGAGTCACTCATGTCTGAACATACAGACTCTGTAAGGTTCTGACTTCACTCCTTCCTATAGCATTCTTTTGTGATGTTGTATTTAATAAACATGGATATTTTTTTCTAGGAATGAAGTTATTTTTAGGTGTTTTTCTGACAGACTTGCTTGTCAGATACATGCCTCTGAATTACTCTCTGCATTTTCTCAGAATCAGGTCTATCTCACAGTACCCTTCATTTCACATGGATCCATAACTGATTTTGCTGCTACAACAGAACAGCCTTCTCTTATCACATGCAGTACATTTTTCTGCCAGTCATGAATTCACTTCACATGCATTCACTTGCTTAATCTCTACATGAAATCATTACAACTCGAAGCTGACGTAGTCTTTCCAAACGGCTCCCGAACAGTAAATCATGCCACATTCCACTTTCTCCCCACTCTGCGCTACACAATTTATCACTAAATGAAAACCACACGGAAAATGCACTTGAATCCGGCAGTGAATCACAATACAGACTGCTGGTAACAAAGCCCTTACCTTTTTAAATGCATGATGCTCTCTAAGTCTCTAAGAAATCGCAGCCCAAGGAGCAGGTCCGCCTCGCGGTGTGCGGCGACAGTTTACACCCTATTTTCTTCACCTCCCTTCTTACAGCATGCTACATCTAGTTCACGCTGCTGTCTCTAGGATTGGCTGGTGCATCTCAGAGGCGCACACAGGACTCCAGCCTGGAGCACCCTGCAGCCCTGCCTTAACCCTTTGCGGTGAAGCCTCTGCTCCCTCTGCGGGGCACGCACGGCTCTCGGGAGGGGGGGTGTTTTCTCTTCCCCTCACAAAACGAGCTGCCCTCGGCTGCCGAGGATGGGGAGAGGCTGGGGAGGGGCGAGCCGGGGGTCCCGCAGCCGGAGCAGCCCCTCCTGCTGCCGGGGAGGGCGGCGTGTCCCCCCGACCTCCGCCTTGCCACCGGCACCTCCCGGCCCTTCCCCCGGCACCTGCCCCGGGGACACGCAGAGGAGCGGGGCAGATGAAGCCCGGGAGGATGAGAAGACAGGCTGGACGCTGACAGGTCCTTAAAGGTGTTCCCTCTGCCAGGGCCACCTCCCTGGATGTCCGTCTGCCACTGCCAGTACGGGAAATCGGGAAATGAACTCCCGGCCAAAAGGGAGTCCCAGATCCACGCAGCTTCAGGGCAGATAGAGGTAATCCTTGGCAGTGAAGCCAGACACGGGCAAGCAGGGAGCCTGGACATCTAAATACAGGGAAGAGAGATGTTTGGGAGCGTTCTCTCGGGAATGGGCCACGGGGCTCGGGAGGTATTTCTGCACCGCCAATGTATTGTACAAAAAGCAAAAGAACCAACTACGGCAAAGAAAAAGCCGCCCGGCTGCTGCCCATTATTCCTGGGTTTTTTTCTGAGTCATCCAGCCTCATGTGAGAAGAAGGCATCCCTGGGCTGGGGGTGCGGAATGCTGGAAATTAAGGGTAGTGGGAATATTCTCTACCACTCCTGACTGTCGCTTGTTGCAATCGCCCATTAAGCCCACGTTACTTGCATTGATTTATTCGGTGCTGTATGCAAAGGGGTTGATGTGCATCCCCTCGCCTTCCTCTGAGTATAGAAATGCCACCCGGTCCAACCTGTGTCACTTTTGCTGCCCAGACACCGTTTTACTGCCATCCGTCACAGTGCCTGTGAGCTAAACAACTCCACTGCCCTCACCCTGTGTCTTACCGTCTCCCATCCCCGTCAGCAGAGGGAAAATCGAGTGCTCTTAAACCCGGGAAATATTCTGCTGATGGGCACATAAATCTCTTCTGCAGAGCGGTAACATTTAAGCAGCACGGCAAGGCGATGCTCACTGGCTGAGCTATTCCCACTATAACATAAATCCCTCAGGACTTGCTGGTTTGTTTTAGGGGTTTTTTTCTTTACTAAAGGTTTAGGGGCGGGGGATCATTAAAAATCAGGTAAAGGTTTTGAAACGCACTCCCTGCCCAGGGAGGGAAGGGGGGTATGACTGCACGGAAACTTTCCTGAGCAGCCTGGTGCGGGAGGATCCCGGCAGCAGCAGCAGGGCCAGAGGCAGGGAATTCAGGGGAAATGTCTGGGATTTGGTTCATCACCTCAGTCTCATGGAAAGGTCCGGGGCAGGAGGAGATGGGGGCTGAGGGGCAAGTCAGTGCGAATGGGAAAAACCTGCTGGAGCCTTCGGGAGGAGGACGCTGAGCTGGAAGGAGATAAGTAGGCATGGGAGTTTCGAGCTGGTGGGAGAAAAGAGGAGCTGGAGGAAGGGTGGGTTTTGGATCCCGTGCTTGAAGGGCTTTTTCACTACTCCTTTCCAGACATCAGCCAGCAATCTGGCGGCCGAGGAGGGAGGCAGTAGGGCGGGGAGGGGGAGGGTGGAGGGAAGAACGGGGGGGAGCACAGTCTGGCATTGAATTGGTCTTCCCCGTCTTCTGCATGCCACCAGGCAATAAATTCGGATCTTGTTATTTCTCCCTGGCATCTCTACCTGCCTGCAAGCCTTGAGCACCTTCCTGGTGATCTCTGCAGGTACTGCTTTGGGGACATGACCGCGCACACACAGACACACAGACACACACACACACACTTATCCTGCACCCAAATGACAGAGTTGCACGGAGCCCAGTCAGACATGCATGTTTCCTCCCTACCTTCTGCTATTGACCGTGGGAGGATCTCTGCCGCTAATTAGAGACACTGAAATCCTGGAAGTATCAACCACAAATAGCACTCTGAAGGCTCGTCCCTTTTGAAATGTAATGTGTTTATTGCCTTTGGTTCTCCTCTCTTTTTCTGTCAAAGAAGCCCCTACTTGATTCAAGAGCCCTATCTCTACTATCTACCTCTACCTCAGGTACATCTATAGATGGGCATACATTTTTTTTGTGCTCCTCGGGAGCCAATTTTTGGCCGGCAAAAAATACAGGCATGCCCGAAAATAGTGATAAATGAAATCAGGTGCGATGGGATTGAGGAGTGAGGAAAGGGCGAGGTGCGAGAGGCGGCAGCGGCTGGACAGAAGCCCTGGCAGCAGCAGGACAGAAGCCCCGGCCGCCGACCCCGCTGCTGCCCCGCAGCCCCGGCCCCCCCGCCTGGCCACTGCCCCCTCCCAGCACATGCGACGGGAATTCAGGTCTGGAAATCCTTTCCTATCCCTTCTGGAGAATCCTTCCCCACCCCCAATCCTGTGCAAGTTCTTCAGAGGATGGGGAAGAGCAATGAACTTTTGCACCTGATCTCCCCCCGCGGGCTCCCAGACATTCCTCAGGCACGCTCCCGGCTGCCTCAGGCAGCAGCAATCCCGTCCTTCCCCGGCACGGGGAGCAACACTGAGCCCTTCCAGAGCCGCTCCGTCTGCAAGGGTTAACCGGGGAACGGAGCAGGTACCGTGCCTGATGGAAACATGAATAAAATGTGATGAATAAGCAGTGGAACGGCGGCTCTGGAAGCGATGCTGCGGTGCGCGCTGCAATCAGCGCCGAGCGCGGTGGCTGGGAATGAACGTGAGCAGAAAACTGGTGCTCCCTAATTCCTTCGAGTTTAGAAAGTGAAGCCAGCCCGTTCGGGAATAAGGGGAAGCAAAACTTTTTTTAAATTTATCTTCTCTTTTCTTTTTATTCTTCCCTGCTCTATTTAGTGTCCTTCCTGTTGGAAGCACGCCACCTGAACGCGAAACCAAACCTACTCACCGGGTGAAATTGCAGGAGGCGAAGCGGCTGTGAATAAAACGCATCCCGGCTCCAAGCATATAGTCCATGATCTGAGGCTTCAAGCTAAAGGATGGCTGAGCAAGGTGGGGGAACTTTGGCAACCAGCAGCGGTTCTGTGTGTGTGACAACCCATTTACACCGTGCGTGCCTGTCTGTGTGTGTGTGTAGGGCAGAGAGAGGCTCCAAACCCGAAAGGGGGGAAAGAGGGAGGGGAGAAGGAGGAGGAGAGAGGGAAGCAAACCCGAATAGCAAGAGGAGTTGCGAAGAGGGATGGGATTCGCTGGGGTAGATGTGGGTTTTTTTGGTGGTGATGGAAGCGATTCTCGAGGAAAGAATAACAAATTGTGGGATCTCAGCAGCAGGCAGGAGGAGAGGGGCTTTGCCCACGCAGGTGGAACACAGACGAGACCGCAGCGAGGAGCGGGAGGCCGGAGCCAACCGGGAGGGTCGGAAAGCACCGGGGGCTCATCCCGGCAGCCGCGGCCGGGGGGTGACCCTGCCCCCGGGGCGGGGGCGAGAGGAGGAGGGGGCGGGGGAGCCGAGACCGAGGTGGGGCAGGGCTCGGCTCGGGGGCAGCTCCCGGGGCACGGCGGGGACAGAGCTCGGTGCGGGGGCAGCTCCCGGGGCCGGGCACGGCTGGGACAGGGCTCGGCTCGGGGGCAGCTCCCGGGGCACGGCGGGGACAGAGCTCGGTGCGGGGGCAGCTCCCGCAGGCTGCGGGTGGCGCGGCACCAGCCTCTCCTCCTCCTCCTCCTCCTCCTCCTCCTGCACCCGCAATCCAGCGAGCCACGGCGGAGATACCGAGCGGGTAAGAACATACGTGTCCCCTACCCTCGGCCAGCCCTTTGTTTCTCATCTTTTTATTCCATATTTTCCGCAGCCCTGCCCGCCGCTCTCCCTCGGAGCCCGGCAGGAAGGGCTGCGGAGATCCCTGAGCGGGGAAGCGGCTTTTGGGAGAGACCGTGCGGCCAGGAGCGATTGCGGGGAGAGGGCATGGGCGGAAATTCGCCTGCTCATCACCCGAGTCCCTCTCCTGCCCCGGGTAAGCGGAGCATCGCCCCTCCATTTCTCCCGATTCTCGTTGCTTCCAGGCTCTCGGCATGGAAATAATGCCCCGGCTCGGTGGGAAAATCCCCCTTTTCCTCGCATAGCGGCTCCGGAGTGCGTGCGGAATTTGAAGGTGTGTGTGGTCCAGCATTTATGGAGCTTGATACACGTCCCCCCCTCTCCTGGTCCCTCTTCTACACCCGCGCTGTGAACAGACACGCGTTCGTGGCTAATAAAAATGCTTTTCCCGGGGTATAGTCGGGCTGAGAGCTCAGCACGGGTAAGCTGCGAGGCGGTCCGTGTCAGGAGCAGCGTGCAGAGCGGCCGGAGCTCCGGCATCCCTGCAGCGGAGCAGGGTCGGTGAGCGCAGTAACCATGAGATGATGCGATGTGTGTGCCAGGCAAGATGCAGCGTTACAGCAGAACCTGTCTGCTCTGCCGTGTGCGCTCTCTAAAAGAGATGGCAATCCCTGCCTTGCTATTAAGAAGCTTTTTGTCTTCTTTCTATTGTCTCTGTAAGCAGCAGTGTGAAGCGTTCGTGTCTGTTCGTGCCTGGCAGTTTTATGTTTCCAGAATCTGCTGGGGAAAAGTCGGAAACCGCAGGAACCCAAGATTCCTCTGGCACCACATTGGTTTGTTCCTGTCAGCATATCTAATCATTCTTATACTAAAGAATCGTGGAGTGAAATGAATCTTAGCAATGATTTACGCTGCTTGGGGCTTTATTGATTTCTTTTTTCTTTAGCGAGGATATAAGAACAGGAGTGAAGGCAGAATGATACGGTTTGTAAAGAAAATAATTCAGTGTAAATTTCAAGTGTAGTCGCTGTTAAATATGTCGACATAGATACGATTTTTTTATGCAGTTATAAAAACAAAAGGTCTCTTTGCCTCAGGATATGATTTCTCTTACAGCAACAGGTAGGAAAGGCTCCTCTGCCCCCTTATCTCCTCCCCTTCAGCTCCTCCTGAGAAAATGCGGTTTAAAAGGTCAGCCTATTTATGTAAATATTGTGCGTTCCTTAACAAAGACCGCTGTACATCAAGCCTGCAATGACTGTCAAATAGACTTGGTGTTCAAGGCATTCCATAAGGGTACTGCCCGTTTTCCAAGGCTGATAAAATCGCGCAGAAAACAAAGGGCAGACGTGGCGTGTGCCTGGGATGGATCAAGAGCGCCAGGGAGCACACGGGCAGCAGCACCGTCACGGCCGAGTTTGGTACTGCAGAGTCCATCGGACCTCTCCGCCGCGTGTGTGTGACAGAGGGACACACAGAATGCATAAAAAGAGATTTGCTGCTGTGCTAATGCCTCTCTGCTCTTTCCTTCAGGTTTCTCCTTCTCTCTAGCGGTGTTCTAGGCTGAACTTGCTTTGCAGCTCCTTCACAGCAAAGGTAGCTTAAATCAGCCAAGGAGGATTTTGAGCCTGACCAACCTCATCCTCCCAATGAAAGGGATGGACTTCATTAGTCTCTGCCTCAGACACTTCACAATAAGGCGGCGTTTACTACTTCATAGCATCCAGAGGTGCAGTGCACATAGTCTGGTCTTTATTTCACTGTGCTCTCTTTCCCTTCCTGCCACCTTCTTTCACCTACACAACAGGACACCTTGGTTTCCTCAGGTAGTATCAACTCTTCTGGTTCTTTTCCACTTTAAATTGAATAAGAATATTCTGATATTATTCACTTTATAGAATCACAGAATTATGGAATAGTTCATTTGCAAAGGGACCTTAAAGATGATCTAATTCCAGCCCCTTTCTACATCCCTCTAGAACAGGCTGCTCAGAAAAGATTATGTCCATTACCAAAAGGTTAAAGAGACACTTTGGAATTACAACACAGATCTTTCCCTGTGGTCAACTCCAAGACCTAATTACCACTACAGTTTGATTTGAGCCCTTAAAATCATTCTGAATCAGAGTTAAAGGGTTGTAGAGGATTATGATGCCTTTTGTCCAGCGGTTAATAATATGTGGCCTTAAAATATGATATTATAAAATCTCATTTTAGGGCAGAGTACTGAAGTCACAAATAATGGAACAAACCGCACTTGAGCGAGGCAGAAACTTACATCACCACCAAAAATGCTAAATCCAGATTGTGACCCTCATGTGAGGGAGGAGTGGAACGTCAAATTCTCTCTTCCCAAAAGCCTTGTGGCCCTGAATTAGAGTCATTAGAGTCCTTTGTCCTGTAAATCTGCTTTTAACAGCAGTGTATATCTGTGTAAACACATTTTAACAGTTTATCCTAAAACATTTTTTTTTTCTGCTTCATATGATCAACCTTTTGGTCCTCTTTCTTCCAGAACCTGCTAACTGCTTCTCTTTAACTACTGAAAAATGTAATTAATTAAGGCAGTTCAGTAGCTAGTCTTAGTTTGCAACAGGCAAACCTATTATACGAACAATACTGTCACCTTCTTGCAGTGACTTCCTTCTCCCAGCTTTAATGAATTCCCTGCATGCTACTCTGCTGTAAATTCTCCATCTAAAAATTCCATCCACTATGTGATGTGTCAGGGGAAACCACACTTGACTTTTGAAACAGTTGGGAGGAGCAGAATGATAACCTACTAAAGTGCCTTGCCCTTAACAGAAATTATGGCGAGCAATTAAAGTTGGAGCAAAAAGATTTAAGCTTTGGACTGCTTATGTTCTTAGTGTTTTAACTTGGGTGAAATTTTTTTTAGAAGTCTGATTTGAATGTCAAATTTGCATATTTATCCAGAAAACATAGGGAGTGCTTAATTGCCTGTGTCCAGCATTCATATTTTGCTTGGGAAATAATGCTTCACATATTCATGAGTTTCATTTCTAGTTACTGTTTGCACCCATAAATTGGCCTGTGTATCTAAACAAGCCCTGCAGTTGCTCATTACAGAAACCAATGTGCCATATTTAGAATAAATCAGAGACACCTGGCCACGGAGAAGATGCTTCTGCTCCCCTGGTGCAGTGGGTCTGGCTGGGGTGGGCTTCATGCTCCCAGAGCAGCCCTCAGTGCTGTGCTTTGCCCTGGGAGCTGGAGAGGAGCAGATAACAAACACAGCAGGTTTGGCTGCTGCTGGGCAGGGCTGGCACAACTCCACTCTGTCCTCAACATTCCCTGCCATGGAGGGGCAGGGAGAGGGCACAGCTTGGCCAGCTGCCCCAGACTGACCAAATGGGTATTCCAGAGCACATGCCACCAGCTCAGAGACAAAAGCCAAGTGGGGATGGAGGACTGGGCAGGAGAATGTGTTATTTACACTATTTACCTTCCAGAGCAGCAGCTCCATGTGCTGCAGCTCTACTTCCCAGGAACAGACCAGACCTTGCTAGCTGTTCTTGCTTGGAAGTAGAGAATAAAATCTTCCTTGAGAGAATGCAACATTTTACTTCACTTTTAGTAAACTGCCTTATCTCAACCTATGAGTTGTTTTCCATCTTATTTTCTCTGCACTGTCCAGCTGGAAGGGGGAGTCAGTAGAGCAGCTTGGTGGGCACCTTGCATTAACAGAGACATGATTCACCTGAACAAAATTATGCCCACTGAGTTTTTTCCTCACTTGCAGAGGAGATTTTTTTAGGATCTCTCAACATTTCACCTACAGAAAACTGAATCAATACTGTATTTTTTTCCCCCAAAATATCAAAGATATAAAACATGTTTCCTTATTCACTTGCCCTGTCCTTTGGCAGCAGGGGACAAACTTAAAGGCTGGGGTTTTTTGGTTTTTTGTGTTTTTGTTTTTTTTTTCAGGCTCCTGCTGTCATTGAAGCACCAGTTTTCCTAGACAGAATAACCTCTTTGAAGAGGTGGTATAACCTCTTTGAAGAGATGGTATTTCTCTGCTGCTTTCAGAAGGTGTTAATTGCCAGACCTGTAAGCTGAACTCAGCAGACATAGCCAGACACGTGTGTCTAGGAGGGACACAAAGGCACCTGAGATGTGGAGGCATGAACTTCTCCAGGGCCTGCCAGCTTCCTGAGCCCTGTTCTTGAAAGATTTAAGGCTGTTCTGTTGACCCTTCCCAGCTGCTGTCATCTGTGCCAGGCAGGGTGATGCAAGGCTCTCTTCAAGGCTGTTCTGGGACAGGCTTGGCTTACCCTTGTTAATTCTTAAAGGATATAAGGCAAAGGATGTCTGCTGCCATACAGTGTGAGAGGGAAAATCAGCGCTTTAAAGTGCTCTCAGCCTTGACATTAAAGCTGAAAAGGTCAACAGGAAATGAGTTGTCTCCAAATCCATGGGGCAATGACAACACCAACATGCTGCAATATGTTAGTGACTCTATTACTATTTTTTTGTAGCCATGTTTCAATGTCCAATAGCCATGCAGGGAAAAATATGGGTTTGCCATTTTAAAAATATCCTCTGATGTATTCAGGTATCTCTCCCAACTCTAACTGGACTTTACAAAATCACAAAAGTCTCTGTTCATTTCAAGAAATGTTTGTGGAGAAAATGGTAAAGGAGGAGATGCATTTGAAATCACATTGAATTGTTGTGGTGGAGATTCCTGTGCATCAAATGCCTGATTTTCTTTGAAATAATGTATTCAGTTACTGAGAAGTCCTGTCCTATGAAAGTGGTATAATCTGTATTTCTGTAGTTGATGTGATGGCCAGAGAATGGAGGCCCCTTTGCCACAAGCACTGATTTTACAAGCAGTGTGAGAAGCACTGACCTCTGCACATTTGTAGAGGAATTGAGGTGTAATTTTAGCGTGCTTGTGTTTAAATAAAGGAGTCTTGCATCTTCTGTTGTGTTTTAGTCCCATGTGACCTTAGTGTTGACACCAGAGCTAGGAAAAAAACCCTACCAAGCTGGTGCTGTGTTATTTCTGTGTAGTCAGAAAGGAGTCCCTTCCAGACTAGGCAATGTATTAACACAAAAAGCCTCTTCTTATAGAGTTTGGATATGAAATGCATTTGAATTAATGGTGTAGGACAGAAAAAGAGCTGAAATTAATAGGGGACCCCCTCAATGAACTTTCTGTGGCATGTGTAAAAGAACAAGACCCACATACAGAAAAAAAGGAATGTTTGGAAGGGTGGTGGAGCCAAGTGAAGTTCAGTTGATGCTTTGCAGAGTCAAGGAATTGCACAGTAGAAAGGCAGAGTTTTGCAAAGTGGCTGTGCTGTGAAGAAAAACTTGTAGAGAATGGGATTTGCATTTAGAAAATAGATTATTTTACAGATATTGGTTCCATTTGATAGTCATTCCCTGAATAACATCTGCTGCATTATCTCAATAAATCTGGTTATTTCCCACAGAAACGAGTTGAGCAAAAGATCTGTAGTAAGTTTTGAAAATAACCTTTGTTATTATGTGTCATTAACTCATAAGAATCAAACTACATGGCCACTAATGACATTGAACAAAAACAATACACTTTCTTGAACATTCTGTTCCATGCATTTCCAGTCTCCAGCCTGCACTTAAAATACAGCAATTTTACAAGCATTTCTCATTTGCCTAGGCTGTGGAGTTAATGAGATAGAGAAAGTATGAAGAATTTGTATGGATGAACTCCATTTACCTAATTTCCAACCCAAATACAACAATATGAAAAATAAGCGATATGTGTATAAAATTGTGTGTGGTTTTTTCTTGCTTTTCACAGTTCTTGTCTTGCAGCAGTCCAGGCTGAGTCATTGTGGCACACAACAGGTATGTGTCTTGTCAACAGCCATCCCCTTTTGACATTTCTCCCAGCTGCTGGGGGCTGAGAGCAGGGAGATATCAGCTTCTCTTCTCGGTCACAATGGAAAGGAGGCAGTAAAAAAAAAAAACACTTCCTCTTCCATCATTTATTTGATTAGGTTCTCCATTTGTCAGAGCAGTGGAGCACAAAGCCCACATGGATTTTGTGAAGCACTCTGGCTTGTAAGCACACATTTAAAACTTCAGCAGATGAGGATGACTTCATGGCTCTAGCACGTGTTTTGCTGAATCACATGCCAGCAGGAATTTATTCTTTCAAAGTGTTGCAAAATGCCTTTACCAGAGCCATGTTTCAGTTACATTTCTTCAAAAGAGGTTGGAGAGAAAGTAAATGAAATCTCAGAACCTGGTTCAAAAAAGACATAAGTTCAATTTAAAGTTAGCTGTGTTGATTTTGCTCAACCCCAGAAATAACATTCATCTTTTGCAAAACTCTGACACAGCAGAACACTGTCTTGTTCTTAGTAGGACATTAAGAAACCAGATAGCCATTCTCCTGCTTGTTTTTTATCAGATAAAGACATGAAAAGTAACACTTCCAAAATGTATTAACATGGGATAGTCTCAATGTCCCTATTAGGTGTGCACTTTAAATGACAGAGTAAAAAAACCCTACAGGCTAACAAAAAAACAACCCTAAGGAAACATTCTCACTGAGCACTACTTGGGCTGTCTAGAGGAAATGGAAGGTCTTCTCAACCTGGAAGTTATAGGGCAATTAATTGTATATAATTATATAATTAGCTATATATATATAAAAATAAAATTATATCTATTATATAATATATATAATATAAAATATACAATTTATACTATAACTATATAATGTATAATATATATTATATATGTTGTATATGTTATGTATATATAATTATACAATATAATTATATAATTTGCATTATGTATATATTATATGGTGAACATATATGTTGGCATTTGCTCTTTTTAGACAACTGAGCACTATTAGAGCCTGAATTGACCTTGGAGCTAGAAGATGGCATGTGTATTAATCCAAATGTAGCTGCTATGGTTTAACCAGTCTGTGCCCTGCAACTCTACCTTACAGTTAGTGCTCCAATCATTTTCTACTCTTAAGAAATAACCCTAGCCTGAGTCTTTTCCTAAATTCAATAGTCAGCACTCCTGTGTTTTTAATGCAAAGGCTTGCATAAATAGCAAACAAAAACAACCTTGCTGCTACAAATAAATGAAGAAAACATTTTCAGTTTCTTTGATTTGTGAATTAGTAAAAAAATCCCAATTTTCTCTGTATCATTAAAATAAGAAAACCAAAGCAAGGCTATTCATCTTGTTCTACAATAACAACAAAAAGTCTTCTCAGAAATTAATTTTCCTTTCACAGTAGGAGGAAAAAAGAGCAGAGAAGTACAAAAAAGCCCTTCTACTGCCATACCTTCAAAAGAGGTCACTCCTAACAAAAGTAGACATCACCAATTTTCCAAAGCAGCCATTTCTCATAGCCTGGTTGGCCCCAGTCTGATAGTGGAAGCTGGTCAGGGATTGCCTTGGCATCAGCTGGAGGTTCTGGTTTAATTTTGTTGTTATGGTTTAGGGGTGGTTTTTCACAGTCATTAAACTCTTTTTGTCTCAATCCACGAGCTTTTCTCAATTCAGCCTTTCCTGTTCTCTCCTCCCATCCTGCTTTGGGGTGGGGAGGGAGGAGAGGAGTGAAGAAGCAGCTGGGTGAGCTGTCAGTCAAGGTGGTTAACTCTCCACAGGCTCCAGAACCAGGTTTGGAGGTGGAGAAGTTGTTCTGCCTTAGTATTTGTGGAGGTGTTGGCGCAGAATTTTTTGTCTGCAAAATACCGCATCTCCATGCAGCTTTCCTTGTTCACTAACACCAATGTCTGTTAAATAAATTGTTTCCCATGTTCCTAACATATGTAGTAAAACACAGAAAATAAGAACAAACCCTTGAGAAGGTGGGAGTAAATTCTCACACAAAAAGTATGAATATTATTAAGCTAAGGTTTGCTGCAGTGTTTCATTCTCTGAGTAGCTGTCAACCACCACCATGTTTCTCTACTTGGTGAGTTCTGATTTTTTGTGTTTGCTCTTTCCTTTGGTCATTTATTTCCTTGATAACTGAGCACAGTTTGTACATCTCTGCCCATGGCTGAACACACACACACAAATAAGCCTTTCACAGAAGCAGGGAGGCCCAGCTGTCCTACTTTGCTGCAGTTTGCTAAGAGGTCTGTGCATAAGTGTCTTGGTTGGAATAGACAGGTGTCTGCTAAGGAAGGCAGGAGCCTCCCCTGAAATGGAAAATGTAAACCTCCTCCCTCTGAATTACTATAATTTTGAAATTAAGGGGCACTCAGGCAAAGATACGGGAGTAGGAATAAGAGTTCTTCATTAGGGAAGAAAACAAACAAAAAAAAAATAATAATGTAGTAATACAAAACAACATTGCCAGAGTCAGAGCAGGCCCTGGCCCCCTGTGTGTCAGGGTGGTGGCACAGTCCCATCCCATGGGGGCTCAGTCCTCCTGCAGTGCCAGCTGTGGTTCTGCTGGAGCAGGGATCCTGCACAAGGCTGGAGTTTTCCTCTGAAGCTCCAGGGCTGCTGGAGATGGGCCTGCTCTTCCTCTGGGAATGCAGGGCAGGAGAAAGCTGCTTCTCTGGGAATGCAGTGGGCAAAGGCTGCTGTGCTGTTCCAGGCTCAGATTGTATCCAGGTAGGAATGCTTGGCTCCTCCCCTGGGCAGAGCATCTCCTAATGGATGATGGAATTTGGTCAGCCATGCAGGGACACTCCCTGGCCATGAACAGAAGATAATGAATAATTAATGGCCCATGAACATAAGGGATCTCCTGGAGGGGGGATTGGCTGTGGAAGAGATAAAGAAACCTGCCCAATGAGCAGAGGATAGCTGCCCCACCTCTGACAGATGGGGATAGAGTACGCACATATCTCATAACCCAGGACAATAAGGATCACTGGAGGATCCTATCACTGTCTTAATCCTCCACCACACTGCCTTATGCTTACTTGTTGTGCTCTGACCTTGCTGAGGCAGGAATTTTTTGGTTAAGGAGTTCTGGCTCATTTTAAGTTTGCTCACACAGCCCCTGCAGAGCTCCAGTGCTGCCTTGTGGCATCACGAGAGCACAGCAGGAGAGGAGACCCTGCTGGTCCATGGAATGCCACCTCACAGTGATCACTTCTACCCACACCTGTCTGTAACTAAGACATTATTTTATGTTTTCTATTAAAAAAAAACCAACCCAACTCTTTAAAACACTTGAAAATCCAAGGTGATGTGGAAATATGTATTTTTCAATGTCAGCAAAATAGGATTACAAAATTGTTCCTGATTTGATTGCAAGTTAGAAGTAATTCAAAATGCACACATTTTTATTCAGCACATTAGCTAATAGTCTCAATTGTCAATGAATATTTGGGTTTCTGAACATTTGTTTTATAGAATCACATTGGGTAGATAGACACTTGTTGCTGAAGTGAGCCTCACAGGTTGATGAATTAAGCCTGATAACCAAAAAATTACCTCTAGGTTGGAAAATAATTCATTTTGTTCATGTTCTATTGGCCAGTTTCTGACAGATTTTACCAGGCATTTCACTGCCAGCTTGAAATCAACTTCAGTTGTAAATACATTCAAGGATTTCTTTTTAACTGTACTTAAGATAAACCTGCCATTAAATTGAAAAATAATTAAACAAAAAAAAAAAAAAAAAAACAAAAAAACAAAGACTCAAATCTTCAAAGTAGTCCAAACTGCAGAATTCTTAAAATAAAAAGTCCCCTTCACTTTTAGAAGTCTGTGAAGAAAATAACTTAGCAATATGGGCTGATGGCCACCAGCTATTAGGGGTTTTTTAATTGTTAACTCTTTCTATAGAAATACAAGGTAAATATTCCAGACATTTTTTATGTTTTTGCATTTAATTCAGGTCATGTTTGCATGTAGATGGTCGGCACTGTGCTACATGCAACAGTTAATAAAAAAGTGTTTCATTATCCTGGGATAGAGTTAATTTTCTTCTTAGTAGCTGGTGGAGTGCTGTGTTTTGTCTTTAGAATGAGAACAATGTGAATCCCACACTGAGGGTTTGGTTGTTGCTCAGCAACCCTTACCCTAAGTAAAGGATTTTCCTTGTATTATTATTTAATTTATTTCAGTTATTAAACTGTTCTGAACCCATGGGTTTTACCTTTCTCCAACTCTTCTCCCTGTCCCACTGGAGGGGCTGGGGATGAGTGAGCAGCTGAGTGGTTCTTAGTTGCTGGCTGAGGTTAAACCACAACACTCATAAATAAAGTAATGTTTTATGCTTGTCACAGGTAATTGTGGTGCACTCTACAGTGGATTAGTCAATCTCTCTTCCTGTAGGGCTGTAAAGTTGGCAAGTGGCAAAGAAGAACTGTTCTGCACAGCCTGCCAGCGAGTCTGTTTATAACAGTACTGGGAGTATTTTCCATTTGCAAATCAGCAATTGGAACAATGAAGTAATTTTAAGTGATGCTGTTTCTGTATGTGTTTATTGCTCAGTGATTACTGCATCATCACCTGCAACATCTTGCAGTGCTGGAAAATTAAAATAATTTTCCTAACAAGTTTTCTACAGGATTTCTCATTCGAGTTAGCTAAAGGATATGCAGATTGATTCTGCTAGCTTCTCCATGAAAATCTACTTCTACATTCAAAATTCTTCTCATCTTACTCAAATATGGTCCACTTTAAAAACTCCTCTCCCAAAACACTTCACTATGATGATTGATGTCTCTGACCAGCGCTAAACACAATCTTTTTTGGTCACAGAAAACTTTTCCTGGAGACAAGCTCTCCCTGGTCTCAACAAATATTAAACTTAATTTGTAAGTAGCTTGAAAAAAATTTCTCTGAAATATCTTTTGGCAATCCATCATCATAAAGGTAAAATCTCTACCTACATTCACAGTGACCTAACCCTTCAGCACTGCAGCTGGTGGTAATTACACACAAACCACACAGAAATTGCTCCATGTGCCTCCTGTCACAGAAATAATTTATACCGTGGTGGGTTGACTTTGGCCAACTGCCAGATGTTCACCCTGCCACTTCCACTCACAGAATCACAGAATATCCTGAGTGGGAAGGGACCCACAGGATCATCCAGTCCAGCCCCTGGCCCGGCCCAGACACCCCAGCAATCCCACCCTGTGCATCCCTGGGAGCGTTGTCCAAACTCTCCTGGAGCTCTGGCAGCCCTGGGGCTGTGCCCATTCCCTGGGGAGCCTGGGCAGTGCCCAGCACCCTCTGGGGAAGAACCTTTCCCTGATATCCAACCTAATCCTCCCCTGGCCCAGCTCCAGATGTTCCCTGAGTCCTGTCATTGTCAAAGGGATCAGCCCCCTTTGAGCTGTCTACTGGATTTGTGGATTAGAGACATCTGAAACATCTGACTGTATTAACGGGCTCAGTGGTGTTTGAGGTCTTTTCCAACCATAATGGCTTTATAATGCCCACTAAGGATTGGAAAGTCCTATATTCCCAAAGGGTGTGGCATAACCAGAGGGAATCTGGACAGCAAAAGTGTTAAAGACACGAAACCTCATCATGAGTGTTTCAGGAAGAGAGATGAAGTTACATTAGACAGATAAATCTGTGGCCTGCCTGCCTGCTAACACTTACAGTCAGTCTCTTAGTTTGATTTTATTAGCAAGGATTCCACTTTGGGAGCTCCAGGATTGCTCAATGGTGAGAACCAAAGTGCAATAATTGATGTTGATGACCAGACGCACTTTAAAAGGCCACTCCTGGTTTGGATTCAAATTCGATTCCCTTATTTTATTGAGCTGGAGCATAAAAAGCAGTTAGGGCTCCTATTCATTGCATCCATCAGTGAAAATGGCACAAACTGAGAGCACCAGACCATCAGAATTTCCAGTCCTGGGAGGCACAGTCAGCATAAGTTGCTTAGGGAAACCAAATCTTTGAAACCACATATATCCTTCACTACTTTCTCCCAAATCTGTTGTTTATTGATATCTCCTAGGAAATACTTAGAAATAAAAGAGCCACAAACAATAATAGTTTCATTTCAATGGGTGTCTTGTCCCATCTTCAGCAAAGGTGTAACTACTCAGATTTCCCTTCTGATCTATTTATGCATAATATATGCCTGTTAACATCCATTTCAACAGAATAAGAACACTATAAATTAATTTATCTTCTAGTTCTTCAGAGGAAAATTTAGAAACACAAGAGATACAAATTCTCCTTGGCACTACAATTATAAATTTGACACACACCACTAGGTATTAACCCAACTCTCCTGTCATGGTAGTTGCTTGAGCATTAATAGGGTCTCTTCATGGTAAAAAGCTCCAATATATTTGTGTCATGACCTTATAGTGGAGAAAAAGAACACAGCTACTAGCAGGGAGACCTTTTAAATCAGTACAAAGTCATGTAAGCTCATATCTCTGTCATCAACCATTCCATGGGAAAAACAGCTGTTTATTTATTATAAACCCCCAATCTATTAAAAAAAATTATGCAGAGTCCAAACTGTCAACTCTATTAAGAGTTTGGTAAGGAACATAGGTAAACAGATTCTCTATTAGATGTTAACTTTAAGGTCATACAGTAATTGTTAAAGGTTTGAAAATTAATATATAGCACATATATACTAAAGGAATTGTAGAAAAAGAAAATAAAAAGGAATTGGACTCATAGCAATCAGACTCACTATATCTGTTATCTGTGTACTTACATGCACTATTTTATACATTCAGCTATCTCAGAAAATTAACAGAGTTTGTTGCAGAAATTTGTCATTTCAGCTGACAGATCCAGCAGTTCGCAAAATTCATCCATGAAGAGGGAAGAAAACAAGAGAGCCACAGTTAAAAATAGAAAGCCTTTGAAATAAATGTCTTATCTCCATCCTCAGCAAAAATAGTTGAGGGGGTTTTTGCTGACCACAGGTTGATAAAATTGTAGTGGATAAAATCCCGCATTGGTATCGTATCAGAATAATTGATTTTGTAGATGGATTAAAGCAACTAAGCACCTGGCCCACTTTAGGCACTGAAATTAAAATATTGAAAAACACACTAATTTAAATTCACCAAAATGTTTAGATTAGCACAGGATCATGGTGCTGAGCACAACAGGGAAAAATCAGCTTCTTGTAGGAAAGTTATACACTGGAACCTGACAAACCTATTTACCACCTGGTCACCCAAGATATATGATTTTTACAATTACTAGTAAAAAAAAAAAAAAACCAGAAACTATTATTAGTAAAAGTCTCAGGCAGACTCCAAGACTGAGAACAAATCCTTCACTACACAACATTCCCAGGAAATGTCTAAGGTGGTAATTACACATGGTTAATCCCCCCCTTCCCAAAACTTTGAGGAGGGCCAAAGCTGCCAGCTTTGGGATACAGAGGGGCGTTGGGAGGGTAGTGCTAAAGGCTTACACAGCAGGCACTAGAATGTCCTTTTTTAATAACAATTTCCATGTATTACTAAAGAGGGTTTTCTGTTGCAGGCACAAAGCTCGAGCTATTGCACAACTCCAAGATTAATGTGACTAAACCCAGAAGTCATTGCCAGGTCTTTGTGTGTACAACAGTTTTTTGACAAGGTTTCATGAGCTTGGCATATTGTGGGATTGTACCTTTTAGTGTTAAGACGCTAAATAAGTACCAAAATTCTTACCAGCACAAGATTAACCTCTTGCTTTCAGGTGAAGTGCCCTCTAATTACAATTGTGGCCATCCTCCCAGATTTATGACAGTGCTTCAGATCCCAAAGTGCAGCAGCCTTTCAGCATGGCCCAAGACAGAGATGTGGCTGTATGGCAAAATAAATAAGAGCCACCTGCTCACCATTTTTTATTAAAACAGCATTTTTACAGCAGTGGCTGAGAACACTACATCTTGCAGTAGTGCTGCTGTAACTCTCTAGGTCACTACTGCAGAACAGTCGCATTTTTATAAGCTTGATGGAAAGATTAGGTGTCAAATTTAATAAACCCTTTGGCTCTTTTTCTATTATTCTATGCCATGGGTCCTCTCTCTGCTTTGAAATAGCATATTTTTTCATTTGGTGGTGGCAATAATTCAAATATATAAGCCACCACGTATCATTTAATATCATTTGCATTGACTGGCAGGTTTAAAGCTAACCTGTACTAATGAATTTTTGCATATGTAATATATGTGATACAGACAGTTCAGGGCAAAAATCTTATTAGTAAAGTATAGAGAAAGCCTCATTTGGATGAAAAAATTTTCATTTCTTCTGTGCTGGAAGATTCTAAAAATTGGGTATGACTGCACATTTAAAGGAAACAATTCAAATATTCTTACTAATAATTAAAAGTAGTTATTAAGCTGACCAGCCAGAGCTTGTCCAAGGTCTCTGAGAGCAGTCTCTTCCCTTGGCTTACACAAGCCCTTCAGATTTGATTACAGTCAAGTAGAGCTGCACAGGAATCCTGTGTCCTGATGGTGATGCTGGCTCCTATATGATAATTATTTATCCAAGACTAAAATATTTAACTGGGAATGTACTGTCTCTGAATAAACTACCAGAGAGAATGATCTGGGAGACGTTTCTGTAAGAATTTATGATCAGAGGATAATTAATTATTTGGCAGCTGGAGAGTCACCAGCTGACTCTCCAGGTGACTCTCATATATATGAAATTATATCAAATTTTTTTAAAATATTTGTAAGAAAATATGATAATGCGCTGAAAAACCCTCCAGAAAAATAACACTTCAGCCTAGCAGGGTGTAGGTACTGTTCTGAACCTTTCAACAGAGGACTAAAACACTGCAGTAGGGCTAGTGAAAGGACAAATATCCCAAGGGTAAGAAAAAAGTGTAAAACTGAAAGACAAGGATACTCTCCAGGCAGAACATTGAAACAGTGGTGAAGGTCTGAAGAGCTGACTGGAAGAAAATCTGGTTGGAAAGGATCTAATGGGAGCACAAGGCACAAGTGAAAATGCTTCATCCTCTTAAGCATCTCTACAACTCTTTGGAAAATAAGGTGGAGTAAGAGGAAAGTTCACAGTAACTGCTAAACAATTGTTTGTTAAAATTGAAAATATCAACTTTCTGTATTTCAAAACTTCTAGGATAAATATGCTCAAAAAGGGAATCATGCTCACCCCTTGGGGTTCCTGTCTTTATCTTCAGTGACCTTTTTCACTGTCCTCAGGGTTTTTTTTAAGGACTCAAAGGAAATTAATCAGTTTCTCATGAAACAAAAGACACAAAGTATTTTTGTTTCCTGGCAAAACATTGAATAATGCATTGAGCTTACAAAAATCTCTGCAGCATAAGAGCTGAGCAAGGTCAGAAGACACTCGACAGCAGAAGTGCCTCTGACCCTGTTACTTATAATGATGCAGTATTTCATGTACATTTCATTTTACTCCTGTTACATGCTTCACCCACAGAGCTAAACCTTAACTTAAAATGTCCCATCCAACACCGTTGCCTTCAGTTTCACAGACTTGATTCTAGGTAAGGTGAAATTTTGCTACATTTTAAAAAAACAAAAGAATGAAGCTGCTATAATGGAGTGCAGGTGGAGCTCATTTGGGGTAATGAGGTTCTAAATGGATGTTTTGCAAACAAAACACTCGTTGTGACCTGACAGCTCACCAATTCACATGCTGTTCCTAAATGGTTTGTTTTGTTCTGTCGGAACTCAAGTGGAAACGAAGATTTCTGCTGGTGGTGGTGCTTGGGGACTCAAGAGGAAATGAAGATTGCTGGTGGTGGTGCTTTGGCAAGGGACGTACAAATTAAATTCATCAGCTGCGATTCAAACAGGAAGATTCACTTGCTTCCCCCTTTCTGTGCTTGAGGTGCTTCCTGCCTACCCCTTTAGTCAGAGGAATAAGCAAATGGGTTTGGGACCTGGAATTTTGGAAATTTTTTTGGGAACAAAAATAACAACTCTGCTGTGGTGGCTACTCATAGGATTCAGGAAGCCAAAGTTCAGAGTTCACCTTGTTACTTAAATGCATCATTTATATTCTTCTGGTAAGAAATATATTGTGAGGAGGGGAACACAGATGTCGTGACAGCTCCTGGGTGTAGAAATTTAACATCAAATCACCCAGGACACAGAGTGCTCTACACAGGCACTCCAGAGGAGCTGCTTTTTCCAGCAAATCCTCCTGCTGACTGCTTTTTGGACTTTTTATCATGGATTTCTGGCCTCTGGCACTACTTGGCCTCATGAGGCCTTCTTTGAGCTATACGTTATGTGTTTTATATCACTGGATAGAGAATGGATTCCCAAACATCCTTAGCCATTTGAATTCCAAGGCATCAGCTGGAGTGAGTCAGTATTTCCCTGAATGAAAAAAAGAGGGGGAAAAGAATGGGAAGATAACAGAAATGCAGCAACAGCTGCAAGGAAACAATTATCCTGCAAAGCTTCCTTATGCCATGGTCCTAAATTCCAGACTTATCCTAAATTCCAGACTGTGGTTATTCCCCCTGGGAGGAAAAATGGAGATGGACACAGAACTACATTTACAGCACAAATGAAAATATAAACCTACGAAACTGAGCAGTAACAAGAGCTGGGATTGATTAATGATGATACATCAGCTATGTGCACAATGTCTGGTAGCAGCAAGAGGGTAAATAACATTTTGGCATCTATTATGTCTCTAGAAGTGAGATATATCAACAAAAAGGTAGATACTCACATAAAGAAAAAGAGCAAAGCCTCATTTCCTTTTCTTTTTTAGTACATTAAATAAAGGAAAATATTTAAAAAATGTTCTCAGACTAGCTTTGGAAATAAGGAAATGCCTCATAAGGAATGAGAAAGCAGGCTCTGCAAGAATCCACAAAGGAAACTGAGACCTTGGATATAAATATAGATTCAAAACTACCCTAAAAAGGAAAGACAGATGCCAGGGTAAGATAAGGTATTTTATACAATAACAGCTAATTGGAAACCAAAGATATAATAGCTTAAATGATGGTAGAAGTCAGAAACTTGAAGTAATTTGGATGGAATTAGTGCATAGATGAGTAGCTGTTGCATACTGCAGAATAAAAAAGCTTGTGAATCAACTCAAAGGAGCACTTAGCTACTGAACATAGGCAGGTTGTGCCATAAAAGGACTTTAGCAAGTAAATAATTTTATCATCCCATCTTGCAGATAACTTATCCGTGCTAATAAGTTCAAAAAGTGTTCTCTGTAATGGATTTGATTTAGCTTTTAGCAGAAAATACACATGATAAAATCTGCAATTCATCAGCAAACCCCTAACAAAAATTTTAGGGCCTGCTTTAAGAGATACCCTTACCGTAAAACTTATTGGAGGAGATGGTGAAGATGGGGAAGGATAGCTGGACTTTGTACAAGAGGATATAAAGGGAGACTTTACCTGAAATGTATGTGCACAGATTTATGGCACTGAGGTACTCCCAAAGCAAAGCATCTTCACAGTACAGAGATTGCTTTTCTCTAGCTGCTGCTGCACATAACCAGACAGACTTGGTGAAGAAAGAATACTTTTTTTTTTTTTTTTTTTTTTTTTTTTTTAGGGGAAGGAGAGCTCAGAGGCATCAGAGATTCTGAAAGGGAAACAGGTGGACAACTGCCCTCCCTTTTAAGAAGAATTGATTCTCAAATGGACTATTTTGTTAGCTTTCTTCTCAGGTGTTAAAATTTCTAATCCAAGATCAGCAACTAGCAGAACAGAGGCTAAAGAAAAAGGATTAGATAAAGGCTTCCTGGTTTTAGTCATAATAAACACTTTGAGAAGAAGCAATGGTACAGTACATTCCTCTGGCAGAGCTTATCTGGGCAGAGCTGGAATACAGCTTTGCAGGGCTGTTTGAGAGTTTTGTGGGGACAGAAGAGGGTTCTGGATAGGATGAGAGGAGCAGGAGGGAAAACTTTCCCTTTTCTTTACATAACAGCTGCCCTTTTGACTCGTAGAATCACAGGATAGTTTGGGTGGGAAAGGACCCTCAAGCCCATCTAGTACCACCCCTGCCATGGGCAGGGACACCTTCCACTAGCCCAGGTTGCTCCAACCTGGGCTTGGACACATCCAAGGAGCAGCCACAGCTTCTCTGGGCAACCTCTTCCAGTGCTTCACCACCAACCACTATAAAAATTTCTTCCTGATATCTCTCCTGAATCTACCCATGTTTTGTTTAAAGCTAGAAGGGCTTTAAAGGTCTGTCCCCATCTTCCTAAAAAGCTCTTTCAATGAGGTCTTCCCCAGAGCCCTCTCTTCTCCAGGCTGAACAATCCCAGCTCTCCCAGCAGTGCTGCTCCATCCCTCTGACCATCCTGGTGCCTCCTCAGTGTCTCCACCTCTTCCCCATGCTGGGTCCCAGGGCTGGGGCAGCTCTGCAGGTGGGGTCTCACCTGAGCTCAGGGGCAGAGGGGCAGAATCCCCCCTTTCCCTCTAACCACAGTGGGGGCTCAGCCCAGGATACAATTTTGCCTTTGTGGACTGTGAGTTTGCATTGCTGACTCATGTCCAGCCTTTCATCCACAGCATCCCCGAGTCCCTTTCCCTAGGGCTGTTCCACCTGCTCATCCCCTCTGGGGTCACAGGGCAGGACCCCCCTGCAAAGCACAGCCTCAGCAGCAGAAATGTTCAATCCACAACAGCTCATCCCTGGCACCAGGGAATTTTGTCACCTGACCTCACTTCTCGTAGGTAAATTGGTACTCTCTGGACTTGTCCTGACATCTTGAAGGTAAATTGTTCTCTTCTGGGTTTTGGGAAGCTTTGATTTATCCCTTCTTCTAGTATGTGAGTTTAAATACCTAAATGCAGGCACAGTCCACAGAAAACAGCTCACTGGTTGGAACACAGTGGAAGCCTCTGGACTAAGGTGCTGGAAAAAGAAGAGTTTTAAACCTTCTTATTAGGTTTATAGAATAAAAACTACATTTAAGTAAGTGGAGGGAAGATTTGAAGGAAAATGTGGAACACCCAAAGTGGTTTTGGTGTTTTGCAGCACCAAAGTGGTTCTGTGTGACAGCTCGCCTTTACAACAGCATTGTGGGGAAATGAAAAGTGGAGATTTTAAAATGAAAATTAAAGCCATGATTAAACATTTTAGGCAAACTGTAAAAAAAAAAAAAAATCTGAGTTTTTACCTTGTCAGATAAAGCCAGGTCTCCTGGGACTTTAACATCCCTATGAAGAATGCAGGAATTGATTTTATTTTCACATATTAAATTTGGTTTTATGTCGATAGTGTTGCATTTCGTACCAGAAAACAAATGTGATCAGCAACAAAAAGCACCATCTGCTAGAAAAATGAAATGTGTGCCATAAGACCATAAAGTAGTCATTTAATAAGTGAATCAATTTATGTATCAATAGATGTTAATGTATGCTAATGGGGTAGGGGAGAGACACAGGCTAGGAATTGTCATGATTTGCACTACTCATTGATCAAAATTGGACCCTCAGTTATTAGACTATGCATATAAACCTTCTCTTCACTTTAAAAGTGGAATTATGTTTCTACCTAAATCAATAGAAAATAATGTTTCCCTGCCAAAGCTGTAGTGACCATCTCCAGATAAATATCCAAGCTTGGAAAAATCTTCCATCTGTGTTCCCATTCAGCATTCAGAAGGAGGGTAATGTCTGATTAGTGTCAGGCTGGATTAAAGAAAAGGGGATCCCCTGCCATTCTGTAGGCTTGCTTTTAAATAGGCAGTTCCACTTTCAGGCATTTCATTTCTCAAGAAATGACAACTGGAGGATAAGAAGAGGTGAAGTAGAGAGCAATTGTCCACTTTTGTAGCCTTAATACCCCATCAATTAGCTTACTGTAAAAAATTAATGGATCAAATTTTAATGGGCTTGGCCCTTTCTGAGGGGGATGAAGATGTTGGTGAAGGAAAAAAAGTGCTTAGCAACTTCTTCAAGAATAAAAAGTTCAGCAAACTTTTTGGGATGGATCAGCAGAAAATGTAATTAAGTCCTCACAGGCATAACTTCTGTGAAGCCACAATATTTGGGACTGAATTTGCTTATATGAATCTTATGTTAACTTTCTTCATTACTAATAAATCTGAAATAAGGTACTCTGCTGCCCAAAAGGTGCTGTGTGTTGCTGTGCTTTGCAATATACCACTTTTCTGGAATTTGAATAAAACCACAAAAATTTTATTTAGAAAATATAACATTTTGACATCCTGCATCTTGTCCTGCTTACTTTCCTGAGTTGAAAAGCACAGTTAAACCAATTAAAATGGAAAAAAAGAATGCAGTTATAATCTTTACTGAAAATCTTTTTCATCCCTGTAGGACCTATACTTTTGAAAATAGACAACTAGAAAAACACAATCCTTCCATCAGTGACAGAAAATAATTCAAGAACATGACAAGAAAAATAATTAGATTCTCTGATGACCAGATATAAATTTAAAATATATCCAGATATCTGATTTATCAAATATATCCAGATATCAGATTTATCTGATGACCAGATAAATATTTAAAGTTCTTTCTGAAATTCTTAAAAAATTTAGCTAAAGAGTGTATGAGAATTCTGTGTGGTGGAAAATAATGACTTATTTTTACTAGTTATCTGCAAGGTTTGCAGAGAAATACAGCTGCAGCTAGAGATCTGTTTCTGTGCCCATTTAAATTCATTCATGGACACTAAGACTGTGCTATGACTGCTCAACTCAATTACTTACATGTCATTTCTAAGCAGTTCTCTCCATCATATTTGAAAAGTCCTGGCCTGGTTCTGGTCTGGACAGGGTTAATTTTTCATCAGGAGGGGCAGAGCAAAGACCCTGAGGTTATTCTGTACTGGCTCCCATCGTTGCCAGGTGTGGGGCAAAGGGGGAGTCTCTCCTGGGGAGTAGGGATTCCTCCTGGTGGAGAAAACCAGGCTGAGGGAGCCACCTGGTATTGTCTGTTCTCAGGGAGTTTTTCCTGTGCGAATAATTTCTTTTACTCTCTTTGATTCATGTTGTTGCTGTTAGTGCTCCTTTTCTTGTCTCATCACTGTTTCCAGCACCTGCTTCTGACCCCAGCCCACCATCTTCACCTTTTTTTGCCTCCAGTCGTCCTCTCCAGGTGGCAGGTGAGTAGTTTGGAGAATCTTGGAGAAGGCACTGGGCTGGGGAGCACCATTTTTACTCATGGACATCACAGCAGTCACAAGAAGTCTGCAGTTACAGGCGAAAGGGAAACAGCACTAGACTTTGTGTCTTTTGCTGCCTTATACTGAGAGACTTTTAATCTTATTTTGATATGAAGCTTCTGCTTTCTGGTAGGTTTCTGTGTAGAAGAGGACTGTGGTAAAATACTTACTTACACTTTCTAAATTCCTGCACAAAGAAATTCCAAGTCCAGTCTCTTCAGGGTGCAGCTTTTAGACAATGCAAAATAAATGTGGAAATTTAGAAATGAGAAAATACTGCTGTTGTGGTTTGCAGTCTACTGTCTTAGAAAAGTTATGGAGGAAGAAAAACATGACTTTATGAATGTACATGCTGCAGTTTGGTCAGACAAAATGGAATTCTGATATAACTTTCAGGATTGATTCTTTGGATAATGATGCTATGAGAGAGTCAGAACAGAAAAAGCATCTGTGTACAGGACAGTGTAAAATTTCAGTAGAAGATCCAGCATCTCTAGAAGTCCATGACTTAGCTGAGATTAATTCAGAAATGTCTAAATTTTCAGTTGCTCTCAGTATGTCAGACAGATAAACTACAAAGACAGATAAATCTAGATAAATAAATTATCAGACAGATAAATAAATCTGATAAATTATAAATTTATATTTTTATATATAAATAATATAAATAATATAAATTATAAAGCATAAATTACATGCGAATAAAACTGCAGCTACTGCTTTCTTTGTTCTTTTAAGCATATTATATTTTTGTAGAGCAACAGAACATGGCAGAGCACTGATGGAGAGGATAAAACAGATACTCAAGGTTATCATTTGCACACACTGGTAAAAGATCTAGTCCTAAGGGACAATATTAAGCCTTGCCAGTGGTACTGGTAACCTAATTAACCATGAATGCTATTCAAATGCAGCAATGTCAAATTACATTTTTGTCCTTGTATACTGATAGGCCTGGGAATGCTGGAAATAAATATAATCTTTAAGCCTGGATTCCAATATCTCATATTCGATCTGCAAGCTGTTAAACTCTGTGAGTTTTCTTTGCCCAAGAAAGGATATAAAAGGACACATGTAGTAGTTGTGTTGTTTGTTTACATATTGTAAAAGAACAATGTACTCTTTTTTTTTACTTTGCCCAAGAACATTTAAAAAGTCACTGACATTAGTAAACAAATGAGAGCCATAAAGATTCTTCATAGTTGTCCTGTCTAGAAATTGTATAGATGAAAAATACTTAGGATTGAAATTTCTTTGCCAAATTATGTAAGTTGTGATTTGTTTCTCTTAGAGATAAAAGGGGCTGTGAGGAAATGGATATTATGTCTTCTTAAGTTCTTTGTAAGGCTATTATCCTTTCCATTTGTGAGAACTTTGGTTCTCTCTTTTCATTTATTATGTTATTCATTAGGTCCCCATTTCTTGCACCTTCTCTGTTAAGGTTTGTAAAAATTCTCAGATTTCTGTGTGGAATAAAGGCCTTTTTTTTTATGTGAATATTTCAAATGAAAACTTTTCACTTTTCTGTGGCACCCAATTTCCTGAGTTTCTTTTTCTGAAGATTTAAGGTAGCTAAGAGGATGGGGAAGGGTCTGGAGGGGAAGACTTCCAGGGAGGGGCTGAGGGCACTTGATCTGTTCAACCTGGAGAAGACACTGAGGTCAGACCTCCTTTGGTTCTTCAATATCCTCATGAGGGGAAGAGGAGGGGGAAACACTGATCTGTTCTCTGCTGTGACCACTGGACAGAATCTAAGGGAACATCTGGAGCTGTGCCAGGGGAGGGTTTAGGTTGGATATCAGGAAAGGTTCTTCCCCAGAGGTTGCTGGGCACTGCCCAGGCTCCCCAGGGAATGGGCACAGCCCCAAGGCTGCCAGAGCTCCAGGAGGGTTTGGACAACGCTCCCAGGGATGCACAGAGTGGGATTGTTGGGGTGTCTGGGCAGGGCCAGGAGTTCAATGGAATGATCCTTTTTGTTCCCTTCCAGCTCAGGCTGTTCTGTGATTCATGGCTCCAGCTTTCTATGATACTACTAGAAATTCCTGCTACAGCTGCTACAGAGCTGGCTACTCTTCTCACTGCTGTTAAAAAAAGATCTGCCCCACTTGTAGGGATGAGAAAATGGACATGTCAGGCTCAGCTCAAAGATGGTCATCAGCTGTAAGTTGCAATATGTGCTCTGGGTTTCCCAGCTGCCAGCTCTGGGTCATGTGCACATGCTCTGCTGCTGGGGGCTGGAACAGCAGCCCATGAGAGGGGCCTTCATGCACAAGGCTGGAAGGTCTCACTGTCTGTACAACATACAACAATGTTGGAAAGGCCCACAGTGCTCATCTGATCCCACCTCCCTGCTCCAGCAGGGCCATCCCAGAGCACACGGTGCAGGATTGTCCAGATGGTTCTGGAATATGCCCAGTGAGGAAGACTTCACCCCCCTAGCTGGTCTCTTTCAGTGCTCTCTCATTGCACTGGAAAGTTCTTCATGTCCAAGTGAAACTCCCTGGGCAACAGTTCCTGCCTGTTCCCCTTGTTGTGCCATGGAGCAGAGCCTCCTTCATCCCCTTGACAATGACCCTCAGCTCTCCCTCTTCCTTTCAGTGTGTGCACCTTGGATCTCTCTTGTGCTCCAGCAGACTTGTCAATTAGTGGATTCTGCAGGGAAGGTGATGCTGAGTGAAGCATCTCAGAGCCGAGTGCTTTGAAGGATGTGTGAATGCCTGCAAATTTATTTCTCAGGTTTCTGGGTATAATGGGCTATAACTCAGTGCAGGTATGGTATCAAAGCCTGTTTCTCTTGGAGAAAGTGAGAATAAAATCCAGGAGACTAATGGAACATAAAATGCTTGTTTATATCCCTGTCAGAGCTGTCTGTGCTGTTCTCCATGTCTGAAGTACATGCAGATATACATTACCCACCTGACCTGCACTAGCTGGGGCAGGCATTTGCTGCTCCATGAGGAAATAAGGAGCTTTTAGTCAGGTATTAGTAGGCTCTCAATTCTTTGCTTAGCTACTTATGCAAGACAGGAAACAGGAACAACAAACTCTTACAGCCTCAGCACATTCTCTGGACTGGTCTTGCATGTTTTTATGGACTGAGTACATGGCAGGTGGCTGATAAAAACAATAAAAACAACAATAATACTGTTCTGAGCTGAAATTTGGATTGAAAATTCTTCATTTAATTTGAAATTAAATTTTGTCTCTTTTTTTTTTTTTTCCTCAGAGAAAAACCTGATGTTTCATAACAGTTTATATTTTCAAACTTTTACAGGCCTCTTTGCAGTTGATAACCTTGAAAAATTATGCATGAACTTTGCAATGTAACTATGTAATTCCATAAAGAAGTCCAGAGTTGCTTGTCTTTCTTTTGTAGCTTTTTTATGGCATGAGAACTGGGCAAAGGAAACACCTTATTTTGGAATTAACCGCGAATCATACTTATTTTTTTTTTCTCACAGTATGACTAAATCTGCTGATAATGCTCTCCAAATTTGCACATTACCAAAAAAATAATGAAGTCCGTGCAGTTTTTCTCAGCAGCATCTCTTAATGAGACTGCTTTAAAACAGGCAGAAGTGCCATCTGCTGCTACTCACAAGAATCCCCCTCTCTCTCACCCCTGGGTAAAAGGGACTCATGATGAAGCACCAGCATCTGTGTTTGTAGCAAAACAGTAAATTCAGTTTTCAGTTACTAAACCAGTTAAGTGTGGCCCACTGGTTGGGTTTGCCTTTGTTAGAAATTCAGCCACACACAGGATTCTCCTGTGCTTTTATTAGCATCCAGTTTGCTGACAAGAGTTTACAATATACATAATATAAATGGAAAACTCTGCCATGTTACTACCAGGCTCTCCTGCAGAAAAGTTGTTTTTATATAAGATGTTTAGGTGTTAAAGAGAATTAACTCAACAAAAGTCCTTTATGTGAAGGCATCTAAGGACCAAAGGGAATGGTAAGTACAGAAAAAAAGAAAAATACACAGTACACACAGCAGATTTGATTCCACCACAGTACTTCCAGCAGCTCCAAAGGAAGAGGAATATAACTTCAGATTTTCTCTTGAGTAACTTGCTGATTTTTGTAAAGACTTTACTTAGCCGTTTTCCTAAATTTACCATGATGAACTCAAAATACATCTCTAGGAAGGAAAATCAGTTATCAGACAAAACTAGGGGAAAATCCAACTAGCCAGCTAAAATAATTTCAATGAGACACCCATGGAATCAATCTTGCAGTGAGAGAATGACAACATCGAGTACCTAAGCCCAGCTGCTCAGCTCCTCTATTGCTGCTGCTTCTGTTTTATTCATGGGGACTCCTACACCTGCTGCCATCTCATCTGTTATCTCTCTGGAGTTTCTTCTCAGTGCACAGCCACAAAATCCCAGCCTTTACTGGCAGAGAAACTGTTTGCCTACACACTGTTCAGTAATCACCCAGTTAGGCGAGCTCCTGTCTTCTGGTGCCTTTGCATTGTCGAAAGACAGACTGTTCAGAGTTGTTGGATGAACTCACAGAAAAGTGTTGTATTGCCTTTTCCTCAGTTAAAATTTCCCTACTGAATAAAAAGCTTTCCAGTACCAGAAACAGTGAAAAATTATGTCAGTTTTATTTAGCCTTGGTCAGACAATAATGTTGATTAAAGAGTTTGGTATAAGGACAAGTGGTTCACCTGTAAGAACTTGCTTTTCGCTAGCAAATTAATTGATTTTGTAACTGAAAAGCAGAATATATATTTTGCTGAACATGTGAAAATGTCATATATCAACTACATACCACAAGGAAAAGCAAAATTGCTGGTAAAGAACTAGATTGAGTTAGATGGTTTAAAGACACATCAGTATTAATCTGGGCCTAAGTTCAGAAGTGATTTTGGGAAGGCATGCACCTTGATGAAGAAGAGGATGCCACCTGCACCTGTTAACTCTTCCAACTCTGCTAAATGGGTGCTGTGGTCCTTGGTCACTGACATGCCAAGCAAAGCTACGGACAAGGAAATAAAATGCAGAGGGATGTAGCAATACTGGGAGCCAGGAAAGAGCAACACAACGAAACTGATCTTGGAAAATGTCGAGTTAATACATCCAAGGAAGAATCATTTCAAAACTTCACAGATTCACTGGTGATGTGGGAGATATGAGAGAAAAGTAGAACTCATAAAAGGCCACAAATGAAATCTGCATCAGTAAGGCAGAATGCCAGATGAAAAAAATTGTGAGTAGGGTACCTGTGCTGCATTTGTTAGTCATATCATGATATATATGCAGAAATAATGCCAGGTAGCACCATGGTTGCACAACCCACCTACAACATCATATTTGACTTTATGGCTGTAATAGGGTGCCAGAAATAACAAGATACACCACACAAATAAAAGGAAGTTGATCGAGCTCTGCCAGACTAAGAACTCTAAGCTCCCTTCATTCAGGTGAATAACATTTTGAGATGTTCTAATCCATTTTCGTGAAGTTAAAAAGGTCTTTAATAAAATCTCTACCTTATGTCTCTGTTTTCCAGTTTTTAGTAATCTGCATGAGTTGGACTGACCTTGGCTGGATATCTGGTGCCCACCAAGATGCTTTATCATTCCCCCTTTCTCAGTGTGACAGTGGAGAAAAACAATGATTAAGGGCTGGTGGGCGAGGTAAGGACAAAAATATCCCTCACACATCACCAGCATGGACAAGATAGACAGCTCTGGAGAATTCATTTATTACTAAATAACAAGGCAGTAGAATAATGAGAAGTAACAACAAACTTAAACCAAACTTTTTCCTACCTTTCTTTCTTCCTGAGCACAGCTGCACTCCCAGCTTGTATAGCTCCTAAAGTTGAGCAGCACAGGGGACAGGAATAGGGGTTGTGGTCTGTGTGTCCCATGGTTTTTCTGCTGCTCCTTCCTCAGGTGCTTCCCCTGCTCCAGTGTGGGGTCCTACCCATGGGAGACAACCCTTCATTAATTTCTCCAGACTGAGTTCTTCCCAAGGGCTGCAGCTCTTCACAAACTGCTCCAGCATGGGTCCCTTCCAGAGGGTCAGTCCTGCAGGAGAAGGCTGCTCCAGCCTCGGTCACAAGTCTTGCCAGAAGGTTTGTTTCTCTTCAGCCTCCTCTCCAGATCACAGCTGTGCATGTTCTGCCAAGGGTAGGTGGGGATCAACTTCTTCCACTCAGGCATGGCCAGCAGTAGATTCATCCCAGAGCTGAATTCAGATTCATCCCCTGGAACTGACTGTGTTGAGCTTGAGGGAACTTCTGTCATCTTCTCCCAGAAGCCACCCCTAAGAGCCCCTCTGCATCAAGGCCTTGCCACAAACACCCAGGTCACCTCTGGGGAATGTGACCTGGGTAACTCAGGAGTGTGAATACCAGTGTGTGGCCAGAATACCCAAAACTCTCTCCTCTGAGAGGTTTCTTGCCCAAACACTGATGGTTATGATCAAGAGCAAATTAAAAATAACAAGGTTTCCTTATGGTGATGATCAGCCAAATTAAGATCTATCCACAGCATGACCAAGAGGCTTTGGATGAAAGAAGGAGCCAGCTTGAAAAGGCATAAAATTAAGGATGGGAAATACATGATGCAGGGATTGAGAGGAAGGTAACAGACAGCAGAAAACCTGGGCTTGACACCCCAGGAGTCACCTTTCCAAAACCCTCCGAGGCCAGTGTTTATGCCTCACAAACCAGACTGGGAAGGACTGGCTGGGCAGCCCTGGCTCTCCAGGGTGTTGGTGGCTCCGTGGGCATGAGGAGCAGCAGGAGGACACTCAGAGCTGGAGCATCTCCCTCCCAGGGAGGGCGTGCAGGGAGGGGAGCCCAGAGCCAGGAGAGGGGATGTGTGATGGCAGCACACACGGCGTGGGGGAGGATAACAGGAGTGTGTGAACCACACCGCGTGGGAGTGCATGCTCAGAACATTTTGCCAAAAGGTTCTAGAAATTTATAAGGTTTTATTAACAGCTGTTGAGTGTGTAGTAATGCCATTTAGGTGTCATATTGCTGCTATTGATTATAAATGTATAGCTCTGGGATTGCCATTTCATTGCCTGTTGTTCAAATAAAAATCCATAAACAATTTTGATCCTGACTTGAGTTAAAATACATAACCATGTATTTTGTGTCATTCCATAAGTCTCATATCATGTCTGCCTATGTGGCTGGCGTGGTCACCAATTCCCTCCTGGTAGCATTCCAGAAAGCTCAGTTAGGGATCGTTTTCTTTATTTCTTGTCCCTTCTGATCTTCTATGTACATTATTCCTGTCTCTGATTTCATTTCTTCATTGTGGAGTGACGACAACACACTCAAATGCCCCAAAATTGGTTTGAAGGATTTACCACTGAACTACTGCCTGTTGGAAAAAAATATTTCAAAACACACATTTTCATTTTCTCCCAGTGCAGAAAGTCAGCTTGATTTGACTCTTCTACAGGCCAGAAGTGGCCCCGTTCCTTCTGTCAGGATATATAATTCAACTTACTTATTAAATAACTATGACTTGGGATGTTTTTTATTACTTCACACTTGAGTGTGGACACAGACACAACATATCAAGCTACACCATATTGGTAACTATGACACAAACGTGAATTTCACCATTTGACTTACAAAATGAATTCCTTAGGACTTGGCAATCAATTCCTGTCCAGATGTGGGGTATGTCTGTGTCTCTGGTTCCTTCACAGGAGTGACTGAGCTTGTGGCCAGATCACAGAATCAGGGAATTCCAGACTGTTTGGCTTGGAAAGGACTTTAATGGTCACCTAGTCCCATCCCTCATCACAAGCAGGGACAGTTTCCACTAGCCCAGCTTGCTCCAAGCCCCATCCAGCCTGGCCTTGGGCACTTCCAGGCAGCCACGGCTTCTCTGGGCACCCTGTGCCAGGGCTTCCCACTCTCACAGGGAAGAATTGTTTCCTGATATCCCATTTAACATACCATCTCTCAGAGTCCTGCGGTTCAAGAACAGGAGGTGAAATTCAGAAAAAAATTAAATTTTTTCAGAAAAAACTAAAAGAAAAATTTTAGAGAGATTTTAGGGCCATTAAGAAGGAGCCCACTTGTTCCTCTGGGAACAGATCTGCCTCTTCTAAATTTCTTCAGGGTGGGGGTGTCACCATGATATTTTCTGAAAAATCCCTTCGCCAGGATTTTTTCTCCTGAGAAGCTGAGAAGCCTCAGAAAAGAAATGTAAACAATAATTATCTGATGGCTGTGGAATGTGGTCTGGAGATGGTTTACCAACAGGTGCATCTTTGATTGATCCCAGGTGAATTGTTTTTACTTAATAACCAATCATGGTCCAGCTGGGTCAGACTCTTTCCTTTTCCTTTTCCTTTTCCTTTTCCTTTTCCTTTTCCTTTTCCTTTTCCTTTTCCTTTTCCTTTTCCTTTTCCCTTTCCTTTTCCTTTTCCTTTTCCTTTTCCTTTTCCCTTGCCTTCTGATGAAATCCTTTCTCCTATTCTTTTTAGTGTAGCATTTTTAATATAATATAAAATCATAATATAATAAATCAGCCTTCTAAGAAATATGGAGTCAGATTCATCTCTTCCCTCGTCCTGGGACCTGCGAACACAACAACAGTGGGGGTTGCTGTAATTTACCTGTGGAATGAGGGGAAAAGGGAAGGAGATAAAAAACTAAACCAAGCTCACTTTAGCACACTGAGCAATCAGCAGATTTGCCATTTGTTTCCTTGTTTTCCCATGAATTCTTTGATTACCAGGAGCAGGTCTTCTATGTTAATTTAAAATGGATAAATCACAGAGGTTACACATTCTGTGCTGGGTGGACTATTTTTTTGCTTCAGAAGTGAGTAAATAGAGATCAGTTAATTGCCTCAGTTGTTTTTTTATGAAAATAGACTGTTTTTTCAAATGAATCACATTAGTGAAGCGTAGGAAATGGTGATAGAAGATTGTTGGGGTTTGTTTCTAATTAGGGCCACTGAGAATAATATTGCATTTATTACTGCATTGAATTAATATTTCATATTTAGCTGCAGGTGTCCATTTCAGTGATTTATTCTGATTTAACCATTGAAAAATATAAGAAGGAAATCCCTCCTTCTCACATACATACCACAGCATTTTTTTCCAAAAATCTTTTTCCTGCAGAATAAGAAATTATATGCACTGATTTTCATAACTAATTAGGAAGAAAAAAATTCCAAAGATATTTAAAAAAAAAAAAGTCTAATTTTTTAAACAGTTTTTTGTTCAAAGTTTTTGAGAAATGCAGAGTTTCTCTCCAAGCTTGGAATCCAAAGATGAAAAGGATAAATTAGGCAGGCAATTTTAAAGAATAATTTAAAATTCGGTGGAGACTATCAACTTCATGAAAGTCAATTTCAAGAGATTTTATGCTGTAAATAATACATTTTTTGTAGTGCTTTGCTTTAAACTGAGTGCCTTGGGCTGGAGAAATGCTTATCTC
The DNA here is from genome assembly GCF_017590055.1 of Onychostruthus taczanowskii. NCBI lineage: Eukaryota > Metazoa > Chordata > Aves > Passeriformes > Passeridae > Onychostruthus > Onychostruthus taczanowskii. Next base: position 306,983 of record NW_024504012.1, read on the forward strand.
TGAGGTGTTTTTCAGAGATCCTGTATCCTTGCATGGCACAAGTAGGATTTAGGCAGTTGCCCTTTTCCTATGCACATGGTTTTGGTGTCTCTTTTCCACTCTTGCTCTTGGCCATAGCTCTCACTTTCTCCTTGCTCCTCCTTCCTTCCTCCTCATGATACCCAGATCAGCCAACAGCAGGTCACACACCTAGGAAAATATTATATACATAAATATACATAATCTAGTGCCAAGCGGCATTTTTACACTTATTAATCATGGAATCATGGAGTCCCAGATTCTTTTGGGTCGGAAGAGACCTTACAGCCCATCCAGTGCCACCACCTGCCATGGGGAGGGACACCTTCCATTATCCCAAGTTGCTTCAAGCCCTGTCCAACCTGGCCTTGGACACTTCCAGGGATCCAGGGGCAGCCACAGCTTCTCTGGGCACCCTGTGGCAGGGCCTGCTCACCCTCACAGGGAACAATTCCTTCCCAATATCCCATTTAACCCTGCCATTCCTCAACCTAAAGCTATTCCCCTTTGTCCTGTCATTCTATGCCTTCTTAAAAAGTCCCTCAAAAAATTTACCCTTGAGTTGTCAGAATACCTCCTTCATCATCCATTGGGAATTGTTGGGTACTCAACATTATATTTTTTGTGTGGTCAGGAGGATTAATTCACAGCCTGAAGCAGTATTTTGGTGGTGTGGTTTGCTTTGTTTTAAAGAATAATAAGCAACTGTTATGTGAACTTTTTCTAGATAGCAAAGTATTTATTTTAGAGTGAATATTTACAATGTTTTCAAACCCAGGACTGTTCAGATGAAAGCTGATTTAAATTAAATTTTCTGTAAAAATTCCGAGTCTTGGTAATAAAAGCATTGGTAATATTCAAATCTAATAAATATAGCATACTTACTTTAAGATAGTTGTAGTATTTTATGCTTTGGTTCATAATGCAAAAATGAGCTTACAGCCACACAGGACTATGCAGGAACTGACTGAGATGGATGGATGGATGTCTTGAAGAGCTAGAATAATTTTCTGAAAAGATGCAAAACAGGATCTTTTATTTCCAGCCGTGAAAATTATATTAATATTAGCTGTGGGGAAGCTTTTCTTTTTTTTTAATGAAGTTCACATTGTTTGTTTTTAAATGCTCTGTCACTGCCTAATATTTCACCATTTGTCTTGCTCCTTTCTCATTCCAGATATCAAAAGACTTGAGTTAAATCTATAATCTAGCTTTAAACTTGCAAGAATAACTTGTTTTCCATCTTTATGCTCCTAAAGCAAGCTAAACAGAAACTGAAAACATAGAAAAGCTCCATGCACATGTACCCATTTTGATCTGAGTGTGTTGTTTGATGTAGTTCCCCCCTTGTTCTCTATGTTTGTTTTGTACAGACTCACACAGGAAATATCACCCTCATTTAGATAGGTCCTAGAACTAGTGAAATGCATTTTGAAATGAACGAATATATGGATATCCTACTATAATGAGTTCTTAAGAACAAGCAATCTGAGCTCCAGATTTTGTTCTGAGAAAACATTGTCAAATTTTCATTTTTCACTGAAAAAACCAACCCTTACCAGAAAATTGTCACATTTCCCCATCACATTACAGCACTATTGTGCTATTTTCACAATAATGCATTTTCTAGTTTATTTTATAGTAATGGATACCTTTTAAAAATTCTTGGTGTCCTGGTTCTGGCCAGGACAAGGTTAATTTCTGCAGTAGCTGGGAGGGGCATGGCCAGGACCCAGACCTTCTATACCCACTCACAGCACTGCTGGAGGCGCAGAGAGCTAGAAAATGTGGCTTCAAGAATTGAAATTCTGCTTTTGCATTTGCTGTGTAAGTCAGGATATATGGATTGATAAATCTGCACATTTCTAAGCAATGAATTATTCTATGAATCACAATTCAGATCCTCAGCAGGCAAAAACCAAAACAATTTCTGATCAGATAATCTTGAACTTCATGTCTCATAAAAACATGAAATGTGGCCTTTTTCTTATAAGGAACCAGTGTTGTGTATTCCCCTCAATGACTTTTAATGATTGATAAAAACCCTCAGCAAATGCATTCATTTCAAAAGTTTAAAATCAAAGTAAATATTCAGCATTAAAATAGAACATTTCTGATGAAATTCAGATTACTGCCTCTTAAAGATTGGAAGTCTTCTATCATATCATAGGAATCTTAAGTCAGGAGGAACATGCAATAGCCTTCACTCATCTGTGTAAATGCACCCTATTAATAGCTGTAAAATGTTCTATCTGCGTTGTTCACACTTCTTTTCCTCTATGTGCTTCGCACCATAAATCAACTTGTTGGTGTGGTAGCTCTGTACCAGACTGGTACAAAACAATTCTGCACATGCCTGCACAGTTTCCCTCAGTTAAGATTTATGTTACAAATATTAAGACTGGCGTGAAGACACATTGAATGAGTTTATGTGTGTGAAAACACCAGTTCCTCCTAGCAAGGACAAGATATACATGGACACCAGATGTCGGTGGCACCTAATTAGCAGGTTATCAAGATTAGAGCATGCTATTGGACATTCTCAAGGCACTTAGACAGTGAGGGCCTTAGACATCTTAAAAAACAGATTAGACTTGACTAAAACTGTATAGCTTTGGAAATATTCTGCCAGCACACCAGCACTTACAGGTAAGAAAACTTTAAGTATCATGCAGCATGATTTCAAAATATGAAACAGCATTGGATTATTTACTTAACTTGAGATTAAATGAGGTCAGATGAGGAGAGAACACGAGTAGATTCTTGTATACCAGTATGCAATTCCTATTTTGTTTCTGTAATCCCTGTCTGATCCCTTTATGCACAACAACATTCTTGCACTTTGCATCTTGCATTTTTACTAAAAAATAAACTCAGCTGATAGAAAGGAGCATGATTTCCCTGCACCATGACAGCTCTGTGACATCTGACGGTCTGGTCTACGTTGGATATAAAAAGGATTGGGGTTTGGGGTATTTGATCCCAGGTGGTTTCAGCAGGGACTCAGCCTGGCATGCGTCCAGGGCCAGCATATTGTGTAGTGGGTGTGTGGGGGCTTGTAAATGAGTGTTTCCCCAAATTGGACAAATTTAACTCCTCTGCTTCAATTGCTGCTCTCAACAGAACTTGACTGACTGTCACTTAATTACTTTTTTGAATAACAGGGGAATAACTGCAAGGTCATCCACTGGCGCCCTGGAGATTGTGGAGGCACCATCCCTGGCAGTGTCCAAGGCCGGGCTGGACAGGGTTTGGGGCAACCTGGTCTGGTAGAAGACCTGGATGAGCTTTAAGGTCTCTTCCAACCCAAACCATCCTGTTTGCTTCCTATATTCCTGATATATTCCTATGATTCCTGATAAAGCAGTAGTTCTCTTCATAGAACAAATGAAATCACAGCTCTTCTGTGTGTGACTGTCACAGACAAAGCCTGAATCAACAAAACCCCTCTGGTCACAAAAGACCAAATATAGTATGGAATAATAAAGTCAGTCTCTTCCGAGTATATTTCCTTCTGTTCAGACACCTCCACGTAACTTCCTGGCATGACAAAAAGTGTAAAATACTGATATTTTTATTGAATTTAAAAACCAAGGCAGTAGGAAGGTAGAGAAAGCAACAAAGTCTCACTCCTTTTTTCTTTAAACATTTCGCTTGATTGCCTAGGTCAGCTTAAATTTGCCTCAGAAATCAACTATGACTCTCCTGGTCTTCCTCAGGAACTTTCAAAGTCTGCTGTCCCCTTGTGACCTGACTTCCATCAGCCACAGCCAGAGGTGGGGCACATTCCTCTCACACATGGGCCTCTCCAGAAAATCAAGATGCTCCTAGATTCTCTAAGATCTTTCCCTAGGCCTCAAGGACTACAATAAGCAAATCAAGTAAGATGATGTTGTCTATCACTAAATTACACTCCTTAAATGCAGAATCATAAAATCACAGGTCAGTTTGGTCTGGTAGCTCTACTGGTCAAATTCCCTGCTAGAAGCAAAACTGATTGAGTCATTAGCTCATGTTGCTCAGATCCTTGTTCTGTTGAACAATCAATATCTAAAAACATGGGGATTCCACAGTGATTTCTAATGTCACTTGACATTTTATATTTAAAAAAAAAAAAAACAAAAAACAACCCCAAAAATCTTGACATTTTATATTTATATTATATTTCCAAAATAAAAAAAAAACCTTTGGAAGGAATGTTTGCAGGTTATCTTGCTAGGTTTCTTCAGGGGGATTGATGTTTTATCTACGTATGGTATATCATAGAGACACTTCAAAAAATGAAGAGTAAAGGAGAATCTTCAGACATCTTTTTGCTTGATCAGTCTTATGTTTTTGGAAAGAGACAGCTCCCTCACTCTAAAGAAAGGAAGTTCCTTTCCTAGTCTGTCCTAAGTAGGATTGCACTTGGTGCTAAAATCTGTCAGTGGCCCAGAGAACCGAGTGACAGGAGTAATTAGTGCCAGCAGGATGAAGCTTCCTAAGTGGGAAAAATCAGGTAAAATAGATCTGCATGAGAGCTCATTTCTTTCTTCAGAAGTGGAAATTGGTGAGGAAGGAAGATTGGGCTGCACTGCACGTTTGGCATTGAACTGCTCAACCTAGAGAGACCTCAAAATAATAAGGGAAGGAATAGTTCAGCTTGAAATATTTAATAAGATTGACTGAATTATTTTGTTCAGAATTATTTCATCCCCAAATGGATTTAAGTTTCCTTTTTTGCTGAACATATGAGACAGAATTGTTGTCATCATGTAGAAAAAACAGTCAGTGTACTTATAATTTTTCCACATCATGAAGCACCAGTGTTTCCTTCTTGTCTCTCATAATCTTTGCAACTAAAAAAGGAAAATAATTTTTAAGTACTTGAATAGTGTTGTTGGAATGGTCCCGTGTAAGTATATATGTGGAGTGTGTGACTGAAGAATCCCACAGAGCTCCTGTCAGGCACCATTTATTTGATTTGAAGGAGTTAACATCTATTTCCTTTAAATTGCTCTGAAAATCTAGTTTCCTAACTCCCTTTTCTCTTGAGTAAGGAGAAATCTTAAAAGAGTGGACAATTACACTGTAATTATGTACTCATAAAATTGCATAACTATATAAGCATATAATATGAGCATCTAATTTTAGTCTATTGGAGACCTGGTAAAACTGAGGAAGTCATTTCACAGTGCCCATCTGCAGTGGAAGAGTCCTTTAGAGGACATTATTTGGGAAAGAAGATCTGGAAAGGAGACAGAAGGAGTGAAAAAGGAGGAGTGTCAGTGCACTGAGAGTCCATCTAGCCCACCCTGTTTTGAGAGGGTGATGGGGATGGGCTTTCTGCAGCCTCATTTTTCCCTCCTTTGAGTTAAAAATTGAAATTTGGGATAAATAATTTTATGATAACTTAAGGTAAGTCTTTCCAAGGTTACCTCTTACCAGTATCAGAATAATAGGGGTTACAGGTTAAAAGAGGACTATTTAATCCTTATGCATTTAACTATTTTTTTCAAATTACTTTTTTTTTCTAACTTCTTCTCCTTTGCTCACTAAAACCATGTGATGTTTTTGTTTACTTTTGAACTCAAAGGCGATGTGGTTTTCTGGATTCCTTTCATGGGAAGCATGTAAAAGAAGAGTTTAACTACATAGTAGAGTGAAATCTTTCAACAACACATCTAATGCAGACAGTATTTAATGTATAAATAAATAAAGACATCTTTGAACATGGTTCAATTTGTCATTTTGCAAGGAAATTTAGGCTTTTTCTTATTTCCTTGCAATTACCCATTAAGAAACTGTAGTATGCAATATTTTACATAGATAAAGGTTTTATATATTAAAATTAAGCAGTAGCTACTACTTTTTTCCACCACTCAATAGACATCAGTGCTCTTTCCTAGGCAAAACTAAATTTGAAAACAGAAGATCCTGATCCTGTTCCATCTAAGGCATTGGGAGATTTTCAATTGCCTCTGGTAGGATTTGGATCAAAACTAAAAGAATAATTGCAGCATTGGTATACTTTTATTAACAAACCTAATCTTATTTAAAAAAAAAAAAAACATGTTTAGTGGATAAAGTAAGTGTAGTATATTTGTTATATTTGAATATTAGCAACGTTTTTATTTTCAAGTCTCACAATCTTAGCCAAAAAGTTTATTTAAATTAGCTGTCATCTGAAGGACTGGCTAGAGATTTGAAAATGTGCTAAATAATGATCTTCATTTCTAAATTCTGCTTTTTCTCAGAATGCTCCATCAGTATTTGGAGAGCACTAAAAACCCATATATAAATGCATTGTACTGAGCTGTGCCATGAAAGTATCGTGTCGTCAGGGATTTGCCACTTAATTGCACATAATTGTGTAGCAAATTCATTTATTTTCACTTGTCTGCAAGCAGGTGTGTCACTTTTCCATAAACTTCATTAGTTTTCATGACACAGAGGTCTGATAAAACCTGATGGTCATTCTTACCTCTGTATTGATCAGTAATGCTACATCATTTTGAAGCACTAACGATTAAGGGTCTTGCTGTGAGAGCTCATGAGTGTATTGAGTTAGAAGGTTTCCCATTAATTTTTTTTTCCAGTAATAACCCTGGTCCATTTGAGACATTGCTTAACAGCCCATAACTCCTACTTTAATAGGAAACAATAATTGATTTCTACTTGTACTTGAATACTGTAGGCTATAAATTTTAACACATTTAATACTCAGTTAACGATACACCTTTGGATATAGTAATGGAAGCAAAGTCTGGGCCTTCATTGTTTGCATATGCAACCTGAAGATTTACAGGGTGTTTATTCAAATCATGTAGAGTACAATGGAGCTAATCATTTTCCTACAGGGGAAAAAACCCCCAAACACAACAAAACAAAACCCAAGAATGCAGTTTAACAATAACAGTGCATCGTGATTTGCTAACATCATCAAGTGCTTTGTAACACATCCAGCCACAAATGTGTAAATAATAAGTACCTGCAAGAGATCAAACTGCTCAAATGGGACTCAGGAGGTCATCTGCTAGGAATAAAACCAGCAAGATACAAAAAAAAAAAAAAACCTGGCCAATAGCATCATCCCCATTGCTTTTGCAGAGCAAGGCAAGAAGACAACCTGTTAGCACTCGTTTAAGCATGTGACTGCTAAACAAGAGCAAGAGCTAGCCCTTGGCTGTGTGCATTGATAATAATCTTCCATCAGCCAGAATCCTTACTTTTGAAGTTGGTTTATCAATATTTCAGCATTTCTGTCCCACTGGTCTCCGATTCCCAAGGTGATGTTCAGGTATACATACATTCATGAGCCACAGTAAGTTTGAGGTGAGAAGGGACCTTTTCAGGATGTTGCCCACCCCCTCTACTCAAGGTGCCCATCCAGAGTATTGTTTTGCAGGGGATGCCCTGAAGAAGGCAGGAATGATGAATCTGACTCCATGTTCTCAGAAGGCTAATTTATTACTTTATGATACTATATTATATTAAAGAATACTATACTAAACCAAAGAATACAGAAAAGATCCTTACTCAATGCTAAAAAGATAACAATGAAAACTCGTGACTCTTTCCAGAGTCTTGACAGAGCTTGGCCCCAATTGGCCAATGAATCAAACAACTCACACCAGAATCCAATCCAACAATCACCTGTGTGTTAACAATCTCCACACACATTCCAGACAAGCAAACACAGGAGAAGCAAATGAGATAAGAATTGTTTTCCTTTTCTCTGAGGCCTCTCAGCTTCCCAGGACAAAAACCCTGGGTTGAAGGGATTTTTTCAGAGAATGTGAATGCCACACTAGAGCATCTTGCTAAGGACAGAACATTGTTCTGCTTGTGTTCTTCTGCAACAAATCTATGTGCAAGCAAAACATGGGAAATTTTACAGAAATTTCACTATTTGTTTACTTGGAACCTCTTGATTTTTTCTTGCATACTTCACTGCTCTATAGCAGGAATTCACTGGGATATGTAAGAAGCTGGTACTCCAAATGATTTAAATGAGTGGAGAACTGAGCTCCTAATACATTGATTCTGTATCTTTCTGCTGATTGACTAATGACATGCAAGGGTAAAAGTTCTCTTTCTTAGGGATCCAAATGATAGATTTGAATACTACAGAACTCAAGCTTCACTCTTTCTTAATTGAAAGAAAATTTACTGCAACACAGTTTTGTAATTCTGCTTCCTCTGTGGCAGGCAAAGGGAAGAGATTAAAAATATTGCATGTGTAGTGTTAATTTGCAAAGTCATCCTTTCCCTGGGAGACAGACACTTGTATGAGTTTTCTGGTCTAAATACCTGACAGAATAAACAATTCCACTATTTTCTGAAACTTATTTGCTTTTTATTTTATTAACATCATGCTCAGGAACAAGGGGGAAGGAGGGCAAAGACAGGGAGGGAGGGAAAACAAAGAAAGAATGAACAAACCTCCTAACAGTTTGCAATTTAGTAATTATATATAATTGAACACCCATGGTCGTGAAATTACTGACTGCATGTGAATCTGCAGGTCAGTGCTTGTTTTTAAATAAGATTTGAGGAAGAACCAGGGCAGCAGGCAGAAGGAAATGATCCACCTTCTCTGCTAGCACTCCAGATCAATAGGCTGAGCTCAAGATGCAACAGTCAATCCAGTGATCTGATGAGGGGTGGGTGATGGGACACACAGAAGACATTGTTTATGTGATTTTTCCTTAGATTTATATATGTGTCAGGTTTGGAAAGCAGCCACTTTTAGTGTGCATTGACAGTCTGGTCACAATGTAAAAAGAATGAATGGCATGGTGGCTCTGCCACTAAACATTTTAGGTGAATGGAACAGGCTGCAGTGGGGGAAGCAGAGATAGCTGATAGATTTGTAATAAAAACAGCAACTAGTGCCTGTAGAATTCACAAGATTTCAACTTTGCACCCTAAGAGTTCACATATATCTGAAGTGGATATTTTATCCAAGTTTAGGCAAGCCCATGGCATTAGAGCTATATAAATAAATCTTTACAGAAGTGGTTCCATTGCTATGCAAGGTTTTGGAACTGCCATTCTGTTCAGGTTTTGATAGGATTGTGCTCAAACTGCCAGAAAACTCCTGGGAAAATTAATATTTTAGTGGATTTGTCATTTTATTTAAGATTGGGTTTTCTACTTTGTTTTTTATATATTTTAGCACTGAATTATTAAATAGATGAAAAATTATGTGCTATAGTAGGGTGGCAGATTTTATTGATTAGGCCTTTTTGCTACTTAAAAAAATTTTTGATAGAATCTTTGATCCTTTTTTTGTATTAAATAGGGACAAAAACATTAACTGCATTTTATATACAAGTCTTACTTTGGGACAAGGATGCAGCATGATGATTTTTTTCAGATCTCTCCCTACTTAATTTCATATCTCTTTTTCTTTCAGCCAAGTTTAGTTACATCAGTTTCTCTGGACATCTATAGGATCAGACTTATAATTTGATTTTTTTAATTGTGTTTTTCTGTTGAATTTAAATTGTACTCTTTAGTGATGCTTGACATATTGGTGCTGACAATGGCAGTTTAAAGAACCTGCAGCACATCTCCAGTCACAAGGTGCTTTTGCTGACATCACCTTGGAACATGGTATAATTGCCAGAATTTTTTAAGAATCGCTCATTTATGTAACAGAGGAAATAAATAGCTCTCATCATGAGAATCTGCTGTTTGTTTCACAGTTGCATTTTAGTTTTCTTCAGAAGTTTACAGGGGAGAAGTACATTATCTTTACACTAGGAGTTAATGGCTAATTAATAGGTTTTGTGTCACACATGATGATTGCAACCCCTGAAGTCTAGAGACATTTGTTGCTTGTAAAAAAAATGCATACCAAACATTTGTGAGGATTCACCATCACACATAATTTCCTCTTCTTCTGACTATGATTTACCTTATTTTTTAACTAAACTGAAAAGCTAAAGCCATCCAAACAATAAGACGAGAGCTGGTTTGGCCTTACTTCATTTCCAATTTGATACCATTCAATTAATATAATTGTTTTTTTCAATTCTAAAGTGTAAAAAAAAAATTATGGGATCTCAGAGGGTTAAAATTAAAATTAAGCAACAACAGCCAGAAATACTTGCAGAAAAAAAGATTATGAAACATAATGAATCAACTGAGTGTTATGTGATGCAAAATCAACTTTATTAGACTTAATCTTCAGACTTGTTTTTTAAGATGTTCTGAGATAAGGCACAAATGATGGTAATTAAAAGGGAAGGGGGGAATAAGAAAGTAAGAAATTATAGATACTGAAAAAAAAATCATTCTGTTGCCTTGGTGCTTCTCTGTGAAATAACATAAATACTACATAGAATAAAGCTGGACCCTGCTAAGAGCACTGTATTTGATAACAAAGGCATTATTACTCTTTCTCAGTCACTAAGAAAAAATCTGAAACACTTGATTCCCTGTGCTCAGTGACCTCTCCTCTATGAACAGCATCGATCTTCTTCTGAATTATTGCATGAAATGCCTTTCTTTTGGTCAAGAACAAACAAACATGTTGCTCCAGAGTGGGTAGATTAATTTATTGGCTACAACAGTATATTTTTATTTGTTGGCAGGCCTGAAAACTGCAGTGGAAAACCTGCAACATGGTAGTTGCAGACAGATAGGTTTGAAAGAGCCCTTTGTACATATTTCAGTCTTACTAAGAGGGAGGACAAAGTTCAGGTGTGTTAGCAGTTTGGTTTTATATAGCTTAGTTTGTTTATTCACTCCTAAAAAGTCCAAAAAAATTCAAAGGAAATTGAGTTCTGTAGAGACTTTTTTTGCCAACCGTGGTTACAATGGCTTTTTTTTTGGAATGAAATAGGAAAATCTAGAGATAACATGTGCTAAAGTATGGATAGACCTCACATTATTTACCATCTCTTGTTTTCAGTATCTTCCCCCAAAAAGGGAAGGGGGAAGAGGGGGAGAATATAGAATAATTCCTGTGGTTTTGTCAGTCAAATTTACTTTAATTTTTTTTTCAGGCCAAGGCCCTGAGCAACTTAATCAAAGATGTTGAACTGGATGATCTCCAAAAAACGTTTTTTTTCTGTTCTCAAACATTCCATGATTTTGTTTCTAAGATAAGAATGGACAAAGTAGGTAAGAGGAAGGAAGGAAACAGTTACACCTGGAACCAAAATGTGGTGTTAACAACAGGCAGCTAAACACCATTCCATCCTTTGAAAGTACCATGCAATTAAACCAGAAAGGAATTCAAACAGGCTAAAAATCAGTTGGTTTTTATGCAGATTTAGCACTTAAGTCTCTGGACATTTTTCAGTTTGTTAGAACGTGTTTGTTAATAGCTAATAGTGTTCCAAGCAAAAGTAATGCTTTTATAATACTTGCCTCTAAGTTTTCCTATTTACTTGGCATTCATTATTCTTTCTGTGAATAAATAGATTTACTACTCTAATTGTGTACTGCATGGGGGAGTTGTAAATAATGTCCTCTATATGGAAACAGGAAATAGCTTTTCTGGAAGCTGTCCATGTTTGATTTGATCTCTAGTTAGAGCTAACATTAATTCTTAGAGTACAGACTGAGAGCAGATTTGTCCAAGGGATATAGTGAGGATGGTTAGGCTGATATCATAATACCAATGTCACAGAAACATCAAAAGTCTAAGGAAAGGAAACTGCAGCTGCTTGTACTCAATAACCTGACCAGCCTGAAAGGGCAGAGCTTACACCAGCTTCTCCAACACTTCAAAACCTGGGAAATACATCATGTAATGACAAAAGGCTCTGATTCTTGTTGTGGTTTAGTTCTTTAGTAAATTAATCAATTAAGCCATTGCTCTAAGGTGAAGTACTTGCAGGTACGGGAGGAGAAAAACTGGACACAAGCTGGCAATGTGAGCTCTCACAATCCTGAACCCCCCATGCCCAGGGCTGGTCCCCCACCATGGGCAGCAGGGGAGGGGGGTTCTGCTCCTCTGCCCCTCAGGTGAGACCCCACCTGCAGAGCTGCTCCAGCTCAGGGTATCTGATCCAAGGAAGATACGGATCTGCTGGAATGGGACTTACAGGAGGGCTCTGAGCATGATCTAAGGGCTGGAACTGCCCTCTTGTGAGGAAAGGGTGAGGTTGATATCCTAAAGAATAGAAAGCTCCAGGGAGCTTTATTGCAGGCTGTTTGATGTATAAAGGAGCCGTGTAAGAAAGATGCAGAGGGACATTTACCAAGGTCTGTAGGGAGAGGACAAGCTTTAAACTGCAAGACGGTGACTTTAGGCTGGCTATAAGGAAGACACTCTCTATTATGAGGGTGAGGAGGCCTTGGCAGAGAGTGTCCAGACAATCTGTGGCTGCTCCTGGATCCCTGGAAGTGTCCAAGGCCAGGTTGGATGGAGCTTGGAGCAACTGGGGATAGTGGAAGGTGCTTCTGTCCAGGGCAGGGAGATTAGAACCAGATAACCTTTAAAGGTCCTTTCCAAACTGAAGTGCCCCGTGATTTGATGATTGTTGTTGCAAATAAGCAGTGATAGTATAAGGAAAAATAACTTCCACAAGAGTTTGTTTTCATACTTACAGTGGCCAAAAATGCGGCTTCAATTTTGTTCTGTTTCCAGACTATGGTCATTACTGAAGTAGACAAGAAAAGGGACTGAAAGAGAGAGAAAAGTGACAAATAAAAATCATTATCTGTCTGTTGTTCAGGAAATATTAATTAGTAGATTAATAGTCCAGATGACCAATCAATCATAAATAAATGGAATTACAGAATCACAGATTATGCTGAGTTGGAAGGGAACCACAAGGATCATGCTGTCCAACTCCTGGCCCTGCACAGGACACCCCAACAATCCCATCCTGTGCCTGAGAGAATTGCTGAAACCCTCCTGGAGCTCTGGCAGCCTTGGGGCTGTGCCCATTCCCTGGGGAGCCTGGGCAGTGCCCAGCACCCTCTGGGGAAGAACCTTTCCCTGATATTCAGACTAAGCCTGCCCTACTCAGCTCCAGGTATTTCCCTGAGCCCTGTCCAGTGGTCACAAGAGCTCAGAGCTGCCCCTGTGCTGCCCCTTGGGAGGATGTTGAAGAGCTCAGTGAGGTCTCAGTCTCCTCTATCCAGCAGAACAAAGTGCCCTCAACTGCTCCTCATACCCTCCAGATCCTTCCCCCTCCTCACGGCCCATCTCTAACAGTTCAGTATCTTTTTTATATTGTGGCACCCAGAACTGCCCCCAGCACTCGAGGTGAGGCCACCCAGGAGCAGAGTGGGACATTCTCCTGGCTGGCTGGCTGGCTGTGCTGGGCCTGGTGTCCCCAGGACAGCGATGTCCCTCCTGATGACCAGGACCCCCAGGGCTCTTCCCACGGCTTCTCTCCATCCTCTTGCTCCCCATACCCACAGCCAAGGCAGCCCTGTCCCAGGGGCAGCACCTAGCCCTTCCCTTGTTAAACCCCATACGGGTGGGGCCTGCCCACCTCTCTGATTTCTCGAGGTCTCTGCAGGGCCTCTCTGGCCTCGGGGATATTCTCTCAGAATATAAATGTAAGAACTTCCACTGCTTAATTAATTCAAGGAAGAACAGGTGAAATGAAAATGAAACAAGCATTTAGTGTAGGTACCATGTACTTCATTTGTGTGCCTGCATACACAATCAGGGTATCCTGACTTCTTTTACAAATATTGCAGGCACTCTGGAAAACTTCATCTGCTTCTTGGATCATGAAGAACTCTTTCAAATGTATTGGCCAGAACTTTCTCAGTCTGAGATGTACTTAAGTATATTTATGTGTTTAAAATCACACTCAGACATACTACAAAGGTCTACATGTTCTGTCTAAATTGAATTTAAGAAATAGCTTCCAATAGATACAATCCCCAGAATGTAATGGTGAAGAGAAATATTCCTAAGCCAGTTCAATATCTTTGTTGTCTTGAGACAAAAACATACAGTGGTCATGAGACTGATGCAATCCCAAAAATACGTCAGGAAGCTACAGCAGAGATATTAATCTTGTTCTAAACAGAAATCATTTACTGCATCCCTAAATGTGGCTCAGCAACATATGTTTATAAAATAATAAATATAAATATTGAAAAAACAAAACCTATAATAAGATTAGACTAGAAGGATTGTGAAATTGTGAGGCAAATCAGATTAATTTTCTGTGTCTGCTAGATATGAGATCAGTGTCATAGGCAACTTTGTGATAATTTATATTATGGACATACATACACTTTTGAAAATATTTAGCTTTTGCTTATTGTTGTGTTTTGGGTATGAGCCACTAAAAATGGGAACAGGGTGTTGTTGGATTAAATTTTGAACTCTGCTAAGAAAGAAAAAGCTTAAGACCAAAAGTCTCTAATGTTTTCCAAAGCTGAGATAGTGCTTTTAATCTGAAGTTAGACTAATGAATAGTTAATTTTTGATTATCATTCAGTTTACTGGTGGCCCCATTAAAGTTACAAGAATGTTCATCATTTTCAGTTTAGATGTGCCTGTAGAATTTCTGTTTCTGGGGCCTTTGCAGCTGACTTTGATTTCAGAAATAAAACTAATACCAGCAAAGGTTTTAAGACCTGCATGAAGGTCCCAATGTAGATGCTGGTTTTAATAGCTGAGGCCCTCATGCACTTGAAAGAGATATTCTATTATCTATTCTGCTTCTAAATTTTTAGATAAATTATTCTTTCCTTTGGCTATATTAAAGATTATGGAAATTGACAGATATTTGAATAGTGATTTATTTTTAAATGCCATTTTTATTGTAGCTTTAAAGAACTCCAAATCACAAGGCATCCAGTAATTATATTAAAAACTTTATGATGTCTCTCTATTCCACTGTTTGAAATATAAATTTTCCTTTGAGCAATCCATAGCTGCTTTTTAATAAGAATATATCAACCTATGGTGCAATATATCAGTGCTTTCAGACCTGTTTGGGTCACTTTATTTTATATAAATCAGCCTGAGAGGTTTTATAAGGAAATTTTAAAATTTGAACGTGTTAATCTAATAATATATCTGAGACAGAAAGTTTAGATCCAGATTTGACTTTTTAAAAATTCATCTGATATTCTCTTTTAGGATTATAAACAGAAATATTCATGTTAAAATGCTGAACAAGGAAAACCTCTGTTTTTATGTATGTGTCTGTGCAAGAAGGAATAAATGGTCAAATGGCCAAAACTTCTCCATCACTGTTAATGCTGTCCTCTCCCTCCCAGTGTAGGAGCAGCATCAGCCCTTTACTCTCCCATTAGATACCAAATTTAAGTGTTTGTGGCTAAAAACATCTAAAATGGAACCACAGCCCTCTAGGATGTCCCTTGATGCTCCTTTCTCTGACAGAGGGTTCTTTGCTTTTGGAGAGGGATCACAAAATGACTCAGAGATAACGTTTTAGCACTACCATTCTAATTATTATTTTTTTCATATTGTGCAGAAAAGTGATTTTCTAAAAACCAGCTATAGGAATATGAGTCTTGTATGTTGAGTAGATGGCTTGTTTTCTGCTTTTTCATAGGGTGAATTTATAAATTGTTACTTCTTCCATACAGAAATAAGGTCTAAATGTTTTTTTCTAGACCAGTATATGGCAGTGCTGCTCATCATTGGCATCTTTTATTGATTGTGTAGAGGTGGGATTTTAATAAATCTTGTATTTATATGAACTGTAGAATTCTTATCCTACCCTCATCTCCAATTTTCATGTCCCGTGTTGCCACATTACAGAATACATGAAACCACATGAAAACACACCTGCAAGAGCTAAAATTGCTAATTCTTTTCTGTTGCAACTGACACACTGAAGGCTGAATAGTACATTTAAAAAATTATACATTTGGAAGTGCTTTCTCTATCCACCTTCCATTTAAGGTGCTTTTTCCTTTATCCAAAACAGTGAACAAAAGTAAATCGGGCAGTGTATTAAATGGCTGGAGACTGAATATCATCTACTATGCAGTACTGAAGAATTATAGCCAGAATTTGGCATAAGGCTTACCTCTAATTCCCGTATACAATATTTTGTTAACATATATATGTACTACTCTCAGCATAATTCATTTTGAATTAGAAAAGTGAAGGAAACTTATCCAAACCTAAATGGGAAGAGCAGCAAGTCAGAAGGGAATCATCTGGATTGCTGACATACTGGGACAAGTAATGACTGTGGCATGGTCACTAATGCAAGCTGAAATAAGGTGCTTGTCCTCTCTTTATGGGAGAGGGACAATTAATGATAAGATCTGGAGCCAGGACAGTCTGTGCATCTGTTCAGTGGTTCAAATGCAGAAGAAACTGATTAGAGAACAATATATTCGTAAAAGGAGAAAAGGCCCTGAGGCAACTCAGTGAGTCCTCAAAATAAGCCTGGCTACAGATGACACTGCACCTCCAGTTTAAACCAGAGAGTCCAGAGAACCATTATCTGGTGGGTTTCTAGTCCAGTTCAGCCTGTCATGTCCTCCCTGAAGTCCTTTAGAAAAGCTCCCAAGAGCCAAAATAATTTCTGTCTAATAGTCATACCTACAACTTTTTCAGTGGTTGTTTGCTCATCTCTCTGCAGGGTCTGCTGTTGACCTCAGGCTGGTTGTTTTTGCTCCCTGAAGTTAAACCTGAAATAGTAAGATCAGGAAGAGAAAAGAGAATGCTAAGGATAATTGGGTGATGTGACTTGAACTGTATCCAAGATCACAGGAAAGAGTGATTTCCAAAGCAAATCTCCAGAGATTCAAGCAGAGCCAGACATCCACCTCAGGGTATAAACTACTTGTGCTGGGTGGAGTCAGAACTCACGGATTATCCTGTTGCATCAAAGCCTATATAAACTTTCTACTAGAACAGGTTGCTCCAAACTCCACCCAAACTTGGCCTTGAATATTTCTGGGGAAGGGGCAGCCCGTTTCTCTGGGAAGAATTCATTCTCAGACCAAATTTCTGGAAGGCCCTGGCTACTACCAAAAAAAAAAAAAGCCACAAACAAGTGTGCAACGCCATGAATATACCATTATTTTCCTAATCACAAAATTTCATTTCAGCTGCTTTTGATTGCTATCATTATAAATTATTCAGATCTTGAAAGCATCAATTAATTGTGAAAAACTAGAAATTTAAAAATGCTTATTTTTAAATTTGGATTTTTGCAAGCTCTCATCTTCTCAATGAACTTTAGAATTTGGCTTTCAAAAAATGAAGTTGAAAAATATTTGAAACATTAGAGCTTTCCAAGTATTCTCACTCATATTTAGACATGCTGTAAATTAAAATTCACCCATGGCTTACTGGAATTATACAATGTTGTAGCTAATTTAGGCATGTAGACTCTTATTTCTTGTGATTTATAAAGAGGTCAGACTAGTCTGTTTGCACTGCATATCTAATGTCTTGAGATTTTCCTAGCACTTTCTTTTGTTTCTGGTATTGGATTAGCATTGTCATTTGAAGGATTAAAGGCATCAAAGATGTATTCTTCCATTTTTGTGTTTTGCTTATAGTTTCCCTTATCTACCTTTTCTATGCTGCAGAGAAGATCTCTATAGCTCAAGAACTGACATATTTAAACTACTTTTCCCTTTAAAAATATAACCACATTTGTACATTTAATGAAAGGTTTTGAGAGGTCCCTGACTGTTGCATTTCAGTGACATGGAGACATAAGTACAGACAATGTGCAGAAGGTTGGGAGGAGGCAAAGCACTATTTCCAGCTAAAGTGCTGAAAAATTATTAGCTGCCAAACATAAAGAGATTTTTGATGTGTATTTTAGAAGTTATCTCTTACTTTTCATTTACCCTGTGCACATAAGTTTATGGTGGAACTCCCAGGTTTGACAGACCTGCCTTCATTCCCAATACAAGTTTGCCAGCATTTTATTTATATGTTTTGTAGGCTGTAACCCACATCTGTAGGACTGTGGTGAACTGTTTCTCCTCCTTCCATCCAGATCCTGGGCTTATTCTCTTTCTGCTCTTGGATCTGGCAATAAAATGGAGGACAATATCCATGACTAGATGGTGCAGAATGCACATGTTGGTCATGCAAGGTAGGAACTGTTTCTTTACTATGGATGGAACTGGTTTTCTGTGGACTATTGAAGATGCTGCTGCTTCTGTCTACAGCCACTGGTCACATGTAAAATGGACAAGTGGGCTGCTGCCTGCAGGCAGAAATTTCTGTTTCAAAGAGGGCTGCAACTGCATGGGAATGTGCAAGACAGGTTTGTGTTAGCCAACACTGTTGCATTCACTTGCCAAGGAACTGTCAGGATAAACAAAGCAATCAAAACAAGAAAACATCATTACTGATAGGTCATCACTCTTAATGTCTTACTCAATAGCTCTACAGCCTGTAGGGAGGCTTCGTTCTCCTCTTAATTATTCTTCACTTTACAATCTCATGGCTACTGCAGCCAATAATACCTTTGACCTTCACAGGAAGGTCCTCATTGTTGGTGTGTATGAGGTGCCACAAAGTATATCTCCATGTTGTCTACCATTTGGGTGAGGAAATTGTCCTTGATGGTCTCCAGGAATTTTCTGGATTGCTTATGCCCTGCTGTGCGTCTCTCCAGGGGGTATCATGGTGGTTGAAAAACCCCATGAGGACAAGAGCTGCTCCTATCTACCTATAGAAGTCCTCATCCACCTGTACTTTCCAGTCAGGAAGCCTAGAGCAGACCTTTACCTGCCTCCTCCAACCTCTCACTTGTCTCCTAATCCATCCTCTGGCACAGCTTCATGCACCCTCAATGTTTTCTCACATGAAGGGCAAGGCCCATTCCCCCTCTTTGTATCCTCTCATTCCTACAGAGCCTGCATCTCTCCATTGCAATGCTCTGATCATGGCAGCCTTTCCACCTTGTCTCCATGATCCCAAGACTATATCCCTACAGTTGCATAGGTTGAGAAAATAGGGAGAGTATCTTACCTGGGTTAGTTTCTGCACACCCATCTGGCCTCCAATCTGACATATAAAAGATTTCTGTCGTTTTTTATTTCATCTCATTATATTTTAACACAAATTGTCTCAGTACAGTTCCTGAGACATATAGGACACTTTTGATTTAATCTCACTCCGCTGTCTCCTTTTTAGTACTTTTTTCATTTAGTGGGTCACTCCAGCTCAGGATATTCTGTGATTCTATGGTTCCTTTTTCTATGTTACTGAATTGTTACACTTGTAAAAGCATGTTTCACGAAAATTCAGTTTCCTGCACTTGAATTGAGGTGAATTGAATACTCCCAAACTTGTGTGCTTGCTATTGATCTAAGATACACAGCTTCACAACAAACAGCTGAAAAAAACCCCACATTAATCTCTTCTAGGATGAAGAAACCCATCAGCTTCCTAACGCAATGAAGCAGTGACAGATTTGGGTTGTTTGGCTCATCTTCTCTGTTTACCATACAGTTTAAGATATTGAACTATGTAATTAATGATTTGCTAAAATATAATCTCCTTGGATTACCTTTCATTGTCAGTGCAGCAGAAAACATGATCATTCCTCTTAAGGGCTTAGTAAGAGAATTATCTGTACTTTAAAGAGAGTTAAATTCATAGCTTCCTGAAAAGAATTTTATTTTCCCAATTACCTTTTATCTTTCTGCAGTTTTCCATTAGAAGGTAAAATAACATCATCTATCTATGTTAGGCACCACAGTCCAGAAAAATATTGCTGAACCTTGGATGTCATTAGAATTGAATATTTTTTCTCTTCTTGTTTCGGGAAAACTGATACTTGCTTTTGAAAAGAAAGATACAAGCTGGGTGTCACTTTGATTAATTAGACCCTGACCTCTTCTCTTTCCTGCCTTATAAAGAAATCTGAATTACATTTCAAATAAGGATCACCAAAATTAATCCAACGCACATTTTCAGAGAGAGAAAGCTGAGATGATAGTTAATAGCATAACAATGCATAAATCAAATTATAAAACAAAATTTCCCTCCTAGTTTTAGTGTAAACTCTAGCCAGCCAAGGATTTGGGTTTTTTAAAGATAGGATAAAAGTGATTTGTCCTGTTTTCTCTTCTGGCTTTCTTCTCTATGTGTACTAGATGGTATAGCTGAAAGCACCAACCCAGAGGCATCTTTACAAAGCATTTGGCACAACAAAGAGGTTTAAAAGGATTCTTTTAGGATGTAGAATTCCACAGCAACAAGTCCCCATTGCTTTCAGTAGATTCTGGCTGCAGGACAAGCTGAGTTTCATGTTGGTATATATGCTGTATGACTATGTACATTACACAATGTGTGTATATATATATGTGTGTGTGTGTGTGTGTGTGTGTGTGTGCAAAGAATTTGCAGAAAAACTTAAAAAAAATCTCTGCTCTCTTCCTCACTGTGATGCAATGATAGCTTTGAAGCTCCAAAACATCAGAAGGTGTTGTTATAGTAACTGACAGAATTTTACATCCCTCTAGCATAGTGCCAGAGTAGTGCTGTTGGTCAGAACAGGGTGCTGACAACACCAAGCTTTTGGAGTCAATCCCCACATGGGCCATTCACTTCAGGGTTGGACTCAAAGATCCTTGGGGGTCCCTCCCAGCCCAGAATATTCTGTGTTTATTCAGAGGTCTCAACTTCTCATCTCTGTCCTAGGGAGAAGTCCCTTTCCCTCAGCTAATGCCAGTAAATTGTGTGCTGCCTATCCACAGAGTGCAGTTATTTAACAGAACACCTGGGGATACCTCGAGAGCTGGTGTAGCACTCTTCCTTAAATTATGTGTGCCAGGATTTCATCATGGCTGGTTTCCAGTAGCTTTAGTACCAGACTTTTGTTACTCCCCTTGGGAAATGCTTCAGCAGTTAAAATCTCTCTATTAGGAAAACTTTCTTTGACAACTTCAGTCTGAATTCGCTAAACTCAGGGAGAGAAAGAGAAGTGTCTAAGCCATGAAGTCTTCAGTTCAGGATATGAAGGTTAGAGTTCAGCAAATGTTCCCAGCCTTTTTTAAAAGTTTCCCTAAAATCTATGTACATGGCACAGTTTTTGTGCTCTTCTGAATGCAGGTGGCCTTGAAAGTGTGAGCCTGAACAGAGATTTCTCTTTTAGCTGGGGAAAGGAAACCTATATTATTTTAAAAACAGATCTTTGTGTGATGAACAAAATTTTTGTGTCTGGTGTATAAAAATACATCCACATATTTTTGTCTATGTTTTCCGTCTTATATAATATACAAAATTAGGGATGCAGTGCACTGAGAGCTTACAGCTACCCTACACAAACTATACATCAACTGGCACTGATTAATTAATTCTGGTCTCTCAGGTCACCAAGTTCAAGCTCTGTCTAGCATATTTCTCAGTATTTCTAAATGTGATATGCTTTCACATAACTATTGACATTCTTAGCAGGCAAGTCAAAACAGTTCTCCAGTCACACTCGATTTTGTATTTTTCAAGGCTGCAATCATTTTTAGAAACATTTATTAAAAAGGAAAATATACAGTTAATGTCAAATTTACAGCAAGCAGTTATTTAGTTGTTTTCAAAACCCAAGCTGTCTCTGTTAATCTTGCAGAAAGTAAACAGCTTGAGATATATGTATATTTATCATAATATGCTACTATATTTGGTAGAAATATATATATAAAAATTTAAAGGCATGTATATAAAAAGATTCTTTGAGCTTCCTTTTCAAATTGCCTCCAGTTCATTTTCTCCCATTGCAAAAGTACACAGCTTATAGATTGTGTACTTTTAAAGCATCAAAAAGTCAGATCCAGATTTTTGAAGTTAAATAAAACTGAAATTCCTCTAAGACTCATTACCAAGCAACATTAACTCATTATTTAGTTATTAGCTTACTTCTTTAAAAGTATTTCTGTGATAGCATAAAATATTAATGTTTCTGTATCTGTGGTACTAACTACTGTAACATTTATGCCAAATCCTAATAATACATAGAGCTTATCCTGGATAAAAAAGCCACTGAGATAAATAGAGCAACATATGACTAAATATTTTTCTAGCACAGAGATGTTGTAAATTAAATATTTGTGGTCCAGCATGCAAGTTTTGTTGCATCTTGTTGTGAAACTCCTACATGTTAAATCAGTGCTGATTCATTTTCTAATGTATGAATGAGCAAGCAGACACAGGAAGCTTAGTCAACTTTAATCAATTTTTAAAAACCATTTAGCATCTCTAGTAAAGCATATTGCATAGAAGAGTAATGGCAGGCAAAATGCAAACAGGGAATATATTAGGAGGCAGCAATTAGAGGTTGTCTTGGCCACAGAATTTTTGAAACTGCCATGTAATGTGTTTTAAAATAGTTGAGGTGGGTTCCATTAAAGCCATGCCTTGACTTTCTGTAACTCAGAGGGGTGTCTCTCGTTGTTCTGACCTCAAAATGTGTCATGAAAATGTAAATTGTTAGAAAGGGCAGGTAAAACAGGCATTGAAAGAGATTCTCTTTCCATCTCTAGTCATTTTCAACAAATTCTCTCATTTGCAATAAATTCCCTCCTCGTTCCTGGTAATTGTATGCCTGACTACTTTTGCCTTGAAATTCTTCCACTGCTGCTCTGTTACCATTTCTGTGCGTCCTGCAAGCAGCAGCTTTAGGTTTTTTTCAGAGGCATGGTGCTTGAAAATAGGACAGGCAAAAAGCAGAACAGATTGCACAGAGTCTGTGCTGGCTCCATCCTTGGAGGTTTTTGAGCCCTGACTGGACAAAACCTTGAGCAACCTCATCTGAACTGCAGCAGAGAGCTTCTGTGGCCCCTTCCAAACTCAGTGATTGTATGATTCATCTGAAAACAGGGGAGAGAGGTGATGGAGAGAAAGGTGGGCTAATGAAATGGGATAATCACCACATCAAATATGGCTGTCAGGAGCACAGGTGGTTTGGGTGGTTCGTGTCACGTTGTCTCTCAGCTGGCATGTTTTCCCTGATATGTACGAGCGATATAGCAGAATGACTAAAATGAGATCATAGAAGATGTAGGAAGGTGAAAACAGGTGGCAGAGAATGATTCCCCAATGGAATGACTACAAAAAGATCATTAAAAATGCTTCTGGCTTGAGACCTGATATTATGGAAACATTTATAATCAATCAATATAAAGATCTGGGATTTGATAGCCAAAGGGAGCTTTGGAGATACTTGTGAAAGCTTGGCAGTGAGTACAGGTAGAGGATGAGTAGTTGGTGTTGCAGTTGAGCACCAGTGACTTTGAGACAAAGAAAGTGCCTCAAGAGGGCTACTCCTCCCACCCCAGAGATCAAGGTCATAGGGCCAACAACAAGTTAATAAACCTTGTCAGGAAAGATAAACATTTAGAAGAAATATGCAGAAATCACATTTCACCCCCCCCCCCCCCCCCCAACACATTTCTTTAGCTCTTTTTTGTGCCTTTTTGAATGAAATAATAAAAATAATCCAGTTTGTAGAAAACGACTGTTAATCACTTTAAGCAGTTCACTGTCTACCAGCTCTGAAAAAATAATTCATGTAGTGTTAAGCTCACAGAGCCTGTTGCATTGTGATATTGGGAGACAGAGGTAGCTTGCACTCAGGAAAGTCTAAGCCTGATTGTAAGTCTGTGTCTGCTCTTGAGGAAGGTGAGACCAGCACCTAAGTAGCTCATTGAGACAATGGAGAGTTTTATCTTGTGGTAGTGTAACTTATTAGCATTCCAGCTAGACTGATTTTAGTGAGACACTCTTTAAGAGCTGTGGTTGTAGCTCTTCTAGTATTGTGTCTTATCGAACAACAAAATGTATTCACAAGTCCCCAGGCAAGGTGAGACAAACCTGACAGGGAGCTGAGGAGAGAGACTTAACATCAAATCATTGACATGACCTCCGAATGCCTAAGCTGTAATGTGTTGGCTCCCCTTGGGTGATGCTTTCCTTGGAACTGAAAAACACCCTTGTATAGATTCACCAGGGTGAAAAACAGCCTATCATTTGTGGAAGCACTTCTGCATTCCAGGTGAATATTTGCAGGATGTTTTTAGAGGGGAAGAGGGCAAAACCAAACAGAAATCAGGTTTAATGTGAGAAATATTGCATTTTTCTGTTCTGTTTGTGAGATTCTCTTTTTAATTTGAAATAGTTTTGGAGTTGCCCTGCAGATGAGAACCTGCCATTAGGAAATCTTACTGGTACTTTATTTTCCTTGTCAAAGTATGCTGAGCTTCAAAGAAGAATAACACTTTCAATTACCCCTCTTCTTGGGAATGGGTTGCCTGGGCCTGCCAGGACTGTGTAAAGGGCTCATTAGAAGAATTGGGAAAGAGAATTGGAAAAGAGAATATGGATTTGGACCACACACTAGAAAGGAACTGCAGAAGAGACCAGAAGATGCAGCTCTGCTGCTGCTAAGGAGGATGGCAGTTTTCCTGATGCTGAGGAGATTGCTGTTCTCTTATCCATTCTTATGCTTCACACGGTAGCAGATAGAGCCTTGTTCCCACAGTGGCACCCACACTGTTTGCCCTTAGATTCTTACCCAGAGGCTCTCAATGTGCTCCAGACATTCCAACCTTTCCATTACACACCCTCTGGCACCTCTCTGCCTATCTTTCCTGAAGGACCTGGCACATTCCATCAGGGCACTCCAGTCACTGGACTCATCCCATCAAGGATGTCGAATCTCTGGTACTGGGTCAAAGCCTTGACCTCCTGTTGTTGGTTCCTTGTGCCGAGTGTGCTGATACAGAAACACTTTGGGTGAGGTTCATTGCAGCCAGCACCTCGTGGAGCAGATTGGGGGATCCCATAAATTCTCATTTCCTCCAGTTTTGGCACTCCATCCCATTGGCCATCACTGGCCAGCCTGGCTTTGTTCCCTTTCCCCTCCCAAGGTACTTTAAAGCTCTGTCAATAAGCCCTGCTGGTTCCTGTGCTGGAGCTCTTTTCCCCTCTGAGAAAGGTGCATCCCATCAGGTGTAAGTAGACCAGGTGTTGAGGAGATCCTCCCACAGTCAACAAACCCAAAATTTCCATGGTTTGAGATCTGAAAATTATTAGGATAGTGTTGCATTTGCAGACATCTATGAAGAGCTGCTGGAACACTGAAAGACTGATCTGGCCTAAACAAATAAACATAAAACGATTATTTATTTTAATGTGATGTAAAAATGACACTTTAATTTATTTCTCATTGAATGGATGATTTTTTCTGTGATTTTTTTTGAGTCTCAAATTCAATTGCACAATTTACTTTTTAAACTAATTTACACAAAAACCAGAAAACTTTATTATTAGTAAAGCCCAACTATTTTTACATAATATGAAAAACAGATTTTAAGTCACTTCTAGTGGTTTTATTCTCATTTTTAGAGTCGAAAAGACAAAGTTTTAATTAAATAAGAAATTTGGCAGGCAATTCTTTAGTCATTAATCTGGTCTGGCGCCTTCTGCTATTTGTATAAAAAATGGATTTGTACAATTTTAAAATTCATTCCTAATAAATGACCAATACTTATGTAGGTTTAATAGACTCAAGCCTCTAGTGCATGGAAAGCAGTCAAAGGCTTTTGAATTAATTGTGTTCTTCACTGCATTACAATAAGGTCCAGTATGGTAACAGATGAGCACCCTAACCCTGGGATTTTTATGGTTATTCATCCAGACTTTTTCCATAGCCCGCTATAAATCACCTTAGTTCTGTCACAGAATACTGCAATGTGGGGAACTAAATACCTTATAATCTCAGATGTTCAGTGTCCTTAAGATAATGCTTTATGAGAACCAGATGAAGCCAATGAAGTTGAACAGCTAACCAGCAGGACTCTGAAGAAGGAAAAATACCTTCCAAGAAGTTTTTAGGATGCTTTATGAATATGAAGTCATAGCCATGCTGCAGCCTACCTGCTGGGTTTTGCAAGCATTACTTCAGAGCATGGATCTCAGCATGAACTAATTTGCTATTTTTTTCTATTTTAATACCTAGCAGTGCTTATGGCAGTTTAACAGACCGATGGAGGAGAATGTGCATATTAGTCTTCTGAACTCTATGCTCAACACATAAAGTGCTTCTGTTACCTAAAATAACTCTAATTAATCCTGTTCAGCATCTCCCTACAACACAGCATTTGATGCTGTAGTTTTATCCTAAGTAGTCTGAGCATTACAGAACGGGTTTCTTGCTCTGTCATGGTGGTAGAGGCTCTCCTCAAAATCAGCTCAAAATATTAGTGTGGCCACAATTATTCTCACAAAAAACAAAAATACAAGAAACAAGGAACGAGGTACCTGCATTTCTGATGGATACAAATCTAACTTTAAATTGCTCTTCTCTATATCAATGTTTACAAGTTCTGTTCTTCTACTCTGTGCAGGATTATAGGAAATAATCTAATAAAGAGACAATAGAGCTGGGGGAGTGGTTGGACTTGATGGTCTTAAAGGTCTTTTTCAGCCTAAAAAATTCTAATATTTATTGACTACATCCTCTTTAAGTAAATACTTATGGACATCTTAGGAAGATGGATCCTTGCCTATTCATTCAGCCCATGATCTTTTTCCAGCAGTTAAGGAAGCAGATATTTCCAATACAGGAAATGCACAGGGAACACAAAGTGGGGTATGTTAGAGTGTTTCTTTATCTATGGCTCCTTTCAGAATGGCAAGGCCTTTCTAGAAAACTGAAGTGACAAAAGTTTTCCCTTGTGTTAAAGAAAATGAAATAAAAACTGGGTGATAGATGAAGGATGTTGTGTAATAAACCACACTGGAGTTTTCTTTCAGAAACTGAGCTTTAATCCATGAGGTAGATACAGATGATAGCATTGCCAGACATGGCTCTGCTAACTACTGTAGGTGTTTACATTTTTATCCTTTAACTCTTGCAGGGAAAAAATATATGTTCATCACCTATGGAGCTGTTTTAAATACATGAATTTTTTTTTTTCCTGAGTGTTGGAAATCTCTTTCTACTTTTTTTACCTTTTTTTTTTTTTTTCCCAAAGGAAAAAATTACATGTTGGAAGAAACACTGAATGAGTAATTCACTTCAGCTAAAGTCTGAAGGTTTGGCTTGATGGAGCATCTCAAAAAAGCAAAAACCCAAAGGACAAACTCCTTCAAACCCTCTAGTTAATGTTTGCCCCCAGGTCTAATTGATCATTAACCTTTCAAATTACTTTGCATTATGATTTTCAACTGCCTGGGAAAGGAAATTCTTCAGGGAACTACATATCCATTATGCTGTAAATGCCTTTAAGAAAGAACCTCTGGTACATTTGTTCTAGCCTGGGGTTTTCTGGTCCATGGGAGATTCCCTCCAGCTTTTGGCCACAGAGTTGTGTGTTTATTAAGGGCAGGTGGAAAGGAATGACCACAGGAAGGAAATCTGGTCTATTTACACAACATTTTTTTCTTATGTGTAATAAAAATGATACATTTTTCTAGACTGTATATTTAGCTTTGTTTTGTGATTTATGTTGTATTTTGTCAAGCAGGGTGTCTGGATCAGGTGAAAGAGCAAAGAAGATGAAAAATTGCAGCAAATGTGGTGGAGTGGTGGAGTCACAAACCCTGGAAGTGTTTAAGAAATGACTGAATGTGGTACTTAGTGCTATGGTTTAGTTGACAAGGTGGTGTTCAGTCACAGGTTGGACTCAATGATCTTGGAAGTCTTTCCCAACTTTAATGATTCTGGGATTCTGTGAGAAGAAATGGTGTCATATTGCCATCAAGTGTCATTCAGGCCTTAGGGGCAATGGAAGTTCCCAAGGCTTATCAAGGAATGGGATCCTTCATCAGCCCCCAGAAGATTGCTGAGGGATGGAAATTAAACCTGGAAGCAAGAACTGACCTGCAATTCAACCTGGAGGCCAGAAGAGCAAGGAGAGGCTTGGTTGTCGAGAAGGTTTTTGAGTAATACTAGTGATGTGATTTTCTTAGAATATATACCATGAAACTCAATAAAATTTCCCATGTCTGTAAACCTTACAGAAGTCACTTCCCCTTGTTTCCACATGACTGGGCATGCAGGAATGATCACAACTGGAGGCTTCAGAAGTGTAGTTCAGGGAGACTTGACAGTACCCTGTCTCTTGAGTAAAAAAAGAAGCCAGAGCTACAAGGATCTGATAGTGAGGATAAAGTATAGGCAGCTCCTCCTCCCTTGTTTTCTGCTGAGTTCTTCTGAAAAAAGCCTGTTTCATGTAAACAGTATTAACAAATACTTTCTCATACCAACTGTGTCATAATTTCAGTCAATATTAGGACTTTTCTATTACTACAGGCAAAAGCTGCTTTGTTCACGTAGTTTGCTCTAAATCAGAATTAAAGTGGTTTATTGATTTAGGAGCGACATATCATTAACCAGCAGCAAGGAACTCTGCAACTGTGATCATTCTTAGCAGTACAACAGGTAAACAAAAAGTCTAGACACACAATGTCAATGAACACCTAGAGAATTCCCAATACCCTTCTATAAGTAGCACCTAAAAGATTCAGCTTCCCCTTCCACCTACACATATTCCTCTTCCTCGTAAATGAGATAATTTTTGGAGCAAGACCCTCTTCAGACATCTCTGTATTCTCAATTCAGACACTGCTGACACTGGCACTCTTATGTGGCATGTTGTTATCCAGCCCTTTTGCCAAGGCTGTGCCATGGGATTGACCACCTCACAGGTGTCAATAACCCCATATGAGTCAATTAACCTGAAATGGGTTAATTCATCTTCATCCCTTTTTTTTTTCCCCCTTCCTTTAAGAAGAAGGCTTCAGCTATTTTTGCAATTTTTTGTTGATATTCCCCAAATCCTGCATGTCTTTTCCTGTCAGTCTGTCCCTTCTTATATTTCTAATATATTTTCCCAGATAATTCTCAGAGCAGCAGTGCAGTCAAGGAGTTGGCCTTCAGTGAGATACTGTTCAAAACAAAGGAAAAAAAATGTATTATTTATTGTTGTATAGGTTTCTTTGTCCATCCCATGGAAGATTAAGAGGAAAAGAAAGAGGGTCAATCTCTAAGGTGCTGAGTTTTCACTCAGGGCAATGGAGAAATAGAGTGTTCCTGTAGACATATTGGCAGATCAGCAGAGGCAGTTCAATGAAGTATTGAATGTTAAAGACAAATTCTATTGATCTATAATTAGTACCAGACTCACACATGCAGGCTATTAGGTTATTGGACACATCTCTAATATTAAAAAAAAAGCTCATGCTGCTGTGCAAAGTCCCAGGTGTTCAACAATTAACAGCATGTTGTTCTCAAAATTTGGTCAGTCTCATCTCTACAAAGCTGAGATGTATTTCAAAGCATTAAATCTCTTCTGGAATACTTGTGGATGATTTTTTTTTTCCACTGTTGATGCTAAGAAAGAGATTTACCAGGCCTCAAAACTCATTTTCTCCTCAAGAAAAAAAAAAAAAATCCTTTTTAAATGTCCTTCTAATTGATCCTTATGAGGGTCAAATACAAATTAGTGAAATAATTCTGCATTCATTCATGCAAATTTATGAAGTGAAGCCACTGTTATCCATAAAAATGGTAGCTGAGGAAGAGAATGAGACTAAATCACTGACTGACATTGGAGGGCACACCTGGATATTGTCAGGTCCCATCCTCCTGCTTAAGCAGGACAAGCTAGGTATAAATACTTGGACAAATCTTAATAAATAAAGTTTTAGAAACCAAAAATTTATTTTAAATGTCTTTTTTTTTAAATAGTATTTTTTAGAATTTTTTTTTCTGACTAAGAAGAAGCTGATTTAACTTTATTTTATTGAAATGGGCTCACTTTCACACAATTCTAAAAGGGAAAAGACTTGAAAGAATTTTTTCTAGATCTTAATATTTTAAGTTCTCGACAATAAATCAACCTTTTTTTTAAAGGTCTTTGTATTATCCCAGACACATTCTTATGTGGAGCTACTCCTGTAATGTCCTAATATGAGAGTTGAAATATTTTATTTTCATTTCTTTGGTAAAGGTCTTCCACAATATCAGCAAACTCAATACATTCTCCATCCTGATTTAAAAGTCTTATTTGTTGTCTTTTCAGAGTGTCTTTGCAGATTGGAACTTGTAATGAATAGGTTTGAAATTTTGACACTGATGGGTAAAATGTGTCAAACAGTTCATGAGCTTGGACTGCTGACATGACATGCCATAATAGAAAAAATACTAAACTGGCAAATCATATTCTGAATGAAGATTTATATTCTCAAAAGAAGCCCTTTTAACTCTCATCTTTGCAAATTAAAAAAGCCAGTAGAAAAGTAAAACAAATATAAAAATATTGATCTCCCACAAAACAGAAAGTGGTTTTCAACCTGTTGTATCTTATATATATCAATCAATAGCATGGAACTAAATGGTTATGCATCTGTCAGTGGTTTCTGGGATAATTATTGTTATTGTTTAAGAATTTGTGGCTTGTTTTTGTTTTGTTTTGGTGGTTTTTTGGGTTTTTTTTTTTGTTTTTTTTTGTTGGTTGGGTTGGTTTGGTTTTTTTTTTGTTAAAGAAAAGACATGCAAGAGATACAAATCTATTTCTCACACCAGTTGCCTCACAGGTATATGTGAAAATAAATATATCTTTCCAAACTCACAGCTGGACAGGATGTGACCATCATCAGTGCAGGGAGATCTGCGGCGCATGGGGAAGGGTCCAGGCAGAGCAGGACATAAAAGCCTAATTCCAGAGTATGCGAAGATGGTGAAACTGTGTGGGCAAGATCTGTTTTGGCTGGTGAATTTGCTGTCCTGGAGAAAGAGGGGGAAGCATAAGGATGCTGTAAAGGGATTTTTTATGGCATGTTTTTTTATTCACATGCCACTTCTCCGTGCCCAGGGGAAGCTGAGGGAGCGGGGCTGCTCAGCCTGGAGAGGAGCCCCAGCTGAGAGGGACCTCATCCCTGGCTCTCCCTGTGTGTCCCTGTGTGTCCTTGGATGTCCCTGGCTCTCCTTGTCTGTCCCTGTGTGTCCTTGTGTGTCCCAGTCTGTCCCTGTGTCCCCTTGTGTGTCCCAGTCTGTCCCTGTGTCCGAGTCTGTCCCTGTGTCCCCGTCTGTCCCTGTGTCCCAGTCTGTCCCTGTGTCCCCCTGTGTCCCCCTGTCTGTCCCTGTGTGCCGAGGGCAGAGCAGGCCCAGGCCCTGCCCCAGGCCCAGCGATGGCCCCAGAGCCCCGGGCAGGGCCTGAGCCCAGCAATTCCCCTCACAGGAGGCAGAACTTCTGCCCTGGGCAGTGCCAGCCCTAAGCAGAGCCCAGAGAGGATCTGGGGGCTCCTCCCTGGGGATGTTCCAGAGCCCTCTGGACACTCTGCTGTGCCCTGTGCTCTGGGATGGCCCTGCTGGAGCAGGGAGGTGGCACCACATGAGCCATGGTGGCCCTGCCAGCCCGACCCACTCTGGGATCCTGTGTGATTCTGCTCTGTGATCTCACAAAAAGCAGCCTTAATCAGGCTGGGGCTTCTCCAAGATGATTTTTTTGGGGGAGGCAATGATGGGCATGGAGCAAAAACTGCATTCAGAGAAGAGACTTTTTCTTCGTATCCCTTCTCTCTACCCCCATTACAGACAAATAGTAAAGAAGCAGAATGATTCATTTTTATATAAGGGAGGAGCTGGGCTTGCTGTGCTCTGATGGGGACAGTGTGCTGGGACGGCAGAGACCTCCTGGAGTCACACCTGCGGAGAGGTCTGTCCTGGTCACAGTGGCAGCAGCAATGACAGCTGGACTGTGTCCTGTCCAGTGGCTTGCACCGTGGTCCTGCATGGGGACACATTTTCTACTCACAGGCAGAGAAAAGCCAGCCAGTTCTCTCCTGGATTTTGTGTGTGAAGCAACAGATGTCATGGCCAAATGAAGACAGGCCATGTTGGGTGGATGGGACACAGATATCTCAGCAGTTTTTAGGAAATTCTGCTTCTTTTGGGAGTAGGTTTAGATTGGCTATCAGGAAGAAATTCTTGCCTGTGAGGGTGGTGAGGCCGCTGCACAGGTTTCCCAATAAAGCTGTGGCTGCGCCATCCCTGGAAGGGTCCAAGGCCAGGCCAGATAAGGCTTGGAGCAACCTGGGCCAGAGGTAAATGCTCCTGCTTGGGGCCAGGGTGTTGGAATGAGATTTAAGATCCATGCCAACCCAAACCATTCTGGGATTCTATTATTCTGTGTTGCAGAAAGTGGATGTGAAAGGTCAGAAAAAAGTGCAGAGCCTGTGTGTGCTGAGGCTGACCTGATGTAGGTGCATTGATATGAGATGATCAGCAAGAACATGGAGTATGATCAGTGATCTTTTTCCTGACTGTAGCATGCCTGGAAATTAATATAAAGTCTGGTGTCAAAGTTGTGCAGCTGGTCATGGTGTGTGTCCCTAAAGGCTTGGACCTGTAGTAGAAGTCCTACAGGCTAAGATGGATATGGCAGGCAGGTAGGACAAGGCACTGCAGATCCCTGTGGTGATCACAGTGAAGTGTCTGTAATTGCTGCCTTGAATAACCTTAGAGATGTTTGTTTATTTTCTAGTTTATTTTTTATTTGTCTGTGCTCTGTTCTGGCTGTACACTGTAATAATAAAAAAGTGTTGTTAGCAGCTTGGCAATCCCAGAATGAAATGTTCTGAAATTTTAGGCTAGTTGAAATTATTGCAATTCTGGCAATGAGCACATTCATGATTTACAGATAAAGCAAAAGAAAATAATGGAAAACCTACTAAACACCTTTCATTTTTAAAACCTGATTTAACTAGAATAAGCTGCTAAGAGTTTTTAAAATACCTCTGTTGATTTTTGGCCCAAATCTATACAAAAAAAATGTTGATTAAAGTGTCATGCTGAATGAAGAATTTTACATTCCATGAAGAGTATAAATTTAGGCAGGGAATAACGTCATGGGGTTTTTTTTCCGATATTAAGATAAAATTCAGATTTTATTCTTTATGGCACACAGACCATAAAGAGTTTCTTAGCCATAGGATAGCTGTATTTTGACCCAGCCTTAAGTCAAGTTTATAGACTCTTTTTCCTTTCCTTCATTCTGTGGATTTTGGTATCAAACTGAAATTGAGCTGATCCAGTCAAGTGGAAGCATTGTTAACATAACCCCTTTTCTTTTACCTAAAATTTCACAAATATATGACATAGGTGCCCATGTTGCTGTATTTGAGTATCTCCTTCATCCTCCAAACAAGCAGATGAAATGTGTTTGGGACCAAACACTGGCATATCACTGAACAAAGGTTA
Source organism: Onychostruthus taczanowskii (assembly GCF_017590055.1). NCBI lineage: Eukaryota > Metazoa > Chordata > Aves > Passeriformes > Passeridae > Onychostruthus > Onychostruthus taczanowskii. Next base: position 340,135 of record NW_024504012.1, read on the forward strand.
CAAGTGAACTGTCTGTTGTGAAATGCTGATATTTTTTTTTTTTTGCTTGTCTGTTTTTACCACAAAGTCTTTCACTGAATGATTAATTCAAATTACAGATGATGTGTTGTCGTTGTGTGTGGTGGGCGATTACCTACTTTTATTGGGTTCTCCTGAAGTAAAACCAAAGAAGGGAGAGAAATTGTCTCAACAACATCATCAATTTGCTCCTTTCCTTTTATGGTAGCTACATACTTATAAAATTTCCTGAACTCATGTAAAGTTATGTATTTTATCTCATAAAAACAGGGGTAGAATCAGACTGACTGGGAGGGAAGTTCATCTGTTCCAATCCCCTGCCATGGACAGGGACACCTTCCACTAGCCCAGGTTGCTCCAAGCCCTGTCCAACCTGGCCTTGGACACTTCCAGGAATGCTGATTACATATGGTTTTCTAGGGAACTTCCAGATGTTTCTAGGCAATGGAAAGCACTCAAGGATTAAGAAACCTAGTTTAATGAGATACCTAACCAATATTTTCCCTGCCAGCATCTTATTTTAAACAGGTAGGTATGTCTATGAATGAAAGCAATTAAATTACACGCTTGCTTAAGTAGCTCACTGAACCCAGCTGTAATGAATAAGCAGAGTGACGTTGTGCTGCTTTTGTTTCACAGAGCAGGCAGCTGTCACTACTCTGCTTATCTCCATTTTTATGCCCATTTTTATGCCCTGCATTTGTGAATGCATCTCCTGTTCTCAAATCTTCATCAGTTATTCTTGAAATAAACAATTCTGGGCAGACAATGATCATTTTGTCACACTTGTTAAAGTCTTTAAGTATCACCTTTCTGTTTTGAAAGACACATTTTAACCCATTTGCTTGTCATTTTATGAACAGTCTAAAAATAAATCACAAAATTCTAGAAACACATTTCTTGTGACATAGTTCACGTAGCAATAATTTTAACAAAAGAATGCCTTCCTACAGACCACAAACAAATTTTAAATTATTCATAAATAACATCAGGATATCATTTAGCCCCTCTGAATGCATTGGAAAATGTGAGGTAGGGAGGGAGAAATAGAAACAACTAGAAAAAGGGAGAGTCAGGGGGAGAGAAACAGTGGAACAGAGAGATAGATTAATAGAAAATATCACCATTCCCAGATCCTGACAGCATCCCATTTGTCCTCTTCCTCTGATCTGCTCAGTGGTGAGGGTACCAGTCTTGTCAAAGTGATGGTTGCAGTGTGTACCTGGTGGCAGAAGCTCAGGAAACAGAGTCCAGGCTCAGGTGGGAAGGCTCAGGTACCTCCCCTGGGGCAGGGTTTTACACTGGATCATGTAATCACAGGACACTGGTGGCACCAGTGAAGGTGAGTTCATTACCCATGAGCAGGGACGAGTCTTTCATGCTGTGTGTGAGCACCCCGGTGCTTCTCCAGAGGGGAATTCTCACAGCTGAGCCACTTGTGTCGGGAGGTTGGCATGAGAAGAGGCACCATCCCAGCCCACGGGATTTGTCCTTGTCCTGTTCAACACCCAGCTGCAGCCCTCAGGGATGGGTGCACACTTTACACCTGGGCAGCCAATGGTGGATTATTTGAACCATTAACCATTAACAGTCCTGTCGCTCGTGTATCCCACCATGGTTCTCCACACCCACAACCTGCAAGCATAGCACCTGCTCAAGGTATTGGAATGGAGGGTGGAGCAGAGTGGGGACATTGTGGCCAAGCCCTGTTAGAATCCTCACAGGAGCTCAGTGGCGCTTTCCAGCTGAGAGAGGAGAAGATATCCTGCTGATGACTGGGGAAAGTCACTCTCCTTGGATGAACTTGGCTCATTATAACCTAACTGCAATATTAATACACACCTCCACCCCAATGTATATCCACCTCCAAAGCCCAACCCCCCCTCATTGGGTTTATGCTCTAGATTTTCTTGATTGTATCTTTAAAAGCAAAGTGAGAGGATTAGCACCAATCAGTAACAAAGGTATGTATGACTAAAGTCACTCAAGCTCCACCTAAATGTAGAGAAACCAAAGAAAAACAAGGAGAGAATGGGGAAAATTGAAAGAAGACTCCATTGTAACTGCTGGGATCAGCTGACAGGCTGAACCGGTCTTCTCCCCTCTAGGGATGCCTATTGAGTGAGAATCACACTGTCTGCACTGAGTACTTTTGTTGGAGATTACAGCTTGTCTATGTATTGCTTTGAATACATTTTTGCAGTCAGACACTATCACTGACAACCCTCGAACCTTAACCTGTCACAATTTGATATTAATAAAGAGCGTTACTCTGTAAACTGTCACTGTGAATCCTTCCTGGGCACTGGCAGCAGGGAACACACTCAAATAAAGGGGGACAGCTGCTGAGGGCTCTCCCTTGATTTGTTGGCAGAGTTGAGAAAATCTCCCTTTTTCACATGACCTCACATATATAGTGTGACATACAGAAAATTGTCCAGAAAAAAAAATATTTTTCACCATGTTAGTATTTAACATTGATTTGTCTGTTAGACTGATGACACAAAGAAATTGACTGGCACTGCCAGCACCCCTCATAAAACTGATATACAATTAATGATATATATATTATATATACATATCATGATAATAAAACAGTCTTTCTCTAGTATATTCAGAAAAATCTTCTAAGTAAAAAATACAAAAAATTTTGATGATTGCTGTTAATTAAATATTATCAATGCTTTAGCATTCTATGCACTGGTTTAAATATGCACATTCAATTCTATTTTTATCAGTTCTGCAAAATGTTGTAGTTGCTTTTATTTTCCATGATTTAATTTCAACTTCTGTGTCTTCTCTTAATATTTCTATGGCATAGTGCCATCTTGGGGATGCTGTGAGCATCTGAAAGGACATGAAATAGACTGAAAGAAAATCAAAATATTTTTACTGCACTATGTTGATGAGTACTAGGACATTAAAAATAAATGTCACTGAAATCTAGAACTATCTAAAGTACCAAGAGTATCACAGCTAATGCCATGTCTATAGAAATTACCGCAAATTCTTGAATGCAGCATTTTAGCTGGTGTTTTAAACTTGTGAATTCTAGTGTGTGTGACAATAGAGAATCTCAGCTTTTCCTTTAAAAGTACATTTCTCCTCTAATTAAAGAGAAACACTGATGTAATCCTAAAAGATTTGGAAGATGGAAGAGAAATTGTATTCTGCTAAGGACAATGACAATATTTTGGGGAATCTTCGTCCTGATTTCCAGTAATTGATGGATTTATAAAGAGATAATTTCTCTTTATAAAGGAGGAGCAAAGGAGGAGCAAAAATGCAGCAACATTGTTTTAGTCACATTCTTGTCATTTTTAGCTTGACCTTTATTAGTAGCTGGCAGAAGTTCAGAGCATAGTTTGAGATTTCAGGAGTGCCTCTGCTTCCTTGATTCCCCAAAGCAAAACCAGACAGATCTGCTGACACTGTGCAGTACATGCACACACTATTGTCCTCAAAATATTTCAGAGTTTTATGTCCTGTGGTGCAACCACACCAAGGGACCACTGCTCCATCACCCAAAGCAAACACCAGATTTTCCTGTACATTTATTTGCATAGCATTAAGAAACATTCCACTTAATGGAGACTGCTTGCACGTTCTCTGGAGAGAGATTTTCCTAACCCAGCTCCCTGCAGCCCAACACAGAGCCTTATCCTGCAGCTCAACAGGTGCTTGAGGAATTCCAGCTGGAAATAGTGCTGCTGCTGGGGGTGAGTTTGCTGTTGAGTGAAGGGCTGGGATTTGTACAGGAGATGGTTCTCATTTCAGGAATTACCCCTTTAATCAGCAGCTTTGGAGAATATTCTCCTGCACTGCCCAGGTGCAGCTGCTGCTTTTTCCTTTTAGCAGCTCAGCAATGTGGACTTGTGCCAGAAGGTCCACGTTCACCATCTCACCCACAAGTCCTTCTCTGTTTGCAAAAAAGGGCCCAGCAAGGCACCTTTCCTCACCAGCTGTGTCAGGATTTTCTCTTTCACACACTCCTGGATTATTTCCTCTGCACTGTGTTATGTTTCCAGCAGACACCTGGTAAGTTGAAGCCCCTCATGGGAACAAGGGCCTGTGATAGCAAGACTACTTACAGCAACCTCATAGTATTTCATCCTTGTTTGGTGGTCTTTTACAAAATCCCACCAGGATCTCTGCCTTTCTGGCCTTGTCCCTGATTCTCACCCACAAACACAACCCTCTCCTCACCATCAACAAGCTCCAGACCATCAAAACCCTCCCTCACACTCAGGGCTGCACGACCATCTCTCCTTCCTCACGTGGCTCTTCTGGAGAGTTTGCAGCCATCCATTGTACCACTCCAGTTGTGCCGATCATCCCACCATGCCTCTGTGACCACTGCATCACAGCTCTCCTGCTGAAGGTTGGTTAGAAATGCTCCAGGGAAAATGCATGAGAAAAAGTGCTTTAACTGCTGATGTATGGTTAATGACTTGGGGAAGAGTTACAACAAAACCTGTGTGCCAAAATGGCAAAGGTAGTGAGCAGTAGCTAAGTGTTTAGAAAGAGAAGAGGATACCTCACTGCATAACCTGTCAAAGGTGAACAAAAAGAGCCTCAATCTGTTAAAAAGTTTGTGTTGGTTCATTAGCCACATAAGGTTAATGATGAGAATGCACAGGCAAATGGAACAATGAGAATTAACCATTTAGCTTATATAGAAACAAACATATATATATATATATATATATAGAAATATATATATATGATATCTGGGGCAGATGCAAGAGGGGGATGTGAAAGAGAAAACAAAGTGTCACCAAGATGTTGGGGCAAGAAGAAAGGAATAGCTCAAAAAGCTACTTGTGAATCCTGTTGTAGTTATCTAACTATCTTGTAGTCATCGGCTTAATTTAAAACTATGATAGACAATTTTCTTCTTTAAATTATGAAAGCTGTCATATTTATAGATAAGGCTTTTAAAATCCTTTGGATATCAGAAAAGATGTAGCTCTTAAAGGTGTCTGTGAAATACCCAGTGAAATTGTCACGTATCAGTATCTAAAATGCAATGACAATTTAGGAAATTCCACAAGAAAAGCATCCAAATAAGTTAGGGATCTGAACAACTTGCTTTTTGATAGATGTTTCAGAATGATATTGTCTTACAAAACAACATAAATTAAACTCTAATTGTATGGAAGCAAACCTTTTTTCCTTTCTAATTTATAGAGCTATTTCAACTATGATGTCTCTATTTTCACAGTTCAGGAGACTATTCTTCCATATTAACAAATATTGAATTGCTTTAAGCTGGAGTTTTTTCTCCAAAACAAATGAAAAATTATTAAAATTAAGCATGGCTTTTGCAACTGCCATTATTTAAAATTGCTCAGAAGGTCTCATCAGGCATTTTGTACGTGGCATTTCCCAGGTGACAGCCTGGGGTGGAACACACTGTCCAGCTCAAGTGCTCTGCCTGGAACCTTCCAGCAATTTCCCACAGAAGCCACCTCTGTGACCCCCCAGCTACCAAAAACCAGGCCCTGGAAAACCAACACACTTCCCCATCTTTCCTTCTCATCACTGATACAAGCTCTTTAGCAACCTTCTAAAAAGGAAATATGTGGTTTCATCTGATCCCAGCATTGTTTCTTGTACTCTGAGTGCCACAAACAAGACTGATCTGGTTTTGCTAAACTTCTTTCTTGCTAATTCTGGTTTCATCAGCTGCCTTGCTTGTTCTCTGTGCTTGCCTTGGAGATTTTACCAATTGCATGTGTATTTCAAATACCTCATTTGGCTGACTCTGACATTAAACTCTGCAACTTTGACATTGTATGTTCTTCCCATGTTTATGCTTATCTGTATAATAAAATTATTACATAGGAATCTAATCTGCTAGGTACAGGGTGAAAAAATATATACTCTCTCTCTATATATATATATACATATTTATGCTATTTTTGTGTGTTCATATCTGTTTTCAAGGCAAGGAAATATGAGATGAGCTTTAAAGTCCCTTCCAAAGCAAGCAATTTTATGATTCTATTATTCTGTGATTTGATAGTGTTTCAGAATACTGAAAATGTGAGGTATTTGTAACATGCAATAACCATATGAAGGTTTCTTGCAAAAAAAACGCTGGCTGTGGATCAGAAATTTGTGTTTCATTACTGATTTGTAATGCTCAACAAAGGAATGTCTACTCTTCCTAGCTGAAGTGGTGTATTTTAGAAATACTCATATTGGTGAAAAATTAAATCATGTCTTGTAATACAGAGGAGAAAATGATCTTTGAGAATGAACCAAGGACAAAAAAAAAAAAAAATCTACATGTCCTCTCTACTTGCTTTGCTGGGGCATTCCCTGCTGACTGACTTCTTCCCAGCCATGTATTTTTAATTATCCAACAGCTCCTGAGCTAGCACAGCCATGCTGCTGATTAACGTGACTATAGACAGGGCAAGGGGACCTCACTTGAATAATTATCAGCTTTCCATGTAGTCTAGAGAGGTTTGTAATCCTTGAATTAACTTTTAGGAAAATTCAATGTCCAATGCCAGGAACACATCAGATTGTGTATGACCTTTAGTGCTAATCAGGGAGTTGTATACTAACGAGAGGTGCTTATGTTTGCTTTTTTTCACAGGATCAATAACAGCTTGTTATGCTTAAAGTGCTGCTTTATATGAGGCTCTGATCAGCTGAGAAACACTGTGAATCAGATCTTGTTCATAAATTTGCCAGATAAATTACATTATTCTAGAATTCCTTGATAATTTTAGAGCTGTGTCCACCAGAGCAGTCATAAACCTTACTGAATTTTGTAATTTTAAGTAAAAGTAAAGCAAACAAAACCCTTAAATATTAGGAGCAATATCTATTTTTCACTTTTCTTTTAATCCATGTGTGTCAGTGGAAATTATCTTTTCTTCAAGCCTTCAAATTTTTAACTTTCTCTCTGTTTTACCTTTGAAGTAGACATACAGGAACACAGAAAGTTTTCTAGTGTTTTCCTAAAGGCAGTTTGGTGTTTTCACAGGACAGCCTCATCTGCTTTTGCTTTCCCCCTCGTTGTCACAGCAGAGCCACGGATCTGGAGCATGAGTGATAGTAAAAGGATTTTAAAATCATAGAAAATTTGGGGAGTTAGAAAGAAAGCCAGGCTTAGTAGGCCCTGGGAAAATGTTAAAAGTAGGCCCTGGGAAATGTTGGGCCTTGTGTTTGCTAGATGATGTGAAATTGCACCTGTGTAACCAGTATATGATAAATGATATAATTGTTAGATGTGATGATTGTTTAGTAATTAGATATAATTATTGTTTCATCATAAGAAGAATCATAAGAAACTGTGTTCAAGGGTTTGAGGGGAGATTACGAGAAACCCAGGCTTGGATTAAATCAATGTATACAATAGAACAATGTAAGTTTAATAATTAATATGTAAGTTATATAATGATAGAATATAAAAACATGTTCATCCTGAGCCCATGGTGGAGTCAAATTTGGGTCTGTACCCCTGATACCCAGAGCTCTTCAATAAAAGCACCTGCATGTAATCATTCCATGATTATGTGTTCCTGAACGCTAACATGAGGATGGAGTAAAGCAAAGCCTTTAACACCTGCTGCTCACTATCACCACAGGTCTGTCCAGCTGGTCACTGGGGATCTGGAGTTATGCCACACAATCAAGGGAGTCTATGCTTAATTTAAATACTTATTGACTGAATTCAAGGCTACAAGAGCAAAAAAATCCCAATAAACCAACAACACTAAATACTCAGTAAAGACAAAGGATAACACAGCACAAACACACCAGGCTCACACCAGACTCATCAGTGTTAGGCGCTATTTCCAGCCCACACCTGGGATGGAGCCCTGGAACGCATGGCACCACTCAGCCAGCACCACCTGGACACCTGGGCAGGAACCTGCCTGACACAAGCCCTCAATAAGAAGGGTTGTTCTGCTTGTTCACCCAAAGTGGGTGCAGCACTTGATTTATTCCATGCAATTCCACTTAATTTATCCATGACTTCCCTTGTTCCCTTCTGTGTGCAGTGAAGACAAGGCTCCAGTGCTTTCCTGTAGCAGTCAGGCCTATGGCAGCTCTTTCTGGGAGCTTCTCAGAATGTTTTCCCCAAATTTGTTTTACCATACTACATTAACAGCATGAAGTCTCCTAACATGCCTGTTATGTGGATCGCCCTGTAAAATACTACTCTTGACTATTTCATTCAACCATTATCTTTTCATAACCATTATATTTTATTTACTGTTGTTAATTCCTTTCTAAAATTATTTAGGGGGCTAATACATTTCTTTATTTTCATCTGGATTTTGCATAACTAATCTCCACTGTATGCATCCTTCCATCTATATTCTTTTATTCTTTTTTTCTTGTAGCTCTGAGGACTACAGCTGTAAAGATTATGTGCACATTTGTCTTACAGCATCAAGAGAAGGCCACTCAGAACTCATCCACTATTTGAAGGACTAATGTCAGAAAGAGCAATACTAATTAACTTTCTTTTATTTTTCAAATAGCTGAGATAACTCTCCATGTGGTACATTTGTGCAAGTTAGTGTGGTGTATTTGCTTTTATAATTAACAAAAGCAAGGACACAGATGATGCTGTAGTCTGGAAACAGCAATTTTGAATTCATGCAAATGACTGGAAGGGTGAAAGTAAAAAAACCAAAGCAATAAATGGAGAGTATTAGTAGTGAAAATAACTCATTCAGTTGCTACTTAGGGCAAATTATATAGGAAACCCAGAGCCTGGTGTACTCTGAATAGTTTGAAACTTGCTCTTACTGGTCACTGCAACTTTTCAAGCTAAAGTTTCCTTTTCAAAATATGTCTGTTACTAATTACATTTCTAGAAATTCATATACAGCAAAAATGAAGCAGCTGCAAGGACAGTCAAAGAACACAGTTGCTCTAATCCTGCCCACATTGATCTGTGCAGCATTTTGGTGTCCAATACAGGCATTTAGGTTAGATTCATTCCACCATTTTTGCCTTTCACAACTAAGGTTTGTAGATCCTCCAGAATGGTTTATGGGTTTTTTAGTGAGAGAAACCATTCTGTTCCACTATTAGACAGATGTTTTAAAACATGGTATCTTTTGCTAACCCAGAGTTACAGAAAAAGACATTCTGAAAATTTCTATTATGTCCCTGACAAGCAGAATCACAGGACAGTTAAGGCTGGAAATGACCTCTGGAGGGTCTCAAGCAGGTTCAGCTGGAGAAGGTCACACAGCACCATGAGCACTTGGGTTCTCATCTGCAAGGATGAAGATTCCACAGCCTTTCTGGCCAAACAAGTCCTCTCCTCCCCCACAGAAAAACAAATACAACTGCTTTATCTCCATTTTGCAGAGGTGATTTCAGAAGATGTCAAGATATCAAAACATTTATTAAGATATATGATTTTTTTTTAATATCCTTCTTTTATTTCCTGAGTACTTTGTGTTGGTTGATTTTATGGTCTTTCCAATTTGTGTATTGCAAAGAGGGAGTTCATATCAGTTTTCATTACTGCACACAGAATTATTAGGAGCAGTACTTGAAAGTAAAATTAGTGCAACTGATTTTTTGGGGTTTTTTTAATCTCCAGATAATACACTGTGTAAGCTGCTTTACGTTTTGGTGCAGTATAAGCAATATTTTTAAAAACGGGTTTTATTCCAATCAATATGAGAAGCAAACACATTCCAGACAATGTGAACAGCAAACCCCATGAACAATTCAAGGACATCACAATAATTTAGAATGTCTGTGTTACAAGTTAATTATTTAGACAGAATGTGAATATGACTGACTAATAGTCTCTGCACCAAGATACTACTTTGATTGAATGGGCTACTCTTGGCATTCTTCCAGCATAAATTTTCCTCTTTTTATTTCTTTTGCCAAAAGTGTAGAAGCAAAACAAAGACCTGTAAAAGCTCCAAGTCCTTTGGGACACTCTAATGAATTATACGTATTAAAAAATAGCTGGTTTTCTGTAGGAAAGATTTAAGATGGGGCATAATAGGTTAGACCATCAAGGGGAAGAAGCTCAAATAACATCTGGAACACAGTGATTGGGAAAAGTCAAACTCTGTTAATGAACTTATAACATATAACTTGATGTTTTCCAGGAGGTTTTAACACTGCCTTGGAAGCAAAAAGACATTAATATCCATTTACCAAGGAGCTGTGTTTGGATTAAACTGTGCTGTGAAGATCAATAGGAGTAGCAGTCTTTAGCTCCTACTCATATTTAGCTCACATTTACAGCATAAAAAATTAAATCTGCCAAAACTGAAAAAGACTACCTGCTCTGATTTTTTCTAATATAACTTCTTCTTTGGTGTAGAGGGATAATCAGTGCTTGGTGGACACTTGGCAATAAAGACCTAGACAGCAATTATGAGACCTAGAGCCTACTCAGAAATATTTTTTTTCTGTCTTTGTCCAATAGAGCTCTTTTTCATATATGTTATAGCACCAGACATTTATTCCTAGGTTTTCCAATCATTCCACTAAACTTCTCTTTTGGTTGGGTTTTGGTTGTTTCTAGCCTTTGGGGGATTTTACCTTTGTGTCTGTAGAACACATCATATGTACAAGATGTCACCAGGCTCCTGTTCCTGTCTCACTGCAGTAGGAAATTATAATATTGATAACTCCCACTAACAATTCCCTGACCAAGATTGTTAGCCGGAGTAGGGAGATTTCTGGAATTTTTCTCATACCTTTTTTTACAGGTAAGTTGAATTCATCAAAATAAAGAAACTAAAAATGATTAATATTGTGAGAGCCACAGTTTAAAATCAGGTTTTGGTATTCCCATTGTTTGTGTGTCCTTGTGAGACTGGGCCTTCTGATTTATTGAGGGAACTCCGCCTGAATTCCTGAATTACTCATATTTTTCATACTGCAGGGCTGTTGGTAGGTAAGAGAGACATCCTGCAGGGAATCTGAGCCTTAATGGACTTCTGTGCATCTGTAATAAATCTGAGAGCTTAAAGGTACTTCCAGAGCAGCCAACAGGAGCCAGTGGCCTCATCCTTGATGGCTTCCATTCAATACTCCCTGTGGAACTGGCATATTTGAAGTTCTGAATCTCAGTTATTTTACTGTGGAAAGAGCGCAGCTTTGCTCCTTGTTCTGGGAGAAACAGAGGACAAGAACACTGAGAGGAATCATAAGCAAAATAACAGAAAATCTAAGAGTGCAGTTTTCCTGTAATTCAGGTTATTCACTTGCAATTACATTGGCCCATGACCCATGGATATAATTCACAGCTGAACATCTATCACAGAATCTGTTTTAGCTTGTTTTTAAAAAGACATGACATTTTAAAAATTAAGTTAATAATTAAAAAAAAAAATCAGGGCCGTTCTTCCATAGGTTTCTTTGGTTGATTGGTTTATTAGTTTTTTTCAGCAGCATGTGTTCATATCTTGCTTGTTTCATGCCTGCGCCCAAAATAATAGATAATAACCATGAGGTTTCTCCTGTATAGGAGTTAGTACAAATTCTAGGATTAAAATTATGACAAAGCAGGTGAACAGTGGAAGAACCCAATAAACATGTCATGGAAGATAGCGTAACTATGAGGGAAGTTTATGGAACAAGTTATAGTACATAATAAAGAAAAATAAACCTGAATTCATGAAAAGTAGAACATGAGAAAAAGGACTGAATCCATTAAACTGCACAAGACAATAGAAAATGTCACCTAGATCAATGATACTCTGTAGGAAAAAACAACAGCAATTACACCAGAAAAGTTGGAAAGATTATCAGTTTGGGGACATTTCTGGGGACAAAATAAAAAAGACCTGACAGGAGACTGGTCACATTCTAAATGAGCATACTGAATATGACAGGAGGTGTGAGTAAAGAAAATAAACACAATTTTCTGTGATAACTACAATAAAACATAATGATAGGGGTACTCCTATTTCTACTGTAGTGGACTGTAAAGACTATTCTGCTGGAAAAAATATTGAGATCATCACTCAAGGATCTACCAGAAAAATAAAACCACTACTGCTTTAGCAGGTTTTTACAATGTATTATACTATTTTTTCCTTGAGAATATCTTCAGACACAAATATTAAAAACTCATTACATTTCCAAATACACCTAACAAAAAAGGAAACAAAAAGAAATTTCAGCATTTACATGAAAAACTTAGTGTTTTGATAGAACAATTGGTGAGTTAATGACTAATGAATAATTAAGCATCTCTGACAACATATTAATGGTCCATGACTTTGCTGTAGGCCAGACTTCAGTCCTGGATTGCAAATGATTTAGAGGTGCTGATCTAATATTATTAATTTCTTCAAACTTCTTAAGGAACAGATGTTCTTTGGAACTCTTGCTGTATAAAACATTCTACAGGAAAATTAACAGTTGTAATTCATGATGCTCTTGACATTCCTGAGTTTTGCGGAAAGTCTGACTTAGCAAAGGGTTGAACATAACTTTTCCTCTTTAATACAGTGGAGCCATGGCACAGGGTACCCAGAGAAGCTGTGGCTGCCCCTGGATCATCCCTGGAAGTGTCCTAGGCCAGACTGGATGGAGCTTGGAGCAACCTGGGACAGTGGAAGGTGTCCCTGCCATTGCAGGGTGTGGCACTGGGTGGGCTTTGAGGTCCCTTCCAGTCCAGACCATTCTGGGATTCAATGACTCTAACATTAATTAGATCACAGTCTTTTTGAAACAGTTTGTTCAAAATGTACATGTATTACATCATTGTTTTACTACTCTGATTGCTGAAATTGTGGTTTAAATTCTAATGTCAGGACTTGCAAGACATCATCTGACAGTAGGCATGTCCACACCAATAAAATCCAAGTAAACAAAATCCCAAACCATTCCCCTAAAATACTCATTTTGTAAATTAATAGATAAAGGTCACTGTCTTCTGAGGACATGCTTTACATCTGTTCACTGCTTTAAGTTTCTTACAGTGTAGCCCTGTGTTTCATCCAAAAGTTTGATTTTTAATTCTCCAGTTCTCTGTAGCTGCAGTATAGATTGTGTCTTCCACCATTAAGGATTAAATAAAATGTTGGTTATTAAATAGCTGCTTTATATTCTTATTTTGATCCAAATAATCCATACCAGTTTTCAAGGATGAACATGTGAGGGAATAAAGGACATACCTAAGAATGAATTTACAAAATCTTATTTTTTAAGAGTCTCCTAAAATGGTTGCCAAAATATTTGTTTAGGACTGTAGGTTTATACAGAAAAAGAATGTATGTAATTCACTGTCAAAACTTGTTAGTCAGCCTGATCCTCTAATTGCATAAATAAGAGGAACAAAACAGCAGAGTATTTACATTCCAATGTGTACATATCTGAAATGATTACTTGATTTTCTGTGAGCATCCTGTGAAAATTAAAGCACAGCTGTTGCATGATGAGAATTACAGACAAAAAAAATATTTCCTTCAGTGGGAGTTGAAATCAGTCATTATTTGACAGAAATAATTCATTGCCTCACTGATTTGTTCCCCTACACTTAATAGCACCCTTCTAACTTAAATCACTTCCAAGCAATAAATTTATGGATTGAATCCCAGCTTAGTGCAAACTGAGTTGGTTCTTCTGAATTCAAAGATTTTTAAGTTTATGCAAATAGAAAATCAGATTGTGATTCATCAGTTTAGTTTACATATGCAGGATGTACCCTCTTTCATCCCTCATAACGACTTCAAGCCTTTTACGTAATTTATAACTTTTCAAAGGTGGTTGATCTTTGAAATAATTCCTTAATCAGCATTCAGCTACGAGGAGGAGGCAGACTGCACGTTCTCCAAGTGGCAATTCCCAGCTGCAAAGTGGGAAAACTTTAAAGACCACAAAATCAGACGAAGTTTCATGAACATATCCTGCCTGTTGTGTCTCTTACTACTATTTACAACTCTCCATATAGTCAGTGCACACATTTGAATAACAGATAAATGATACAGCTTACCCTGGGGAGGGAAATGGAATATAAAAGAGAGAGCAACCTGTAATTTTGGTATCATTGCTTCTACAGTCAAACAGCCCTGCCTCACACTTACTTCACTCAGTGGGGAAAACAGGCCAGCTGAAGTAAGAATAATCAGGCAGAAAATGCTAGAAGGAGGAAAAATCCAATCCAAGTTTCTGTTGGCTCAAGTCTTTAAGAAGAAATTGCACAGCTCATAAAGTTTCACAGGGAACCAATTAACAAATCAAGAAGTGAAGAAAATAATATCCACTGAATGGAAAAAAAAGGATCTTCCTGGCTTTTATTTCTTTTCGGGCTTTGTGTTATTCTTTAATAAAGACCTGAGATTCAGAATTTTATAAGGTTTCTGAGAGAGGAGAACTCAGCCTTGGGAACAAATCACTAAAGTTATACAACTGTGATAATCTCCTCCTGCTCTCAGCAACCTCTGGGGAAAATCATAGAAGGACAGACAAAATAACCATCTCTCTTACTTCTATTCTTAGTTTCCATGCTTCTTGGTCTTGCTTTCCACCAGATCCCTTTTAGCAAGCTCTACATTTTGGCTAAGCTTTTATTGGAATGCACTTTTGATATTATTGTAGACTTAATCAAATCTTTTTTCAATTATGTTTTTCACAGTGAACTCATCATTTGTTTAAAAACTGTTGCAACCAGATGCTTTTCTTGCCTCTTTTGTTAATAACTTCAGTAGGTCTTGATTAAGGATTTTGGGGAATAGGGAGGACAATAAAATTAAGGATTTAGCCTGAGCTGCAGTTCTGTGAAACCAGGATGTCCTCTAAACTTTCCAACAAGGAGAGAGGATTAAGTTCAATTTTAGTTGCAGAAGAGAATTGCATTTCCACTTTGGTAGGTTTTGCTTAGGCAAAACAGAAACTGGCTGAATGATCATTGACAGAAAATAGTTTTGATTTATATGAATAATAATGTCACACCTTAAAAAATGTTAGAATAATTTATGTATGGAATAACATAAAATCCACGGAAAGCCATACACGGGGTATTTGGAAAATGCAGGGTGTAGTTTCTTTAATTCAACATCTATAGAATGTAGTTACTATTTCTCATTCTTAAAATCAGTTTTTTCACAAATTAGAGTGTAAATTCAGTATGTGTTCCTCCTGCAGGTTAAGTCAATTCTGATAGATTTGTGATGTTTACATTAAAATGATGGAGACCAAATCCATCCAGACAACACTGAACTCGTTTACTACCTCACGGAACACTTAAGTGAAATGTGAACCTTGGTTGAGTTATGTTCTCTCTCATTTTCTAGCAGTGTGGAATACATGTGAAACTGCAGAACTCCCCAGGACAAAGTAAAAAGGGGATTTTTCTTATCCCAAAAGTCAGATTTTTTTCCATTCTGCAGAAAATGCAATGTACTAAACAAACAATGCATATAAATACACATCTTTAATAAAATTTATAAAAACTTACATTTTATAAATACATAATGAAAATAAATACCAATATAACATATAATAATATAATTCCAATATTATACGTAATAATATAAGAAAGTATAAATATACTATATAAAGAAAATAACTATATGCATGTATATAATATTTATATATATAAACTATCTAAAAAAAATTCTAAATATACATAATACTAAAAAAACCCTGAAAATCCCAGGAGATGTAAGGAACACATTCATGCATAGATACATACTGTGGGTGAAAGACATATGGCAGAGCAATAAAAAAAGAGCCAACAGACTTTACTTGGTAAAATGAAAATTTCTACCTCCTCTCATAGCCAATTCTTGGGATACATTTTTGCAATTATCTTTTTTCCTTCTGAAGTCAAGATTTTTCTATCCTGAAGCTTTAAACCAGCACTGGGAATATAACTTGAAATAATGACAAGGGGTTAAAGATTCAGATTTTAATATAATGTGACATAATTATAACATTTATTATAATATAATGTAATGTGTAAAGAATTATAATTTATGATTTAATAATTTTTATTGAAGTAATGGATGGAACAATATCCTTCCCAGATATTGCTTTAGTGCAACAATTATATATTCCTTTTAATATGCTGTTCTGTACCTCTAAAATATTAGAAAGAATGGATCAGAGACCACAGAGAAAATTGATCATGTAAATAAGATAATGACTTGAGTAAGGCAGACAGAGGGAGGTGTAGACTTTAATTTGGTTTAAGTGGATATAAATGAGTAAATGATTGGGACATGAGTGATTACTGTGCACAGAGTATATATATAAATATATATAAAATATAAAAATATAAAGATATAAAAATATAAAAATTTAAATATATATTTTTATCTGTATGTTGCTACCATTCTGTGTAAAGATTTTGAGTTCAGGCTGCTGCCATCACTTCTGTTTCTGCTTTCGGTTTCAAAGCCCAGCCTTTGAACTGAAGTCTGTTCCATCTTTTGGTTCAGGACAGCTCCTGTGACTGACATTCCTGGCAGCATCTCACAGATTTTCATGGCACTGGAACCCCTCCATCTCAGGAGACTTGGCTCCAGTGCTTCCCACTGCTTGTTCATTCATTAAAAAGGACGTGTACAACTTCAAATTCAAGGAAGCTTGCATTAGCAATTAATGGGAAAAAAATCAATGAGATTTTAGGTAAATTAAAAGTCTTCTAAAAGTCCATGGAATGACGTGTTTGGATTAATCATTATTAATAAAAGAGCTGTGTTTGTGTTATCAGTTTGTGGTAATGTGATCTTGTTACGAAGTTAAAAACAAATTGTAACAATGGGTCCTGTTCCATCATTAGAGAATGAATGTTTGGTTTTTTCAAATGAATGCTGGAAAAATATTCAGAAAAAAATGAATAAATTACATAGTAATTTAAATTATGCATTTTTCCTTTTAAAAGTGTGTATAAGGAGACTATAATTTGCCTGCTGTTGTGGAATGAACCTGAAATCTTCTGAACCTTTTAGAAAGCAATTATATACAGTTGTTGAAATTTTCACTTTTAGGAAGAGCTACATAAATGGGGATAAGGACACACCTTCAAAATTCAAAGATCTCCTTAATGCAGGACGGGATATTTGTATGGAAACTGAAACTCAAACGTATCAGAGTCATATTTTCCTACTAAGCAATTCTACCCTCCTTGGTAGTGTCATGTTCTGTGTTCAAAGAAGGATATTCAGCCTTCTTGATAGGCCTAGGTAATGATCACAACAGGATTGGTAATGATCACAATACCTGCAGGAATGACCAAAAATTAAAGCAAATTATTGAGGGGACTGCCCAAATGTCTCTTAAAAACGGAGAGATTTGGAGTAACAGCAACATTATTTGGAGTATAATACAACAATATTTGGAGTATCCTCTTTTGGAAGCCTGTTCCAGTGTTTGACCACACTCTTGGTGGTCTTTGTCTAGTCCTTTTCAGCTGACACCATCCTGTGATTCTGTGGGACAGATGTCCCTGTCCATGATTGGGAGAGGTGGACAAGTTGGACTCCGCAATCTCTGAAGGTCACTCCCAACTGGAAGCTTTCTCTTCTACTTAGATTTGGCACACCTGCCTCTAGGAAGGCAGACAGTCAGCCAGCTCTCACAGCTCAGCTTGATCTTCTGGGAAAATTGGGACATTTTGCCATGCTACTCTCTTATGTTACTATGTTCCTGTCTGGTTTATGCTCTGGAAATTAGTAGATGCATCTGAAATTTTGTGTAAAGTCAGTGTTTCTCACTGTTTGTAGAGAAGGGCCAACATTTTCAGCCCATCTTTGTTTTTAGTGTTTATATATGGTTTGGTTTTGTTGGGGTTTTTTTACTGTTTATAGACAGTTTATGTTATGTTTTTTGGGTTTTTTCACTGTTTATGGAGAAAGGACAATATTTTCAGCTTCTTTCTTTCTTTCTTTCTTTCTTTCTTTCTTTCTTTCTTTCTTTCTTTCTTTCTTTCCTTCCTTCCTTCCTTCCTTCCTTCCTTCCTTCCTTCCTTCCTTTTTTTTCTTCCCTTCCTTTCTTCCTTCTCATCCTTTGCATGGATTCAGCTGAAACAATTAATTGAAAACAAGCCTCAGTGGGTGGTTTGAAAAGTCTCTCCCCTGTTCTTCCAGTGACCACACTGACATCCAACCCCTGAGCACAGTGGGGTAAGAAGGGAGAGATGCCCACACAGAGCTGGTGGTGTGTGAAATATTATAAATTCCTTTGTAAAACGCCCTGTTTTCTCACATAAAATATTGGGTTTATATTCCTTCGTTTTATTTTATCATGTTCTAAATCACAGACAATTAAATAGTCCTGTAGCTCTTATATTTGAAAGATATACAATAAAAAAATTCTCCTTATAAAGTTTCTAACCTGTCACTTGAGAGGAGAAAGGGAAGAACTGCAGCTACAGGTCTTGTACATAGATGTGCTGTTCATGAAAATCCTCAGAATGTTTTGTTACTCATCATTGCAACCAAAGAGACATAGAAAGGAAATTGTATCCTATCCATAAATTCAAGCCTCTGAACTAGAAATATTTCAGCTAGGTATTACTGTGGTTCTTAGCTTAATTTGTGTTCTCCCTCAGAAATCTGTTTTAAATTACTGTTTTCTTTGGTTTGCAAGCAGCATCAGTTCTACAATGTGTATACAGCTGATTATTGGCCTTGAGATATCTGCACTTAGTGAATTGGATTAAGTCTCTGGGTTTTGCTTATTTCTCATTCACAAACATCTTAATTCAGGTAAATTCCTTCCCTTTAATCCTTTCTCTCAAAATGGCGTTTATGAAGAGTGTCATCATTGAGTGAAAGGAGGAGGAATTGTCTACAATTTACATACCAAAATTGTGAGAATTGCTGCCCTTCCATCATTCCTTAGGTCTGTTGAGCAACAGGAAGAGTAATATGGCACCTGTTAGGAGACTACTGAAAATAAGTTTCTCACTCACCCAAGAGTTTTTTTAAAAGCTGTGCAATGCACATTGCACTGTTTTGGTGTTCTCTAATAAGACAGTGCCACTGCAAATAAATCAGACTATAGGGAATGCAGCAGGGAGGTTGTGAAGGTATCTGGTATCCAATGGTACTGACAAATGTGTAATGAAATTATTAAGAGGGCAGAAATAATCAGAAATAATTACATTTGCATTACTTTTCCTGCTGGGAAAAGGCATCCAAGGTCAAGGATATATTAGTCTTTGGTTCCAGGTATCTTTATCTGAATGAACACAGTGTAAGGGTTTTGGAGTAGAGAGGCTGTTGTACTTCTTATTTGCTTCCATGGTAATGAATTTAGGAAACACAACACTTCACTTTAAAAAAAAATAACTTTTGGTGATTTCGAAATAAACATTGACGTCTACTTTTTTTCAAAATTATACTTTTATAAACTCTAAGGTTAAACTATATTTGCAGTGAAACTGATTTGGACATATGTGGAAGAGTAGGCTTTCTTTTAAAAAGGAGCAATGGAAATTCTTGTATGTCCTAAAGGCATCTAAACAGCTCATGGAATAACACAAGATTGAGAGCAAGGCAATAAGTTTTCATGGGAACTGGTTCTTTGTCATGCTGTTTCTGAAAATACCAACACTGCAAGCACTGGAAGTTATATTTTGGTGGCATCCCTCCCCAACATAACTGTGCTTATATCCTAAAAAATGTGATTTACATCAGAAATGTCTAAACCATCTTCTTGAAACTGCTTGTCAAAGAAATCTGACAACACCTTATGGGCTTTTATTAAATCAAGAAATTTTGTGGAAAGTAAAGCTAATGTTTCATTAAAATTTCTTTCTGACAGTGATTTGCAAGGTTTTGAGATTTTTTAAGTAGTCTGTCTTCTTGTCATGGTTTTAAACCCAAGTGGAAATTAAGCACCACTCTGCTCAACCCTCCTTCTCTCCCTCCCTGCCCCAGTGGAATGGGAAGGAGAATCAAAGGAAAACTTGTATGTTGAGATAAGAACAATTTAATAGTCAAAAGCAAATTAAAGTACAGTGATAATGGTAAATATTAATAATAATGATAATAAAAAGCGAAAGACAAGTGATGCACAATACCATTGCTCACCACCTGCTGACCAATGCCAGACCCCCATTCCTGAACCCAGACTGGCCCCTCCAGATAACTCCCCCAGTTTATAGACTGAACATGACATTCCAGGGGCTGGAATATCATTTCTGGCCAATTCAGGTCCCCTGTCTCAGCTGTGCTCCCTCCCAGTTTCCTTTGTGAACCTCCTCAGTGGCAGAGCAGGAGACAAGGAAAAAGAAGTCTTTGGCTTAGGATAAACAGGACTTAGCAAAAACTGAGTTATCAACACCACTCTCATCCTGAATCCAAACCACAACACTGTAACAGCTACTGAGAAGAAATTAACTCAACCCCACATGAATCCAGGACACTTCTACAGAAACATGTGCAATTCAGTGATTGAGTGATTCTTCCTGGAGTTATCAGTAATCACATTAATTCCCAACAAGCTTTAGACCTTCCTTGAGACCACTTTTGAAGAGAAGCCCTTCAACTGGACTTTTACAGAATCATGGAATTGTCAAAGTTGGAAAAGGTCTTTAAGATTATCAATACCAACCACCACCATGACCAGCACTAAACCATATCCTCAAGTGCCACATCCACACCTTTCTTGAATATTTCCAGGGATGGTGTCTCCACCACTGCCCTGGTTCTTTCATAAAACTTACATGGAGCTCTAAAGAAATACAGTCCTTATTGGTCTTTAACTAAGTTTTACCTCTCCTTTTCTGTCACAAGATGAACCTTACAGAAAGCAAAAGCTTCTGTTATTCAGTCCTTATAGCCATTTATAGAGAGCTACTGCATGGCTGGATTTTTCCTCCATAAATACATATATTTGTCTCGAAACTCATGAGGAGGATTTAACACCTTGGCAGTATTTTCAAGTAAATAGTCCTTTGAGAGCAATGGCAGGGAAAGGATTGTCAAATTTGACTAATAGGAAATATGAAAAGTGAGCCTGCATTTGATGGATTTCCAAGGGGTAAAAAGTACAGACCTTTTCTCTGTCACAGTGAAATGTTACAGCAATAGAGCTGAATGAGCTGGTGATAAGGAGATAATGTAATAATCCTTGCAGGCTGTGCTCAGCTCTGTCCAGAAATGTAAGCAGCAAGGTGATAAGATCCCAGGCTGAAAGAACTGACTTGTAAACGACAGCCTGAGAGACTGCTGGAGATGGTAGATCCAAATAACCTGGCGCCCTAAAAACTACATTGAGCTAGGATCCAACTATATGTGAACACCTAAGTCTGACTTTCAAATGTGGATAATTAAAAAAAAAAATTAGTTACCAGGCATAAACTTAAAGTATATGTGGTATTAATGATATAACCAGAAGATCTGAAGTCCCTTGCTGGACATTCAGGACTTTTCACGTGGCCTAAGGGTTCTGTCAGCTAAAGAAAACTCAACACTCATTTAGATCACTGTACAAAGGGATGAATGCATTTCAGAAAGATATTTTCTTTTAAAGCTCTGTCTTTTTTGCTGGCATTCT
This sequence comes from Onychostruthus taczanowskii, assembly GCF_017590055.1. NCBI lineage: Eukaryota > Metazoa > Chordata > Aves > Passeriformes > Passeridae > Onychostruthus > Onychostruthus taczanowskii. The sequence goes on from NW_024504012.1 coordinate 361,630, forward strand.
GCTTCTGTTCTCACTTCATGTTTTAGCCAATATTTGACAACATCAAACAGAGCCTTTGGCTCCTGTCTGTATCATGGCCATTGTTATGTAAAATTGTCTGTATAAAAGATGTTTTACTTTTTGCCCTCAAAAAATGTACTTTAACATTTTTATTTTTCTTTTGAATTCTACTCTTAAAAAAAAATCAGAGAGCAGATAAAATACTTGAACAATTACCTTTCCTACTGTGTCTTTGAAGCCTTAGTTATAATTTGAATATATTTTCCTTGTAAATCTACCTTCTACTTGCCAATGGATCTAATGAATAGAACATCAAAGTAAATTTTATCATTCCCAGGGTGGTTGGTGTTTGGATTCATATAGGTCTGCATGTGTAGATTTCTGTATCATGTTTTGTGCCAGACCTAATATAAATACAGCCTTTTTTCAGAAATAAAACTTTTTTTTTCTGGAATGTTATGGCCTCTGAGCTGCTAGATATTTTGAAAGTGCTACACAAACTTGAAATTATCTTGAGATACTAAAGAGAAATTCACCCTCCTGTTAATATGCTGTACCTACTGTCTGCAGATCAATTTATGTTTAATAGATTTCGTAGTTTTAATTGTCTTAACACAGATTAACAGGTCTGACTGTGCCCTTATGCATCCGTAAAATGTTTTGGAGGTCACAAGGATATATGCAGTTCCTTTTTCATTTTTTTAACATGAAATAATAAAAGTTTTGCAAGTCTGGTCCTCAAATCCACAACTGATCATTGCCTTGTCTCACCAAACACTCACTTGAGGGAATTCTTATTGACTGCAAATTGAGATTAAATTAAAAAGAAGCCTGCTACTCTTGTCCAGTGTCCCTTGATGGGAATTCATCACAGCTGTGATTTCTTGGAGAACCACATTGCACTAAATCTTGATTTGATATGGAAAGATATAAATATTTTTCTTCTTAAACATTAGTTGTGGGCTGTCCTTTATATTCCTGGGGCCTCTTGTTCAAGTATGAGTTACAAAACATACAAAACTTTGTCTTTTCTGTCTGCTCAGTGCTTTAGAACTAAATTATTTTGCACAAAAATAAAAATGCAAGCTGTTTCAGAAGGCACAACAATTCTGAGTGTTGCTTCAATCTGCACCTTATGGCTAGGCTAGAAGTTAAAACAAAGCTAAACTAAGACAGCAATGCAAAAAAGTCAGTTGGATATTCACTTTTATTTAACACCAGGAAGATGCTAAATTAAAATTTTGTTTCTAAACAGTAAACTTTGCAGACCAGTATGAAAGGGAGCTTATGCAATCTGTGGCTTGATTAATTACAAGATATCTAAGCAGATTTAAGTGGCTTTCCACCTTTGTGAAGAGTATTGTATCTTAAAACTGATTTGTATTGACTGTAATAAAAGACCTACCAGAAGTCAGTGTAATATAATACAAAAAATATATCCCAAAATCAAGGGGTTTGGTTAATGACCCTTCCTAAACACGACCATTTTTTGTTGACAGAAATATTCAGAATATACACAGTGGAAAAGCAGAATTTATATCTATAGGCAGAAAAAAGTCAGAAGACATAAATTTAGCTTTTAAACAGATATGTGTCCAAAAGTGCCCAGTTCTGGAGAATCTGACAGAGAGTGATGCTGTGGAGAGATTTAAAGAACTGTTGGGCTTTATTTCTGTGAATCTCCTGGGAAACTGTCAGTTGTGGCTCCAAGTACCAATATAAGTATCTGTCTTTACGTGTTTAAAATTTTTGGAGATCCCTCATATTGATAAATTGCACATCCAAAGATTTAACTGTTATTCTGTTCTCCAGATCTCCTTTCAGTTCTGGCTCACATCACCTGCTTTAGATTTCTACCATCTGATATTTCTGATATTTCTGCATATCTGATGATAAGCAAGTCATTTAAGCTGAAATCTGACTCTGCCAGTTGAAGAAAATCTCAGCTAAATTTGACCCTATCAGCTGATGATTCAATATCCTCACACAGATTACAGCCACTATAATGTCTGAGTAAATTGTTCACTAAATGAACCATTTTAAATGAAACATTTTACTTTTGCTATTACTTTAATGCATCCTTTTATACCTAGCCAGGGTTATATATTACTAATTGCTTGACCCAACACTGCCAACTATATTATTATATACTTGAAGCATATAGCTTTCCTTAATTCTTTCCTATTATTTATAATAAATGATCTGTGATAAAAATCCCTAAAAGGCAAACCTCAATGAAAATTTTAAGACAGTAATTTGGGTAATTCTGAAATTAATCTCTGGAGGTGTTTTTCTGCCTAAGATATCTCCTAAAACCACCATCAAGTCAGCCTGGACAGAAATTTTGCCTCAAGAAAACGTAGATGAATAGGGTTTGGAACATAAGATTAACATTTAGCATATATTCACATTAATGTAACACCTAATTAAAATTCCAGTAGGTCCAGCATGAGCCACAGTATCATAAAAGACAGGAAAGAAAAGAGCAGCAGTGTGAACTGAAAGGAAAGAAGGTCTCTGGGTAAAATAACTCTGCTGCTCAGTAACACACAGAACTCGATGTACAATTCTCTTCGTGCTGAGGAGCTGCACAGCTGGCACAGCTTTATTCTCACTTTGTAAAGCATGCTGGACATAATGAAGTAGCTCAGGGTGGACTGTCATTGCTCACCTAATTTCTAAAGAAAAGATCAGTTGTCATAGTAGATAATGGGTAAATTATGCACGCATTTTCAATTTTCTCTGACTTCAGCTCTGTGACAGTGAATGTCACTGTGACCACGCCACAGCTTTCCTCTCAGAGATTTTTCTTCTAGGGAGAAAATGCATTTTTTTCATCACACATCTGGCATTATGTCTCAGATATGTCCATGTAGCATTTATGACTCTGCTTATTTATTAAAATAGTTCCAGAGTGTGTGTTAAACCAGTATTGTTCCTAACTTGTGTTTTACACCACACCACAATCCAAAAAAAAAAAAAAAAAATAGGATATTTTTAGTAAGACCTCAGAAATATATGGGGTTTCAGGTATAATATGAATATATTCCACCACCTCTGTAGAAAAAACTGTGCATACCTAACAGAATTTTATACTTTCACCTGGCCTAAGGTCAAAAAATGCTAGAAGTTGTCCTTTCCATTTTGTTCACCCAAATAATGTTGTTACCATTCCAAAAACTCTTTATGAGAAATTTGAAAGCAAACACCTTGCTCATTCATCATTTAAGCATTGAAAAATATATTTTAAAATGCTTTTTTTGGAGTGACTACTCCATTCTCAAATCCACCATCAGTATTTAAAAACTCCTTGAACTGCCACATATGATTTTCTTACGCGTTTTGGCCAAAATATTTGGCTACAAAATTTTTAGCAGCTTAAATGTTTAAAATGTTTAGCAGTTTTGAGATGTGTGCATTTTCTATGGAATACAAATATGTTGTGTATGCCTTGAAATAATTTTTACAAAACAGCCTGCCTTAACAAGAATTTATTATTAAAAAAATGTGTCTCACAGCACATCCTTATGGCTAAAATTCTACAATCCTTACTGGTGACATTTTTTAACAACAAATTAAACTGGGAAAGGTGATGGACTGCTCCTGCAGCAGGAGGATGGGACAACTGTAATATTGGGAAAGGAGCATTTTGGGAAGAGGTGCAGTGGGGTATTTAGAGGAGGAACAAAAGGCAGAGGAAGGAAATGACCTGGGGAGGTCACTGGAGGAAAAAAACTCCAATTAAGTGGGAGGGAAAACTCCATAAAGTTAGAGGAAAAGAGGAGCCAGTGTGGGCCAGGCAGGGGCAGCACTCAGGGCAATACTGCTGAGTGCAGAATTTGGCTGCAAGAAGCCAGGGAAGAAGGAAATGATGGAAGCAGGGGCACAAGGACCCCACACCTTCATTTGCTTGCTGTTTAGTTACATACAACCCTTATCTGAAGGATGTTGGTCTAGTCTCCCTCCATGATTTTGGCATATTCTGTCTTTCCAATCTATTTTCCAGCTATATGATCATGGTATATTATCTCTAAGAAATACATATACTGATGATAAAAAGAAATTAAATGTGTGAGGCCTTAGTAAGAGGCTACATTTTAAGTTTTATTTCAGTAGTTCTAGCACATAGGAGTCCATCTCAGCATCTTCTTTTTAAGTAGACTTCTGTTTTGTTGACGGGGTTGCTATGTAGGTTAAGGCATAAAGTATCTCGAAAAGCTTTCCTGTCTGTATTGAAAGTCTGATTCTTGTAAATGAGTGAGATTTTAGAGGATGTAGTAGCAAAGTGATCAGAGTGGCTTTGTGTAATTACACTTCATTATCATTAATGCACAGGTGGGTCAACTGAGCTCACTTGCTGGTGCTGTCTTCCTCTGATGAAACACTTGAAATTCCAGTTACTGAGACCTTGTTCAATCAATGTGTAGCACTGAGGTAACCTGCAGTGTCAAGTTGTTCAGGGCACTTTTTAGACAAGCATTCTTCTAGAGTGTCCAGTGTCAGAGCACAAAAATCATACATCAAATTTTTAAATCCCTTACTATCTCAAAAGGTGATGAATTTATCTTTGTTGAAGGATGATTACCTTACAGACATTTTCCAGATTCTTACTGTATTGTTCCAGCAGAAGTTAAAGGAGTGGGTCCCTCTTCAATGGATCGTTTCTCACAGAAACTCAGCAGCAGGTATCCAGCAAATCAATTCTATCAATGCAAGCAAGCTGCTCTGTGCTTAAATTTAAGAAAAATTCACTATTCCTAAATGAAGACGAAACATATGTCTTTGATTTGGCCCCAGAATTTCCTACATTCTTTTAAATAAATGTAAAGCAAACAAACAAACAAAAAAAAATCTGAATTTCCAAAATATCCTTCTATTTACAAAATTCCTGCTTTCCAGCTGTCAGTAACTAATTTGCCAGGTCAGTAAAAATCCATGTGGATGCAAGGTTTATTTCATACCTGGGGAAACAAGCCTTGTTTGGCTCCCTGAAATCCCAGCCAGTGCTAGGACAGAAGTGATTTCATTTTCTTGGTTCCTAACAGCATTTCAGGAGCTGGAAATGAAAATCGCTGATGGGGCCCTTGCAATGTTGTTACTGGAGCAGAGTTTTTCAGAAACTTCTTCTGCCCTTTTTTCAGTTGCTTCTGTCTTGATCCTATTTAAATTTTTTTCACCAAAGCTGTCTTTCTGTGATTTTTTAATGAGTTGCCATTCCCAAATTCCTTCCCCAATATTACCAAAACCAAGGATACTGAAAAGGAAACTGTTTTCCATTATTTAAATTTCTGTTGATCTCATTCTTAGTGACTTTGGAGAACGTGGCCAAAATTTGATGGTGAAGTAGCACTTGTGATGCCTCTGTGCCTCTTAACAGCTCTATAAAATTTGACATAGTCTAGATTTAATCCTTAACAGGATTAAACAGGAAAATTACTTCTTTTGCAACATGCCTTTTTCACTTTTGACGAGGAGAAATGGATAAAAAGTTGGCTGATGTGAATGCAAAGGTAGCAATAAATGGTGAAACAGGAGAGAGAAATGCAAGGAAAGGTGAAATTAGGTCAAGAAAATCAACAGGAAGGAGAAGCTGGTCCACTAGTTGGTTGGCTGGGGACAACCAAATTAAAAATTTAAAATTAAATATTAATATTAAATATAAAAACATTAATATAAAACAGTAATATTAAATATTAAAATATTTAATGGTGAAGATCTAAAAGGTAGCTAGGACTTGAGATCCTGGCAGGTAGAGTATAAAGGGCAGAAATTCTTTAATTTGGGAGGATGACTTTTGGCATTGCAATGTGGGTAGTGAACATTCAACTTGGGGTTTATTTGCATGCTGAGAATGTCTTTTGTGATTCAAGAAAATCTGATCTTTCTTTTCATATTTTCAGTACCAAGGAGAAAAAACCCCAAGAATCTGGAGGAAAAGGTATTAATAGAATAATGGCCAAAAATGAGACTGTTAAAATTAATAGGAACTTTCCTAGAAAAAGTGTTTCATTCTATTCTCAGCAATAAATTACTGCAAACTCTCCAATTTTAAAAAAATCCTCTCAGTAAAGTATTTGTACAGAATAATTTTAATTAATTCTTATTAGAATCCCCTTAGGCTTAGGTTTTACTGGATTATTACAGAAAATGTGGAAGCTTACATTGGATTTATTTGTTCTGAAATATGCTTAACTAAGTTTGAAGGACAGATTTTTCAATACCTTGTGGATAAATATTGAGATACATAGGTTTGTAGAATGTATATCAGAAAGGTCATTTGTGGTCTGCAGCAGTCTTTTTCATACTGCAACTGTAGGCTACATCTTTTCAGTCTCTAAAGTTCCTCCTTTTATTTTTTTTATGATTTAACCATTCATCACAGCATGTGGATACGATGAATACACCAAATGTGCAATATGCTCAGCTCATCTGAAGGAAATTTTACTTTTCCAGCATGAAACTGAAGTTAATTTACAGTTCTGAGAATTCTTAGAAGTAAAGTATTATACAAAATCATATGTTGCTACACTAAAACATAAGGCCTTGAAAACATGAATCAATGCAAGAAAAGCCAGGGTTAGCATGAGGAATCTTTTCCTACATTGCACAGAAATTATTAAAAAGTAGTTAAATTAACAGCAGTAACTCTCAGAGCATTCCCAGTTTTTCCTGCATGGTGCATAGACACAGGGAGGAACTCACCAGTGCTGGGTATCTCTGTGCTCCCTCATCATCACTCTGAATTCAGACAGCTCTTCTGTCTCCCTCACAATGCTCTTTCATGTCAAAACCTAAATTTTAACTAAACTTCCGCATTTTAACAATGAGCAGTTGCTTCAAAAGGTGAGGTAATTCTTTGATGGCAGGTCAGAAACAGGTGCAACTGGGAGATGTTGGTGGGGAGGGTTTTATTTACTGTGTGTGAGAAACTCCAAGGGGAGCAGAAAGTCCCTTTGCCTGAGACTTTGCCTGCTCTGAGTGATTGCAGTGGGTGAATAGCAGGGGGTAGAAATGATGGCTTTGAGAAGGTGACCTAGAGCAGAGGCTAGATGGAGCTAAAGAACAAAGTAGGGATTTATTAAAAGGCCTCAATGCTCACTTTGGGCAGCACAAGAGCCCAGCCAGGACTGCACCCAAGATGAACCAAAATGGTCACAAAATGCACAACCACTCACGGGGGCTTTCACTTTGATCAGTTCTGCTCCATTTGCATATTGGAGTTAATTGTCCAATTACAGCTTTAGCCCATCAAGTCTCATCCTGCTTGTTTTCTGTCTTCACTCCATGTTGTTTATGCTCTTGGGCCTGAGATTTGGATCATTTGTCCTTGGTCCCCAGCTAGAGCAGGAATTGTTTTGTCTCCCTGCCCTGTAAAGAGAGCTCACCATCCCTAATATGAAGCCCAGACCCACACACTAAAGCAGCACAGAATCTGAAAAATATAAAAGCTCAAACCTGGGGCATCATCACGAGATGAGCTTTAAAATCCCTTCCAACCCAAAGCATCCTGTGATTCTCTGGCTCTGTGAAGCGACAGGAGATGTGTGTTTTCTACCCCAACAGCAAGATGTCTGACACAAGTGAATTCCAGTTACCTGTTTCCACTCAGGTCAGTCCTTTGTGAGCCAAGACAGCAGCACTGGTGTCCCCAAACCGGCTGTGCAGACACCACAGGAGCCCATGAACACCTTGTGCAGGGACATCCCTCTGCATCTGAGCTGGGGCTGCAACGTTGATGCAGAAACAAAAACGCTGCTCAGTGCAGCATCTGGATTTGTGCCCAGCCCAGGTAACAGCCAAATAACTCTGGTCACCTCAGGGTAGTGCTTAAGCTGTCAAGATAATTATGCATTGCAAAAAAGCATAGAATCACAGAAAGCTTTGAGTTGGAAAGGAGCTTAAAGATCATCTATTTCAACACCCAATCAACAATTTAAAGAAATCAAACCTTCTTGTAGTGCTCCAGCAGCAGACATGGAATTTGATATAGATTTGAGGTTGCCATTTATCCCTGAGGGCTCAAGAAACCAGAATATCATCCATTTGGCCAGTTCTTCAACCCCTGGACAAAGAAGGGACTCCAAAATACCTTTCCTCTTTTCTCTCATGCATTAGCTTGCCCTAGTTCCCAGAGATTTTTACAGCAAGAATGTAATCTGTGAGGTCTTCTGCTCGTTAGAGCTGTGTCTCACATGGACCTACAGTGCACTGTTCCTTTTTTCTCCTGCTTTAAAACCCCTGCAGCCTCAGAAGTTGGTGTTCATGGAATTGCTGCAGGAGCATCACACAGGAGCCTCGCTGGGGGCTGGGGGAGAGAAAAGTCTCTTGATTATTTTTTTCTGAGTGATGGAAGAGAGGAACACAGGCCCTTTTCTTAAAGCAGAGACCTGGGGTGAGAAGGGAAATTTCAGCAAAATAGAGAAAAAGTTTCATCCCCGGATGAAAGACTGGGGATAAACTAAGGAAAAGTTCCATCAGACAAACCAGGTTACCTTGTAGTTATTTCCTACCTTATGATTTTTTATTTTGACACGAAACTCTGCCTTGGAGTCCTGTCGCAATGTGTTCACACATAATGTGTGGAAGAAGAGCCCTTTTTGATAAGTTTCACAGCTCAGAACTTTCTCATCCAGAAGTTCAGGGTACTTTGTGTCCTGCAGGATATTGGAGCAGATGTGTGTCATCACTTTGATGTGCCAAGCACCCACTTTCTAGATTTGTTTTGCATGTAAATAGAAAAGGGAAATTTTTTGAATGGAAAATTGAATAGATTTTTATCAGCAATGCTTCATAAATAGCTAATTAGGGATATTTTTTATAGTATGATTAATTAACAATGCAAATCAAGAAATTAACCCAGCTGAAGTATGGATGACTGAAGCAGTTGCAAAACCCTATATATTGAGTTTTCTTAACTAATTTTTCTTCCACTGGAGTTAAATCCAATTATGGAGGTAATGCAAAAGCAGTGCACCACTTATATTCTGAAAATAAGACTTAAATGTGCAAAGGAGCCTTCTTGGTATTTTGATACAAGATTTCACACACGTTATGCAATATTGTGCAACATCAGGTTATTTGAAGGACATCTACTTATTAATAAAAAAATAATAAAGGAAAAATATAAAAATAAAATTCAACTGTTAAGAAAGTGAAAATCTTTGTGTATATAAACCCCATTCATTCAGTCTGAAAATAGATGCAACATGTTTATGAGCACAAGCTACCAAAATCCAGAAACTGTGAAATTGGCTACTCTGTCGTGTGAGTTCGTGTTGTGCTGAATTTCTGACTGTTCCATGGGTTCCTTCAGCCACAATAAGCCAGTACAGAAACACTGAAAGCCCAACTGTAGAAACTTCAATACAGAGACAGTACCAGAAATTGATGATATTAAATTTGATGAGAAGGATATTGAAAATACCAAGTGTTTTGTAATAGTATGTTTTGTGTTACCATGCATGCATTACATATTATTTCAGCAGGGAAATCTTCTTTTTCTTCTTCTGGAAGATGCCACAATTTTATTTTTTTTTAATAGTCTCTTTGTCAAGCTACAGAGATTAATTAGAGTATTTCATTTAGTATTTATCCAATTTATTTTATATGCATGATAATGGAGTCTAAGAAAGAAACCTCTTGTGTTCTGTCACATTAAACAAACACCAAAAGACGTCAGGTTCCTGAAAGGAGTTTCTTATGGAATTAGAAATGCCGAAAAACAAATGAAAGGGTTTGTCCCCCTTCAGTCCTTGAACCAGAGTCCCTGCTGTGCTTTTTGCTCTCTCCTGTGAGATTCACAGCAGCTGGACAGGTAATTCATCCCATTACCATCCCCTTCTCCTGCCAGTAGAAGAAGTGCTCATTAACTGGAAGTGATAATAGCAGCCTGGGAGGACTCTCCACCATTAAAAAAAAATTATTTTATTTATATTCTTTCAATCTTATTGCCAAGGAAAGAAGCATGCCCAAAATGCAGTAAGATGGAGCACTTAAGTGGCATTCAGAATTATTTAGAGGAAGATCTATGAAATAACTGCACAGTTCATCAAGCAGATGAATATAAATAGTAGTTCCAATGTTTTAAGTTGGCATAAAACTAACAAAAGGTGTCAAAAACAGCTGAGTTAAGAAAGAAATAATGCAAACATCATTCTAAGTTGGAATTACAGTGGCTGTGAAATTCTTAAATTGTTCCTCTGTGAGCAAAACATTGAAGATGCCATAAACAAAAAAAAAAAAAAAAAAAAAAAAAAAAAAAAAGAAAAATAAAATCTTCCATATTCATTAGAAAGTAACAGTTTCTAAAAACAACATTAAAGCTGCAAGAAACAACAAAAAATGCTGTTTGAAATGGATGGAGGTGGGAGCTTTTCTTTTTTATAATAGCAGCATTTGCAGTGGGTAAATGTTATACTCTTCTTGAACAAAACTTAACTGTTTATTTTATTCTGCTCTGGGAAAAGCTTATTTTGAAAACATACACCGGAAGCTGGAAGGAACCTCTTTATGCCTTTTTCATGGTTTTCAGGTCTTTAGAATAAATGCAATCATAAAATCATCATGGAATCATGGAAAGCCCTTAATTGGAGCAGACATTAAAGATCATCTAGTTCCACTTACCTGACACAGGCAGGGACGCTTGTTGTGAATAAAAAGGAGTGAAAAAAAAATTTAATAACTTGAGGAAATGCTGATTTTTCACTGGTCTGAAGTCAGGTTTTGCAGAATATGGATTTCCGTTCCATAAGGTTTTTTTACTTCCACATGGTGCTTGTGGAATAAAGATTCTTTATCATTTTGGCTAAGTTTGAGAGTGTGAGTAATTATTCTGCTTTTCTGTTTGGCTTAAAGTCTTAGCAGGAAGTGCAGGTGCAGATGTGAATTAACACACAGAATGTGTATTTGATGACTGTGTAAATGAGATTTCAAAAGGCAAAGCCATTCTTAGACATGGTAAAAAAAATAGGAAAGTTATTTTAAATATTTCTTTCTTACTGCTTTATGAGTCATTTATGTCTTTATGTATCAATGCAGGATAAAAAAATTCCAGACCTGTCCAATTCCAGGGATTCTGACTATATGAATTGGGTGTAAAATTACCTGTGCCTTCCTCATCTAAGAGCCGTCAGTAAATTTTGGTGCTGTACTGCTGAATTCATGAAATCATTTCAGTAAAACATTTGTATTTTCTCTGCTTTAAAGTAGTGAGGTAGGAAATACCTCAGAGAAGCAAGTCAAAATCTAACGTCAGCAAAAATAACAATATATTTTTATCTATAAGGAACCTCCCTGCTGAAGCATGTAAAAATAGAAAGATAGAAAATATACACACAGGTGTATATGCAGCATTAAACAAGAGTTTTATCAGAATGGGGTGTTAGGATGGCCTTAATTCCATGGCACTTGGATAAGCATAAAAAAGAATCAATAGTGAGGCCTCCCACAACTGCAGATGTAAAAGTTTGTACCCCTCAGACCTTACAGAATTAAATTACACAGACAATTTCAAGCCCAGTAAGATATGCATGTTGATGCATTCAGAATAAGCCAGGGGATTTAGATATTTCTCATTCATTTTGGCCACTAAATACACATCTGCTACACAAATGGCTTTGAAAATCTCACAGTTCTTTTTCAAAGATGTGATAATATCTATTTAATGCTGTTGAAAAACTAAAACTAAACTAAACTAAAACTAATTCAATAGCTTAAAGAGACTATAAAGAAGAAACAAAAAAAAAGAACAGTCTAAGACTGTGACTTTAAAAACTATTCTATTGAAGATGATAATTTGATCTCTTCATGCCAATATTTAAAGCACTTTATCTTTTTAAAGTTTTCCTTTAAATGGCATATGTTGTTTTTTGATAATTGCAGCACTTTTTGCTTTTAATAAAAATAATTCTTTTTAAAATTGAAGCATTTATCTGAATTGTAGTATATTACTTTTTGAAATTTGAATATTTCTGTTAATTTTACTGTATTTCATAGAATCATAGAAATTTTTGGGTTGGAAGAAATCTTGAAGCCCATTCCATCCCAGTCTCTAGTTAGGAGTGTCTGATGGCAGCTCCAGCTCTCATATAAACAGAAAACATCTGCATGCTCAAGGTAATGGCAGTCTCTGTCTCCATACAATTTTTTGTGGTTTAATAACATGCTTGTCACTAAATCTTAGATTCTCAAATTCTAAGCTAAAGGGCAAAATAAATTTAAATTGTACTTATGCAAATAGAGGACATGGCAAGTGCAGCATTTTGGGGGGTAGTGGAAAGGAGACTCCACTGCTACCTGAAATGTTCCACATGCCCTTTGCTTTTTTTGCCTTGCTAGGTTGAGAAATATGGAGAATGTGTGGTTTTGACACACGTTTTCTATATTTCATTTGGCATTTCATCTCCATATTTGCATTTGACAGAGGTATTTACCCATTTCAGAACAGAAACATGTACAGGCAAAACTCTCCTTTGGTGATTGAGTAATTTGAGACAATACTGAAATCCCTTTTCAGGGAGAATACTTCTGCTTTTGTCCTTCAGCTCATAGATGTTCCTCAGAGGAGGGAGCTCCTCTCTGCTCAGATCTCCTTGCAAGCAGCAGCCAAACCAGTGTTGCACATCTGCTCTCTCCTCCTCTGGCTCCAAGATCCTTGATTTTGCCAATTTGCATCCCTGGGGATTTAAAAGCCACGTAGATGTGGCACTTGGGGATGTGGGTTAGTGGTGGCCTTGGCAGGGCTGGGGGAATGGTTGGACTTGATGGTGTAGAGGTCTTTGCCAGCCTAAATGGTTCTGTGATTCCACTGAATATCTGGTTACATTGCACAAGTCTTTCTCTAATGTTTCCTTCATTTCTTCATTAAGGGCAAAATCTTCCACTCTGAACTCCATTACAACTTTTTTTCCTATTCACCACGTCTTCACTGTCTATTTTATATCTATTTCATGCAAGGAAATTCAAGGAAGTTGATGGGGTTAGAGTGCACAAAGGTTTTTTTCACTCCTGACACCAAGTCTGAAATCAGTTCTGACTTTAACAGATTAATTAAAAGAAAAAAAAAAAAAAGCCAGTAAAACAAAATCCTTTGTCACCAGGACAAGGTCACCAAGCAATCAATTCTCTGCTGCATATTTGACCAACTTCAACTTTTGCTCATCTAAATTTCTCACACTTTTCATTGTAAGGACAGACTTTCAGATTAGCAGTCAGTAAGAAATCATTTCTGAAAAATAAGCACTTGCAGTAACTTACCAGCCCTGATTAAGGACCTACGATTTTTTTAGTTTGAAAATACTTCAAACCCCCTTGATTACACCACAGGTTAAGGGCTGAGCATAGCCAGTCCCTAAATAAGAGAAAAGAGTGGAGAGACCATAATTCTATACACTTAAAGAGGAAGATAAAACCCCTTTGTTTCCACAATTTGGGGGTTTTTATTGACATATCTTGTAAACAATGCTGATCTGTGACTGCAGGGACTCAGGCCTTGTCAGCATCATTTAACTTGCTTTCACTTTTGCCCAGTGGTCAATTAAGAATTGTCTGACTCACTTTAGCTGTCTCAACAGCAGATGGTGGTACGAGTCTGACAAACCTGCTCAATCCTGCAAAACCAACAACAGACTCTGGTGTCAAATGCATGAAATTTAAGTTTCAACACGGGGAAAAACATAGCTAAGGAATACCCAGCACACACCTGGGTCTGAGCAGCTTGGAAGGCAGCATGGTAGAGAAATCTCTGAGCTAGACATCATAGCTGGGTGTCAAATACAGCCAAGGGCATCCCAGGCTGCTCTAGGAAGAACATTCCTTCCTCTCAGTTTCCCACTGGAGTGCTGTGTCCAGGTCTGTTCTCCCCAGCATCCCAGAGCTCCTGGAGAGAGGCTGGGCCAGGGCTGTAAAGGTGACTAAGGGAATGGAGGATATCCACCGAGGTGAGCTTTCCATCCTCACTTCAATGAGGAAATGGGATGGAAAACCCACCTCTGCCTTGTCACTATGGGCACATGAGCTCAGAGGAAGAAGAAGCACCCCAGGACATTCTTCAGGGGTAAATCTTCTCCAGTTTCCAGTGGGGCACAGCCTCAGACAGAACCAGAGGCTGGTCATACTTTCTATTCTCTCAAAGGGATGTGCCAGTTTAAAAACCCAGCTGGAAAATAAACTCCACTCAAGCTGCTCCCTTCCATCTCACCCTCCTCTGCTACTTCCAGATAACAGCAGGGATCTGAATGCCAACAGTCACAGACAAGTTCAATAGGACACTTTAGACATTCAATTGCATGATTTTTTTTTCTTAATTTGTAGCTTTTTTACAGTTCCCTGTATACTTGAGAGTGCTTGGGACACCATTTGTTCAAGAGGTGCTTTAGCACCTGCCTTGGATGTAGGGACAGTAAAAGAGAAAAAGCCTTCCTTTTTTTTTTTTTTTTTTTTTTTCTTTCAGTTTTGCAGATTCTGAAAAATCAATCATACAGGAATATTTATTTTGCAAGCTCTGTCATCTCAGTCTCAGATTGTATGGATTTAAATGTCTTAAATTACATTCTCAATGCAAAACTACTCACTTTTTTCAGGGAATATGTTTGATATTAAATCAAATGAATGCTTAAAGATAATTTCTGATTTACATTAATATTTAAGATCTACAAAAGTCTCATGGTTACAGCTGTGCACCAGTGGAATGTGAGGGATTCTGCTAAATGAATTATATTAAGACAGATTTTTCTCACAGGAAAACCACGCTTGAGTTTATTCATCAATAATATTTTGCTCTTTAAGCATTTTCTTGTAAATACGACTTTTTTTTCTCCGAGAATGTTATGATCTCTCTGTACTATAGAAAAGTTCAGCTGTGACAGAAGAGACTTTTCAAAGGCCAAAACATGAATACCTATAAAGCCAGAGTGTTGATACTCCACACATGAGGCACACAGCTCCCCTCTGGGCATGCTGCCAACAAACTCTTGCCAGATGGTGCCATTTTGACAGCCTGACAATTTTTCATTGGGAAATAAAATCCTGGGGCAGAGGGAAGAGAGGGAAAACCAATTTTTTATTTTTTTATGCATATACATGTTTACTAACTTAAGCAAAACTACTGTTTTTATCAGCTACAGAGGTGGGAATATTTAGAGCAACTGGGAAAAAATAGTTGGGTTGAGGTTGCTTCTTTGAGAGAAGACTGAGCAGAGGAAGTGGGATAAAAGGGCAGCAAAAGAAAGGAACTTAAAAAACCAAACCAAATAAAACCACTTCAGCAGAGGACAGAAAAAGGGATAATAAGGCATTCAGATGGCACACAGAGCTATTTGTGGTTACTTACAGGCAGCCTTGCCCTTGGTCACTGCAGGTCAGAACAGGGCAATGAGCCATTGGTCACAAGACTGATTTACACAAAAATAGAGGAAAAGAGTGACCAGAAAATACCACATGGTTTCTTTGAAACTGAGGATTCTTCAAAAACTGAAGGGGATGAGGTTGACTGAGAGTGCTGAGATTTTTTTGTTTTTTCTTTAGACAGAAGAAATTTAAGATTTGGTTATTTTGAAGTTTATTCTGGAAGGAAGAAATGGCATGGTGGGACACTTTTCTTTGGGTCCAAAAAGTGAAGTTCAAAAATGTATAAGCAGAACCCTGCTTAAGTCTCCAAACAATAGATAGGCACATATAGATCAAAAATCTGGAGTTAATATAGAATTTGCCTGGTTGTAGAAATGGCAGCAATCAGAAAATTAAAGAGATCTATATTGGCCAAAAGACAAGGAAGCATGGGATTTTAATTTTTTTAATTTTTTCAAAGCCTACTGTTTTTTTCTTTATTAGTCTCTGAATATCCTGACAATCAGTAATCTTCCTGAATGCTGAAGACATCTTCATGTGTTCTAACAAAAGTAGTCCTCACAGAGAGTGGCTCCACTTGATTTAATTTCTGAAGAAATCATTGAAATTATACTAAGAATTGATGGGTAGTAAAAGTATTTTTCAGTTATGATTGTAGTGTGAATTAAAGAACTAAGAATTAATTAATTAAAGAACCTCTCCTTCAAGTGTTTGTTTTTCAGATCCATGGACAGTAGAAAGATTCTCTCATGGTATGAATAGTCAGGCTCAGGATTCATATCACGCTGTGGTTTTTCCATTTGTGTCTAACTGGGTTTACAGCAATTGCTTAGGGACAAGCTTGCACACACAGATAGGCTTTGAAGGACTTTGGGGGTGCAAAATGCCAGTGACATAGGTCAAGATGCTGAGTGACCACAGAAATTTGTGGTTTATCCCTGAGATTATAATGACAATTTCAAAATTCTGTGACCCAGTGCAAGAGATATGTTATATTTAATCAAATTACTTGGCCTCCAAACCATGGCTACTTTTAGTCTTTTACAGCATTTCTTCACTATGGTAAAATTAATATCTTGCCTGTCTTTTCCAAGACATGAATGCTTCATTCACAGAAAATCCCTGCAGGATAATGTAATGACTCTTCCTGTTGTTTGAGGATGAATGGAGACATCAACACTGGGAACCTGTTTGCAATGTTTATTCCTTACTCACCACATGCTCTAAAGGGCATTTGGCATCAATTGGCACCTACATTTCCAGTTGAGGTCAGATGCAGCTTTCAGCTATGCAGCATTTGGAAACCTGACAGGTTTTGTTCAAGGATTGATGAGCAATGCCTTCACAAGCTTTTCTGAACTTCCCTCTTAAGAATCTGTCTCTTCTGTGATGCAGACTTCATACCTGACAGAAGAACTAACTCCAGCAAACTGGAACACTTCCATGTGCATTTTCCCACAGTTTAACTCCATCCAGGAGCACAGAAGTTTACACACGTTGCTTGGTCACAGGGTGTGACCAAGGAGATCCATTCAATCCCTCCATCAGAAATATGCAAACCCTGGAATTTGATGGTGTCACACCCAATATTTATAGGCACTGTGCTTGGAGTTGCTTAGAATTTCCTAACTTGCAAATGTGACAAATCTCAATCCTACTCTTTTAAGATTTGTACTCTTTTTTACTGCGTTTCACTTATCACTTGTTTGGTTTGTCTGTGTTCTTCCAGGAGTGGCACTGGGTGTGGGTGGCATCATTTCAGCAGCTGGGGAGCTGCAGGGTGATTTCTGCATGTTAGGAAAATGAATCCACAAACACCAGAGGTTTATGTCCAAAAAGGAGACAGAGGAGTCTTTGACTTTATCCGAATAAAAGGAGAGGCCATGGGGCATTCCCCTGGGATCTCTCAGATTTTTGGAGGACACAGCCTCCTTTTTATCCTAATTTCCTGGCCACATTTCCCTTCTCTCTATCTCCATTGGCTGAGGTACTTGAGAGGTACAGACTTCCTGGAATGCCTGATACCAAAGATTCTCCTTTAATGTATAACCCTCTCTTTTAATTTTTAATTCTTACAGAACTTAGGGTCTTTTCTTCCCCATTGTTTCTTTCATCTTTCAATGTCTAATTTCATTTATCAGCAAACCTAAAGTTTATTTGTAAAAGCAAATATCTTTTTCCATTCATGAATCAGTGGAATCCTCCCCATTGTTTGTTCTATCTCTCAGTGCTGGTTTTATCTACCAGCAGACCCAAGCAAGGCTTGTTTGTAAAGACAAATCCACTATTCCTCTCTTGCACAATCCCAGTTCCAGCTGGCTCTGCAACGAGCCCACCACAAGCCCTGTTAGGAAAATTATTAAATATTAATGAAAAGGCCAAAATGCTGGGAGAAAAAAAGGGCGACCAAGGCCAGAGCTACAGGAGGGGCTCCACCACCAAGCTGGTACCACCCCAAGGGGACTGGGGCACCTGGGTGGGTCTCCTGCCCTTCAGAGTGAGGAAAAAGGGGAAAGGAAAAGGAAAAGGAAAAGGAAGAGGAAAAGGAAAAGGAAAAGGAAAGGAAAGGAAAGGAAAGGAAAGGAAAGGAAAGGAAAGGAAAGGAAAGGAAAGGAAAGGAAAGGAAAGGCGAAGAACAAAACAAGGAACAAGGAGTGACAGAGAAAAGCCGTGCTGCACTGAGCCTAGCCATGGCCTCGGGAGGGATGGAGAGTGACCTGTGTCTGTACAGAGGAGTGGAGGCAGGGAGGGGAAGGAGAAGTGTCTGCTGCAATGTGGAGCCTGGGAAAGGGAGCACAAAGTCATCTTCTATCTTGTGTTTAAATGTTTGACTTCTTTGCTTCCCAGGACCCAAATCAGTAATTGAATGTTTATGTTAATTGGCAATAAATTAAACTAAATTACCCCAGTCAAGTGTGCTTTGCCTGGAACAGTGCTACAAATAACTCAAAGAAAATTGAAAAAAAACTCCACTATTTTTAGTTTAACTTATGGACAAGATGCCTATGTTAAAGTGGCTTCTACTTGCAAGCCATATTTCTGTCAGGTCTCACAACGAGAAGCAGGAAATCCAGGCTGGTATTTTTACTATGTGCTAAGGTTTTTTTAGATGCACACTGTATATAAATCAAGAAGAGCTGTAGAAAAGCAATGAAGATAAAGGAGAAAAAAGAAAACACAGGGGATTTTGCAATCACAGAAATAGACTGGACTGTATTTTGCTGGAGATTAATCTGAACTAAATTACCTGATTTCCAGATTGGAGGTTAATGAATTATTTTAGGAAGACATGAAACCAGCACAGAAGAGGTAAAATCAGAGATTTCACAAGTAGAAGTTTGTGTAGCAGAAAAATTACACAGGCACTTGTCCCTTTTGTTCACACTGTTAATTACTTTTCTAGCAGTGAAAAGTTATTTGTGTTTTAACAACATTTTCTTTTGTATTTTTCCACCCTTTTGCATGCATTCAGAGGCTGGACTTTTGGTTTGATAGTTAAAAGCCTTTATCCAAAACAACTTTCTTCAAAACATAGTGATTTTTTTTTGAAAAGTACAGTTCTCAGCATTTGCTAGAAAAGACATACTAATCATTTCATTTGTCTACAAATTGTCTACACTCTGCCAGAATTTTTTTTCCTATTAGTAAAAATCATGCTCTGATTTATCCCATCAGAGTAGGTTTTTCTGATTTATTCTTTTTACCTACAGGGTGATTCAAATGCATTGGAATATATGTATATTTAGACCTGATAAAACACATTTCAGTTTTGTGGAAGGGATTTTAGTATTATTTTGGTTGATGTTTTAAATGTTACACATGTCTAGCAGTTCCACAGGCTTTAGATAGCTGGATATTTCTAAAAAGTTGTTCTGTATGGTCCTGCCAGATTTCTAGAACAGGAAATTAGTAATATCTGTATTGTGATAGGCAGTAATGGTTTCCATCTGTTTCTGACATCAAAGTTTTGTCTTCTGCATGCTAAAAAGACACAGTTACTGAAACTTTAGCTTCCATCTGCTCTCACACCTAAACATAAGCTTGTCTTTACACAAACCCAAGAGTTTCAGAACAACCCAGGGTAAACAATGAGTGCAATGATTACAAACAGGGGCAGCACATCCCCTTCTGGTACTTGGTGGGTATTTTCAGGTTATAGCTTGTGTCCTTGCTTCGTGCACATCATTTCACACGATGCTGAGAAACATCTCTGCAGTGATTGCTGGACATTAACCAAACTAAATGGCATCACTGGGACGGAAACATTTGTGACTACACCTCATAGAGTCCATCAGAGAGTTAAACAAGTGTCTGTCACTGGTTCGGTAGGAAAGGGCTAGGAACTGTTAATGGATTGCACAGAGGAAATTGCAGCTGTTAAGAACACTGTTTAAAGAATGCAGTGCTGAAAAGACTGGTTTTAAATCTCATTAAAATTGTAGCACAAACTGACAGAACCAGAAAACTCAAAGCTGAGGTCATCACCCTGTTGTTAATGAAAGCTGCTTCTGTAAAACCAAATGGCAGGAGTGTCATGACCTTAATGCGATGAATTCTGATTTAAGTGCATTTGAAGAAATATATATTAATCAAAAGACTGCATATGAGCAACATAATTCAGTTTAACAAATTATTGGAATGACAATACTTGGTTGAGTTGAGGGATTTCTCTAATTGTTGAACCTGATGAGACCATTTTGATTAATTTTACATCATGACGTAAGGCACTGCACCAGAGTGGCACCAGCCATAAGAAAGAAGGAAAGAAGAAAATTTCACCATTTGCTACCTATTCATGTACAGGCATAAAATTATAAAATCAGAAAAATAATACAAAGGATAAACTTTCTATGCTTTCCATTTTTTTTTTTTTGCAAAGCAGTTGTTATTTATTTGCAAAGTAACCTATAATATTAGCAGTTGACAGTATGGTTAATGCCACATTTCAGCTGACTGCCAGATGACAGAATTATTCATGACTGAAAACTGCATTTGGAAGACTATATTTGAGCAAGGGTACCAATACACAGCATGGAAACTGAACATGTAATAGCTCAGTTGTAATTTAAAACAGACTTGGCAGAACACTCAAATCAATGTTTCTCTCAGGTTTTTGTCCCTATTGCCTTCTCCTTGTCTTCCTACACACAGACAAAATTAAAAATATCTTGTACATTTGCATAGGTTTTTGATACTAGTTTACAATTATCATAAAAGCTTTCTAGATCTGCAGAAGGCATTGCAAATTTGTCATCCAAAAATAACATCCTGTCTTGGAAACTCTCTCGGTTCTTTGTGTTCATGGTTATGATGGCTGCTGAGAATTCTGTGTGTAATATTGATGAGGATGTGCCAGGCAATTTATATATGCTGGAGGAAATCGAGGACAGCTGTCTCTCACTTTGTGCTGTCTGTCTGGAAAGGCAGTTCTGCTCAAGTTCTCTTTTAATGTGAACTTAGAGAATCAGGGGACAAAGATCAGGTTTAAGTGATTAGAAAAATGCTTTCACTCAGGTCTGGTGCTGAAGCTGGAATATGGAGTGTGATTGAGAAACACCACCTCTGCAGCAAAAACTCACTTATTTTTCCAAACAAGATAAGGTCTCCCCACCCGAAATAAAAACAGGAAGATAAAAGATTCATGGTAACATGGAAGTCATATTACCCAGCCTTTACAGGCACAAATTGTACCTAATTTTCTGGGAACCAAGAGGTTTTTACACACTTGCCAATAGAATATGCCCCAGTGTACGCTGGGCAGATCATGAGGTGAAAAGGTTCTTCTGTGCAACTTTACTTTTATTTCTTTTTCATATTCCTAAAGCACTTTCAACCCATTCTCCTGCTGATATATCCCTTTTAATGATCTATTTTCTCTTTCCAAGTAACAGAAAGTGCTGACCTACAAAGCAGATAACTCCAAATTAATTTTTGTCCTTTGATTAGAACTTGTGTAAGTAGAATTGGAGAAACTTTAGTGCCTGCAAAGGAAGTGGGTAGCATCTTTGAATCTTGCATGCCTTTGTCACTCTAAAGGCTTCACCAGGTTCCTGTGAGTCTGCCTTTGTCTACCCCTTTTGCTTAATAATTTTCCCTAGGTTAATGTAGGAATTGCCAGAAATTTTAGGGGCCCAATGAAGGAAAAAAATATGATTCATGTATATGAGTCATATTTTAAACTTACAGGATAAATGGATGGAATAGGATGTATTTGATGCTGTACTTGAAAAAAAATTACAGCAGCCATGATGTATAATTGGCTCCAATCTTTCATTTCTTTAACAAACTATCCTTTTGTGTTAGTAAGAATTCTTTCAAAGCTTCTCTTACTATTAGATACTCAATATATTGTGTACATATAAGAGTGAAAAAGGCCAGTTTCAGCTTCATTACAATAAAATTGAAATGCAAAGAGTTCCTGACATGAAGAAAGCACAGACAGACTTGCATATAAAAATGAGAAAGAATTTGGCACTTCCTAAATGAAAATTTGATTCAGCACAGCTCTTCTAGGACTAGATTTTTTCATGTTTTAAAAACGGATTACAATCAGTGACACTGACATCCAGCAGAAAATATCTGATACTCTCTACTGAAGTTTGGGCTTTGATAGAGCTTTATGTTTTCTTGACATTTTTTCTTTTTTCCAGACAAAAAGCTGCATGCAACACATAAATAGGTGCCATGGTGTTTTTGTGGGATGACCACTGGCTCATATCTAGGAAAATTGTTATGGGTAAACATTCAGTCTGCTTAAATACAGCTGTAGTGGTCTGTTAGTGCTAAACCTTCATTTTACTCTGTTAATGTGTCATAGTTTTACTCAGATAGCCTCAGATTGGCAGCTGAGATCTGAGAGCAAATAGATTATATTCTCTGAATTGTACAGTTTTCGTTCCAGGGAGGGTTTGTTGTTTTTTGTTTTTTTTATTTTATTTTCTAATGGTAATAGCTGCAAAAAATTGTGTCTGCACTAGAAACTGCCCCAGGCATCTGTGCCACCTCATTTATGGTTTAACTATCAGACACCCTGAGAATCTTTAAATCTCGAGGGATTTTCACATCCTTTCACATTTTTCAGTGTTCATTGGTGTTCCTTTTGAAACACTGAGAGAACTCAAACAACAAATGAGTCAGAAGGTACCAACCACATGCATCACATGTTGCACATACTCACATGGAGTGGGCTCTCCACGGTCAGCAGCACCACTCCTGCCACTCCCAGTGGGATGGAGGAGTGATTTGGAACAGCAAAGGTGAGAAAACCCATGAGCTGAGATAAAGATAGTTTAATAAGCTAATAGAAGAGGGAAAGGGGAGGAGGGGAGAACCCACACACAAGTGATGACAATGGTGCAATCACTTGCACGTTCTGGAAGTCACTGAGCAATGGTTGCCTGCCCTGAATCTCCCTCTCTGTGGCAGGCTTCCACAGTTTCTTCCCTGCCACTTTCTTGCCCACCCCCACCCTACTTGCTGCAGGGACAGAGTGGAAAAAAGAGACTCTGTTGATGTTTTAGAAGTTCTGCTCAGCGATGCCTGAACTGGTGTGTTAGCAGCACTGCTTTAGTCCCAAACCCAAAAGGGGCACTGTATGGACTGCTAGGATTAAAAGCATTTATTTACACCTCAGACAGACCCATCCCATTAAAAGGAAGCAGACATCAGCGTTGACTGAATACCTTGCAGATTTATGAAATACTAAGTAATTTTTTCAAACTATTAGTCCAAGTCCATCAAGTCTGACTTGGAGCAAGTCTTAGGATCAGAGCATGACTAATGTTTCTGAGATACCGGAGAGAAAAGAAGACAAGGGGTCTAACTGTCATTACAGATCACAGAATCAGAGAGTCACTGGTGCGAATCAAGGTTGGAAAAAACTTCCAAGATCATCAAGTCCAACATCTAATGTTCTAACTACATGACAGTCTCAAGGGTGATTGAAATCTCCTACAACCCAACAATGATTCCAAGTTGGACTCTATCCAGGATTCAGTTCTAGGTGAAGATTTGAGTAATTTAATAAACTATTTGTATTTTTATGTAAAACAGTTTATCAGAAAGTACAAGACAAGAAAACCCAACATATCAGCTGTATAAGATTGTTTGTACTTACTTTCAGCAGCAGCTGTTTCAGAAATGTAAGCTGATTAGCACTTGGAGACAGGAACAAAATAAATTGATTTCAGACTGCACTAGAAATCTGACAGGTGGAATACAGTTGTCAGAACTGACATTTAGCTCATGCCACTCATTTCACTGTTTCTTCTGAGCTGAAACCACAGGATTCCAGTAAAAAACAATCAGTACTTCAGGGGACAGTTTATTAAGAAATCACAGAGTAATTTCTCCACATGCTGGGATACCAGCTGACATTAGCATGCCAAATGACCACCTCTTGTTGAGGGCTGTGAATGACCTTTGAACATGTGCCTGTCAATGTTTTACCCACAAAAATTTAAGAATCACTCTTTCTCCTCCTAAATATTTCCATGGTACTCAAACCAAGAAACCAGTCCCACAACTATTTATTTTTTGGTTCCTATGCTTTTAGCATGGAATTTTTAAAAGCCTGGCCACTGTCCAGAGGTAGGAGGCTCAAAATGCATTTCCAACAGGGATTTGAATTATTAAGGAAGCATCACTACAAACTCTCCTTTTTTTCATAACCCACAATGTTAGCACACCTTTTGTGGTTCAAGTCTGCCTACACAAAACAACCAACTGAAGCTTGTGAGGACATTGACTATCCTCATTAATATGGCTACAACCAATAAGCATTTTAACAATAAAAAAAAATTATCTTGAGTACCTCTGATAAATTGCTACATTATTTTTTTTGTGGCTACAACCATTAAACATTTTAACAACAAAAAAAATTATCTTGAGTACCTCTGATAAATTGCTACATTATTTTTTTTTAAGTCACAGACAGATATATTCTATATTCAAAGTATATTTTTTACCTATTGCTTTGCAAAAACCATGTGCACCAAACCCAAATCTGCAGAATAATGTAGGATTGGTCTAGAAATCCAAGCAGTTAAAAAATAGCTGTATTTACTACATTAAATTTTTTTAAGTCACAGACAGACATATTCTATATTCAAACAAAGTAAGGGTTTTACCTATTGCTTTGCAAAAACCATATGCACCAAACCCAAGAGTCTATCTGCAGAATAATGTAGGATTGGTCTAGAAATCCAAGCAGTTAAAAAATGGCTGTATTTTGAGTAGCAAAACAATTATTATTTTTCCAGTGAGTAGTGCCTTTTTAAGATGCAGCTATGTATAAAGACTTAGCTCCTAAAATGTTTATCAGAAGAAATATAGAGCACAAATCCAACCTACACAGAGCTTTGTGGTAATTGCTGGCTTGCTGACCTTTCATATGGGGATCTTTACATTGGTTTTGACTCACTACATCTGCTACTATGGAAAATATGGAGAAACTGCTTTAGAAAGTGCAAAGTTGTCTTGAGGGTTTGTTTTTGCCACAACCTGTCTGCAAAAAAATTGCTCTGAGATTTGAATGTTTTGAATGCTGGCCAGACTTGTTCTTGTTTTGTTGGGGTTTTTTTGTGGGTTTTTTTGTGGGTTTTTTTTTTTTTTTGGCAAAACTGCTGTTCTTTTCAAAAGACATAACACATTGTCACTTGTGAAACTCGCCTGAGGGGCACGACAGGGCTCTGGGTGTGAGCTGTGCTCTGTCTGACTGCTGCTACACAGCAAATTGCAAATACTAGCCGGCATTAGTAACAACAGGATAAAAATTTTGTTGTAATACAAAGAGATTCTTTTTTCTTTTTAAGACCACAATGCTAATATTCTGGCTGGCAATACACACAGAACTGAATCTGACATTTCTTCCCTGCCTTCATTACATCAGCTAGAAAGATTATGGCTCGCTCTGGTGAATGCTGCACTTGCAATGTGGGTAAAAAAAACCTGAGGAATCAAAGGCAATAGTGGCACATACAGAAGGACCATAAAAGAAAAAGGTTCACAAGGAAAAGAACATTTTTTGCTGTGAGGAATTGACCTGGGCATGCTGCTGGTTCCCACCCAGCTGCTCTCCTCAGCAGGACAAGCAGGCAATAGAAACCAAAAAAATGTCCTGGGTCAAAATAAAGACAGGGACATCACTTACCAAATATGATCATGGTCCAAACAGACCTGATTTGGGAAAACTAACCAATATCATTAAAACCCTGTCTCTGACACCTGGAGCACCTCCTGCATTCTTTTCTCACCTTGGTGTTGTCTTTTTAATTTTTTTTTCATTTTCTCTCCATTCCTGAGCACAGTTTTGCTTGTGGAGCCAGGAGGAAGCATCTGGGAGTGGCTGCCACTGTCTGTGTCCTTCCCAAGGCTGTCCCTGGCATTTCTGCACAAATCTCTCCCCCCACACACCTCCCCTGCTGCCAAAACCTTGCCACCTACACCCAGCACATTTTCTTTCTTGATCTGTTGTAAATATTGCAAAGATATAATTAATATTCTCAGTAAAGCAAAGTCTTCTCATTTGTTCCCACATTTTATTTGCTGATACACATTTTAACCTTTTAATAATTTTCTTGCAAAAAACCCACAAATTATGGAAATAGAACCTCCTAGACCTTTTCAAAGAATTCTAAGAAAAGGAGCATATCTGCCAAAATGACTCAATTCAAAGTCTGATTCCCAGGTGTAGTGTAAACTTTTGAAAATGTTTACAGATACTGACAGTTTTCCAATCTTGGACAAGTGTCTAATCCTTCTGTGGAACAGCTTGTCCTAGTTTTCATTATTTCTGGTATAGTGGAGGGTAAATTGCATGCAAGATTCATCATTTCCTCCTGCTGTCTAAAATCACTTTCTTTGAAAAATAATCTATGGAAATTACTTTCCACTCACAACCACCCTTAAACCTGTTCAGGTTGAAAGCAGTCCAGTAAAACAGCAGCTGGAAAAGGGATAAATGTTTTGGGTTTTTTTTTTTTTTCTCTTTTACTGATGCCTTTTCCAATGCAGTTACCTGCACCACCAAAAGGTGCCATTCCAGTGGCAATACCAGTCAGGAGTGATGCCAGAAGGTGGGAAAATGAGGGAGTTCAAGGGAAAGAAATTCTGTCTCTGTGATGCTGGAGGTTTATGAACTGAATGGAGATTGAATTCCCTCTGCTTTCCTAGGGCTGGATGAATGAGTATTTTAAAGCTAGCATGAGGAATGCTCCATTATATGTCAGCAGAGGGAACATGGTTAAGCCCTGTCTGAAACACTGGAGACAAGGTTTTGGTTTATGGTTTTGTGAAACACAAATCTGTGTTTCGTGTCAGGTACACACAGGCAAGGTGTGTATCTGTGATTGTGATATGTGTGGAAACTGACCATGGGACAATTATAAAGACAATTCTAATAAATAACTGAGGAAGTAAAGCATGGAAGTTTCAAACATTTTCATGTCTACACCTTTCATATTTTTAAAATGGCCCTCACCTGTTAGCAAACATCTGTTCTGGAAATTGGCCATTTCCAATTTGGAAGGGGTGGTTTCCATGTCTTTCTTGGAAGCCCTTCAAGATGTCTCTTTGTCCTCTGTTTCCTTGCCTCTTCGAATAAAGGGATGTCTCTGACTTCATTCACCTGTATTTTACACATGTTACAATGCACACAGTCTCCTGCATGCTCAGGAAGTATTTACACAGCCTTTCTGTCTTTGTGCCCCTTTCCTTCACACCCTTCACATGGGCAGCAGGAAAACAGAGAGAGAGAGAGAGAGAAAATGTCTTGCTCTTCCCTGGTCCACACTTCCGAACTGAGCCAGGGTGCCAGCAGGGAAGCAGAGAAATGCCACTTCATTGTGCTTGGATTCCTCTAGAAAAGCTCTGTTGCAAGGAATAGTAGCTGCTTAATTAAATTACTCAAAGATAATACTATGAAATGTGCTCCAATGTCCCAAAGCCATCTGTCCACAGGTCTTCCCAGCTACTGAGGCTGTTATTGTACTGAAATAATTGCTGAATGCTGTTTAAATCCTTCAAAAATTAGGTTTTTCATTTGTGGATGCCTACATGTCTCTGTGACTTTTCTGACAAGCTGTCCAATAAAAATATGTCAATTAGCATGAAACACAGACCTCAAATTTATTGCTTTTGAGTGGTCATCCATGCATCTGATGGCTTGAGATTTTATTTGCCTTTTTATGTAAATCACTGTCCATTGCAGCCCACAGTTCAAGTAATTATTTTCCTGTTTATTAGGTTATTGTCTGAAATGTGATATGTTTTCAGTTTCAGAAACGACATGTTTTCCGCTTCTGTGCTGCAGATTTTCAGCTGAATGCTCTCAATAATGCCAGTATATAAACCTGATTTTCCCACAATTTGTCCTATAAAGAGTTAGCAGAATAAAAGCTGCAAAATGGCCAGTGTTCTTGCAGAAGAATTCATCTCCCTCTCCTTTACTTATGGCAAACAATCCATCTGGATACTTCTTGCCAACTGACTGTATTCAGCAGGTATAAAATTAATTTCTTTTGATGGCATTTGGTTCTTAACTTGCAGAAATGCAGGTGGTGAGTGCTCGCTATAACTAATATTAGTTACAAAACACACCTACTCACATTTGTAATAAAGTACTTCTGTATGTTTAAAGTGGCTGAAGTGCCTGTTTTACACCACCCCAAAGGCAGGAATCAGTATCTAAAAGATAGATGTGCCATCAACAGTGCTGGCTCAAAAAGGAGTTTCAAACTCTTTGCTCACATGCTATTTACAGAAAAGAGTAGAGTACCTGGGCTGTTGAAATGTTTTAGTATTCCTGCATTTTCCCATGTTATTTTTGGGAAATACAGGAATTTATCTTTTTTTGCCAAAATTGTTTTGTTGATGATTTCTTGTTTGAGTTTTAACACTGCATAATAATTTATTGTGTTCTGCTTTCTTTTAAATTGATTTTTAAAAATATTAAGTGTAAATTGTCATTAACTAATGTTCTGTCTCCATCTGTGCAATTCTGTAGATAATCTCCAGGAACAGGATTAGTATGAATTAGTTTTGTTGAGGATTCCAAGGCTACTCAGCTGCTTTAAGCAAGATGCTCTTTTGTGTTTGTCTTGGTTTGAAAAGACAGGTGTCTGCTAAGAAAGGCAGGAGCCTCCCTTGAAATGGAAAATGTAAACCCCTTCCCTACAAATTATTAATATTTTGAAATTAAGGGACTCTCAGGCAAAGATATGAGAAGAGCAATAAGAGTACTTTATTAGGGAAAAAATAAAAATAAGATAAAAATGCAGTAATACAAAACACCACTGCCAGAGTCAGAGCAGGCCCCGTCCCCCTGTGTGTCAGGGTGGTGGCACAGTCCCATCCCATGGGGGCTCAGCCCTCCTGCAGTGCCAGCTGTGGTTCTGCTGGAGCAGGGATCCTGCACAAGGCTGCAGTTAAGACAGTGTTCTTGCTAAAAGAGATATCTTTTATCACAGACTGGTGACACTAAAGTATCACACTGCTCCATGATAAAGAGGGAATTTTTACATTGAATGCCCTTCAATTTAGCCGGGTGCAGGTTAAGAGGTGTGGGTGAATTGCAGTGAGCTCTAGCGCCAAGTTACTGTGGCACTGACAGTGGATTTGGAGTTCACATTACATCAAGGAACTTTAGATGAGAAGATGGAGATGAACTTAAATTCTGGGTTTGTTTGTTTTGCTTTGCTTTAGCTTTGTTTGCCTTTTTTTGTACTGGTTGGTTTTGATGGAGGGTTTTTTAAAGTCTCTTATTTAAGGTGTACTATAGTCATTTTGTATGAAATAATCTGGTTTTGTAGCACTAGATGGAGAAATATTCTCTCTGAATTGCAAAGTCAATATTTTTACAACATAAAGGTCTCAGGTAGTGGATAAATATGTGATTGACATAAAAAAATAGCTCAGTGATAAAAATTAAAATGTGTCTTAGCATGGCATGTAATAGAATCATTGTAGAAAGTGAAGCTTTCAACAGTTTCTGAAACATATTGATTGTGTTTTCAAAAAAAAACCCAAATAGATAATACACACCTCAAGAATTTCTCAGTTCTCAAAAATATGCTTTTTAAGAGTGGCCAAAGTAGAAAAGGATCTGACAACAAATATTATCTAAAAGCTCACGTGAAATTATATAGTGTCATTTTCTAGTAATCCACACCTATATTGCTAAGTACTGTTTCTTGACAAGCTATAAATAAATATTGCAGATCTTCAAATGCACACATATAAAGACTAAAATTATTTTTTCATTTTTTCCTATCAAATAAATTATAGGCAATGTTTCTATCAATAACAGAATTAATATTGATTTCAGTGGATGTAAGAAGCAGCTAAAATTGAAGAAAATGGGAAATTCATTTAAGGCAGTTTCATGATCAGCAAATCTCAAGATCATGAGATTATTTGCAATCCAGGGTGAAAGTGTAATGCATAAACTGATGGTATTTTTGGCATATGGACTGCAAGCAGTATGGTTATCCTTAGCCAGGATTTTCAGTCTTTGGTCATGATTTTCATACAAATTTCTCCCAAACAATCTGAATTATAAGTATTTGTAATATGTACCTAGAGATAGAGTGTTCTTATAAACTCTCAAAAACAGCCTGGGGGTTAGTTTTAAGGAAAAAAAATATTATTTTTAAGGCATGAAAAAAAAGGAATCCAATCTTTCATAGAAGTAAAATACATCATTCCATCCAAGTACGTGATCCAGATCAATTTTTAATGCAAAAAATCAGTCTAGATTTACATGTTATTGCTAGATATTTAGGGCTGAAGAAGACTTAAGTCCTTTTTCTCCCTCTTAAGCAGCACTTAACCCTGTTTTATTTACATAATTTGTTATTGTAAGTTCCACTGGTTGAGCTATTGTAACTCACTTTGTGCATCACTGGGGATTAATGATCATCATTGTTAGAACAGTTCTTTAACCTTTAATTTAATCTTTTCTGGTGGCAGCTCCCCCAGGGTGGAATGCAGGATTGAGGCACCGATCAGCCCTTCCATGGAAATTTCATCTGCCAGGGAGGCTGGGAGGGAACCAGGGACTGCAGAGGCACAGCCAGGGTGGGGAATAAACATTTAGCTTCCAAAACCATGAAGCTGCAAAATTTTTAACACCAGTCCATCAGCTGAATGAAGACAGTTTGGTCACCCAGCAGAAATCTGGCTGGATTTAATGAGCAGGGTCCATTTCAAACACCTGTTAAGCATAAAATGTGGTCATTTTGAGACAACATCAAGTCCTCAATTTCCTCAATTTTTTTGTTGCTTAGCTACCATGGTTCTGTGTGCACTAAAAATATCATATTGGGTGATGGACTAATCTGAGGAATAGCTGTAACAAATTACAAAATTCACTGCAAATGATGGCAAAATTACGAAATGTGGCCACAGTAGGTACAGAATTGAAAGTAGTCATAAAAGATGGAAATTGTTTCTTCACAGTTATTCCTGAATGCAGGTTTATATTTCCAAAGCTGGAAGTCTGGCTAAAGAAACAGATCATGATTATCTATCTAATAGGTAATATGATAGCAGCATTTCATCTGGGGTCCACCTGCACCTGCAATTAATATTGCAGTCAAGTTGCTGTGTTCATTCATCACTTAGTTTACAGTATGTTTCATCTGATATAGTCGAGGGAAAATGTTTACGTGGGAAATTCCACGCCATATTTCATACTGTCTATCATTGCAATCATATAATTTATCTATTTAAATAGAATTTAAATTGAATATTTCCAGGGGTGGGGCAGCCACAACTTTTCTGGGCAAAGATCTTGATGGTTTCTTGAAATGTTGTGCTGTCTCTCATGTCAGGAAGACAGAATTCTAAATATATGGGTATTTTGGCCAATTCTTGCTTGTAGCAATGGAATTTTTACTGAAATTAAAATTTCTCTGTAATTCATAGGAAAGTTCTACTCGTGCTTTCATAATCTATTTTCTTCTCCTCCTTTTTTATGTCCCATATGGAAGTAGTACTTTTCAGAACATAATTAACATCCTCATTCTGAAGCCCTCAGTATTTTATGCCTTTTTTATGGATTTTGTAACCCTGGACTTCCTTTTGCCATGTGAGAGAGAGAGTGGTCATTAATAAACAGACACAGGAATTAACATTTCCAGATTAAACAGTGTTCTCCAGCTGAGGGTGCTCAACAGCTGCATTTGTCAGACCTTGTCACTGCTTTGCACAGCACCCATTGGACATTTGTAACTGTGTTATTTTAATTTGACATTTTTCCTCTGTCTTAAGCATCATCAGTTCCTTCAGGCTCCCATACTTCTTGCAAAGTCAACTTTCTGACTTAAAGGAAAAGTCAATAAACTAAGATCATATACTGGAAAGTTTTGTAGCACATAAATGTTCATTGAAATACTGAAGAATATTTAGAAAAATCTATCACTGTGCAAAGTTGGGGCTCCTCTTATCATGGAAACCCTGTAAATTTGTAAAACCATCTGTAAACCTGATTTGTACTGTAAAATCTGTGTTTGATGGCAAACAAAATACTAGCAGACATTTCTCCTTTGCCCAGTCTACAGCATTTGAACCTGCTATTTTCCAACCACTAACTGACTTTGCTGCAAAATTGAATTATTAAAGACAGAAAATCTTGTGAGGCTTTTGATGTCTCCTTCTTGTCATTGCTGTCCATATTCATGAAGCAATCTGAATATTTATTCTCATTCGTGGGTACATCCTTTTTATTTTTATCCTGGTGACTGATCTCAAAAAGCCAAGCATGTGAGATGATAACATGAAAAACCAGAATTAAATATTTGTGTTTCACTCTGTGAAGATAAAGACCTTAATCCATTTCCTTGCCAGAATTGAAATGAGAGGATTTGCCCTTGTGTGACCAAGTAATATCCTCATTGACTCCAGGTAACAAATGTTTGGTGTAATCTTGTTTTTCTAGCAAGTCAGGAGTGTCACATTCATATTTTCTGAAAAATTTCTTCTCTCAGGGTTTTTCTCCTGGGAAGCTGAGAAGCCTCAGAGAAAAAGGAAAACAATAATAATCCCATTTGCTTCTCCTCTGTTTTGCTTTTTTGGAATGTGGTTGGAGATGGTTTATCCAACAGGTGATTGTTTCATTGGATTCTGCTGTGAGTTGTTTTGACTCAATGGCCAATTGGGCCAAGCTGTGTCAGGACTCTGGGAAGAGTCAAGAGTTTTCATTATTATCTTTTTAGCCTTCTGTAAGTATCCTTTCTCCATTCTTTAGTATAGTTTAGTGTAGTATTCTTTAATATAATATCATATCATAAAATAATAAATTAGCCTTCTGAGAACATGGAGTCAAATTCATCATTCCTCCCTGCCACGGGGGTCCCTGCAAATACAATACAGAAAATGTAAAAAAATGTTAACGCCAGGCAAGATTGGGCATAAACTTTCCAAATCAGCCCAGAATTGCTGGCTACATCCAGCATTTGGGATCAGAATTCCTTTGAATGCTCTGCAGAGAGGAGGGGTATGCTGGCAAATCCCCGAGTGCTGCTTTGGGATTTGCTTTGGATGCCCTTCATTCCAGTTCATTTTTCCAGTTACTCTTCTAGGGGGGAAACAGAGGAGGGCACTGGGCTTGAGATTCCATGAAAGAACTGGAGCTCTTCCAAAGGGCTGGTTTTGTCAGCACTGGGACAATGAGCTCCTCCCAGGGCAGGGGGACTGAATCTGTACTTAGCTGTTGGCTTCTTAAAGTCTTGTAGAGCCATCCTGCACTCTTGGATCTTTTTTTTTTTTTCATGTGTGGTTGCTGTAGATGCATATTATAATATGGGCTTTTTTGTAAATATTAAAATACTATATGTGTTATGTTGGAAAGTTATGTTGTATTAATTTAAGTAGTGTTGTATTAATTTCTTTTAAGTAGTGTGGTAAATATAGTTTTTAAGTTGTAACATAATATTAAAATAGAAACTATGTGATGTATAACATACCTCCATCTCCATTTACAGAAAAGGTGCTGATTCCCAGTGCCAAAGCAGGTGCAGTACCAGAGGTTTTTAATAGGATATTGCCAGCTTTTGAACTGAATCCAGAGGGAAAAGCCACATTGTGCCACAGATCTCCTCTTATTTCCACACCAGTAGCAGAGTTTTTCTTATCCAACATTGTTGTTGATTGCTTCAGCTTCCAGGAATCTGCTTTTAACTTAGGTAAATTCTGTGTAATGAGACCTACACCACCTTAATCCTCATCTCAGGCAGTGCCAAGCGTGTCCTTCAAAGGCTGTGGAGATCATAAAACTTCTTCCAATATATAAATTTTATGAAATACACATAAATACACATTTTATAAATTACAAATTTTGAAAAATACACAAAAAAATCCCCTGCTTTCACTCATCTTTGTAAAAGCCGTGGAGTTCTTCAAACATTCAATTTTCTGACTTTGCTGAAATGTATTAAATGCATGAAAATAAATACTCTGAAGCAGAAAAAGAAACAAAAATTAATAGTTTTCATTACCATTAAAATCAAGTTAAAGAAATTTCCTAATAGATCACCAGCCAAGTTGTCAAAAACCTGGTTCATCAGGAAGCAGTCAGTAAGAAGCAGCTAAGTGCTGCCCAGAGGGTATGTATTATTCTAACATTTATTCTATTTATTCTAAAGGCTAAAATAGGTTCTAAATTGTACATAAAGTGTGTCTTTAATTTAAACATGAAACACTTGCAGTTAATGTAAACCTGAAATATTAACCTTGGCACTTACAATAGGAAAATCAAAGTAAAATATGTGCAATGAGTACATCCACAAAAAAAGCTGCAAAAGGCATAATTAGCAATTGGAATAACAATTTTTTTTACCAAAATAAGAATTTAGTTAATGGAATCCATATCAAAAGAGTCATTACCATTTTCCAGCTGTGTTTCACAAGGGGAAAAGTGAGTAATTTACTCTAGTTCTTCAAAATGGCTGTGAAAGTCTCATTATAGGAGACCTGACTACATAAAAATCTTTGAACTTGGAACACAGTTTGTCAAGGTGACAGTCCTAAGTGGAGATTTTAAAAGCCTCCTTGAGCAAATGATGTCTGATTCTCATTCATTTCTCTGAAGTGCTATTGTCCTTTGCACATGTACCTTATACAGGGTCTTTTTTTGCAAGGAAATGTTCATTTTTTCCTTGATTGCAATCTAAAGCAGAGTGATCAGAAAAGATGAGCATCAATGTGAGCCCAAAAATCTTTTGAAGAATTTAAAAATGGAAATACAAAGCTGCCTGTGGAAATGTTTTAAAATTGGTGTCACAGGGAATAAGGATCAGGGTAAGACTCCTTGAAATAAGGTTGCAACTATTTTTTACAGTCGCAAGTCAATTCCTGCACATATTCATGTCATCCTGTGTTTCTATGGGTAATTCTTCCCCCATTTTTTCAAGCCTGATATAAACAAAATGGGCCTTGTGCCTCTCTAAACAAAAACACTGCACTAGATTGGTGCAGAGTGTTTAGCATTCTCAATAATTATTCCTGCACAAATTCCTTGGTTTTTTTCCGTTTTTCTTCTCTTACCCTCTAAATGAGACTTTTTTTCTTTTTCATTTTGTTTCATCTTTGGTATATCTTTTAGAAAATGCAGAAATGGAAAGAAGTATATTAGATTTCTTAAATTATTAAGTTGATCTTTTCTACAATGTGAACATTCTGGAACTTTCAAATCCAAGTTTGGACTCCTAAATAATCCATTTTTCATCTCTCTCACTCTGTGATTTTATTATAGAATTTTTTCAGCAAACAGGGTAATATGAACATGGGTTAATTATTAAATTGATCTTTTCTACAATGTGAACATTCTGGAACTTTCAAATCCAAGTTTGGACTCCTAAATAATCCATTTTTCATCTCTCTCACTCTGTGATTTTATTATAGAATTTTTTCAGCAAACAGGGTAATATGAACATGGGTTTGAAAAAAAACAAAATCATTCTTTTCATTGTGCTTTTTATAATCAAATATTTCAGATGAAAAAAAAAAAGTAACCAGAGCATAAACACTTCAAAGGGTCAAATGCAGAAATGGAAAGAAGTATATTAGATTTCTTAAATTATTAAGTTGATCTTTTCTACAATGTGAACATTCTGGAACTTTCAAATCCATGTTTGGACTCCTGAATAATCCATTTTTCATCTCTCTCACCCTGTGATTTTATTATAGAATTTTTCAGCAAACAGGGTAATATGAACATGGGTTTGAAAAAACAAAATTATTCTTTTCATTGTGCTTTTTATAATCAAATATTTCAGATGGGAAAAAAAAAGTAAGCAGAGCATAAACACTTCAAATGGTCAAAAGAATGTAAAAAGAGAAAAAAGTAACCAAAATACCTTTAAATATTACCTCCAATGTTATATTGCCATTAGGGCTTTTTTTAATTGTTAAAGAACCAGGCAGATTAGATAAGGAGAAAATAAGCAATGATATCAATAATTGGCTGCCATTTTCTTTGATGCAGAATTTCACCCTTTTCCTTCAATGAAAACATGATCTGGATGTCTTGCTTGGGTATTTGTCACCTCCAGTTCTACACAAGCTTCAGATCTCACTTTCACCAGTATTACATAGTGTGTAATAAATTCATGGAATTATTCCTAAAACAGTACTGTCAGAATTTGGGCTTCCACGAGTATGTTGAAGTCCAGGTCCTGATATAACCAAGGTAACAGAACTTTTTTGCAAAAGTTGGTTTAGTTTGGTAAGTAAGATGACATTTGAGGCCTTGTTTTATGCCTGTGCTGTCTTCGACACTGATTTCAAACAGATCTGTTATAAATCAGATCTATTTTATAATGTGGGTTTCATAAGAAAGAGGGAATTTAAATTTTATTTTTCTCTTTTTCTAGTGTCCTTCCTCCATTTAAAGAGGTAGAATGGGAAGACAAGCCAGATATGCATTTTATCAGTTTCAAAATAATTGGTGACAGCAAAAAGGGAAGTTTTCCCTTTTGCTACAACGTTCAGTCCACTACATCAATGGCACGTGCAAATAAACAACCAAGTGAAACTAGATTTTGAACCCAAAATGTTGGGAGGGAAGAAATTCTGGTGGTATGAGAATTTCCATGCTCATTCTTCAGTGTTTTCCACTTTCAGGCTTGACAAATACACTGGAAACTCAAGATGTTCAGAAGTTTAGGATGATCTTCTTCTCAAGCCCCTCTCAGAGCATGGATATCTTGTGAGAAGGAAGGAACAAGTTTCTGATAAAACCCTGCACCTTAAAAACCTAACAATTCTTTAATGAAGACAGCTGAATATGCATTGGAGCTGTATTCATTGCATGAGACTGACTGTGGCCCCTTCAGTCATAAATTTTGTGTCATGCCCAATTTAAGATGTTTGTAAATGCAATATGAAGGCCAGAATGCGAGTACTCCAAACTCCATTTTGAGGTTTTACTGGGAATTAAGGCAGAGCTTTGATCTTTATAAAATATATATAATTTTTATTATTGTTTTTAAGGTGGTGTACTTCATTAAAATAAAACAATTAAGTCATTAAACTCTTGCCTCCACTCACTAAGCAGGAAGTGAGCTGGCTGGAAAGTCAGTCTTTACAAAAGTAAATTTATTTGTGTGAGTTCACCTTTGGATGTGGAAATGAAAAACCCTGTAAGACATTTTATGAGTGTCTTGAAAGACTAATAGAAAAATATTATAGCAGTGATGATCTTGATGCTTTTAATATCTTCTAAATGAAAGTGGCTTTTTTAGTGAACATAATGAATATCTGGAATGGAGTAAAATTTTTGCATATTCAGAATACAAGAAATACCTGAGGATTCTTTTAAATAGATATTAAATGTTGTTTTCACTAGTACTATGAGGGCAAAAATAATAATTTAATTATACAGAACAGGGCTTCTCCTTTATAAAAGGCACTTGGAAGTACTCTGTGCTGAGGAAAATAATTATTAAATTATGATCTCACTGATAATATTAAAAACTATTTTTGAAAATCCAGTGTAGTTTGAATTTGCTCCTGGAAGCAACAGTTTGCAGAGGAATGTTTCAGGTCCCTGTGAAGAAGTTCCAAATTCTATATCAGCATTTTCTACACTATGTACAGGTTTGCAGATGCCATCAAGGAAGGACAATTCACCTTCATGGAATTATTTCTAAAATGATACTGGCCACCAAATATAAGAAAGGTGTTTGTAACTTTTGTATTAGTTCTGTGTCTTTGCTGGAAGAAACAAGAAATCCTCTTATTATTCAAGAATCAACCTGAGATTTGTTCATAGGAAAATCCTGGCTTGAAGACAGAATTCAACAAATAGAGTACAAGCAAAAGAGAAACTCTTGAAAACAAAATGCCTGTAGCAGGGATTTGCAAAACTCTAAAGACAATTTGCATTATAACACCTTTTTTCCCCCTCCCACTTCCTGCAGAGGGATCTCCCAGAACAATCCCACCTCCCTGAGCTCACCACTTCCAGAAGTCCTGTTCCAAGCTGCACAGATGAATCACTCAGAAAAGGAATTTCACAGCCACTGACGCCTGCTGCCTGCAATAAATTATACACTTCTCATCCCAGGATGTGAAGGAAGTTTAATGGGAGTTACTCAGCAAATACTGGCTCAGAGACTGTTCTGCACATTATTAATTTGTGCATCATTTATTCTAACGGGAGGACTTTGGTGTTGTTGGAGATGTATTGTTTCAATCAGTCCCCCTTGCCATAAAGTTCACATTTTTCCACAAAGTTTCAGCTCATTTAGGCTCAGGAAATGGCTGCTGGGGAATTGCCCTCAAACTTTATCTGAAGCAATGAGAATCTGAATAATTAATTGTTTTACTGTGAAAGTCACGTTGAACGTGTGGATTCTTGTCCTAAGATACATTGCTGAAGAATATTCTGCATTTAGTTACCTGCCTGACACATTGTGTATTTAGCAGGAAAAAGACACTCTGACTGTGACTGATGGTGCAGCTCTGCCTCTGCAGTGATAGGGAAAATTAGCTGAGTCAAAGCAGATCTGGCTACAGCACAACACTTCTCTCTTTGCTGTTGCTTCCTCATTTCTCTTCATTTGGATAAGAAGGCTTTGCTTTGAACACACTTATTCCCTATCTACCAACTTCTGGTCTCATTCCTTTCTTCTTTTTTACTTTGAAATTGCTTTAGATACATTACTCTGTACTGGCCAACATTAAAGAAAAGCGGGTTTAATAATTTAATTTTTTTTAAAACTGTTATGTGCCCTTCAGTTCAAGCACAAATCTTTAAAAATAAGAGCCCCTGGTGGGCACTGAGGAGTGTCATTCACCCTCCAGCTTCACTTTCCCTGTGTGTTGTGACATTTTATTTCAAGCTCTGTTTTTCCTGTGCTGATTTCTCTGGCATTTGGGCACCTGTCAAACCATCACAGAGAGACCACGGGCACGCTGAGGGAGCACAGCGCTTGAGCTCTACAGTTTAAATGTATTTGACAATGTGACTTTTAGACCAAAGGGGCACAGACACACACCTAGGAGCTCATCCTCTGCCTAGAAGGCTTATGGGGTACACCTGCATGGCCATCACTGCCTGATAAGGAATTCCACAGCTGATTTCCACCTGTCAGCCTGGCAGGGAAAACGGTGAGCTTACAAGGAATCCAGCAATGCAATCCATTCACTCACAAGGGCTCTAAAGAAAAGATATTAAGTGTGGCATCTGCTGGTAGAAGAGGGAAAGTTTGTATTTAAAATTAATATATTTCACAACTTGGTCTGCAGTTTATCTGACATTTCCATGTAAGCACACTATACAGAAGACTCTGAGTTTATATCAATATAATCACATGCCCAGCTCATCTATTCTTTCCTTTTGGTGGAAGTTTGAGACAAGCCAGCTACCAAATTTAGAGGCTTAAAAAGTATCACATCTATTTTCATACCATTCCTATAGATGCCAACATATCAGAGAACAGACAACTTCATCCTGCTTTCTTACCCCAGGCTCCCCTAAGTGTCTGCATTTACTGGAACCTGGATCATTGCTCCAGATGAAGTGGTGCATTTGAGAAACAGGAAAGAGTTCCTAAAAAATGGGTGTTTATTGTCTGGGAACAACTGCCACTTTGGTTTTTTCTTTTGGTGGTGAATAATCTTTTTATGGAGAAACCATTCTTTCTTTTATACAATTGTTCATTAATATCATTGTGTTTATTGCAATTTCTTCAGTAAATTGCAACTCCATCTTGTAATCTCTCCTGGTATTTTTCCTCCACTATCAAAATGGTGCAGTTTGAGCAGGCTTAATTTTCCTGCTGAGTTTTAAAAAAACCCAGCACACTTATAAATTATCTTGTTTGTGTTTCCCTCTGGGGCAAACGCTGGCTGACAGTATTATCCTGAAGCTTTTGGCTTTAGGGAAAATTTTGCTTTGCAGATGAAAAGAATTGTGCACGAGCAAACTGCTATATTTTTATCTTCTTAAGCTGGAAAAGTTTAATAAAGAAAGAGCAAGTAGAAATTGCCTAAGCCTGCTTTCTTTTGCATTTTTATAATTGCAGCAGGGTTTTCAGAGCTTCATAATGTCATCCCACTATGAAAACTTTGGATAATGTGGGATCAAAAATAATAAAGCCACACATGAGTATTTGTGAGCCAGTTGCTGTGCCATTTAAATATTAATGAAGAACTTTGCATCCTTGAGAATTTGTGGTCATCAAAGACATTGTGTTGGACAGGTTGTCTCCCAGTGATTCAGAAGTCCCACAGTTATGTATATTTCACTGTTTTGCCAGGCTTTCTATTTTTCAGGTATTTTAAAAGACCTCCCCACATTAATTTCCTCTGGTCTACAATGAATCTCCAAATACAAAGGAAATTATGGGGGACCTGACTAAAATTTTTGTTTTAAAAATTGCAGTGCTACTTGGCAAACAGGTTAAGGAACAATATTGCTAGGGAATATATATGTTCACTACATGTAGAAATAATTAAATTGTATGTTACCTTTCTGGTTAGAAATGATTGCTGTTATGGGATTTGGAAATGGGACAACTCTTGTTGAGAAATTCCCCTTTCTAAAGGGAAAGTGAAAGGGCCCTGTCCAGGCCCCTTTGCAGTTTGACAAAGGAACATAACACACAGCATTTCTGCACATTTCCATTCCTAGATGTGAAGGGAATTACAAAAAAAAAACAAAAAAAAAAAAAAAAAAAAAAAAAAAAAAAAAAAAAAAACAAAAAGAAGCAAAATGTGAGTTCTGGAAAATGACGCTCAGGTGCTGAAAAGTG
This sequence comes from Onychostruthus taczanowskii, assembly GCF_017590055.1. Lineage (NCBI taxonomy): Eukaryota > Metazoa > Chordata > Aves > Passeriformes > Passeridae > Onychostruthus > Onychostruthus taczanowskii. The sequence goes on from NW_024504012.1 coordinate 402,231, forward strand.
TGCTAGCAATGCAGTGAGGCTGCCCATCAATACTCACCTCGAATCATGGCTAAAGGTTCACTTTTCCCTTTGTTCCTTTGGCACAGCACGCACTGGAGGGTCTCAGTTTATTCTCCCTGCTGACCTGTCCCTTCAGTGAGCAAGGTTTTAATACTGCCTTGGAAACAGACCCAAGGTACCACCTTTAAATTCCCTCGTGTATCGATGGCTTTTAAAAAAGTTGAGGTAGATAGAAGCTGTAGATGAAGTCTCCCATTTTTCCTCCTGTTTTGGAACACAATCTGGACTCTTCTCTGTTTTGGTGGCAAAACACATGGCAGATATACATCATGATCCTACAGTTCTGCAAAATCATATGGAAAGGTTAGAAGGAACAGGAGTTGAGTAAGGAAAGATACAGGCAGATGGGCTATGAGAGAAGATGAAGAAATAAGAAATGTAAAAGGTTAAAAAAATTTGAAACATTTTTTCACACTAAAGTATTTAATCTGCTTAAGATAGCATTACCTAATGCTGAGGAGTTAACAGTTATTTTAATTATATCTGTTTTCTCTTCAGGATTTCTCAAACACCTACAGATTTATTCTAATATTGTTCTGATACCATTATCCACTGTCTTCCATCTCACTGGGATACTTGGCTCTGTGTGTGAAGTTTTTCTAAGTAATTAAATAATACCATAATCAAACATTTCCATCAATTAGAGCATTCACATCATGAAGAAGAGGAGAGAACTTAAGAAGACTGACTTCTTTGTTTTTAAATGCCAGAACACTGTGATATTTTCCTGGTTTGTAATGATCTCACTTGCATTTTTTACATTGCCAGTTAGTATTGTAAGACCAGATAAAAGAGGAATCAAGAACAAAAGAAAAATTATAATCACCCTGAAAATGTAAATGCTTACAGAGAGTGCTGGTATTTTCAACAATAGAAATGAAACTCAGGTCTCTCCATATATAAAGGATGTAGAGAACTATGAAGAATATTAAGAATTTTCACAAATTATCCTGGAAGATTACCAAAACTGCTTGAGCAGGTTCCATGCAAGGAGAGAATAAATGAGTGAGATTTCTTTATTTTGGAATACATCTCTGGAGAAGCAGGACTCCTTTCCCTGGCAAAACATACCCTTGAAAATAATTCCTAGTTATATAATAAACTAGTAAAAAAGCAACAAATAAAAGTGACTATGCAGAAGAATTTTGTACAGGGAATGGTTATTATGTCCAAGAAAAGAAGCATAAATATACTTGTGCCTCATCTACTTTTAAAATACCCAAGCCCGCTGGCAATTTTTGAACTGGAACTTCTGTCATTTGCAACAGCTGTTAAGTAAAGACAGAAAGATGGTGAGTGGGGTGAAGGGGAGGTATTTTTGGATCTCCATACAAATAGCTCGAATCAACAGTGGAGATAGTTTGGAAGTACTTGACATGAATCATAATTGTATACTTCAGTCTGTCAATAACAAGGAATAAGTTAACAAGCTCAACTTGCTCATTTGAGCTCGAGAACACTTCACTGAGCAGAGCAACAGCCACCCTTCCCCTGGCGACTTCTCAAATGGGAAAATTATTTCCCATTCCCAATGAAAGGAAGAAGGAGGAGAAAAGGCTTTAGTTGGTACTTGCTATAATGAAAAGCAGGTGCATGATGTGCTTGATTCACAGCATTTCCAAAGCTTTTAAGAAACTCACATCATGGCCTTTGTGAGGGTCCCCAGGATGAGGGAAGAGATTAATCTGACTCCATGTTCTCAGAAGGCTGATTATTATATTATATTATATTATATTATGCTATACTAAAACTATACTAAAGCATAGAGAAAGGATACATCAGAAGGCTTAACAAGAATGAATAACAAAAACTCATGACTGACTCCTGCTTAACAGGAATGAATAACAAAAACTCGTGACTGACTCCTCAGTCTGACCCAGCTGATGGTGATTGGTCTTTAAGTCAACACAGTTCACATGGAACCAATCAAACATGCGCCTGTTGGTAAACGATCCAAAGCAGCAAAACACAGGAGCAGCAATCAGATAATGATTGTTTTCATTCCTCTCTGAGGCCTCTCATCTTCCCAGGAGAGAATAAATCCTAGCAAAGGGATTTTTCAGAATATATCACGGTGACATCACGTGGTTTTGTGCTGCCTTTTGCAGGATGCAAAGGAAAAGAAAGAGGTAATTCCAACATTATTTCAAGTTCCTAAATTCAGATGCATGATATTGCAGTGTTCTGAGCAGTACAGCATTTCAGGGCACTGCTAACTCATAGAAAATAAAGTGTTATATTTGTGTGTTACATTTGCTGTAGAACATGTTATCTAAATAAGATCTTAGTCAAGTAAACTTTAGGGTTCTATCTGCATGTTTATGGAGTATATCACCAAATCTGACAAATCCCTAGGATCATCTTTATTGGAAATATGAATATGGACCCATCTCCATCTTTATTTCTACACTGTTTGAAAAGTAATCAAAGAAATAAAAGAAAATCTAGTTATAGTTGAAAAGTTATCCTTGTACTGACATCCTTGTCAAAATGTACATTTGGCTGTTAATCATGGCCTAGAATAAATATCTGACTAAAACCTGTCAATCAATGTCTCTCTTGTTTAATTTTGTCACATCAACACTGTTTGGGTAATTTATCATGTTCCCAGTAATTTTATTTTTACTCAATATTGTTCTGTTTTCCATTAGTTTCTGCTCTTGTAGAACATGCAGCAGAGCTGTAAACTAATTTACACACAGGAATAGATATGCCTGTAATTATGCTTGAGAAGGAAAATCTCTGCCATGTCTGATTCTGTTTCCATATTAGCTGTAAAGAGAGAAAACACAGTGGAGAATATAGAGCTCTATAGTAGCAATGTAATGTAATTTGGGTGCTATTTCCTTTGGGAAAGAATAACTTGGAGTTAGTGCTGGAACAATCTCCCTTTTGTGGTCTTTCCTTGCTCTTCTGCTACATCAATTCACCTGAAACTTGCCAGATAGAGGGCCTGAAATATTTATATGAATCTCTCAAGCTGGGAAACACTCAGATTGTCCTAATTAATTTTAAAATGTGCATTTGCTACTTTTGGAGAGAGGTACTGAGAATTGTTTGTTTTCCTTTAAGCCCTGTACACAACAAGCTGCTTTTTTAGGGATAGGGAGTAGCAGGATCCCTCATGAACATCAGCTGGGCCTGTGGTGCTCAGCCCTTCTGCTTAGCAGCTATAATTATCCCAAAGATTTCGGGATAATTCCCTGACACATATTCTTCATATATCACTATCTCTTGCTGCTTTGTTTATTCATATTGAGTGATTCTCCTCAATTTCTGTGTTTTCCTCTGGAGTTGCTCTTTAGGAACTGTCATGCTGTTTTGTGTTAGTCTTTCTTGACACAGATGAAAACATTGGTTAGACTGTGTTTGGCAAACTAAATGTTGTTTGGGAGCAATACCTATCCATAAAGCTTCTTTTTCCTAATGCCTGGGGACAAGTGAACCTCATGCTCTGATGCAAATATTGACTCCCAACACTGGATGTAGAGAGAGCCTGAAAGAGTTAAGCAAATAAGAGTTTCTCCCCCACATTTTTATTTTATATACTTGAACTATTAAATTTTTAACATTTTTGGAAACTCCCAGCTTGCGCGGGGTACATGCACTGTTAGTGGAAAATTAGCATTTCATTAACCATTTTGAGCAGCCTCTTCTGTGCCTTCATACAAAACAATCATAAATTTTTAGAAATTGCTGTGTACTTACTCAAATCTGTATTAGATGCCAGAAAACACATACAAAAAGAAGACAACAAATTATTTGAATAACGCTTTGGTCAATATAAACAGTGTATCTGAGCTGAATAGCTTTGCCTTGCAGTGGTTGGTCAAATCTCAGCCTCAGAGAAAGGCATTGCTATTTTGCCCTTTCAGAATATTGTAGAATGATCATTAAGAGTAGCAGTGATTCTCATACAATGCATTGTGTGTTTCTCTGTCTGATTGAAATACCTTACTTATTGTGTATCAAATTAATGCTTCCTATTTCTGTCTGAAATTGTTTAGTGCAAGTAATGTATAACAATAAAATACATGAGTTTCATACAGCTATCCAATATGTGGTTTGAACAAGGCTGTAAAGTCACTAAAATTGCAGACAACTTCCCTGAAGTGCTGTAGAATGAGCACTGCTTGTGACAAAGTTGTATTAAAATAGAACCTTTGAATGTGGACTTCTGCAAAACCTTTCTGGAAGCTGGTGAGAGACATGGAAACCCAATGGATCACGGGGAAGCTGGTACTTCATGGCAAAAATACTGACTGTAATGGTGGGTTGGCTTTAAATGTTTGGCAGGTTTGGAAAATTAAAGTAAAACAAGGTGCTGAAAGCTTTCTGCTTTTAAAGAAGGAAAACATGAAGCTGAAATGAGAACCAACAGGGTTTAGAGTGGACAGAAGAAACCTTCTGGCAATCAATCAATGCAGAGATTGATGCATCTTAGAGACACAGTGGGTTAGCAGAAAAAATCCTGTCAAAGGAAAGCCCAGTTTTGTATGGACTAAGTTCACAGGGGAAAAAAGCTGTTTATAAGCCCTTCTCATTGTTGTCCTTTCTTGCCTAATGCCTGGGAGTTTCTCCTGTAAGCTTCAAATTGTTCAACTTGGTTTCCATAAATGAAAAAGAATTTTAGTCACCTTTGAGGAAGAAGTTATAGAAAATGTTCTGGGAAGATTCCCCACAGTAATATAGTTTAGGTCCCATTACAATAATGGTGAAAATTAGCAGTATCTGTACTGTTACTGTTGGATTTGCAATCTAATTTTATCTGTGACCTAATTCAAAGGTTACATGATGCTATTTTATTCAAATGCAGAGTTTTCTGGGTGGCCATAAGCAGTGTCAGTCGTGGTCCAGTTTCAAATTTTAAAAACTGTCAATCATGTACTACATACTTCACTATTGATATATGCAACCACCTTGGAGAGGGGACAGAGTGTCCATCATGTCTGTAAATGGCTGGTGATGCCTGTCAAAAATGCAGGGAAATCATGCCTTTGGAAATGGCAGTGGCAATGCAAATTATATGAGATTGCAGGCCCTTCCAAAAAGTTCTGTAGAAGTTGAGATTCTATACCTTGTTTTAGTTCCTGGTTGAAACTATTCTTTGGTCACCTGGAGAATTATTTCTGTATTCTTGGCCAGGAAGGCTGGAGATTATCCTTTGCAATCTGCCACCTCATTAAATTCCTTTTTGGCAGAAACATTATTCCCCAGAAACATGATCTTGCTGAGGCTTAGTCTTAGGATATTGTAGTGTTATCTGTATTGCCTCTTCCCTAACAACACAGTAAGAAGTAAACAATGCAGCAGCCCTCAGAGAGGCCATATAGTTCCTGACACTTATTGAGAGAGAATTCGAAAGAAATATCTGTAAATTATGTTTTTCCCAGCTTAAAAACTTCAGATGTGAAGAGAGAATTGCTTTCAGAGTTGTTGCTTGGTGACCTCGGTGTCCTGTGTTTAAGTATTTTGTATGAATTATGCCTACATGTTTTCCAGCATCAATATGAAAACGATGTTTTGAACAGACTGATGTTTCATCCTGCTCCTTTCATTATTCAGCCAGTTACTTCATGTCCCTATTCACCTCTGAATGTTAGGCATGAGGGAAAGAGAATAATAGTAATTCCCCACCAGTATTTGGATCAATAGTTCATATTTTTCAGAATCATGGCAATTTGGCAATGTCTGCAATTTCCACATAATGTTCAACGTCCCTTACCAAATTACATTAATTTTTTCCCTTTTACGATTCTTTTTCCCACAAGAGTAGGATTTTTTTTTTCATCAATTTCCCTGATTTTCTTAACAGTGGAATCAGACTGTACACTGTTCAATTCTGTTTTATCATAGTTAAGGTACAAATAGTGATCAAAGTGGTCTCATTTTCTGCCCTAGTACCCTAAGTGTTTCAGAGTGAATTCAGCTTTGCTGTTGCACTCCAAGAAGCCCTACTTAGTACTTCACTTTCCTGAAAACTAATTCTTCCTGTTTCCTGATAATACAGTTCTTCACTTAACAAATACCTCAGAGGGGAAAAGAGGATGACAGTAGTTGAATTCAATAAGGTATTATTAACACAAAACACAAAAGCTGGTGTGTTCTTTCTTCTTCCCATGCATGTGGTGATTTATTTGCAAGAAGGAAAAACTGTATGGTCAGGTCAGCAATTCATATGTCTCAGGTTGCTCTTGCACCTCCCAGATACTGTGCTATCATTTAGAAGGCTGGTTGTGGACTATTTCTGTGTTGAAGGAAGTAATTTTGGATACAGCTAGTCAGTCTGGGGGTAAAAGTCTCCCCTACATGCCTATTTTAAGTGCTCTTAAATAGAATTAACACCTGGTAGTATCTCTTTGACTGAATGGAAAATTATGTTTCCAACATCTTATCAACAGTGCCCAAGTTTTCTCAAAGAGGTGATGTGAGTGCCCTCTCTTTGCAAATAATGCATATTCTATCTGCTAAAATGTCCTTCGACTTTCTACAAGTTCCTGTCTGCCATCTACTCACTCTTGTTTGTGCTACAGTATTTTAAATCCCCAGACCTGAACTTCTGTAATCTCTACTCAGTTCTTGACAGCAGCTATATTTTTTTAAAAAAAACATGCCTGTTCTTAATCTTATTTTGCATCCAAACAAATCTAAGACTCCTCAAAGATTGTTAAAGCAACAAAATTAAAAAAAAAAAACCAGAAAAATTTCCAATTTTCATTGGAAAATGAATGTATGTACTCATCCATACATACTGAAACACTGGCTACACCCTCATCAAGTCTTAGCATCATTCAGAAACATTTAAAGTTGGAAAAGGCCTCTAAGGCCATTGAGCCCAAGCATAAATTCTTTTATGCCACCAGCATACAAAATCCTTGCTCAGTCTAATTCTGGGTAGGGAGTCAGGTGTCACAGCCCAGGCGAGTGCTGTTCACAGCACCATTGCTGACACAGGGCCATGCTTGTCTTTCTAGCTCCAACAGGAAATTCCACCCTCGGAAGTAAATTCTCTTGGAGAAACATCTTGATTGTGCTTCAGGAAAAAACAGTGCCCAAAATCTCTTGAAGAAGTAATTTTACCTTACTGTAAAATAGCAAGCATTTTCTGAACTTTAACTTGACTTTCCTGTGTGAAGCATTTCTGGAACAAACTCTCATTTTTTAGAGAGTAGGCAAATAAGTATTAGCTCATATGTTTTCACAGTGATAAACTGTGAAATGAGATTATTCTCCTGAGTGTTTAAACAACTTCCCAAAAAAGTTGTGGTTCATTCTGGAAGTGTAAGTTTTGAGAGTTACAGGATATTCAGCTCTACAGATGACATCTGGGAGAAGTGGCACATCCTGAACACAACACCTTTATAAATAAATATCTACAAGTGAGGACACTTCAGAAACAAAAAAAAACCTGACAAAATGAAATTTGTGTGGAACCTCTTCTTTTCCATGCTGTACTTCTTAATTTGCATAATGGCCTGATGTGCTAGCACAGAAACCTGTAAGAAACTGGAAGGAATGAAAAGCCCTTTAGAAACATTGGATTATTTATTCAGTGTAATTTTGGCTGGTGCTTCATATTTGAAGAACAGCTGGGAGGCAGAACACTCAAAATGCAGATAATTTCTGGAAATTTCTTTTGCAGTGTGTCATCTAACATGTTGCTTTTTCCTTACTTCATCTATTGTCCTTTAAGAAATACAATCTGAGTGAACCTGTTGGCAAAATGTTTGAATTTAAATTTTCAGTATATAGTCATATTATAGACATGCCTGCATTAAATTAGAATGTCTGTTGGAGAACCAATCATTCATACATAATGGAAACTATTTCATTTTCTATGCTCTTCATTCAATTATTTACATCCCAAGATAGGAGCTTGCTCATAAAACTTGTCCATCTTTATTTTCCACTCTCCAAGAAGTGAAATTCATGAGTTTAGGAGGTAGTGCAAGAATTGTGATAACAAAACTTCATTAAGTTTCAATTCGATCATTTATAATGTCTAATCCTTAGATGAACTGAGGACAAGACATAGCTCTTGCAGTTCAGTTGAAGAGCTTGTCAGATGCACTGCAGGGACTAGGAAATCCCTGGGAAATTTCAGAGAACTGATAGTTTTAACTTAGAGAGTTTATTTAGAGCAGAAGTTTGGAAGCACCAAGATGGGTCCAGGAAGGTATCAAAGAAAGAGGAATTTGGTGAAATTAGCCCATGCAGGAATGATACAGAATCAAAATGGCTCAGGACACCTGGAGCTGCACAGCACGGTGTCCAGGTGGCTTTGGAATATCTCTGAGGAGGAAGGCCCCACAAGGTCTCTGGGGGAACTGTGCCAGTGTTTACCTTCACAGTAAAGACAGATTTCTGTGCTTCTGATGTTTGACAGAATAATCTGTGTTTCTGCCTTTGTCCTTTCACTGGACACCCCTGGAAAGAGTCTGGCTCCACCTTTGAACCTATCTTTAAAAGTTCACATACCTTAGCAGATGATCTCCAGTTGGATTTTAGGAAGGATTTTTTTACAGCATGAAGGGTTAAATACAGTAACAGGCTTCCTAGAGAGGTGGGCAGTGCCCCAAGCCAGGAGGTCTGGATGTACATCCAGGATTCCATCACCCCAGGTGCCAAATCTGCCATTTGTACTTGTTGGATTTCACAGTCAGTGGTTGCCCAGTACTCTAATTTAAGACAATCTCTCTGTAAGGCCTCTCTGCCCTCGAGGGAATCAATTGTTTCTCTTCATTTACTCCACAGCTCACCATCCCCTAATATGAAGCTCAGAATTGCACGCTGAAGCAGCACAGAATCTGAAAAATATAAAAGCTAAAACCATCATTGGAGGCCCCTTCGAAGATAATTCTGTGAACTCTGATGAGTGGTACAAGTGGTCTGAACACGTTTATACAGCCTGATTTTAAATAAGCAAACCCTGAAATTCTTATTATGGAGTTCTTGTTTTACATAGAAATGAATTATGGGGAAGGTAAACAAGGGAAAAGCAGGTCTGAGTATATTCCCATTAAAAAAACCATGCAGGACATAAAGTATGTTAAATCCACAAGATTACAAGCAGTGTGCTTTGGTCCCTATTCCACTCTATGCCATAACCTTTTCTCAGCCACCAGCACTCAGTGCAAAGCAAAACCTTCACCCGAGTCTTCACCCACCACAATGGGGGTGCAGAAAACCAAAGGGAAACCAAAATCACCTTCCAAGACTTGGCAAATTTGGCTTGTGAAATATGCACTCAATCACCATTTGGCTTCTTAGACCCAGGAAGAAAAACTGAAACTGTCTGAGATATTTCTCTCCTTGTCGCAAATATGGTGATCAGTTAAATACAAGAAAGGCTGTAAAAGCCATCTGTAAAAACAGCAGAATGTGTTTAAAATACTGAGGGCCTTGTTATATGAAAGCACAGAGTATAAAGAGCTATCACACCTTGCAATTATCAGTATAAGAAGATTAAACAGCTCAGTTCCTTTCTTTTCTTTCCACAACTGAGTTTATCTTCATTCTCACAGCAGACACAAAACAAGACTGGCAGACTTCAAAGGCAAATGGAAGAGTTTTAGGTTTCATCATGAATGTCATTTGATTGTTTTATCACTTTTCCTCCTTATCCCTCATTTGGCAAACAAAATTTTCAATATAATAAATAGAAATTCATAAGATCTCTCTTATGGAAGTGAAATAAAGTGGAGGGGGGTTATTATCTAAGAAACTAGAAATTTTGCTTTTTAGATTTTCTAAACACTTAATATTGACAATGAAAATTATGAAAAATTAGTAACAGATTAGCTGGTTTTGAACAGTTTCAGTAATAGCTTTTTCCCTTTTTATAGCACATGCTTTCATACTTGTTGACCTTTAATTTGAGTAGTTGGGACTGAACATATTGTATTTAATACTATAAAAGTAGTGGTGTCTCCTTTCAATTAGATTGCAGTTATAACAATAATCTCTGTTCTTCTAGAGATGAGCACAATTTATACCTTTCATTTATTCTCTAACAGATGGTTGCAATCTTTTTAATGACCTACTGTTAAGCTGCAGGTAAGCTTCCTGTATGCCCCGCTCATCTTTCATTCCAATATTATACTCAATTGAGTAGCTGTAAATATGATTGTGACATTGTTGTGATGGTCAGTGATAGCAAACACTCGAACCTAAACAACAGTAGCTAAAAATCCTACAAATTTCTGCTGGAGCACATAAATTTACACCCAAAATGCCCATATTATAAATGATTGCTTGAACTTTTAGTTCTTGCCCAGGCAATTAATGGTTTTTGCATCCATAGGAAAATTTTCCTGACTTTAGGATGATTAACTGAAGATGAGCTGATAGCCCAGTACAATTAAGGGTCCTGTTATTTCAGATCTTATTTCAACTTGCTGTTTTTAAAAGTTGCAGTTTACCCACAAACATCTATCCTGCCCCTTGGCCAAGGATAGATGTTTGTGGGTAAATTGTAACTTTTAAAAAGAGCAAGTTGAAATAAGATCTAAAACAAGATGGCCCTCCCCATTTCCATATAGGCAGGATGCCACTCCATCATCTGAGATGTCACGTAGGGCACACTGCTGGCACATCCTCCGGTGCTGAGGAATCCTCACCCTGACAGAGGACAGGAAACGTGTTCAACAGCATGCTGCTACCTCTGGCAGCTCCTGCTGAAAATGGTGTTTATCCCAGCCCCAGCACATTGCTGAATTCCCAAAGAATGATTGGCTCTGGCTTTGGGGCAAGTGAGCCCACAGAACCTTCAAGCTGCCTGGTGCTCATCCCTTTGGCCCCTTGTTTCTCTCTCTCTGAGGCAGTGCTACAGAACCCAGGTATTGTTATTGTCGTCGCTTGTAATGAAGGGATGGGACTGTTTTTTGGGCTGAGAACAATTTATTGCTCAGATAAACATCAGTCTCAGAGGCTGTGAGATTTTAGAGGAGCAAGCCGTCGGCCATAGCTCAAGAGCGGTCACAAGTTTCTTTGTTACAAGGCAATATATAACTTTCTAACCCAATAAACAGGTTTATTTTGTTTTTCTAACCTATCACCTTTACTTACTTCTGCTGTGGATACTTTTGTCCAGTGGCTTCTGTCTCACATGCATACAGATGCTTCTATTACAACTTCTAAATTCTTATTTTGTTCCATACAACCCCACCCCTACATTATAAACCCTTTGCCATCTTATCAATGCAGTTTCTCACTTACTTATTATCCCCTATAACTATAGAAACATAAGTTTATCATTTTTCTGCTTAATGTCTGTGTATTGTATTTTTACACTAATCCAAGCTTCTCCCAAGCCTGCAAATCAAACCCTTCTGTGTCTGTGGAAGTTTGTATTTTTCTGATTCCCACAGGAGGCATCAGGCACTGGATGGAGATCCACTCCTGCCCCTGAGTTGGGGGCACTGGGTAAGGGCAGATACCAACCCTGAATTGTAATCTCTTTCCCAGCTTTGCTGACAGTAATTGAGAAGACACCTTGGTCAATGTTGTCACCTTGGCATCATGTTCTACATTTGTTATTGGTGCAGGTAACTGAACTGATAGCTTTGTTTGGAAAAAGGAAAGAATTCAAGCAGTAGGACTCCCAGCTAATATAAAATTGCACTGATGCCACTGGGGATATGCTGATCTTCCTAGCTAAAAATCTATTTTTCAGTGTCATTGTGGGATCACCAGCTTTCCTGGTGTACATATAAAAGGAGGTTTTAACTAATAGACCATAACAAAATTGGAACTGACTTCTTATAAAGAACCAATTTATGCCTCTGTGTGAATACCTTTGTAAATTACCCACAAAAATCAAAGATTTATTCTGAATTCTTAACTCCCTAGCCGGTAAATGGTTCCTATGACATTCTAGCCCAAGACTCAGATGCTTGTATACACTGCAGTGCATTTGATTTCTAAATTGTGACTTGGACTCTAAGTTCTCACTGAAATCAGGCTCTGAAGTCCATGCAAGTTAAAAACAATAAAACTGAAAAATAAGACAAAATATCTTTCAGCTCATCATCTTGACACCACCTTAGGCTCTCTTACATTTCTTCTGTCATTAGCTGGGATAGTACATCTGATTTAGCTCTTCCAGAAGATCACTGGATATATCTACCCAGAAATAGCTGATATTTGTATCTTTTAGAGATGCATCTCCAGCCTCTCTGACATCATTTCTTGCCCTGACTTTCCCAAACATTTTTAATGTCCTTTTGTGCCTCTGGGGAAGGTCACAGTGCAAGATGGTTTGTACCCAAATATTTGCAGGGACCTAACTTGTAACAGGGGTTGAAGAGTCACAGCTAACAAAACTTGTTTTGTAGTAAAGCTCACCTGCTTTGTTTTACATTTGTTCTGTTTTCTCAGGGTGTCCTCAGCTCCCCATCTCCCCTGTAAGAATTAGGGGATTCAGGTGTTCCTGTGTTATTCGGGTGTGTGATTTAATTGGGGTCACCAGGTCCCATGTGAAAAGGATGGATTATGAACAGGAGGAGCTGCAAGATCCACATTTGAGTTGGAAATGAGAAAAAAGTAAAGAAGTCTGTCTTTGCTTCTGATGAAGGGTCCTCTTTGTGTTGAGCTGGAAATTCTAGCAGCATCAGAAAAAATTTAATCCAGTGGAATAATAAATTCTTGGAAAAAAATTCTAAATCCTTTGGAGATGTCTAGGCAACCTGAGCACCTGATACATACAGGAAGATGCTGTGGTTTTCAAAAGTAAAGAGTCCCCTCTCTGAAATGTAATGTAGTATTAAAAAAAAAAAAAAACAAACAAACTGCAGATTGATCCATGAAGCTCATCTGTGAAAAACCATAAGCTCAGAAATATTTTTTGTAGATTTTAATCTGCCTTGAAGCCCATTCCTATTCTATTGTGGCTGTAAAATTAGCAATTACTTTTTCAAACAATCTCCCCAATTAGCTAGAAAAGGGCAACTGAACTGTTAGCTGAACTTCACTGAGCAGGTTTTCCTGTAGTAACCTTCATTGAGCAGGTTTTCCTTTAGTAACCTTTACTTTCCATTTCGTGTGCCCTTACTACCTGATTATTCAGTATTTGAAGAAAAGAAAGGAAATGACATTTGCTATTAAGGTATTGCAAGTCCAGTGCCATGTATTCCAGTAGATAATTAGAATTACTCCTTGCACAGTAATAGTAGAACAGTTAGTTAATCTTCCAACAACACAAGTCCAGTTTTCACCCACTCTAAAAGTCTAAAAGTCATAGTTTAATTTTTCTTGGAAGCATTGTCAGAAGAAATAAGCACCAGCTACACCTAGAAAGGAAAATAATCTTTGTAGATTTTGATATCATTAGTCTTTATGAGCTTTTGAGAGACCAACATAGTTTCTCAACAGGAGGTCTGTACTTTCTTTGCTGGGATTAATAAAATCTATCACCTTTTATTTTGGCTTTTATAGTTGCAATACTTAAAAATTCTCACGTCTCTAACAAAGATTACCTTAGGCTGTGCATACAAGTGCTGTTTGTCTTCAAAACCTGACAAAATTTAATTTATTTCTTCTTTAACTCTTACAGATGTTGTTCCTCTATCATAACCTGACAAAAATTAATTTATTTCTTCTTTAACTCTTACAGATGTTGTTCCTCTATCACAATATTTAGTTGATATGTTTACTAGACTGTGAATGCCCAAGAGACTAACACGTGGAAAAGCTGCAATGTGGCCCCCTTGGAAATGAATTAATACACTCCTGAAATTGAGGAGTCTTAGAGTTTGTTAATCGATGCAAATATTTTCCAAAACCCTAAGCCATGTGGATAAATATGTCCTAAAATCTATGAGGATGTTATTTGTACATTTGAATAGGTAGAACATTCATTGATCCTGGCCATCAACTTTTAAAAACTTTAAATCTTGAACAAAATGTATTTCCATCAGCTCTAATCTACCTGCACTTTATTAATTGTTTTTGTCCACGAATGTTTTTGTAATTCTGGAATAACAGATATCATTATTCATTTGTTTCTTACAAACTATTCCATTAGATGGGAGGCATAAAGATATATCATGCAACTCATTTGCAGGGGAATAAACATCAACACAACACAGAGCATGGATAACTGATTATGCTCCATGTTAAAACAGTTTAATATGCATCATCAAATGCATTCCATAGCAGGAGTTATCCCTCTGCACTGACTGAGATTCAAACTGGCCATGACACCAAATACAGAAGGCAATACTTCCCTGCCTTCTACTCAGAAATTTAGAAAATTATGAGGATGTAAAAGAGCAGGAAATATTGATTGTATATATATTGTTTGTATTTCACTGCTCTGTAGTCTGCAAATCAGTTTGATGACATCTGTTTTCTGAATTTCTGTTTCAAGACTTATGCTTTTGTTTTCCTCAGTTACTTTTATTAATTCTTTACATTAACTAGTCACTAACTTCAGTTTTAAAGCATTTTTTCCTTTTTTTTTTTTAATTACTTCTTCCTCTTCTTCAAAACCCCTTAGTCTTCCTTATGTAGGAAATGAAACTGAGCTTTTAAGGAATTGTCATTTGCTTTTTCTTCACTGACAGATTTCTCTCATTTCTATATACTATTTATTTTTTTAACAGAATTAGTAACCTCAAAGCATGTCTCATGAAGCTGCATGTCTACCTGTTCAAGGTACAGGTACACTCAGGTATAAATAAGAAAGCACTGCCAGAAGCAGGCACTTACTCCACATGACATTAAACATTAAATATTCATTGGTGTCTTGCAAGCTGTGAGGCTCCAGAATTTTACAGGCTTTTATTGAAGTAAGTATACATCCAAAGCCTGTTTCTTTTGATATAGACAGAAATTCTGCCTGCAATCCATACTGATGAGCATTTTTTACATCTTCAAAAACATAATTTTGGATGTTTGCTCGCTGGCTGTCCTGTTGCAGAGATGTAATAAATGTATGTAGTAGTGGGAAGAAATTGTATTTTGATAAAAGTTGAGTCAGATTTACATTATGTAGCATACTGCCCCTTTCTCTTTCTCCAGGACTAAATCAATAAATGAGGACAATTGTGTGCAAATGGTGTTTAAATTGACTTGGTCTGAGTGGAGAGGAATGAATTAAAGTCTGTGTCTCTGTATGTGGGGGCAAAATGTGGGTGAGACTTTATTAATGGGATTTGAGGCTGACAGTGGATGATGAAAAGGAAACTATTCTCCTGCTGCAGTAAGTAACACTAAGAAATGAAGGGATGGGAAGTTCTGTTGCAAGCCTCAAAAGTTTCTCAGGACAAGGTAATTCAAAAGAGTCCTAAAAACTGATTTAGATGAGTGGTGTGCCTTTGTGACCTTCAGTTTTTCTTTCTTATTGACTAATTCCAAAACATTAAGAAAAATCTATTGGCTATTTCTCAAGGAAAGAGGTCTCTAAGAAAGTATCCAAGGCTCTTTCAACTTGCTGAAGGAGTCAGGATAATGTAAAATGGATAATGTAAAATGAGGATTATATGACAAAGCATTTTAATGGGTACCTTCTGTATAGCATGACAGCGTTTTCCCAGAAAAGCTTTGAAAAGGTGAGAGATTCAGGATAGCTTTCAAATCCAGAAAAGTATTTTCATCTTGCAATACTTAACCTTTTTGGTTTTGCTTGTCACATGCTTGCCTTCTTTTCCACTAGTGAGAAAGGTTTTTCTTCTCTTCCCCAGCCTGAAGGTGCCTAGTTCAAAAACACTGACTCATGTTATCACACATATTATGCAATTAGCCATTCCTGACAATTTGCATCTTCTGGTTTGACTTCCAAAGAGAAAATGTTTATTTTAAATGCCTCTTTTGAAGTTAAGTATGCCTTAACTGTGATAGTTTTAGTATTTCCTTTGCATTTCATCAAGAGTTTAAAATGTTAATCTTGTAATGTGTTTTAACCTTTTACATGTTATAAGCTCTCATTTTTAAGCATAGATAATAAATAGAAAAATAGATTCCAGGAATCTAAGTGAAATGCATTACAAGGTGTATAACAACCTAATTTATATGGTCATTTGGGCAGATAATTTCATGTTCAATATTTGAGTAAAGGCTAAGAAAATACATGAATAGGAATCTCACAGAAAACAAAGAATTATACATGTTTCTCAGGCATTGTCCCTTTCATCTCATGCTAGTTTTATTTACATCAATAGCTGTAAGGGTCACTGAGTAAAGGCTTTTCAGCAGGCTGAAGCATGGTGCCAAATCTGGTGTTCACAAAATATTGTCAAAATCATGACTTTGGCCAACATTCTACTAATTTTAACAAGAATTATGTGATACTTGGCTGTCTTATTTCCCTTTTTTTGTCTAAACCACAACTGCCTACTTCTTCAGAAGATTATAATTAAACATTTTTTTCAACATTTCAGAGATTTGGGTGCACACTAAGTATGATTTTTTGGGAATTTCTGAAAATTTCTTTGGAAATTTCTTTTTTTAAGATGGTAAGAGAATATCCTCTCTGCAGTTTCCCCCATGGATTAATGGTAAACTGTGTAGCATGTACAAAACAGGAGGATTAATCCCCTATTTTATAAACTGAATGGTTATAATGTGTTTTAAGAGCAATAAGAAATTCTCATAACTCCATTTGTTAGTTTTCCTATTTCTTCTCAGTTGGGAGGAGACTTCAACAAAACATATGTGGAATTTTATGCACTATTTTGCTACATTTCTATTCCCATTTGCTAGTGTCTTTCATCACCTTTATACAGACTGTATTTTATTTTTTTGCCTTAGGCTGATGAAAAGTATGTATCAGAGTCTGGAGAAATTAGGAAAATTTGAAAGTGGTCTATCATAATCAATCTTCCATTTTTTGATGTCTTCTCCCTGTGCTCATAAATTACATTTTGCACTTCATAAGGGTTAAGAAGCTGTGAGCTGAATTCAAAGATTGCCCTTCTGCCTTGCAAGGAATGCCTTTTACATTCTACAGAGTGAAAAAGAGCACAAATATTTGGTGGCCCAGCACACATTCACTGTCTTGCTCTGCGCTGAAGCAGTTCATGACTCTTGCTCCCTGCTAAGTGTAGTGTAAGGGTGCAATCACTTGAGGTATCTGTGATTGAGCTCAACATGGAGAGCTCCAAAGCACTGAAGAGGAAAGCATTTTTCTCCCTAAAATAAATGTCACACAAATGCCACAGCACCTCCCATAGCAGGCAACCATAAAATGGCTCGCTGTTGACCCATGACTAAAATGTTAGGGTACTTTCTGAAGTCCTGTCAAAGATGTAATGTGATGGGCTCCCTTAGGTGACTGTGGGAAATATTGTGAGTATATTGTGTCCTACATCCCCAGTGACACCGTGTCTGATGGCAGGGGCTTGCAACAAGATGAGCTTTAAGGTCCCTTCCAAACCAAACCATTCCTGATTCTCTAAGTTCTGTAGTGATGAGGAGCACTAATTTATAAATATACTCTAAGTTTTTATTTTTTACTCATGGTGGAAATAGTTTTTTTCCTTATCATAAATGTAGAATTTGTTTTGAACATGTATGAATGATTGCAGAATGGAGTTGCTAACATATGCTTTAACCTTGCATATTGCTGAGGTTTTCTTCAAAGATTCTCTTTTGGAATTGTTACTTCTGTACTATTAAATTTGGGGATCAATTCAAAGGCAAATCCCACTATATGAATCAATCCTGCTGGATCGAGTTAGTCCCTTATAAAACATTGCTAACCATCTGTTCTCTTAGGAAATGAGTTGTGTTGGTTTGTGTTTTATTAGAGCAGCAGTGGGAAATGAATTCTGTAATTGGAATCCCACAGACAACAACTTTACACCCCAAAATATTCAATGGAAAGGACCATTCAAACATACCACTGCAAATTTCAATTCCTAGGTTTATTCACGAGGACAGAGGACACTAAATTAGTGTTAGAGATCATAACCTCTGAAAATACAGATGCATAGCAGTTTGTGCATCTCATATGCACTGAATTCTGAAAATGTTGGCCATTTTGGCCAATTTGTGCCTTGGTGACTGCTGTGCCTTTCAGATCTCCTTCAGAGTGAAAACTTTCACCTGTCTTCTGGTAAATGGAACAAATCAAGAAAACTTAACCCAGCTTCAGATAACTTGTGTTAGGCAAAGTCTTGCTGATAGCTGATTTGACATTTTACTTCCCACGAGTACTTCTAGGTGGCATGTAAACATGGGGATAACATATCAGGTGGTTCTTAATAAATGTAGTTCTGATCCTGGTAAGATGAGTTTAATTTTCAGGCTACATATTTGCTTGAATTTACTCTTCCACTCTTGGTGGCATGTAACAACTTCTGCAGTGTTCCCCTGCCCTCATCTACTTTTTACTGTCCTCAAGTGTCCACTGCCCCAGAAAA
Organism: Onychostruthus taczanowskii; assembly: GCF_017590055.1. NCBI lineage: Eukaryota > Metazoa > Chordata > Aves > Passeriformes > Passeridae > Onychostruthus > Onychostruthus taczanowskii. The sequence continues at coordinate 420,653 of NW_024504012.1, forward strand.
GACTGTTTTATTGATTTTTTTTTTTCCCATCTTAGATTTCCTTACCTGGAGCTGACCACTCTAAAACCAGCTGGGTTCTTTATTCTGACAGTCTGCAGCTGCTTTCTCTGCTTCAGTAAGTGCTATAAAGCTTCCCTTTTACAGCAGAGGATATATTTGTGGGTAGGAAAGGACTGGAGTGCAGCCACAGCATTCAGGGTGGAAGTCTCCAAAGAAATGAAAGGGAGATTGCAGCCAATAGCAAGAAAGTTTCAGAAACCAAGATGGAAAGGATGAACACTTTTTTTTTATTTCAACCAAGATGAAGTTCTTGATACATCTGACAGTAAGATTTCACAGGGATTACAGAAACCAAAATTTTTCCAAGTTCTCTATGATCAAAAGTAGCCGTATTAATTAACTCCAGTTAATTTTTTTTTTTTCAAAAATACTTTAAAATTACCATCTTTCATAAACATTTATGGTGGGTTGGCTCACAAATATGTTAAATCATTCACTATGTCATGTTTGGAGAAAAGGTCAGAAATAGCTCTCCTGATTAAACTTCCCGTGAAAATATGTCGCCTTTTCAGAGGGTGTTTTTTCTTTCAGCTGAAATACTTTTATAAGTAAATTCTTCTAAACAAAAAAAAAATCAATTTTGCAATTAGGAATGCATGTAACAAGCTAGTAAAAATAGCTTCTCTGCTTTAAACTTCTGTGTCAGTGCAACTGAAGTCCTGTGTTGGCATCAGCAATTTCATACATGAGCATCACGTGAATGCATTCTTGTTTCTCATTTAACTCTTGACTGTTACTGCCAGTTTTGGCTGCAATACAACATTTTTTGAAAGACACTGACCAACAGAATCTTGCACTGGAATCCTACAGTGAATAAGTGAAGTTTGATGATGGTTGGGCGGTGGATTGACCTTGATCTGGCCCTCACCCAGCCAGCCTCTCACTTCCCCTCCTCAATGGGAGAGAAGAGAAAATAAAAGGAAAAATCTCGTGGGTCAAGACAAAAGACCATAAAATCATTTACTGATGATTCTCTTGGGCAAAACTTGGCACTTGGGAAAATTAATTCAATTTATTCCCATTTGAAAGAGACTTAGTGGAACGAAAGACAAAAATGAAATCTCCCCATACCATAAGTTTCTCTCTGCTCCTCCTCCCTTCTCACACTTATCCCCTGCTCCATGCCAGGTCATTTCATGTAGTCCTTCACATGAAGTCCTTCACAAGCCATTCCAGCAAAGGATCTTGCCCAGACTGCAGTCCTCCAAGATAAATCTGGTCTTGTGTGGGCTCCCTGTGGGTCACATCTCCTACAGGAAACATTCCTCTTCTCCCACATTTTGTTTTCCAGCCTCTCAATATTTTAGCTTGATTTTAGCAGATGATTATGATATCATCTGTTTATCATTTTGTATATTCCGCAGTAAAAAAAAAGTAAAATATAACCTGTAAAGCTCATTGTCAGAGTCAGAACATACTGTTCCTTTCAGAACATGTCTGGGGAGAGATTCTACTGCAACTGGTGAAATTCCATCTTTAAACCAGAAGTGCATTTGTCCAGTTCAATGTAACAAAAATTTGTTGCTGTGGGATGTCACATCTTTTTCTGAATAAAAATGTTAATACAGATATCCTTGAAACCCCATTCTCAAAGTGAGTGTGCTGATTTTGATACTGTCAGCTGCTCAAGTTTCGGTACAAAATAAATGGAAAACAATTTTTTTATCCGAGTTCTGTTCTCTTGATGTTTGTTCTATTCTTATGTTCATTCCCAGACATTACCTTTTGGACATCATGAGAAGAAATTGCTGGAGCTCACTCAGTTTGACCATTCTGAATATCATTATAAATATAAATATAGGAAACATAAATATTTCCTATGACGTTTCAAACATAATAATCTTTATATTGATCTCTTAAGCATACTCTAAGCTTTTTATTTGTACTGAAAATTAAGAAATGGTATCTTAGAAGATCATTGGAAGATTACTGGAAATAGTCAAACCTTCCTAAAGTTTTTGGAAGGTAGTGATCAAAAGCATATCTAAAAAAGCTAATTGCACTATATTGAAAAAACATGCCTTTTGAATTCTTGCTGCTGTTCCTCTGAGTTCCTCTGGGGTTTTTTTGTCTCAAGAAGCAGAAAATACCATCATTTTTTTTTGTGGTTACTTCATATTTTTACAGAGATTTTCTTAGGAATAGCAGATGATTCATTACCAGCTTTTCCTACTACAAAATTGATCGATAGCTGTTCACTGTCACATGCGAGGACACGCCACGGCTTCTTTAACTGGATTGCCTTTGGTGGAAGCTCAGCAGGCACAGCAGATTAATGAACTTCTTGTTAGTAGTCAAAATGCTGTCCTAATAAGACCAACTGGATGTCTGCTGGAATCAATTCCAGTCCCGTTGCTGAGAGCTGGAGTTCAGTGACTGATTGGTGTCCTCTACAGGAACCTTTAAAGAGAGTGATTGATCAACTGCATCAGGTGATTGGTCAGTTTTTATTGCATAGTTTTGTTAGGTCGGAAACTTAGATAGTAAAGGCAGAAGGCTTAGGTAATAAATGGTTTAAAACCTCGTTGAAATGAAAATAGGTGTCTAGGCTTTTTATTTCACCTAATAAACAATGCCCCTGACAATCTTCTCCCTTGTTCTGCATAAATTGTAGTCCTATATAATTTCATCAAATCAAATCCACAGGCATAAGGTCATTTATGCAAGAACTCAGTCTTCTGTTTCCTAGGTAACAGACTCATCAAGAGATGAAATATGGCCACCCACTTTCTTATCCTCTGTTATTTTTTCTCTTGTTAATCCATAAAATTCATTAGTTTCTATCTCCTCCTCATATTTCCCCATTTACACTTGGTTGCTTTGTTTGGTTGGATGTTGAGCATTTATTTATTCCATCATTTGTACACAAAATAGAATAAGTATTTAGATAATTTAAAACTTGACAAATTAACATACTAAAGAGTGCAGGTATCCTACAGGTGGACCTTTTTGCTCTGAGGGAAGGAAGAAACATCTTTGCAAACTTGTACAGCTCTGCAGGTAAATTGAGCAAAACAAGAAGATTGAAAATGTGGGGTTTTTTAAATTTCTTCATCTTTTAGATCAATATATAGAATTTAGAATTATTTATTTCTATAATCAAATTTCAATTAATGTTTGCTTTTGAAAATTATAGTAAACTAAATTCAGCAATCACATTCTGTGTCAAATCTAAATGTTTATATTGCATGGAAAAATTATTCATCCATCACATCTAGATAAAGACACATTTGCTATGGTCTAGCAAAAATGTGTAATCATCAAATCTACTGTATTCTGTCTCTGGGTGTTGAAAATTTTGAACAAGATGATGCTGTCTGTATTTTAGAAATATTCCTAAAGGTTCTCATTTGCTACTTCTTCTTCCTGACCAACACCAAGCAGAGAACACCAATTTGTTGTCATTTCTTATTCTCTCAGCACAGTCTCTGATTCATTTCCTTTTGGCTGACTTCACCAGGCCATGGCAATTGCTCCATGACAAAATCTGCTAAAAGCTCTAAAGTTCCATGATAATCCTGGATCGTGGTTGTTGTGCATCCTCTCCTCAGAATTCATAGTAACAATAGTTGCAATTGATCTCAAAATGATACCAATTTCAGCTCTGTTCAGGGTTCCTTTGGGATATTTTCTTACCACTTCAGTCCTGGAGAACGAGGTGCAGCTACACCAGCAACGAGGCCATTTGGTTTCCTCTGCTTTCTCAAATCTTTTCAGCTTGCGGTGTAATCCAATTATTTTAAATGCAAGCACATTGATTGCAAGTACAAAAAGCCCAAATTGTGTTCTCTAAGTCTCTTTGAAGAGAGTGACTCACCCAAATTACATTCAGCTTTAGAAGAGCAAAGATGTTCAGAACATTTGCTCATACTGCTTTTGATAAATACAGTTAATTACACAATTCTGCTGGGCATTGAAACACCTTCATTGAAACCCAGGAAGCAGAAGAGAACAGTCAAAGAAACCGTCCTCTCCCAAAGACTTATTTGTAATATAAATATTCTTTCAGAATGAATGAGGACTAAAACCAGAAGTTTCAAAGAGTACAAAAGGACTGCATCAAGACTTCCCCAAAAGAGAAACCAAAGTTTGATTATGAGATATGATTTTATCTCTAAGTGCCTATGCAAATAATTTCTACTTCATTGCATCATATTTACATGTAATCCAACCCATGCTTATAGACATTTAATTTATTACCCACATTTAATATTTTTCCCCCTTGAAATGAAACAAGTGTTGTAAATTTCTCTTTATCTTCTCTGAAACATGAGAATTTGTCTTAGGAAGACACAAGTAGCAGTGTCAGGATAATACCTCGTTTAAATGATATCTTGAATATCCTTGGGAGCTGCTTAGTGTCTCTGTCTTGCAGGGTCAGCATTCAGAATCCACACATTTTGATCAGTGTGTGATAGTTTGTCACACATTATAGACTTTTATTTGTCCTAATTAAGAGTTTATAATGTATTCTTAAAACTGTTCTTCTTCTAGTTCTCCATCTTTGCAAGGTTTGTGTTTGCTCAAAAGTAAAAGATACAAACTTTATATGCAAGATGGAAAATGCAAATGTCAAAATTTTTCTCTCATCTTTTCTGGAATATGAATGCCAGCTGCTCCTTTGGAATTTTCTTAAGCCTCCCAAGCATCAGCAGTTTCTGCATCCTTCTTTTGAATAATTAAAGTTTTAGGTATTTGTAGTGTCAAAACTTTGTACTCTTTTGTCCTAAGTCTTAGGATTTCGTCTGTGTGACTATCAACCCTTGCAGTTGTTAGAAGTTTTCTTTGTATCATTGATGAAACCTGCTGTAACCTAGATATAAAAACCTTTCCAAACTGCACACTGATCTTTAATACTAATATACCTGTATATATCACCTAACAAATTAACTAATTATCTAATATATTAATATTACAATAGCTAAGAATCCTAAATGTTGAGTCAGAATTCAAAAAAACTCTATATGGCCATCTTTTTTCTTGCCTTTTTTAACAATTTTGATCCAGTCTCTCATTTCAGTCAGGAGAGAGAAAACTGGCTTTTGATGACCTGAATGCAACACCCACATCTGGCCTGTTAAAAATAATTAGCAGCTTAAAAGTAAAATAGGATGAGTGAAACTGTATGAATGTGTAGACACAGGAAGAATGTCACAGTTCTCTTTCTTAAGAAGGTGAAGGGAAATCAAAAATGAAAATCCATAGGGACAGAATAAAAATAGAATCCACTGCTTAAATGCTCTGAGGGTCCTCACAGGTCTGCAGAGGAAGTGAGTGTTGAAGTTGAAAAATATTTTGTTTAAAAATCTTCACTCATGAGTGGCACTTTTAGCATCACAGAGGATTTTTCTTCCCTGCTTTGCCTGGGGAGGCATTCTCTAAGCCTGACAGGCTTTTTGGTGTTGCAGATATGTGCTTAGGAGTGTGGAGGAATTTTTTGACTCATGATGTTTTCTGGGAGGTGACTTTCACCTGGGAACAGTCTTTCCCAGATGTGGCAGTGGAGGAATCCTTCAAAGAGCTTTGAGGGGTTCTGCCTGTGTGCAAAGGGAAGGTGCCCAGTAGAGCAGGGAGAAGGAGCTGACATCTTGAGAAAGGAAATAAAAAGGAAATGAAACTTTGGATGCATCCTTGGGAGCTTCCTTACACTGTGCTCTGCAAATCTAGCAGGGAGAGTGTGGTCCTGTACTGGTGCAAACCATGACAGGTACTAATGAAAAAAACCCCTCATTTGGTTCAAAACCTCTCTTTTCAGTTTTTTAATTATTGGTGGTTGTTTGTTATTGCTGTTGTTGTTTTTATTATTTTCCTGTAGGTCCTGCAAGGGTTCTTGCAAGGGTAGTCTGGTACCCTGTACCATTTCCTAGCCATTTTTCTTTTTTTCCTCCTGCATTCCCTATTCATTGTGTCAGTGTTTTAACTACTCAGCTCTGGAAATGAGTTGTGAATTAGCAGTGTTGAGAGAGAATAGGGACTATTTAGTCAACAGTGAGGTAGAATTGGAGCTAGCGGTGTGATTGGCTATTTTTAAGGGCACAGCCATTTGTTTGACTGAACAAAATATAACAAATACACAAATTAGTGAAATTATTTCCACTGTGTCTCTGCTGTTGCCCATGTTCTTTAAGTATGTACTCAGTATTGCTAAGCTTACATCAGTTATGTTTTTTCACTTGCCAAACAGTTTTTGTGTGCACAGCAACTTCCCTATTTGAGCCCCCTTACTTCTGTCTCAGAGAGCACAAGTGCCATTGGTTTTGTTACTGAAGCTGCTGAAACTCCACGTAACAGTGAAAATATAGCCTAGCCTCCTGCCTCCTAAACTTTTATGATGTTATTATTACCAGAATAATAGTACTTAGAATACAGCCAGTGAGCTATCATTGTGCTCTCTACCGCAAGGTAACAGCTTAAATTCATTTTAGACTGACAGAATAACTAATAATAATCATACCACTTTTTGTACTAAATATACTTACGTTCCTGGAGAGGATTGTACATTTGTCATAGCTGGTATTTGCCTCAGCATAACAAAGCACAGTTGCATTTTTATCCCTTCATGTCTTTCATGTGCTTTTCCACTGTTCCTTAGGCATGATGCAAACTTTTCTCTCATCAGGGAGGTCCATGGTCTAACCACATACTGCACGAAGCATTAACTGTTATTTGTTAGGAAATTGGCTTTTGCTCCAGAAGATATTTAACAGTTCAATGAAAACCTCACAACGTAATTTCAAAGGTTGCAATTTTATGATTTTTACTCCAGGCACTATTTGAAAGCAACATTTGATAATATTTCATGTGGATTTAATACCATACAATCTTAGATGGTAATGGAAGCAATTGCACTGACATCAGTGAAACTGAAGACTACCCAAGCTCAAATTACTTCTGACAAGTCCAAAATGCATACAGCCAAAATTCTGTTTGTTTAACACTGCATAAATTCCTTGTCAGGGTTTGTGATTAGAGCAATCTGATGTCAGATGAAATGAAAAAAGATCTCAAGGATTTCATAGTAACTATAAGTTGCTTTTGAAACTGTGACAATGGGGTGCTGGAGCAATGGAGCAGTGAGGAATCCCTCGGAACAAAATTACATAAATCCTTATTTTATTGACAATTAATTGTTCAAAGATACGACATGGTCAGCCTTCAAGCCCTCTTATATCTACAGATCCTCTCTGTAGTTCTTTGATGAGTTGTTTGTGACAGAATTTATTATTATCTCTGTGCCCTTATGCCAATAAGTTATGTCCCAAGAATCAAAATCACTCTCTTTGCAAAGAAGACTTTCACATGTACAGCAGGTAAAATGTCATCGATCTTTCTGCCCCTCCTGACAGGCTGAAACTGCCATTTAGAGAGATACAACCTCTCCACATCTGTCTTGGGAAAATATTCACTCTGAGCCACTTGAAATGATGTCCAAATTACATTTACCAAGACAGCTGATTCACTCTTGGTGCAGTAGGTGAAGAATTTCCCTTTTATAAGAATAGATAGTGCTGTTTTCATCTGATTCTGGGTGGAAAGCTGCACTTTTATGCTCACCTTTACTCTCCTAGTTTGTGTCAGGTGCAACTGCCTCTCTGAACAAAATCTGCATAAATAAACCACAGCTTTTAGGGAGCACATAAGAGAGAGCTGTGTGCTAATTATTGGTCCTAGCCATCACATGTTTGTTTAAGACTCAGAGACTCAGATACCAAACCAAATCAGGGCCAGAAAAAAAGGCTTAAGAAGTCAATTGCCTTGCCTTAGGAAGGCCTAGAATCACAGAGTGATTCTCAATATTAGGTACTAAAACTTCAGCCTTAGTGGCTATTTTAAGGGAAGATCATTAATCTAGAGAAAGACAATTCTGCCTTTTGTCTTTGGTAAAGCTTAAGCAGTAATTTGAAAAATAAGTCTAAAAGAGAATTACATCATTTGTGTAAGTAGCACTGCAAAAAACAACTTAGAGACCTTTTTTCTTGGCCAGGGTCTTTTCCTGTACAACCTCTGATAACATCAGAATGGCTAAAGGGATAACCAAGCAGAAAAGATAAATAAAATTAAGTTAGAGATATTAAAACCGAACATTGCTTGTGAGAGTAAGAGGACAAGGTTTGTGGACTTAGTTTTTTGATCTTCTTCTGCCTTAAATTACCTGTCCAAGACAACAAACATATTGATACCTTAGATTTCTTTCTAATTGCAATAAGTTTCCTACCAGGAACTTCAAAGAAGCTGAATGAGAAGGCTAGTCTGTATTTGTTTGTCTGTAAATTGGGTAAAAAAAATAATAAATTAATTGCTCTGGAGTTAATGATATAGATATTTGTGATGTGCTTCAGGAAACTGTAGAAATGTTCAATAAATGCCTGTATTACTATCACAGGAATATGTTTGGACTCCCTCTGTGAACACAGCATACAAGTTGATTTTATATATATATATATATATATATATATATATATATATATATATAACTATTAGAACAAGAATGGAAACAGACCAACTGATTTTCTTATACTGCAGTGAGAAGATTGAAATTAGATTCCAGCTGGCACTTCACTCATAGGAAAATAATGTTTGCTTCATTCAGCAGCTATTTCTTTGGAAATTTTTCCCTACTACAACTTGATACATATGTCTCATCTTAAAATTACGAGGAAGCAGTTTCACACTTCTTATTCCAGCTTTGAAAAATACTGAGGAATTCAATTCTACACACAAAAAAATTAATAAAAACAAACAAACAACCCAAAAAAACAACAACAAAAACCAAAGAAACAAAAAAAACCCCAAGGACACAAATATAGATAATGATCAGGTGAGCACTTTCAAATACAAGGAAATAAAAAATTTAAAACTTTTCCAATATTGCCATGCTTTACAGGATATAATGGTTGCAAAAATTGTCATGGCTTGCTCACAAACATACACTTCTAATTGTTTTCTCATTCAAGTGCACTCCATAGGATTTCCCCACACTGATCATTGATTCTGCATGCAACACCAGATTTTGTGTGATTGGGACATTTTTGTGATTGTGACACAATTTCCATGTGCTGCTACTCATGATGCCTGCACAAGCACATCGATGTTCCGGAACATATTCTATGTCTATAAAATATTTATTCAGATTATGTAAAGTAGCCAAAGTTCATGCAGCAGTTTTCTTTAACAATGATTGTATTTTGTAAAGGATTCTTGTGGAGACAGAATTTATTTAAACCAGGCTTTTGTTGCTGTGGATTTGTACACAAAGAATCTCAGTGAAATACCTTATCAGATAAGCTTCTCTCTGATGTATATAATTGCCAACACAAGATTTTTCTACAGCATCAAAAATTAAATAAACATAAAGAAAAGACTATTAAAAAGTTCTATAAATAAAAGATAACTTATTAATAGTCATAATAAAAATAAAACTAAACGAGAAATAAAATTAATATTTATTGTTAGTAACACAGTCTTTTGAATTACAAGGTGTTTTTCATTTTTAGTTCTAAATTGACATTCTAAAAAACCTCATTTTTACTGCCCTTTGGAAAACAGAGCACAGCAAGCTCAAATCCATTTAATTCAAGCAAACCAGAGAAGATCAAAAATAAAAATTTAGTTTACTCAGTGCTCTGTGGTGCCTTGTATCACTAAACAGAGTTCTGTCACCACTATTTACTGTTTTCTTTAGGAAGGAAGGAAGGAAGGAAGGAAGGAAGGAAGGAAGGAAGGAAGGAAGGAAGGACAGAAAAGAAAGTCAAGAGTCATATCTACAAACTGTGATAAAGACAAAAGGAATCAAAAAAATCCATGGACATGAGGAAAACATAAACATAAAAATGACAAAAGCTAATGTCTACTTCAAATGGCAGGAAAATAACAGAAATAAAGGAAAAGATGGAAAAGAATTATTAGGGATCCAACTTGAACATGGAGTCAAGCAGCATTGTGGAAAAGATGGATGAAATTTTGACTTTTTAACGGGCTTGAATTTTTAGCACTCCTATATGTCCTTAATGATTTGCACACTGTATTAACGGCAGCCTAATAAGTAGAGGGCTTTTGTCATTCCCAGGCTGCAGAAAAATGAGCAGAACAACAGAAGACAGGAATTGACATTAGGGATTTTCTGGCTAAGAGTTCTTGAGCTTTAGAACTGTGTCAGCTTTGTTGCTGTGGCCACTTCCCTATCCCAAGGAAACAACTCAGTATGAAGTACATCATCTGGAATTGTAAACTGTTAAAACTGTTTAAAACCTTTTAAACTGTTAAATTGGTTGGGTTTTCATAGATTTTTTAGCTCTGTTATAATGGATTTTCCCACATATCCCCTTTAATCAACTTTTGAGCATAGTGAAATATAAAATTGTGCCAATAAAAAAAGGGATCCTGTTTTAAATAATGCACCTACTTAACAACTGTAATGACGAATTAATAATTTTTCTCTATTACAAGGTGACACTTCCAGTCTGTTTGGGCCTCGAGGTGTACCTACAGTGCTCAGCAATAGGTAATGGTTCAAAAACTCCTTTATTCTGAGCAGGGTGAATCCAAGTTTCCCCCAGGCTGTAGGCTGAGCACAATTTAATTGAATGGTACATGCATAGACCAGAACAGAATATGAATTTATATTTGAAAGCAAACATTTTAGTGTGGTATTTATCAATAGAGTAACAGTTGGATTGTGTGCATGTACAGCCAGAGATATTTCGTTTAACCTCTTTGAGTGATTAATGAAGAGTATTCCAAAACTAACAAAAAGTGAAAGCAGAAGCAACATGCATTTATTACGTGTTTGCATATTTAAGATCTGTACTTGGAATATGTTCACCCACTTTGCAAAACAAAATTATCCTTCTCTTCAAGGAACAACTTACAGATTTACATAAGTCTGCTGGATTTGTGAAAATCCATATTTTGAGCTATTTATTTTACCCCGCAAAGATAAATTTTAAATTTTTAAAATATTTTTTTCCTTTAAGTATTCATGGAAATTTATGTTAATTAGTTAATTTTAATGTCTGGAAAATTCAAATGTGCCAAAACTTGCCATAATATGAAGACAATGGAACTGGGTTGTTATGGAAATGTATTCTGTTCTGTAATTAAAACAAGTTTCTATAGAAACACTGGTGTTGAATGCATGTCAGTGTTTTCAATTGAGAGGTTTTTTCATTTTGTAAACCAAATAACCTCCAGCTAGAGCTTGGGTGACAAACTCTCAGCTGTCATGAAGTTTACATAATATGAAGTCAACATAGCAATTAGATTCATTTATATACACAATTTGTAGAAGTCTGTAGGGCCATGCTCACTTGTTTGTGAGACCTGAAGCCACCTGGGGAGGCAAATTGCTTTAAAAATTCTTCTAATTGAGAATTGTTTCTATAGATTTGGTTTTTTTCTTTCCAGAAACTGACTTGCTGTAATAATCCTTTGTAGCCGTTGCTTGGTAAATACACGTTTTTAAGTCCAGGTTTTGACAGTCCAGTGATGTTATAGTAAGGAGAAATTGTACTACAGCTCTAGGGCACTATTTTAGAGCTGAACTCATGTTTCAGGTTCATAATGCGAATAATATTTGTTATAAATTAAAAAGACATCTTTAATTAAAGAGAAATCTTTACCCCGACACCACCTTATTTGGAACACTGACAAAGATGTGGAATGCTTCAAAGAGAAGAGCCATGTCAATTATTTATCTTTTTTAATTCTGTCCATTCAAGGATTCTTTAATAAAAATCTTAAAATCAGATATTTGACTTAAAAATATTTTGGTCACAACATGCTGATCTAAACTTTCGCAATGTGACTTTTGGGTTTTTTTAAGACACAGGATAATGATCCATTGACATGGCTGTGAACTAGTTTGATGGAAAATACCTACATAAACTGTAACTTTATAGGGTCAATTAGAATTACTGGATTATACAGGATTCCCAAGGCCTTGAATTATATAAGTTAAGTTTAAAAAAAAACCTTTGAATGTGGTGTTCTGCTTCAATACAGGTTTTCAGAGAGATTATGTCTTTATAGTGATTATGAAATTCTTTAAAGCAAATTTAGATACATTCAGTCAGGAAATTTTAAAATGCCACTTTGGCTATGGATCTTTTCCTGCTACGTGTGATCAATGCAACTGAAAAATACAAACCTTGATCCCTGCAGAACATCTCATATCCACATCTAAGACTTCTTGAAAGTGTTCTGTTGTGAATGACAACACTACACCTCCTTTCTACAACTGTCTCCTGCCATGGGACAATGGAAAATGGAAATTATTTGGAGGCAACATAATAAGGCAGCTGTTGAGGTTGTGTTAATTTTTTCTCTTTTTCAGTTCAAGCTGAAAAGTACACCCAATCCTTATCTCAAGGATAAGGTGTTTGAGGCCAACAAGAACAGAACATCGTTGATAACCGCAACTTATTTTATTTCTATAGGCACCTAATTACATATTTAACACCTTAGTTTTGGGCCACCAGTTTAGAAATTCGTCTGTGGGATTATAAATAACACAACCGATGAACAGAAATGCAAACTTGTAAATAAGTTTTTTAAAGTCCTCCCACAACCTAAAAAAATACTGTAAATTGGTATGGTGTAGAATTGGTTTGCACTGGCATCATTTGAAACACATGAATATTAGGGGAAGGATTCCCAATGGTATCTGATTTGGCTGTGTGCTACTTGGATGGAAACAGAAAAGGATATATTGCAGTATCAGTTGCAGAAAGGAGGGAAACAGATTATTATATTTAGACCATAACATTCAGAGTTTGCCCATGCAGCCAGTGCCATATCCAGTGAGAGATCCATCTGTCAAATCAAGTTCAGAGACAAGTATGCATGTGAGACAGTGCCAAACGCTTTGCACAAATCCAGTTAGCTGATGGTTCAAGCACTGTACAAAACAAGGCACATTTGTGAGCAGATTATTTATATCACTGTGTGATAAAAGAGATTGATGTCAGAGTGGTGGTGGGTAGTGGTTTCTCTTTCTCTAATGGATCACCCTCCTCCCCTGCTCTAAATAATGCAACTAGGACAAGCTGTGGAATTTGCAAAGCTCAGCAGCAACCCTCACCCATTACATGCAACTCTGGTGTGCCCAGCTGTATAATTTTATGTTTATTCAGACCGCTGCTTAGGGAGGGAGGATGAATTAACTCTAGCCATAGGGAAAAGAGAAGGTGCAAATGAGATTTATTCCATTCACATGAAACTAATGGCAATGTATCAAGAACGTAACAGGCTTGGTGATTCATCCAGGATAACTGTTCTCTATTTTCTTGAACTTTAAGATTATTTTTTAAATCTTCTTTTCTTTTTCAGTTTTCAAAAATGGCCTTTAAATTATCTGAGAAAACTCAGAGATATACATGATGACACAAGTGGTGAAATTAAAACACTTTTCAGTCTTCTTCTGACTTAAATAGTTCCTCAGAGAGAAAGAAAAATATGGTTGTTCTTCAGAGTTTTTAGCTTGTACAGTGGCATATAAACATATGTATTATGCTGTTCTTTTTCTTCTAAAAAATGACTGCAGGGTGAACCTCCATGTATCCTCTACAGAAAAAATCCCACCTGTTGGCCACAATCCTTCTGTTCCTTGCACTTTCATCCTTATTCCTACACTCACCATCCAAACTGGATATCTGTCCTCCAGACACACTAAATCCCAAGGACTGGCTGAGATGGGAAAACACAAAACGGTTGCAGGCAGGCATGCAATTTCCTTTGCCACTCTCTTCTGTCTTTTACCAAAATCTGACAACACAGTCTTGTTACCAGAAGCCAGTAAAAACACAAGCTCTTTAACTCCAAGGTAGCATTAAGAAGCAGGCATTCTTCATTTGGCCAGATTCAGGCTTAGAAAGCCATTTTTCCCTTCAAGCCTTCCTAAGCCTAACTTAACTTCTTTGCTAACCTCACATAAATTCCTCACCTTGCATTAGCAATCATGGTTTTTACACAGCTTAAAGCATCATAATGGCAGTTATTAGTATCGTTACAATCACACTTTGCAAAAACTCAACTAGTCAGAGAATATGTAAGTTCTTTCAGTGTTTTATTTAACCATCCATTTTCTAATCCTGTTTCTTAATTCTCTACTAGATACAGCAACAGCTTTTAATCTCTCTGATTATCCAATTTAGCAGTTACATTTGAAACATGAACACAGGTGGTGTTTAAATTCAAATAACCACACACTCCATTTTCATATAACAACAATAAATCTAATGCAAATCTTTTTCCTAGGCTCATTTTAGTAGTCGCTTGCAGTTGCTCATTTTTTTCAACAATTCCTAATTGAGTTCTATTGGCTAAAGTTTCCATTTGTCCATGTATCCATCATAAGGAATAATTTCCTTGTATTCCTCTCAAATTTGCATAGGTGGTATTTCCTTCCCATGTGTTTCCTATTTTTTTTTTTTTTTTGTCAAATCACTGACTAAGACTCCCCATGGAACTGGATTTTCTACTGAGGTTGGTATTGGCAAGCAAGCTGTTACAGAACTCTAAGCAAAAATACTAGTAATACAAATGCTCCCCACAAGAAATAAAATAGAAAACAGCCTTGTTTCCTTCATATTTTCATGCGTAAAGGATTATCCTCCAGTTCACAGTGACAGGGGATTGCTGGTTTAACCCATGTGGGATGAAGCAAAGGCTGTGATGAACCTGTCCCTACAGGCAAGGATTTCTTCCTGATGTCTAATCTAAATCTCCTTCACCTTAAAGATACTGGAAAGGAAGATAAAGCTTGAAATCTGAAAAACAGGGATTTAGAGGTATTTCAGTAGCATGTAAAAGTACAGTTCAGGTGCTGCTTTGAAATGTTTTATAAAATAATGGTGATAATCCCAGGCTCTGAACAGCCTGCACCAGTGCCTAAACTGCAGCGTTCTCAAAGTAAAGTGCAAAGTTTGAAGCATGTTAAACAGTGCTGGAATTAATATAAACTCCTGTCTCAGTAAATTTTTTTGCCCTAAGAATGCCTTCTAACCACTCACTCGAAATTGTATTGCAGTTCAAGGGATAGTTTATGATTACTGCTAAGAGCATGTGTTAAATTACTTAACACCTGCACCATCTATATTTGATCTGATATATAGATTTACAAATGTTAGGGTGAAGCATATAAGGGTTTAAAAATTAAGTACCCTACTGATGTTTATGGTCATAAAAGAAATGTTCAAATATTGTACTATACTAAGAATATGTTAAATGCTATGCTGTAATAATATATCTTTAATTCTCAGAGGGTTTTTTTCCCAGCAACTAAGACTAATCTAGATAATTTTTTTCCCTTGAAGGCTTACATTATTTTGAGGAAGCCTGGCAGACATGTCCATGTATAAAATAGTTTTTCTGGACGAATGCTACTATTAGAGGACTTAGATGAAATACATAGCAATGTCCTTTTACATTGAAGCATGAACATGGAAATCATATAAGTATATTTGCAAGTGTGTTTAGTAATATCAATGACATTCAATTTTCCTCTTTCATGTCCACTGTACAAAAAACAACCTAATAAAAATGTTTGATAGACAACCTTGGCAATAAATGTCTAATTTGGAAAATATGTAAGGTGTTTTTACTTGCAATTTTTACTTTTACTTTAAAACATTAAAAGGAATTATTTTGCCATTTTCTACTAGTATCTAAAAATAAGGAGGTAAAATTTATACATAATGTGGGTATTAGAGACATCTTCCAAAATATGGGATTAAATGTATAATTTTGTAAGGTGCTTTAATAAATAAAGAATTTGATATCCCATCTCTAAAAGTTTATAGAATGAGTAAGAAAAAACACAAGGAAGTGTGAAATAGGCAACAGCTCTGTGCCTTTGGAGGGGAGAGTGAAAAAACTAAATAAAATTAAAAGAATTAAATCAAATTGAATTAATTAAACATAAGAGCTATTCTTATTTCAAATCAGTTTAATGACTTTATTTTGGAACTTGCTAGTTTGGGGTTTCCTTTGCCTTTTTTTTCTTGGTGGTACCTCTGAAGTTCATAAACCTTTACACTTAAATTGAACATATTGTTGAAATTGAAGGGAAATCTCCTCTGGAGAAATAGAAGCAGAAATACCACTGTTATGAATTAATTAAATTCGAATATCTCCAGTTATTTATGTGTGTCAAGAAAGCACAGTGAAGACTTGATTTAGTTCTATTTGTAAATGGAAATGAGCAATGTGATAGTGTTCATTTGTTATTGACCAATACCAGGGAAAATACTCTTCCAATTGATCTCTTTCCTGGTTGTAACAAAAGCAGTTCTTACCATGGATGAAATTTTCCCTCTAGAACAAATATAAGATAATTTCAGCAGCCAGAGTAGCAGAAAAACAGAAAATCAAATTCTTTATTCCAGAACTGAAATTTACTGTTGTCACTCACAGGAAGCAGCTTCTTTATTTGCATACAATTCTCACCATTTAAAAATCTATTAAAATGTTCATGGGGCTGCAATTATTTGCCACTTTTCCCTTATATTCAAGCTAAGTTTCTGAAATGTTTGCCTTAGTGAACTTCATTCACCTAGATATGCAGAATTAATTAATAGTATAGCTGAACTCCAAAGAGATTCCTGAATTGGAAATCTTACTTACTAAGTAAGACTTCTTACTAAGAAAAGAAAGATTTCTTTCTAAGAAATCTTACTTACTAAGTAACCCATCTTTCTTTGGATCCTTTTCCCAGAACAGGAAAGGCTTTCTAGTTACTAATATTTGGAAATAGATATATGACCCTTTGGGAAATATTTAACAGCAGTACTCTGCATTTATGCTTTATTTTATTGATTAGAAGGACAGGAATCATTCCTTCCTTCAGCAGCTCTTTGGGAAAATCTGTAGGAAAGATCATCTTAGAACATTTGGCCAGGTTTTTCATGCAGGAATTCGTTCTTCCAGAAGTAAAGACACATTTAAAAAAGGAAAAAAATTGGAAGGGCAGATAAGATGTGAATGTCATGGTTTTCTGCCTTTTCTCTGACATCACAGTGACTGCTGACAGGGCAACCTCAGCTCACTCATTCCCTAAGTCCACAGTCCTGCAGGTTGTGTTGATGCAAGCTTATAATAAACACAGTCAAAGGATATATACAAAATATAGGAATATCTCCAGAACAGAATATCTGTCAGAGCTGAATGAAGCCCACTCCTAAATACTGAACCATGTCCCTGCATGCAAGAAGCCAGACCTGTCACCCAGCATGGGCACGGCAGCATTGGAAAGAACATGTTACCTCTATTAAAAATCTCTTTTAAGCCTGTTGGACATCTTGTTTGCTCAGGTAACACATCCACACCTGCTCTTAAACATGTCAGGTCCCCACGGCACTGCAGCTGAAAAGGAGACATCCTCACAGTTTAGGAATTTGTCCTAGTTTATTAAAGACTGATTATTAGCCATGCATTCCAAACTGTGAGCAGCAATTACCAAAAATAATGATGTTGCATTACTCGTACAACTACCAGCATGCCAATGTAAGTGGTCCAGTACACGCTCTTCATCAGACCAAATATTCAAACATGATTCATGGTGTTTGTAAGCTAGTCAGTTTTACAGAGTCCTAGCCAAGCAGTGTTGCTAATTTGATACACCTATAATGAGCTAACCATCTTTCATGCTCTCTGACGTTGTTTATTACTGTAAATAGAGCCTCTTACTCATTAAATCGTGTCAACATGACTGATGCTTAACACAGTAGCTAAAAGATTATTAAGAAAAATGGCTATCAAGAACATGATGGAACGAATAAATCCTTCTGCTGAAGGTGTCTTTTGGGGAAGAATCTCATTTCAACACCTTGTGAAGATTTGGTTAATTGTCACCACCTGAATAGAAGATTCCCAGAAGAATGCAACAAAAGGAAATCAAGAGATTGAATGAAATTTGAGCAGCATAAAAATAACATTATATAGTTTGCAAAAAGAGTAAGGAGAGTGAAATTGTTTCAGAAATAAATTGAAAGTACTGAGCAGGTGCATCAAGTAGGTCTGCTCCAAAGAAGAGGGTTTGTAGGCAACAAGTGCCACAGGTCTCCTGAATGCCCCTCTGCTCACCTGAACTCCACAGTGGCAGAAGAAGACACTTTTTAAGTGTAGCACAATTTGCTATTTGCAAGTTTTTATCTTACAAAAAAAAAAAAAAAAAAAAAAAAAAAAAAGTGGCAGACTTGCAACATTTGAAAATAGATCTGACAACAAATTAAGCCACTAACACTTCTGTTCCCTCTCACGAGCAACATTTCTCAGTGCAAACTGCTGCAGCATGGGGCTCTCTTTCCATGGGGTGCAGGCCTCCAAGGACAGGCTGCTCCAGCCTGGAAGCAGGGCCCTCTCTCCACTGGGACTGCACTGGATCACAGCCTCCTCCAGGATCCACCTGCTCTGCCATGGGCACCTCCCATGGGCTGGGGGTGGATCTCTGCACCCCTGTGGACCCCCATGGGCTGGGGGTGGATCTCTGCACCCCTGTGGACCCCCATGGGCTGGGGGTGGATCTCTGCACCCCTGTGGACCCCCATGGGCTGGGGGTGGATCTCTGCACCCCTGTGGACCCCCATGGGCTGGGGGTGGATCTCTGCACCCCTGTGGACCCCCATGGGCTGGGGGTGGATCTCTGCACCCCTGTGGACCCCCATGGGCTGGGGGTGGATCTCTGCACCCCTGTGGACCCCCATGGGCTGGGGGTGGATCTCTGCACCCCTGTGGACCCCCATGGGCTGGGGGTGGATCTCTGCATCCCTGTGGATCCCCATGCAGGGGCACAGCTGCTTCACCCTGGTCTCACCATGGCTGCAGAGGAATCTCAGCTCTGGCCCCTGGAGCACCTCCTGCCCCTCCTTCTCCACTGCCCTTGGTGTCTCCATGTTGTTTCCCTCACATGTTCTCACCCCCTCCTCTTCTCTAGCTGGAAAATTACAATTTTGTTGTGATTTTCTTCTGAAATCTGTTATCCCAGAGGCGTTCCAGCCTCTCTCACTGGCCCAGCCTTGGCCAGCAGTATGTCCCTCTCCAGAGCCATCAGGGACTGGCTCTGCCAGACATGGTGGAAGCTTCCAGCAGCTTCCCACAGGAGCCACCTCTGCAGTGCCCTGCTACCAAAATCCAGGCTGTGCAAAACCAACATAACAGTATACAGCAGAATTTATTTAGGTTCTTTCCTATGAGTCTTCCTAATTTTTGAATTCAACTAGCTGATTAATAGTCAAGGTATCATAATTAACCATACTATCATCATTCATGTTGTATGAGGCTCTACATTTCTGAGTGTTCAATATAAGGTGACTTCAACAAAGGCTCACAGTTATTTTAATGCTGACAGTATAATCAGTATAATTGTGATTTATTAGGATAGTTCACCGTTCACTGCATTTTAATAACCTTTTTTAATCAGAATCAGGAATTGGGCTAACATCCTATCTAAAGGATGTTACTTAAGGGTATGATCTGAGGAATGGCATAGGTTAGATTCTAATCTGGTTTAGTTTGGGTTACAGTCAAAGAGTAATGTTGAAGTATTTGAACTGAGCAACTGGCACACAATTAGAAAATGTGCTCTGGATTTATGGATCTGAAAGCACAGTGGGACCTAATTTCTCTCAAAAGTTTCAGAAGTGATTCATTTTTCTGGATTCATTAGCTACTATTGTGATCTCAATGATAGATTTTTTTCAGCACTCATGGTCTCTTTGAGGCATCCTGCTGCTGTTTATGAGCAATATTAAATCTCCACTGAGACAGTGCTTAGTTCACCCTGTGCTATCTATTTTTCTGAGTACATGTAAGTTAAAGTTCCTGTTATGGACCAATTAGCAACAGTGCTCAACCATCAGAGGATTTGTTTGCTATCCCAAGGTAAAGGAAATACTGCCCGGAGTGGTTTTTGTGTCTGTATTGTCTGATAGACAATACAGACACAAAACTGTGCTGTCCTAGAGCAGCCTGTGGCACTCTGTAACACACCCAATCCTAACCTGTTTTCCATGCAGACACCTGGCACTGCCAGGACAATGTGCAGGAAGACCAAACACAGACTGGGACAAAGGGGAGGAAAGAGGGAAGGGAGAGTTTCCTCAACACCCACTGCAATCTTCCTGAAGATTCTCTTCTTGAGACTCCTGGTGCAGGAGCCAGAGGTGAAGATGGCACCTGCAGAGGTCTGGTTTTATAATGTGAGTTCCCTGATGGTTCTCCATACACCTCTTTGCCACCCAAAATATTGCTAGATGTTCATGGACAGGAGCTGCAGCAGGGTTTGGACCACTGAGAGCTATTTTCTTGGCATGAAAAGAACTGAGCTGTCCTAAATTAATGATGTTCTTCCTTGTGTCTAGGTGCACTAAACACTACATTATTGCCCCAGCCCTCATGTCCAGGTCATCTATATCCAAGGCCAAATTATGCACATTTAGGTAGGAAGATGCAGAGTGGATTATTTCCCTTTAGGCTGCTTCAAGAAGGGTTTGTCTGACATATTTACTTGTAGAAGTGCTGTCAAGATGTTTTGAACACTGACTCAGAATCTTGTGGCATACCAAACTGCAACAGCAGAAAACTTCTTAGCTTATTATCAGTAACAATTATAAATTTAAGATTCTTATTGAAGATCTGTTTTTCTGATTAATTTGATGATGATATTTTAAAATCGTTTGTCTATACTGGTGATATTTATAAGGCAATCCTAAATATAGTCTGGCAATTTCTTTTGCCAATCTGTCTTTTTCTCATTCCTTTCCAGTGGCTATTTGTGAAATGAGCTCTCATTGATGAAATCCTGGCAGACTGAAACACTCTATAGGCAGATCATCACTGTTTTATGGTTGAACAGGGTCAGTGAAAAGCAGTATATGCCTGGGTGTAGAAGTGAGCAAGAACTACATTAAACAGACTTCTAATATGCTTCAAGTAGTGCCAGAAGCATTTAAAAAGTGATATGTGGAAGATATGAAAATGCAAATAGATGTACTCTAAACATTAAAATAAAATAAAATAAATTTTAAAAAATAAAATAAAATAAAATAAAATAAAATAAAATAAAATAAAATAAAATAAAATAAAATAAAATAAAAAGCTTCCAAAAGCCCTCTAGCACAGCTATGCTAGGAGAGCAGATCTCTTGGTAATGTTGTGGCCGTTCAGTTTGGATGGTTGGTCACTTTCACAGGTTGTCCCAGAACATTAAGTTTCTAGACCAACATGTCAATCTGATGGCACTGTAGATAGCATTTGAATCATGCACTGGAAGCTGAAAATCTGCCTTCTTTCTTGTTTTGTGTCCCATCCTGCACACAGAAATAACCCCACAAGCCCCACCACTGCTGAACCTCTGAGGTGTCAGTGCCTAATGCACAACAGCCATTTTAAAGTGAGGAGGGCATAAATAAAAGGCAGACATCCTGGGACAAGTGAAGTAAAGAAATCATAAGACTGGCCATGAATTATCAAGCAAATTTTCAGAAGCAAGGTGTCACTGTGCTGAAATCACACTCTGGCGAGATCACAGAATCACAGAAACAGAGAATCACAGAAGCCCAGAATGGTTTGGGTTGGGAGGGACATTACAGCCCATCCAGTGCCACCCCTGCCATGGACAGGAACATTTCCACTGCCCCAGGGTGCTCCCAGCCCTGTCCAGCCTGGCCTTGGACACTGCCAGGGATCCAGGGGCAGCCACAGCTTCTCTGGGCACCCTGTGCCAGGGCCTCCCCACCCTCACAGGGAAGGATTCCCTTCCAGTATCTCACCTAAATCTACCCTCCGTCTGCTTAAAGATATTAGAAAGGAAGATGAAGTTTGAAAGCTGAAAAATGTGGATTTAGAGGCATTTCCATTTCAGTAACATGTAGAATTACAGTTCAGGTGTTTTTTAGAACTGTCCTATGAAATAATTTGTGATATAAAGAGGTCCAATTGTATGTAATATTTTGATTTTTTTTTCAATTTAGAATGTCTCACCACCTCTTCAAGAGAAAAAGACTTTTTCATGAGTGTTTACAGTGCAAGCATACTCTGATGTGTAAGACAGAAGTGATACTGGCTAACTACTAAAAAAAAAACCAAAGCGCTTTGAGAAGCTCAACTTGTGGGACAGAGGCTAGAAGAAGATCATTTGCACATTCTTCAGTCTCTTTTGATTTCCATTTATTTTTACCTATTTTATATACCTTTATAAATGATTTATTGCTTTATATTTTTCTAGTTAAAATTATATTAACCAAAACTATTTTCCTTACATTGGTTAATTTTCAAATGTCAAGTGGTTATTATTATTTCATTCCAATTTTCAAATGCTGATTTGAAACATGGGGGAAAATTCTTGTGGTTTTTTCCAGAAATAGCAAAGGTAACTATTGGCAGCTTGGTTTATCTGTCTCTCCAGCTACACTGTTACAATGACAAAGTTAATTCAAAAAGCATCAATTTATTGATATTGTCACAATTAATGTTCTCCTTATTTGAACTTTACATTTTTATTGCACTGGCACATTGATGCAATGAACTCATTTTAATTTGCAGGATCAAGGCCTTTAAGACATGCTACGAAAAGTGTTCAAGTACATTGAACCATGAAACTGTAATGTTTAAAACAGCCCTATTAGTGCTAGTGACATCAATACCACCAATTTGTGGAAAGTTATGGATTTCCTCTCTATAGCAAGCATGACATTCCAAGAACAGGTATCAATAATTAGCTTTTTCAATCCATGAGTGTCCAGGTTTGGTAGTGGTGTCTCTGTTAGAGGAGATCAGGGGCTGCCCTGTGCTGCTCACAGACAGTTCCAACTTATTTTAAACAGCTTCAAATGCACAACAGAGCAACCCCTGGATGAAGCTTAGCCCCATTAGAAAACTGCAGGAATGTCTAAGAAAAGGCAAAATGCTGCACAGGAAGTGACAAAAAGAGAATTGAGGAAAAAGTAGATAATAAGAGAAAAAAAAAAAAAAACAAACAAAAAATAAGATTGATGAAAAAGCACACCAAATTTACTGTTACTGAGGCATTTAGAGAAACACCTTTCCCTCCCCTCCTGCAGACTTCAGAGAGAGGAATCTTTCCTGCCCCCTTTGCAGCCTCAGTTTTCTGTGGTTTTGCTAAATGTCCTGGTTTCTTTGGTGAGGCAAAAAGTAGTGTAGAAGGCTGGGATCAGCTTGCAATGTTTCTTTACTGCCATATTTTGTTGGCCTCATTTTCCTCCACTAATCCTTACTTCTGACTGGTTTTCTTTCCTTCAGTGCGAGTCTCTGCCTGCAGCCTTTGAGACGCGCACTCCTGGCACTCAGGGAATGCAGTTCTCCAGGAAGAGCTGGATGTGGGAACTCCACGGCGTCCCAGACACTGCCACTGTGTGCCCTACAGCAGGACAAGAGGCCGGAGGCAGAAAGTGATGTCAAGGAAGTTCTACCTTAATATGAGGGAGAACCTTTTTCCCGTGCAGTGACTGAGCACTGGAACAGATTTACTAGGAGACAGTATGGAGCCTCCTGTCACCTTCATGTTTTGAAAAATCCCTTCGCCCAGGATTTCTCTCCTGGGAAGCTGAGAAGCCTCAGAGAAAAAGGAAAACAATAATTATCTCATTTGCTTCTCCTGTGTTTTGCTCACATGTGGAATGTGTTTGGAGATTGTTTACCCACAGGTGATTGTTTCATTGGATTCTGGTGTGAGTTGTTTTGACTCAATGGCCAATCGGGCCAAGCTGTGTCGGGACTCTGAAAAGAGTCACAAGTTTTCATTATTAGCTTTTTAACCTTCTGTAAGTATCCTTTCTGTATTCTTTAGTATAGTTTAGTTAAGTATTCTTTAATATAATATAGCATCATAAAATAATAAATTAACCTGCTGAGAACATGGAGTCAGAGTCATCATTCCTTCCTTCCTCGAGGCAATAGCCTTCCTCACTGGAGATATTCCAGAGCTGTCTGGACATCATCCTGTGCCCTGTGCTCTGGGATGGCCCTGCTGGAGCAGGGAGGTGGCACCAGATGACCCTTCCAGCACCGGGACAAGAGGACACAGTCTTAAGCTGTGCCATGGGAGGTTTAGGCTTGACATCAGGAAGAATTTCTTCACAGAAAGAGTGACTGGGCATTGGAATGGCTGCCCAGGGAGCTGGTGGAGTCACCATCTCCAGAGGTGTTTAAGAAAAGACTGGATGTGGCATCAGTGCCATGGTCTGGTTGACAGGAGGGTGTTATGTCACAGGTTGGGATCAGTGATCTCAAAGCTCTTTCCCAGCCTGATTGATTCTGTGATCTTCTTACCTGATGGCTAAGATCTCCTTCTTACAGAGGCTCTTGCTGTTTATTTGCTCCATGCTCAGCATAATATGTTTAGAGACTGGAAGGAAATCTGTGCACTATGATTCTGCCGCCTGTTCTACAATGATACAGTAAATTTAACTCGCTGAGAACACAATTATCCATAATAACTCCATTTCCTGGCACAGAGCTCCATCTCCATCCCAGAGGCACTGTAAAATACACTCCTGCATTGGGCCTGGCAATTTCATTACTGCTGGTCAATATTTTCTTCTCGAAGAATTTGCCAACAAGACTTTCCACAGGTGGATACACTAAGTATATTCATTTTTCTTGTATATGCATATTATATTTATATTTATTATACAATAAATATATATTCTATAAATATATATAATATAAATATATATTATATATATTTATTATATAAATAATATATAAAATGCATTATTATATTATTATATTTTATTTATCATATTATATTTATTATATTATATTTATTATATTATATTATTATAGTATATATGTTATGTTATATCATGTTATACCATATTATATCTTATTATATCATATTATACCATATTATATTATATTAATTCCATTTTCACTCTATCATCCACATCTATTACACTGGGTAACTGAGGTATGACCAAAGTAATTTTGAAGTGAACATTAGTAAACTAAATGACAATAAATTAAACTTTTTTAAGGCATTAAAACAACCATTCCCAAAATGTTGATCTAAGCATTTCACCCATAGTTGTGTTTCTTATTGAAAAGCATTGTCAAAATCAAGCCTTATCATGTTGAGAAAAAAAATGTGCCTGAGGAGCATCAGCAGGGAGCAAAGAGGATTAGTCACTCTTAAAAGGTAAAAAAAAAAAATGTATAGAACCAAAGGCAAACAGTGACCTTAAAAAGGCAGAAATGGCAAATCCTTATATGAAAACTTTCATGCTCTTGTTGCTATTTGGTGACAACTTCTCCAAGAAAGTTGGTTAAAAGTGAATTTCTGAAGCAGAACTGTGAGTAGCAGGGAATTTGTCTATGTGAACGTGGAGATTTTAGCTATAGGAATAATCAGAATGTACAAGTGAGGATACAAATTATTCATTTTATAACAGGATGAAAAAAATTAATTAGAGGTGAACATGTGAAATGTATGAGTTCTTGTTGCTGAATCAGCTGCTTTTTCAGGCTGAAAGTTTTAATCTGTTCTTCCTGTTGTGCTTTGCAATGCCTTCATTCACTGCATTTTCATCCTGAATTCCACATTCCTGAAGCTCTGTTTAAATGGCAGTGCTCGGGAAAACTGTAATTGAGAATTGCAGAAAACACTTTATTTGAAA
Organism: Onychostruthus taczanowskii; assembly: GCF_017590055.1. NCBI lineage: Eukaryota > Metazoa > Chordata > Aves > Passeriformes > Passeridae > Onychostruthus > Onychostruthus taczanowskii. Next base: position 446,341 of record NW_024504012.1, read on the forward strand.
ATTAGGTTTTGTAATGCTGTGAAAGGGATCATAATGCAATTAAACAATCAGAAATTCTTTTGCTTGTTTTTCATTTTTCTGTGGGTGAAACAAAATCCTGAAGTGATTGTCAGGGCTTACTTCCCAAACATCTTGGAACTGTGCACTTTGCCTCATTTATTATCATTTCAAGGATAAAACCTTATATAAAACATAAATATAAAAGCAAATTTAAAAAATTGTGCAGAAAATACTCCTTGGAAACCCCTCATGAGATAAAATAGACCTTAGTTTTGTGGTAAGTTCTGGAGGCATGTTACAAGATTCAATAGAGAAGTGTTCCTCTCCTAGAGAATAATTTGGAATTATCTAGCAAATGGCTTAACTGAAGTTGTTGGCTTTCAGGAAGTCCTTGAACCAAAGAAAAGTTTAAAAAGAACCTGCAGTTGCATTAGAAAATTATTTATAAACGTTGGTGACAATTTAATCCCTGTTAACTTTTACCACATGGATTCTCTCTTTTTATAATTTCCCTTTTTCCTGTTTATATTTGCATTAATGTAATTTTCCTTTCATTCTGAAGTAAATTCTAGGAAATCTTTTTGAATAGGCCAAAAAATATATTTTAGTTATATATATATTTAATTATATATATATAGTTATATAGAGATATTTAGTTATATATATGTATGTGTATATATATACATAGTTATATATATGTACGTGTATATATACAGCTGAATTGGCTTGAATTGGTAAATTGGTTTTACCTAATTGTTGTGACATCAAAAAGATTTTGGCAGTCTTTTAAATACAAACTTCAATGAAATCACCATGAATTCCCATAATATCTGGATCTTTTCACATCTTTTTTTCCTGACTAGTGACAGTAAAATAATATAATTATAAACATATAGTTCTCTTGTTTTGGGAATACATTTATGGGATAATGATAGTGTTAGGTTTCTGAAGTCATCCTTACTACCCAAAACTAGAAAGATATAATTTACATTATACCTGCTTTATAAATGCCTTTACAGGCAATACATGCCTTGAATAAGGAAACTCTAATCATTATTATATCATCACGATAGATAAAATAAGTAAGGTTTTACATTTTAATCCTAGAATATAGCACAGAGAAAGAAATTACATAATTAGGTTTAAATGTATTTTGTAGTGCAAAAACTGGTGGTGGGGTTCCAAATCCCCAATGATGTTTTCTCATTTGATCATCTACATTGGAAGGCAGAAATTACGACAGTGACAAAGAGGAGCACCAGCTCTAGAGTACTAATTAAAATGTACCAGCTCAATAGATCTTAGCTCATCTTCGTATGGAACCTCATTAAGGCAAAATGATCTGTACAAATTAGTCTTTCCAAATAGAACCACTGGCAATTTTTAATGAGGTTTCCATGTAAAGTATCATCTGTCAAATTGCAAAACTAAACCAATCAAAGACATACCATGCTAGATTATGTCTAATGTCTATTTGTTTAATTGGGAGATTGGTTCATCTTTTTAATGCAATCTTGTATTAGACATGTGACTTCAGAACTGAGTGATCTGCTTGCATCAATGTCAATATTTGGATGTTTAAAGAACAGTATATTTAAATTAATGTTTACAACTGTTAGCAGAATAGACTTTAATTTATGTTCTGTTCACATTTCAGGCAACTAATGTCTTTCTAACAGTACTGTTAACAAAGCAGAATAATAAATTCAAAAAATATAAAATTAAGAATAAATGAAGCTAAAAATAATTGTAAGATGCAAAGGCTGTCAGGTGCCAAGTAAAAAGAACAAGAGTTTAACACATTCTGTTGTAGTCTGTAAGGTATAATGAGAAAATAATTTGAGCCTTAAAACATTATTCTGGTTCTAAACAGTGGAATAAGAGATAGAGAGTCTTAATTCCACTTTTCCCCTCCTGCCCCACCTGTCCCATCCAGAGTACAGCCTATCAGGGAAAATAAAGGCTGCAATGGATTTTGCCTGTAGATATTCAAAGAAAAACCCTCATTTTTCTTTTAACACAGGAAATTCCTTATGAGTCAAAAATAATAAAATATGTGTTAGCAATCATATAAATCAGAAGAAAAGATCACAATGACTGTTGGTATCTTGGTAAAACAATCTGGAAAGGACCTTATGAGATTTTCTAACCTTTCTCTGTCTCAGTCTGTACCACCTAAACCTAAAGGACTCCTGATAGATATTTAAAATATATTTAAAAGAGTTTTTTACTAGGATAGAAAGGATGTTTGCAACAGTCAAAGAAATATTAGTGCATCTTGACTTTAGCTGTTTTGAAATTATGTGGAACTGGTGGACTTTATCTGAGATAATAAAAAAATTAGGTTGAACAGCAAGGCAATACTTTGAAGAGAGTCCTGAGGAGAGCAGTGAGAATAGTTACAGCCAAAAGAAATGTGTTTTAAGAAGGAAGACTTAGGCCTGAATAGCCTTACAAAGATCATGTGAAGTAGGTAAAATGCTGATAAAATATCTGTTAGAAATAGGCAAAATACCCATCCCCACACTGGATAGTACCAGAAGCAGAGCTCTTAAACTAGATAAAGAAATGAAGACATTTGGACTTTGGAGAAAGCATTCTGGTGGGAGGGATGGGTGGGTTTTGGAATAGTTGGAACACTTAGAGGAAACTGTTGATGTCTTTAAGGTCCTCTCACGAGGCAGAATTTTTTCAGGAGCTCTTGACAGTCTTTCTGGGTCTGCCTGTTGGAGTTTCCAGGGAAATTCCAGACTAACACCAGCCTTTGGCAGCTTTCTGTGTACCATCCAACAGTGTATTTATTCTGACACTCACACCTGTGGAGTTTGCACATCCAAACTGCACTCTCTGCTCTCAGATATATCTGTGTTCTCAGGTGTATTCTGGAAATCAAAATGTATTCTGTGACAACTCAGGCACCACGGCCCTGGAAGAATGACACAGGCTCCATAAACACTTCTGTGTCATGATCCAGAGGAGTATGAAGTAATGGTAAATCTGCAATTTAATCTGTAGCCATGTTTACCCTGGCAGTCAAACAGATTGTTTGGGCCTAATGAGGATTTTGTTTTAGGACAATAAATTAAATTACTATCCAAATTCTAGCCAAATTACTTGATTCATTGGAGTAACAACAGTGCACTTTCTATAAATCATGGGCAATTTTTGTTTAGCATTTTTTAACCTCTGTTTTGTCACTTGTCTTCTTACCTTTTTTAAGTTTATTTTGCCAAAAATATACTCTTTTTTTTTTTATTTCTACAACTAGCCCATCTGTTGTCATGGTTAATATTTCTTGATACATTCTATTGAATGTATCACCTCCCACACACTGATTTTGCAAGGTACAAATTGTCCTCCCTGATATTTTAAGGCTTTTTTTTTTTTTTTTTGCTTTTTTTTGCTTAACTAGTTGTCTTTCAATCTTTTTTTAATGTCATCACTCTTTCAGTTCTGATTCCTTCTCTAAAGTTTAGATGAGAGCAACATTTTTCTTTCCTGTGTTTAATTGTAAGAGTGTTCTCAAAGTAGTCTCACACATTTTAAAATGTTGAGCCAGGATCCTCCAAAACCCAACTCAGTTTTTCTTATAAAAATGGAACTCAGTTTTCTTTATGAGCGTGGTATTAAGCTCACTATTGCTATTTAAGGCAATCCTATAACACACACATATCTCAATTTAGTTGCAGAGATATTTGATTTAAATGGCAGCCTTTCAATATCTTACAGTTTGAAGTAGGAATAGAATAGCAGTTTAAAATTTGACAAAAAGACAACATGAAGCAAGACCAGGAGCTACAGTTACAGGGGTAAATGACCCAATTTGTTTTCAGTTAAAAATTTAGTAGCAGGAACTCTACTGAATAAAATACTCACTAGAAAGTGATCCCTTCCTCCAATTCACTGACAGACTATTGTATCCCATTACTGCTAAGGTATAATTCTAATACAGAATATACAGGTTTTACATTTTTGATGTTTATAAAATATTTATTTATAGTTCTCCTTGCCCATTTATCTCAAAGGAATAGAATGGAGAAAAAGGGAAAAAATGTTTTTCTATACCAGAAAAGAGAAATATTATTTATATGTGACCAAATAATTTATTACAGAGCAGGATACAAATTCAGAGATTTTTACTTCCAGCCTGCTGGTTTTAATCTTTGGGTTTACTTCATTTAAGTATAATAAAATATTTCCCTGAAAAACAGAAAATTTAGCAGATTCCATAAAATCTGAGTAATTTGAACTATATTAAAAATTTAATATGTAGCAAAAATAAGAACTTTAAAATGCTGTCATAGAAACCCTGAAAAAAGAATAGAATTGTCTACAATGAGTACATGAACAAGTTCAATAACTCACAATAGTTATTGTAAATGCCTAAGAACCACACCCTGCAGAAGTACAGAGACACAAACTGAGTAACTTCAAATAAATATTTAAGTGTTCAGAATTCTTTAGAAAGTGTATCATCTTTAATAACAGCTTTCATCAAAAGCACAATTGATGTGATGTGTTCAGAGCTTCAGTTCCCTGCAGTCTTCAGACTGGGTTGAAATTCTGAGATTTAAACTTTTCCTTTGGCTTCTTCCTCCTTCCTTCATTCACACAGGGCACATTCTTTGCTGGTTCCCAGCTAATATTTTACTCTCTTTGCTACCAGTTAAACTAACCAGTTAGCCTGCTCATTTTTTCTTTTCGTCTCTTTTTTGGACTTCCCATTAGAATTAGCTGTTCCACCCCTGAGCTCAGCTGAGACCCCCCCTGCAGAGCTGCCCCAGCACAGGGAGGAGCTGGAGCTGCTGGAGAGAGTCCAGGGGAGGCACCAGGATGGTCAGAGGGATGGAGCAGCTCTGCTGGGAGAGCTGGGATTGTTCAGCCTGGAGAGGAGAAGCTTTGGGGTGACCTCACTGGAGCCCTGCGGTACCTGAAGGAGCTACAGGAACCACGGAGAGGGATTTGAGACAAGGGATGGAGCAACAGGACAGAGGGAATGGCTCTCACTGCCAGAGGGCAGGGTTGGATGGGATTTTGGGAAGAGATTCCTCCCTGTGAGGGTGGGCAGGCCCTGGCACAGGGTGCCCAGAGAAGCTGTGGCTGTCCCAATATTTTAATATTGTTATTGTGTCAGCACAACTCCCCTGTATTTTTTTATTCTTTAAACTCAATGAAATCTCTATTTCTAATGCTGATTAATTTTAATTGTTTAGTTTGGATTGTTTCTTTTCATTATTCTTCCTTAGCTTTAGTTCCTGGAAAACAGCTGAAATCCATTGGTGGGGCAGTAAGAGCTGTAAATAGTCCACACCCTGCCCAAACCCACTTTCTAGTTAAATGTGCATTTCCAGTGCTAGCAGAATAGCCTATTTCACATGCATGGTCACTTTCTTTAGCATAGTAATAGTGTGCACCTTAATTTGTATCATTTCAAACAAGCAAAGAAAGTTAATGAAATACCAAGGTTAAAAAAAACCCAAGTTACTGCTGACATTGCTAATAGAAAAAAAAAATAGTTTAATAACGTTTACATTGAAATCTTGATTGAGTACAAAATTGAAAAATTAATTTAGCATTAAAAGCCTTATTAAAATTAAGACATTTTAAAATACATCTGCAGCAGCAGCTATGATTCACAGTGTGGGAGAAGGCAGTTGCTGAGGATTTCTGTGAACTCTGCAGCTGGCACAACCAACCACACTTCTCAGGAGAACAGCAAATGGTGTGACAGATTAGTTATTTCAGCAGCCATGCAAGAAAACTTACTTGTGGATTCATAGAAAAGTTCCCTTTCAAATGACCAATCCATCCTATTATGGAGAAAAATCAATGCACATCACGCCTTTCAGTTTATTTACATTTCTTTGCATTTTAAGATGAGTTTTCCTGTAGCTGTTTGGTTATCATAAAAATAAAACGTTATTTGTGCATCCTTTGGTCAGCGAAGGTAAGAGGGCTAAACAATATTGCATTGACAGGAAATGAGATTATTAGTGGCAGGCTTCTTTCTAATTGATGCAAAGTTCAGAAATAACATATTCACACCAGCCGAGGTCAGCCCCTCCCTTCCAGTCCCAGGGGAACAGAAAAGTCCCCCCAGCTACCCAGTGTGGCTGAGCCCTGGCCTCCAGGCCAGCCCTGAGGCTGTGCTTCCCAGCATTTCACATGGAGTGTATCAAGGTGCCAACATCAAACACCAATCTCTTCTTGTGTTTAAATATTTTTTTTCCAGGTTACAATATTTTTATGTTTTCTGGAAAATATTTTTTCCCAAAAATTACTAAATTAATCCTGTAGAACTCCCTGCAATCCATTTAATCTGATTTTGTCAATTATAGATGTATCATTCTGATATTGAGATTAGCAAGTATCAGCATCAGAAATTTTTATTTATCATTCACCAAAGTTTCAGAGATTAGTCTATATCCCCACCTGTTTGTTTAGCCTGGCCCTTGAACCTCTCTCCCTTGAACCTGGCCATTGAACCCCTCCCTCCCTCCCTTCCTCCCTTCCCTCCCTCCCCTTTTTTACTATTAAATAAAATATATCAAGTTTTTTTACACCAACGTCTAACCTCATTTGGTTTCGATCATGTTTTTTGGGTATATTTTGAACCATTCTGGGTTCAATTAATTTTCTTCACTGAGATTTCGTTTCCTTTGGTCTTCTGTGTTTAAACCAGTTTGTAACAGGGAGGAATGCAACAGACTAGTTCAGCTGGAAGGCAACTAAAATAATCATCTAATCCAACTGCTGGCACTGAAGGGCTGGCCAAAATGTAAAGCACATTAATGAATTTTAATTTCCCATGTGATGGGCAGAGGATTCTGGGCTCCCCAGATGAGCAGTGCCCTGTCCACAGTACAGCCTGATCAGTTTGATATTGGATTGAATTTCTTTGTGCAAACACTCATGTGCAACTCTTCATACGCCAGTCTTTAGTGTTAAATACAAGTTTCAGCAGCAAAATGGTCTATTTCAAATTTAAAACTGTTCAATTCCAACTTTAAACATTAGATGGAGCAAAGCCACTCACCAAGCAGATCGTTCTGCAAGTGTTCAGGCTTCCCTGAGGAAGTCAGCCCCCCAGATACTGTGGGAATGGCACTTCCTAATTGCAGAGATGTTGAGGTAAAATGTTTAAAACATTTCTCTACTCTCCACTGAGTGCAAGAATTACAGCCAGCAGTGTCAGGTCCTAAGCTGCATTAACCACCTCTATAAAAGGAAATTACACATTACTCTTACTGTCTAAAGCAACTACTTCTAAAAAAGAAAGTCGTCCAATTATTATTGGGTTTTTTTAATACCCTGTTTTACACAGCAGAACACATATATTCATCATGACATCACTGAAGATTCAGAAGCACAAAGAGCATTTTTATTAATCAATAAAAATTGATTAATAATTTTTAATTAATTAATTAATTTAGCAGCAATTTAACAACTACAAGACTGCATGTGGGATGTTTGCTGGAATATGCATTTGTCAGTGAAAGAAATAATATTCACATATCTGAATTTAATACCACTTAAATCTGCCAAACAGGTATTAGAATTACTTAATTTAGCATGTTCTTAATACATTCTTGCAAGCATTTCCAACATGTATCGTTACCAATGATTCAAGAAACAACCAAAAACACCCCAGCATACCCCCAGTAATGAAAGCACACATGCTATTTTCATTTCTTTCACAACTTTGTTAAAATAACAATAAAAATAATTTTTAAAGGCCTGAAGAGGTATTTATGCTTCTGAAACTGCAGGAGAATATCTCATACACTTCTCTAAAGTGCTAGGATGCACATTGAGAATTTCAGTAGAAACCTGACATATGTATGGTTTTTTAGACATTTAAAAACCTTAGTGTGTCCAAGATAAAACTGAAAACCCACCACCTTCCTAATGCACTTTTGCCTTTGGATAAGAGGTCTGTAGCCAACATAACAATTTGATACAGATAAATCTTCAAATTCAAGAATGAAAAAATCCAGACAATATTAGCAAATTAGAATGCCCTGCATGACTCTGTGGTAAAAGCCAGAATGGTCCTGTTTTTATGTTTTTTCCTTTTTAGGGTATGGTTTTTTGGGGGGCTTTTGTGGTTGTGGGTTTTTTGGGGTTTTTTTGGTTTTTTGTTTTGGTGGGGCTTTTTTTGTTGTTGTTTTTTTGTGGGGTTTTTTTTGTTTGTTTGTTTTTTTAGAAATTCTATTTAAATTCCTGGAAATTTTTAAAATTTTAAAGTCATTACAGTTCTGTAGCTCTGCAGGTTCCTACTGCCATCTTGTGTATTTTTTTTGTCATGTGAATGGACCTGTCTTACAACTAAAAGGTTTACTAAGATGTATTAAAAATATTTAGGATTTAGTGGATAAAGCCACTCTACATATTTAACCATGGGCAGTGAAACTGGCAGAATTGGAAAATACCAGTATCATTTAATCTCTTAAAATGTAAATTACTTAAAATGCAAGTTCTACATTTGTACTGATAACAGACTTAGTCTTTCCAGCTTGAAATCTTTCAAAGCTTTTTTTCTTTTTCTGTTGTTTAGGAAATTCTGACTCGTGGAAATATTATAGACACTGGTTGTTCATGTTTCAGTTAAGCTATTTCTTAAATTCCTGGTCTCCCCAAGTAGAAGACAAAATTATTGCTGAAAGGAAATATTTTGGTCAGACTATACATCATGCTGGCTTCTTCCAACCACGTTCTTGTGTACCTTATCCTTGGAAAATATTTACAGACTTATTTTCTCCATCTTCTAAATCACTCAGCAGGCTGCTATCCTGCTACCCAGGGCTGTAATTTCACATTTTCTCACTTTTCTGCTCCAATATACTGTCATGACCTCATGGCCAGCCCAGGCAAAACTGTCACTAAGCTTCACATTCCCAAATATCCCTTTCTTACTTATGAGATCCACCAAAGCACTTCCACTCCTTGAACACTGGTGCCAGGAAGTTGCACTCCATAGATGCACTCCATAAATATCCTGAATTTCTCGTGGCCACCACCAGAGGAGGTATCTTTGAAGTTTAAGTCCTTAAGGACTTCCAGCCCCCTGAAAACCAGAGCTGTCAATACATGGCTTCTTCCGGTTATGTAAAGGCAGCCTTACTTTTTCTTTTCCTTTTCACTTTCCTCTTTCTTTATCATCACAACAGGCCAGGACTGTCTAATAACCAACATAGACTCTCAAGATATTTACAGAAGGCTGACCATATTTTATTAACAAACCCATTCTTTTTAGACCCTAGTTCAATACAGGTGGACTTGATTGGTCCTTTAATCAAAGCACCATCACCATGGGCTAATTAAGAAGCCACCCTTTGGCAAACAAATCTCCCTAACACTTTCCACATGTTCACAACACCAGGTACATCAGGTTAAGAATTGCTTCTCATTCTTTGATCTCCTCACAGCCTTTCCCAGAACAACGCTTGGGAAAGTTGTGTTTCGCTCTGTAGCCAGAGAGCTGCTGCCACATCTCTTTTTCTCTTTCTTTTCTTTTCCTTTGCCTTTTGCTCTTTCTTTTTGTTTTTTTGCAACATTTTCTCTATGTGGTCCAGTTGTGGAGGGGAGTGATGGAGGAGCTTTGTTGGGCACCTGGCTTCCAGGTAGGGCCAGACCACCACAAAAGCACTTTGAGATCCCAATATATATTATTTTACACAGGGTTTGCATTTCTTCAGGAGACATTAACTGTAGTTGTAGAATAACTGGTCTGGTTTACAGATACATGTGAGCATTATAGAACACTTCTTACCTGCCTTGTTAGTTTGTATTCTAAGAAGGGATGAGCAAAATCAGCCAAGAAATATCTTAATTGCAAAGTAGAATCAGCAGGCATGTGTGGGATTTGTTACAATTTCAAATGCTGTGGTCATGATATTAATTTTAGATAACTTCACAAAAAGCAGTATTTAAAATATGAATGAACAGATAATCAAAATTAAGAAAACACTATAAATTTTTTCTCAGACATGATATTGCAGATAAGAAAAACATTAAATAATTAGATGTACTGTCAGGGACCACAACACAGGCTTCTCAGATGAGAAAGGTCTTTGATTTATTTTAGACAGGAGGTTTGGAAACTGGTAATTCACAGTTTATCCTGTCAGGCTGAAAAGAGTGTTGTTGAGACAGAAAAGTTTGCTTCCATCATGGAGTGAGACAGACAGGCAGTTATCTTTAGTTATATCTCAAGTTTTTCACTCAAATCCATTGGAATCAATATTAAAAAAGACAGTGTTACAGCTCTGGACCTCAGCTAGAATAACAATGAAAAGACAAGCACCTCTGACTCAAAAATTAGCTACCTGATATGTTAGAACTCATCCTGCTCAATACTTCAAATGAGAGAGATTACAGTGAGGTTGGATAATAATGGGAAAATCTATGATGTCAGATTACAAAGTCTGATTCATTGTTAAGCCCAGTGAAGTTTGACATGTTTGGAAGGGAGAAAGTGGAATTTCACAGCTTAAATACATGCACAGATGGTGTTTTGTTCAAGAAAATTCCCTCAGAGAAGTCAGACATGGAATACCCTTATAGAGTGAGCAGCACCTCACTTCCACTGCTCTTGGTCCTGATAGTACAGGCAGCAGCACTGTAAAAGCTGGATTCTTCCAGAACTCAGATGTATGCATCATTACCAATTCTTTCCTAGATTATTTGACAAGTAGTCAATCTGATTTAAAGCTTTAGCTATTATGTTTATGGACCTGATGGACGAGAGCCAGAAATACTCAAACCCATTATCTGTCACTGTGTGTCCATGAGTATCCCCAGCCCTTCCACTCCTCCTGCATCACTCCTGGAGAATTCTTCACTTTATTCACTCCTGGTGAGATCTGGAAATTCCCTCTTAAAAATAACTGTCCTAACTAGACTTTAGTGTCAGCTTTTCTCCTATATTATATATATTTTTTTTTATTTTTCTTTGGAGCGGCTTTACTTAGCCCTGCTCCAGACCAAACTAAACCAAACCCCAAATACTCTATAAATCTAAAAATTAAAAAGAGCAGGAACTTGACCTGTCAGTACACCTCTGTGGAAAATCAATTTCTTAGACCCAATTATTGCTAACATGTTTTTAACCGTGGGGATTCCTCCTCCTATACCTCTGATTTCTTTCTTAATGCTGTTTTTTATATTAGCCCTTTTTTTCAGATATTGTCTGGTATTCATATCTGTATAATTTATAACACAGCTATGTCCTAATCTCAGTTTAACCCTTTTAAGTGTGTATTTTGAATTAATTCAGCTAATTAGATTAATTTTTAATGTATTCTATGCAGACAGACTCCATAAAGTCCTTCAAGAGGATAAACTACCTTGTTTCTGTAAAACGATTGTCTTTGTTGAAGGCAGTATAAAAGAATACATCCCCAGATTTAAGGTTAATTAATTTATTAACAAAAAAAGAGGCAATTAGTTAAGTATGATTGTCTTTTACAAAATGAGAAACTAGATTAAATTACTTGGTTTTGTCTTTGCTTTAAGTGAGGACTGGTTTTTCTTAATTGAAACAATTCCATTTATTCAGAATTCCACTTTTAAACCTCCTATGCAGTCTGTCCAAGTAAACCCATTTCTTTGTCAATCTGATGTTTAATGGAGACTTCAAACCTTGGAACTATCACATCTTACTGATATGATATTGCTATGATCAGCATGTGACTGGAAATATTCCAGTCACCATCCCTGAAAGAGTTCAAAAAACGTGTTTGTGGCACTTGGGGATGTGATTTATTGGTGAGCATGGTCGTGGTGCTGGGCTGATGGTTGGACTTGATGATGATCTTAATGGTCTTTTCCAAATATAATAGTTCTGTGATTCTAAGTCAAGAAAAACCATAATTTTCAGTACTCCGAGTTGAAAACTTCTCTGATCCATTAACGATGTGAGGGGTTTTTTTTGGTTTTCCTTTATTTCTTCCAAGAAGGATTGAAACTATCAAAAATCTGAGTATTGTAGGGAAAAAAAGTCTGAAGTCCAAGGCCATGATGGTGCTCTGGATCTTGGACTGCTGCCCTGCTCATAGTGAAAAAGGATCTGGTATTGGGAAACAGCTCTGAAACTATTTTACCTTGTGAGGAAAGCACTGGTGTTAATGCTTAAAGATATTTAAATTAATGCTCATATATTTGTAGCTTTGTAGATTGTTAATATATAGTTGTATAGTTTCTAGATTTTGTTTGTTTTCAGAATTAGTTTTAAAGGTATAAAACTTATTTTTGGGTTAAATAGATGAATGGGTATATTATTTATTAGTGTTATAAAGTTACTTTAGGACATTTTAATTTTTATTTTTATATTGTCAGTTTATTATTAAAACTAATATATATTTTATATATATTTTATACATTTTATATATTTTACCTCCTCAGAAAGGTAATTAAAAATAAAAGCTGGTTGCCTCTACTAGAATTTATGGTTTATCTCAATTAAAAGAAAAATAAAATTGTTACGTTTTACTTAAAAAAAAAAACACACTCCATTGGCTTTTATAGTTTATTATATTGGTTTTTATAGAACATCTGCCTGCTGAGGATAGAGCAAATTTTGCTTTTCAGTTGTGGCTGTGGCTGAGTCTACACTGGAAAGAGCAGTGACCACCAAGGATGGAGTGGTACCCACAGAGCCCTCCCTTCTGCACAGGCTGGAAATCAGGGCAGAAATTCAGAAATATTAACTGGCACAAACCAAGACACAGAGCTGTGGGCTGGAGAATGAGAAAGTAACAGAAAAAAACAGAAACAAGGATTTTTAATGCCAGCTGAGAACTTCCATTATCAGGTCTTGAACCTGACTCAACCAAAGCTGGCTTGGCATGACATTTCAATTAAAAGTTGAGACTTGTCACTAATAGAGATGAATAGTTTTTAATTAAATATCTCTTGAAAGATCATGTGAAACAAACTAGGGCAAAGTTCTTCCAATAGGCTAAATACAGAATAATGAGGGCAAAATACAGCTTAGGGCAGCCTAACTATTCACTAGCTAATTTCCACAAGTACCTTTTTTCTTCCTCTTTTTAAGAATTCAGATGTATCATAAGGAGCAGTGCACTGAAAACACCAAGTCATCATTCATTATTGAAGATATAATACCCAAACTAAAGGGAATAATTCCCCTCAGCTGTAACACAAGGATTTAGGTGTACTTCTGCACATAATTCCATTCCACTTTGCCAGAGAAAACCAAGACTGTACTGCCAGGATAACCAGCGTTTTCACATATCTCTGAAAAAGAAAAGTGTTTCCCTACAAAGTATTTGTGTGGTTAGATCACCCTTAATAGAGTTCATGTTGAGGCTTCAGCTTCATTAATGATTTAATCTGACAGATTAAAAACTAAATGTGCAAATCAATATTCATGAAGTAGACACATACCAAGTTCATGTCATGGATTTTTATTTACTTTTATGTTTTATTCATTTACATTTCCTTTATGACATATGCTTAGAACAAAATATCTTTCTACTCACACATAAAAAGGAAGGAAAAAACCACTAAACACTGACATATCTAACGTTATCTCAAATCTCAGAATTCCTGTGTCAAGTAGAAACACAAAATAGCATAAAACCTCTACTAGTGGCAGCTTCTTGTCCATAAAATTTGCTTTACCAGCCACTTAATCTCCCCATAATTAGGCAGTCCATCAGTAACACGTGGTTAAACTAGAAATTGATGTTGTAGTTAATAGTTTGTATCGAATTATAGCTGCAGCAAAGCAATCAAGTCTTAAAAAGGCAAGTTTATTTTCTGGTGTTTTCTGGTGTTAAATGGCAACATGAAGTTATTCAATCCTCATTTATAGAAAACTCCTTAATTCTCTACCTTCCTTACCTGCAACAGATAAAACAGTAACCAGACTTGGCATAACTTTAGGGCCAAATGATGTCAAAGAGACATTTTAGCTCTCTGTCATTAGGACCTGATAAGGTGTTGAGTGAACAGAGAAGTGAGCAGAGAATTCCATGAACTCATGCTGGGAGAAACTCATGTGTCAGAAACTTTTCTGACAGAAAGCTCATCTCCTTGAGGGCCAGGCAGTGGCTGGCAGCACCTCTGAGCAGCAAAGCTTTGAAAACACAGCTTTAGCTCCTCTCCCCACCCGGTTACCTCTGGCTCTAGGGACAGCCAGTATTTGAGTGTGATGATCGTGTTCGCTCAGGATCACAGCTCTGGGTTATGAGTTCCAAAGAGACACGAAAATATTCCACTGGATTTGTCTCTGTGTTGAAGCTGCTCATCAACAGGCTACATAAAATGGCTTAGCAGCTGGTATTTATGGCAGATAATAAAATCTGAAGGAAAACAATGATGAGGAGCTTGTAATATGTTGAATTATGTGCCAGAAGTGCAGATAGCTTGGATGCCTGCAAATGCAACAGTGGAATAACAAACCAGTATTTCTTGACTTTTGACAGATAAAATGAATTTTTGAACTTGTGAATTGGGTTATTACATTGGCCACTTCCTTCCAATAATAATTCTATGAAGAAAGTTGGAATATTAAAGTTAGAAGGAAACTTTAAGGAGCTTTACATCTTTTCCAGTTCTCAATACCAGCCACAAATTTTGCCATTGCATTTCAATATAGTCCGGTTTTACATACACACTTTGTATATTAGAGAGCCATCAACAGCTACATACACAAAATATTAACAGTTCTTGTGCCCAGAATGACTTCTGGAATTCTATTTGAAATAGACAAAACTGCTGGATCAAGATACAAACTGTTTGGTAAGTGAAGGAGAAGTGACAGAAGAGAGAAATAAAATAATCCAGTGATGCAAAGGCTGTCACTCACAAACTTTCAGCAGCAGACCAGTGCCCTGACAGTTCCCAAGAAAAGGATGACTAAACCTCCCTAAACCTCCTCTTTTCCCTCTTTATTGATGAGCATGGCATCAGACGAACAATATCAATTAGCTGAGGCCACGTGCCTGGCTCTGTGCCCTCCCAAGCTCTCACATCTCCCAGCACACTCACCAGGAGGCACGGTGAGGAACAGTTTGATGCTGTGCAAACACTAAAGAATTAAAACGTGGCTGTGTTACCAGCACAGTTTTGGTCACAAATCTAAAACACAGCCCCACACAGGATAAGTTTCATCCTTGCCAGGCTTTGGGAAATTTCACCTGTAGACAAAAACTGTGGTAGAAACATGGTTTTGGGCACTGCTTTTCTCAGAAGGGATTTTTCTGCTAGAGGTAGGGGAAAGATCCTGTCATATTTTTGAAGTTGTGGCCATTGTCAGTAGTGTATTAAATATTGTCACATCATAAGTCAGACTCCAAGCAGGCTGCACATCACAGAAAAAATTCAGTCCCTCTCACAGACATGAGGAAAAGTCCATCTCTCACCTTAAAACCTCTTATTTCCAGAACAGAATAACATCCTGAAGGCTGCATAAAAAAAAAAAAAAAATTAAAAAAAAAAAAAGGACATAAAACCTGCAGCTATTATTGAAACAAAAGAAAGATCTGGTAGAAGATTAGCAAAACTACCTGAATGCTAATGAAAACTTTAAAAAGGCACCACAGGTAATTTTGTATCAGCTGAATAAATACATCATGGAATTTATTGCCTTAGAAAATACAGGGCTGGGAGTGTCACTTGCTCAGGTTCTGCTGAGGTTGGGTGCAGAGGCTACCGAGTATTTAAAAACTCAGGAAACAAAACCTGCCCTCCTTTCTGCTACACTGAAATGCACACTGCTCTACAGCAATCTTTTTTCCTGCATGATAAAAATAGACCTTGGTGAACTGAGGTGTAGGATGAAAGATTGAAACTTTTCCATTTCTTAAAAAATCATGGATCATGCCATGATCTCTCATAACTCAGTAAAATACTTGTATTGACAGTTCAAAAATACCACATGAAATATTTCAGCAAGTTTTGAAAAAAATGTTTTTGCTAATCTGATATGGATGTGGTGAACTGTAGGAGACTTTTATTTGAATATGCTGCTTCAAATGGGAATGATGTATCATTTGTGTTTGCCTAGAGAGAGTGTTGTGCTTCAGCAGCTCTTCATTCTGTTTGTGGCTGCAAACCAGCTCTTGGGGAAGAATCAAATGGCCTCTGTTAGCCATTAGCCATGACTGACTGATTGATTTTGATCATACTCTAATCATTTCCTTGAGAAGTTTTATCACCCTTTCAGACAAGTACTTGTGCTTGACAAAGGCTAATAATTAAAATATTTATCACCTGTAGATTTAAAATATGTAATTACAGTGTTTAATCTGTCTGATTATCACAGATGCTTAACTTTCATCCATTTATTTCCATACAGGGTCTAAAAATTTGTACTTGAGGCAAGGTAGTATGAGCTTGGCTAATAAATGTTTTCGGAAAGGCACCTTCTTACAAATTCTTCTCTTGGTATTTCAAGGGGGACTTGTAATATTTATTTATTTACTAGGTCAGCTATAGATTCATATAAAATTGAAACTCTTTAAAGCCTAATAATTTATGAAGGTATTTCAGTCTTCTGCATCTCTTGAATCAGTAGACAGGTTTATATCTTTTTTATTTAATATCCCAGCAGTGACAGGTGGAGAACATTTCTGCAAAACAAGTTGTCCAAAAGCACAGCTGGCTTAAGCATTAGGCCAAGACAAATGATTGGGTTGTGAGCTTCATTTTAGTCCAGCTGAGATCAACAACAGCTCTCTGATCCAGTGGATGCGGTGTAGGTTACACACCTGTATAAATGGGCTGTCAAGAGTAAAAATAAAGAGTAGCTATTTATTCATGTAAACTTGGTAAACCTCTTCCATATGAGGACTGACAAATAAAGTAAATTATTTAGCATCTTTCTCAGGAGAATAAAATCTGGGGAGAGGTAAAATGCATTACAAGGACAACATATATTGGTCCTCAAAAGCAATTTTGGCAGCAAACACACTGCATGGGAATGACATCTACTGATGTGACCACAACTTATGTTGACAGCAAGAAACCTGTAGGTTTATTCTCCAAAAATAAATAAATCTTTCAGCAAAATTCTATGTATGATAAATTTAATGGTCAAAAATGCGTGAGTGCTGCATTTTGAAGGCTAATACAAATACTCCTTAAAAACCTTCTTATATTCCTTCAAATAAACCTTCAAATATTCCTTGAAAACCTAAGTATCTTGTGGCATTTCTAAAAGGAAGTATTGAAAAATAGGAGGCTATCACTATCGATGTGTGTAAATGCTATAAGCTAACTGTAAAAATTCTATTTCCAAGCAGTCCATTTTTTGCCTATTGCCTTTAATTTTACCAATTCAAACTACTAATTCTAATTTTAAACCCTTCAGAAGAAAACAAGGCACCAGGGACTCCTACAGCAGTGTGTTCTGAAATTGGAACCCCATGTGTTTTGAACCAGGCAATGTGCTGTTTTGGTGTGGAAATCCAGGGCACCAGGAATATTTCTCTGTCTCCTCTGGGGTGCCCTGACCCCCAGGGGAGCACTGACTTTGACCCTCCTTCATGGAGAAAGCTTCCTAGACTTCAAGACAGACTGGAATCCACAAAAGGCTGCAATAGATTATAGAGAGTAGTGTAGGTGTATCACTTGGTGGAAAATTTAGGGTTTGGGATTTTTAGTATGTTGTGGATGGAAGCAAGATGGAGGGCACAGGGTGTCGTCCTGGGTTTCTTCTTCATGCTTCTTCTTCCTCCTTCTTCATGCTTTGGGTGGCATTTTGTAATTGGGCAGAAAAGTCTGCATTGCAGCTCTGTGGGATCAGTTATTGGGTTGAAAGGGAAAATAATCTAGGTGTCATTTCTTAATTGGATAGTTTAGTCTTAAAAGACCTTGGAACAAGAGATTGTTGGCCATTTTGTGCCTTCTAATGGAAAGCTGCTGAACTCACAGTAGTGAGACTGTTTTACTGATAAGAAGTAATAAACACTTGAGTCTGAACACAAATTACTGTCTCGAGTGCCTCCAATCCAGACCCAGAAAAACCAACAACTGGGACCCCCCATAGTTTGGGTTTGTGTGGTTCTTTTTCAGTGGATGACTTCTTTTTTCCCTCCAGTTTGATGGGGCTGTGTTTGACTTTCATGATAATTTAAGTCTGACTGATTTCATATAGAATTTTCACAGCCCTGGGTAAGGTCTTATGGTGACAAAATATAGGCATTTATCATTAAAGACATAAAGTGGCAAATGATCCAGAGGTATTTTTCTATTAGAGAAAGGAATACAATCTAGTGGTTGCAACTGTTGGAAATCAAGTGCTCCTTTTCACTAATGATTCATTCTTGGTGAAGCAAACCAAGACACATGGGGGATTTCCATAATTGCAGGGGAATTCAAGACTGAATAGCTTGATTAAAGAGAAGCATTGTGTTTTGTGGGAATTGAGATTAAATGTTTATAAAAAATTGGTAACATAAGTCTGTAAACCATACACTGATAAAATTGCTTGTTCTAGTAATGCAATAATTCAAAAAAACAAGCCAAAAGGAATGTTTTACTGTTTTGCAATTGTGATACCTGTCTGTGTAAAGAATTTTATTTCATGTGTTTTTTTTTTTTATTCTTGGTCTCAGTGGTTATTTAGTGCAGGACAATTTTTGCAGAACTGTTGAGGAATGTATACATTATTAGTAGCATCACGTTTTTGGGGATAGTGTAATGATCACTACCACCTCTGTTTGTATTTTTTTAGGACCAAGAAGAAAAAGAAAATATTTCAAAAGAGATCAGCACCTGTAACACCACTGGTATGTTCCTATAAAAACCTATCTTTACAATTAGATCACTTTTTTATTAATATCTTCTCCTTAATACCCCTACATATTTCTCTTTTATAATTACTCTGGAAAACAGAGTTTTAAGCTTATCAAGGAGTTTTTATAAAAATAAGTAAACGCAGGACAAGATAATAGTTTATCAGCTGCCCTGAAATGCTTCCTATTTAAAATCCTTGTGATGAGAACATGTTTCCAGTATCAATTCTTTCGGAATTTGAGGATGTAGGTTATTGTGTTCCCTAACTGAATGCACTGAGACCTTTGACTGTTATTCCAGTTAGAGTCAGTTCTACAGTCTCATCCCCATTACCTCTTCCTTAGTGAAAATTAAAGCATGGTATTGATTTTGGAGCCTTCTCTTTTAAAGTGTAACTTCATTGTCAAATGCCTCTATAGCAGATCATCTCCCCTTCTTCCTTATTTGTTTTAATTTATATGACCACAAAAATCTTTCCCCATCTGTTTTAACATCTTTTTTTCAAAGACTAGTTTGTCTTGATTGAAGCAAAGTACAAATTCTCTTTCTCTTCTTGATTTCAAGGCACATCTTCCTACAGCCATTTATTTTGTCACTGCCTGGTGTTTACCCCTAACAAGACTACAGGAGGAGTTACTCATCTCCTCAGATTCAGAGTCCTCTCTTGTATTGTTTTCCCTCTTGTACATGATGTGAGATTAAAGAAGTAATATATATCTGGAAATGAAAAATCCTATATAACTTTAAGCTCCTTAGTTTCCTTCATCAGCTCATTCCCTGAAACTCTCAAAGGCTGACTTTCTGAAATGAAAAATGTCATCTAAAATTAAAAAGGAAAAACTAACAATCCAAAGGAACAACTCTATGCAACTTATTTTATCTATTCTTACAATAAATGAGCAGTTTTCCCACAAACTGTCCACTTGTTAAAATTAAATATGTACTAACATTAGCCCTCTTTTTATTTATTAGATTATTTGAAAATTGGAACATCTTCAGCAGTAATTCTTATTTAAGAAAATTATTATTCTGTATGTGAAACACTAGTTTTCTCCCCTAATTTTAATTTGGTTAGGTTCAGTTAATCAAACCCAGTGTTACTAATCCAGTGAATATCCTGCAACACATTTCTGAGACACAGGTTTCTGCTCACAGCAGCACTGAAATTCTGTCTTTCTGGCTTCTTTCTTTCCTTACCTAACTTAGTTGCTCCTGCCTAATAAAATCAGGAAAAATATTTATGTAACTCTCTTCTAGACATCTTTCCCCACCATGATATTTTCTTTTAAGCCCTTTTCAGCAGTCGTGGTATGTTCAGACTCTTAGAAAGCCAGTACATCAAATACTCAAGTGCTACACATTTCTGGCATTTTAGACGTGTTTAATGCCCCAATGGTCCCTAAACTTTTAGCCCTGATCCATGATTGTTATTTGATATGAAAGTTTTCTACTCTTTTATCCTTTGGGAGCTTACCCAAAATTCCTGAGGTTTATGGGCAATATTTGTAGTTTTGATTCCCTTAGTCTTGCTCCCTGATAGTTGACCTATTTCCCTGGATATTTGATAATTTAACCTATTCTGATGGGTAGTTTATTAATCTTTTATTTATTTTGTGATAACACAACCCTCAACAGGTCTGTGAGGATACAGCTGGGACTTTGGTGGAGGACCAGGCATGTTTGTATCTCAAACATTGTGTACAGAAAACTATTCACAACACCAGAGGTTTATGTCCAGAAAGGAGACAGAGGAGTGGGATAATTCACTTGGGGGGAATTTTGGAGGGAATTAGAGACAGGACCTCTGAATTGTTTTTAATGATGTGGTTTATTTTCTTATCTTCTGCCTTATCTTAGGCAGAAAGGGTGAATTAGGCTCACGCTGTTACAGCACGGTTCAGAAGGTCACAAGACCATTAGTTAAAAGATCTTTTAAGGAGTTATTGACCAATAAAACACTGCTAACAAGGACATTTATGTTTTTAACCCAATCCTTAAATATTTCATCTTATGGACCCATGCTACAGAGTAAGATTTCTTAGGGAATCATGAAACCTACAGTACTGCATCCAAAACTCCTTGTTTACCTCTGCAACTTCTTTTTTTTTTTTTTTCCTGTATCTTAAACCCTTAAACTCTAACTTTCCTTTACTTACTGTGTCTCTACTTTAAACTATAAATCCACTTTCTTGTTTCTAGCACGTGAATTTGGAAGCCTTTCCCAAGGTCTCAGATCAAATCCCGTGTTTAATTCGAAGCTTTGGCTCAAAGGTCCAAAGTTCTGATAGTTCCTTGCATTTTGGATTCCAGCAGAGAGGAGTCCTGCAAATTTATTTGAATAAAAGGAAAGAGCCTACTGGGGCAAACAACTTCCTTTGTTCTTTCACAACCTCAGCTCCAGAACCATCCACACAGCAGGATGGAGTGGGATCTAAGGGCTGGTGATAATCTCTGTTCTCTCTCCCTTTTCTGACTGTTTCCCTCCTCCTTGCTTTGTCTGGGCACAGCAGGGCTCCCATTCTGTCCATACTCCCTGCTGAACTGTGTTGGGTGCTCAGATTCAGCTTTGCTTTGTGAGCTTGTTAAAAAAAATAACGTGAATTTGTGTTTATAAAGGGAAGATACTTGGAGTGATATGCAGTCAAGGTCCAGGAAAAAACAGACTGCAGATCTTAGTACTTAAATGTTGTGTGTATGGAAACATGAATAATTTGGCTTCTGTTAGGATCACTTTGGTAAATTGTTTCCCTCATTGTTGCCACAAAGCAAGAATGAATTTTAACAATTAGAAAGATTGAAGTGTAATATAAGATGGTTGTTCACTTTTGTTTTGGACTAAATGGAGCTGGGGAGGTAAATATATTTGTGCACTGTCAGTGATTAGAGTTGTTAAGGAACAATAATAGTAGAAATCAAACAATAAAAGGCCTTCAGATATAATTGTTTCTTCGTTAATGCCATTTTATGCTAATTTGTCAATGGTTCCTGATGGAACAATCACAACCCTTTCTGTAATTGCTGTGTACAAAATATTTTATGTATTTATTATGGATGGGAATTCAAGCAGACAGTGGTAAGGGGTTTGTACCCTATCACCTTTTCTTGTCTTCTAAATAGTTATGCACTTTTAAAGCAGAAGTACAAGAAAAGAAGGAAATAGGGGAAAAGGGAGAGAAAGAGGAAAGAGAAACTGCAAGAGCTACTACTGCACAGGCAGGTGTGAGAAAAGAAATAACATTTTGCTTCAGGCCAAAAAGATTGTGGAGTAAAAAACAAGGTAAATTGTTAATTCTCTTTCCTACTGGTTGTTATCTATGTGGTTTTTTTAATGGGTTTGTTGCACCTGTTAAGTATTTTTGGGAATCAGGAGAGAAGCAGGGTTGAAGATGTGACCAGAGGGGAAAGGGGCATGAGGGGGAAGTGGAAGAGAAGAGTAGGTGGTCAGAAGAGAGTGCAAGTTCCATCTAATGGGAAAGGGGACATCAGCCACAGGTATAAAATGTCAACATTTTGACAAAGGTTGTGTGTATTGACCTCTCAGGGAGAGAGAGACACCCAGCTCAGCTGAGTCCTTGATACAAATAAACAGCTTTTCCTTTGAGGACTTTTCCCCCTCTCAATTGTATAAAAAAGTTAATTATTTCTAACACAGGAAATTCAAATTACTGTAAGCATAGCTGTTAAAAAGTACCATTGAAGTATCATCTACTTCTAAATGTGAGAGTTGATATAACCTAGAGATGGAGAGAATTTATTAGGTCATTCAATGCAGTCCTGATGAGCAGTACCATATGGTCATTGCAGTTTCATCTTTGTCTTCCTTGTCTAATGATAATCTAAGCAAGATTATCACTGTAATTTTTTTTTTTTCATTTTTCTGGCTTTGTAAGTACTTTACATACATATGGTGGGTGCCATGTAAAGACCAAGACACAGTTATCAAAGCTTTTATTATGGATTGCTTATATTTCAGTGATAATCTATATTTAAGGTCACTTTTCATGACCTCTTTAAACCATAATACAGCAATTAATGTCTACCTTCTTATACAGCAGTGTTTTTGCATGAAGGATTAAGTTACTCCAGAGCCACTAACAGTTTGGGAGTGTGTCACTGCAACTCATTACAACAAAGTTCCAGCACTGTCTGGAGGAATCTGCAGCAAGGCTCTGTTCTACTATGTTCTGACACTAATGGACAAATCCCTGTAGAAATATGAATTAGACCCCCCTCCTCTCTGAGCACTGACTTGCAGTGTGTCCCTGCCACTTCTGAGTTCGTCATTTCACAGTGAATCTCGCATTTCTTTATATCTGTTTGTGACTTGTCCAAAGGAATTACTTGCACATCACAGATGGCCAGCATTCTGTCTGGATGCATAAGAACATTCACTTTTGAATGGCATAGAGACATTTATTCAGTCATAACATATCTTTCACAAAGTACAGCCCTCTGCTCCAATTACTTTTTTTTAATTCTTCTGATGCAGAACATTCTTTGGAAAAATATGAATTAAATAGGAGATATACTAAGGCTTGTAGTCATGAGAAGGTTCTTTCATTTTATGCTGTCACATAATGTGAAGGTCATCAGAAGAAGGGAGCCAAAAGAAAGCGGTCTTCTGCAATTGATCTGCTACTCTATCAGCTGATCAAAATCAGGTGGTCACCAAATAACTTGGCTAAGCTTTGTATTTCAACTCTGCAATACTATTTCTTGATTAAAAAAAAAAAATCTTTATTTTACAGCATTAGACCCCCACAGAAAGAGGCAGGGGTTTTGGACAGTGGTTCCATGGTGAGAAACTAAAGGCAGCTGTAGAGTATCCCACACCTGAATTCAAACCAGCTGAGAGCTTTGTGGTGACTGCATCATGCTGGAATCCCCTGTTCAGCTGTTACACATCATCTAATATGAATATTCATAGTGATGCTGTTATCTGAATGTAAATCACATTCTGCAGCATCAATGACCGTAATCAAAAATCTCTCCAGCAGCAGCATCAACAGCAGTTCCTTCAGCTCACCACTAAGTCATGAGCTTTGAAATAAGGGATTGCATACAATCTACATGACAAATGTGAAGTATTGAGGAGGAGGAGTATTTGGGAAAAAAAACCAACCAAACCCAAAGGAGTATCTGCATGTGACATCAACTTTTCAAAGTGAGAGTAGGTTTAGATTGGCTAAAAGGAAAAACCTTTCTACAACGAGGCTGGTGAGACACTCAAATGGGTGCCACAGAGAAGTTGTGGATGCCCCATCATTGAAAGTGCTCCTTATCAGTTTGGCCAGTGTTGAGCAATTTGATCTCTGCTGCCTTCCACTGTGGAAGTTATACCTGCTCATGGCAGGAGGCTTGGTCTAGAGGAGCTTCAAAGATCAAGCCAAACATTTTGTGATTATATTAAAGTCTACTTATTAGAATGGAGAATTAGGACTTTCCCATAATGTCAGCAAGCTCCCACTGCTTCCAGAAATTTTATAACCTTGATTAAAGTTCTTTGGTTCTAAGTAACATAACTGCCACAAGCAAATGCTAATACAGAAATTGAGGAAAATGGGAACGCCAATGCTAAATCGACTTCCTTTCTTGGTTACCATGACAATATAATCTTCCTGTGAGGGAAATTGTCTCATGTTCTATCTATGTAATTGCAGGAGGCCTCTTCAATACCAAAGCACACACTGTCTCAGCTTTCTGTAACATACAGGGAAGTAAAGAATATTTCCTGAAGTGTATCTGATTGTCTGGTTGTTTGGAAAGGACTCTGTGTAAGGATTAGGGATTCAGCAGCTCTGGATAAAGCACGCACTCAGAGAGTTGATTTCAGCAGGATCCATTGTTTCCTAATTTTGTGAGCAATGCAAGCTCTGATTATTAGGAAAACAAATCAGTAGGCAGCCTTCTGAGCAGCAGAAGTGTCCTTATCCTGCATGTGCCTGGTGCACAGAGCTCAGATGCACAACACAAGTTGATTTGTGGCTAGAAGCAAGGAGCAAAAATGTCTCTTGGATGTGGATGTTTCTGAAAGATACTGTTCAAAGACTCTGAGGAGGCATCAACATGCACTGATGTAGCTTGAAGCACCTGAGTGTAAAGGAAGAACCCATGATCACTTTTATCCTTGCTGGATTTGTTTGCTCAACAAATATATAGTCTCAACCCAAGGTATCTTCTACCTCCAGGCACAACTCATCTAGCAACAGATGTCAACTCATATGTGAGAAACCCCTGACATTCATTTAGTCCAATTTTTGTCTCCCCTTTCCTGCTTCCTCTCTTCTGTATCTTTCCCTTCTCTTTAGGTGTATCATTCACCTATTCTTACTCACTGGCAATGTCTCTAGCACACCCTGAGGCATTTCATAAAGATCAAGTCATCACAATTACATCATTATTGATATGATACATTTCCAATCTAATTCCAGTCTCACTAGAGTGCAAATGATCATGTTTATGCATCTGTCCATGACATATGTCCTAGTTTTATTCAGTTTTATTTACTTCATTTTTTCCTAAAGGATGTTTTACTACATCTAAGTATTAAATTATTGAGGAACAGATTTTTTCCCTATGTGAGCTATAGCAGCAATGAATTATTGCGCTTGACAACCAGAAATAAATTATCCTGGTTTTATCTTTTAACCTGCAAGATGTTGCAGAAATATGCCTAAATGTCAAGCCATTTTGCTTGAACATGAATGGAGTCACCTAGAATAATTTCAGCACCTTAACATTCAGATAAAAAATTACTCAGAAGATATCTCTGGATTATATCTGATTTCTTCTATTTGACAGGCAGTACAAAATTCTTCAGTGATAACTCAGCTTACACTACCTCTACAGGCATGCTCTGTTACTGCTTTACAAGTAAGCAAGAAATATTACATTTTTTCTGGATTCATGATAGTAAGTTGCCCTGGTTCCAGCCCAGAGCAGTGGGAAGGGGCATGCCCAGGACATTGTGTTATAATATTCCTCCTTCAGTCATTGCCAGGGCAGAGGAAAAGGGAGTGTTCATCTTGGGAGAAGGGTGTTGGAGCTGTCCACCACTGTTTTCATTTGTCCCAGCCCGGTGAGCATTTTGCATGTAAATCTCTTTGTACACCTTTGTTGTTAATACTGTTACTGCTTGTTTGCCTTTCCCATTGCTACTTCCAGGAAATTGTTCTCAGATGGTGATTTTCACCTTTTGTGCCTCCAGTTCTCAGCTCCATCCTCGGGAAGAGGAATGTGGGGAGCAAAGAAGCAGTATCTGGTTTGGGAGGGTCTCTGAACTGGGGAGCAGCATTCCTAAACCATAACAGAAATACAGCCAGGGACAATACTCTATTTATTTAAAAATTAATTAATATTGGTTTTACAGTGTCTGCTTAACACCATCAGATACAGGTAATGAAAAAAACATTCAGTCTGAACTAGTTCCAACAGAAGGCATCTACTTTATGTATTTCTTTTTTTTGAGGAAGAGCTAGACCTATCTCCATGAGGAGCCACGGATATCCAACAGATCCAATAGATCTGAGGCCAAACAGTGCAGAACTCTGAACTGATGGTGCCTTAGAGCATATGTGCCCACATAGCAATATTAGGGCTTCATAAATCCCCTGACCACATAACCAGCTAAATTTGTGCTGCTCTGTGTTTAATGAGGATTTTTCCTGGGATTCAAATTCCATTCAGTTTTACCTACTGACCTAAAGAAATGTTTCCAGATGCATATATGTGAACAATAATGTAAAAAAAAAAAAAAAAAATAAAAAGTGAAGTCCCCAAGGACTGATCTGATCTGTATGGAATATTAAATCAGAGATTCATGCCCTCAGATTGAGACAGGGAATGTATTTTGTGAGGTTGTTACTGTGTAGGTAGGTTGTTAAGGGCCAGATATTAAATAATGACTGTAGAAACTTAAAATTCACAGATATCTTGAAATTAAAGGCTGTAGTTTCCTTTTGAGTGTAATGCTTTATGGGAATAATGTTACCAAAGCATAGCTGATCCATTGCAGAAATTTCAGAAACTGAGGATACTGATTTTAAAGCTATTTTTCCCACCAGTTTTGATAAGATTGTAAACTGCACAGCCACATGGGATTTTTTATTCTTTTCTTTGCATAAGATTAGGATTAGAAAAAATAAGAACTGGAAATCTCAGAAGAAACTACAAACCTTATGAGAATTCAATCCAACTTTTTGAGTCTCAAACCAGCACAAATACTTTGGATAAACAAACACTCAGATACACTGGAAAGTAGGAAAAAGTAGTATCTTTTCAGATTCTTTTATAAAGATATGTTGTAAAATATTTTGCCATTTTAGACACTTGTTGTTTAATATTGTCCTCTTAAAATATGTAAGAGAAAATCTTGCTCCATGCTATCCTCTTTCTCAAAGGTTGACTTCCCAAATATCTGTACAAATGTGAACTTCCACTCTTAATCATTTTCACACTCTCTGAGGATAGTGAGAGTAATCCTCCACAACAGTTCTGTGCCAATAAGCACAGGTTATTTTTGCTTGCAAGTTGACTTTGCTTACAATCGTCTGGATGTCAAGAAGAAAACATTAATATTGTAGATTTATTTGTGTTATGCTGTAAATTTCAACAAATTCTGCTTGCAAATATACCTTTATGACTACTTTTAGTCAATGGATTTGAGGGAAATACTCAGATGAAAGAGATGTACTTGGGAACAAACACCTGTAACTCCTTTCACCAAAAAAAACCCACAAACTAATTAGCTATCTTTTTCCATCAGTTTATTTGGTTTCTCTCTTCAGCATATGCAGGGGGAATGGATAATTACCAATGAATCTACTACTAAAAGGGGTATCACAAACATTGAAAGGAAGTCTGAATGACTTTTCTTGTCCTCTTTTGTGGTTATCTCCACAGTTACATCCTATAGCATCCCTAACCTACAAAGGACTGGCTGTTCTGAATACCAAATATCACTCCTGGAAGAAACAAATCAGGTCCGAAGTGCATAGGTCTGGGAAGAGAAAGCATGGGAATTTAATGAAGGTATTAATTCTAAATATGTAACATGACCTAACAGAATTTATCACATAACTCAAGATGCAAGGTTTCAGTAAGAAGGTGTCTGAATTCCTACCTTTAAAGCCAGGGAAATTGGATTATAAGGGAGGAGATATTATCACCTTTTAACTTGGTCGTGTATCTATTCACGAATTAAAGGGACTTGCCATGATTTCTATTTTACAAAATTATATTTTGTAGCTTATTGATTTATGATATTTTGAGGAAAAAAGGCTCTATTTCTTTCTCCATCTGTGTCTGCTACCATTAATGTGATATACTAAATCTTACAGGTAAGTATTTAAAAGGGTATATCGAATTACAAAAGCATGTCATAATCCTTCTATAGCAAATGGGCAAATGAAGTGTCTATAGAAAAAATCTTGTACTTAGTAAATATTCCTCCTGAATAATTCCATTTAGAAAGCCTTTTTGGCTTCCCTTTGTAAGCCTTTTCATTGATTGAAAAAATTTCCTTTCAGAATCTAAAAGACATTGGCTGTGGTGATTCCTCTCTCCCTTCCAAAGCAGCAGTCCAGTAATTATTTTTTTACCAGCCAAGGTGTAGCAGAAGATAAACACAAAGCAAAGGGGAAGCAAGTCTTTTCCAGGAGGCAGAAGAATCTGAAGTGGAGAACAAAGCTTCGAGGAGCCTGTCACAAAGAACAATTTCATTTCAATACCACAGTCTGGGATGCAACAAAGAATAGAAGCCGGGGAGCCTGATCATCATTCCTGGTCTCTGGCTCTCTGGTGACACTTGTGAGGCAGGACTCGGCAGCAGAGAGCGCCTGCACCCTCCCGTGCCTGCTCTGTCCTGTGCGAGCAGTGCACAGCAGCTCTGGCAGGGAACCTGCACTGCGCAGGGCTTGTGCTCTTTGGCTTTTCACCTTTATGGAATGAGGCTCTGGGTCCTTAAACTGCAACCCCCAGGACACTCCTCTGCTGAGGGAGGAGCAGCTGCTGCATCTCTCATTGCTCCCAGCAGAGGAGAAACTGCCATGGAATAACTTCCAGCACAGACCTTTTAGCTGTAGCTCGCTGTTCCCTCTGCAGACTTCTCCGCGCTGACTCACCTGCCGTTCTGGCAGCCGGTGATCCCTCAGGGGTGAATTGCCAGCCAAGTGACCTCTCAGGTGGGAATTGCAGCCGGCGGTCCCTCGGGACACTTCCAGCGGCCACCCATGCCTTGTGCTCCCGGGAATCCCTTCCCGCTCGGAGCAGCGCGGCTGGAGGCGCTCGGAGCGCTCCGCGCTGCAAGGGGGACACCGGGCGGTCGCTGCCGGCACACACCGGGCGCTGCCCGCTCCTGCCATTGCCTGTCCTGGGACGGCAAAATCACTGATCTGACACTCACCATGGAAAGCACCGCTCCTTTGGAGAAGTCATAGTACTTCACGAAGAAGAATTATTATGTCTTCGAGCACCCTTGTTAGGAATTTTTAAATGCCATTTTACAGCCGCGCCAACAGAGCAGGTATTAGGGGGCGTGTTCAAATCCCCCAAAATTTCTGTGAAAGAATTAGGAACAGATCCTAATTTTTGCTACTAATTTTGAGGTGACTCACTCTTCCTGTAAGTTATACTCTGCTGAATTGTCGGGAATGCAATAATCTCCGCCGTTGCTGATGCAGCGCAGCAAAGAACCATCTCCCGATGGCAGCGCATTTGCCGTGCAGAGCTGAGAATGCACAAGGGGAGAAGCAGTGAGGTCAGGGCTGAAATCCGTGGCTGGGGAAGGACTGCAGCCGTGAGCCAGGGCACTGCAAGGGCTGCAATGGAAAGGCAGTTTCCCGTGCCTTGCGACCGAGTATTGCTGCAGCACTTGGGAGTGAGTGCCGGTGGGAATTCTGAGTGCTGGGATTTGATCCTTGGCATCAGAGCTGCTTTTACATTTTTTTCCCCCCCATGTTCATTCAAACTAGCTTTTGTAAACATTTGTCTATATATTGGCTTTTATGTGCAGGAGCACTTAAGAGTTTGGCTGTGATTAACAAATTTTAGGAGAAGAAACTTGTTCCCTTTGAACAGTCACTAGCATCTAAGATGTATGAATTAACAAATTAGAATCCTATCCAGCAAAGCTCTGGTAAATTGTCCCTAAGAACAGCAGCCATGGCTTGTATGGGGTGGCCTAATTGTGGCCTTTCAGTTTCTGAAGGGAACATATGGGAAAGATGGAGAATGACTATTTCCCAGGGTCTGGGGTGTCAAGAGGCCCTGGCACAGGTTTCCTGGAGATGGTTGCCCTGTCCCTGGAAGTGTTCAAGGCCAGATTGGACAGGGCTTGGAGCAAACTGGTCTAGAGGAATGTGTTGCTGCCTATGGCAGGGAGGTTGGAATCAGATGATTTACAAGGTACTCTTCTAACCCAAACCATTCTCTGATTCTCTAAATGCAGATGAGTACTACAATAATAATAACAATTTTGAAACATTTTGGTGATTGTCATCAAGAAACAACATTCAAGAGGAAAACATTCTCAGCACAATGATGGTTTGTGCAATTATAATCTCTTCTACAAGGTCATGAAATTAAAATTTATGTTAATTACAGCCCATGGCAATGATTATGCTAACAAACTGTTCCACTAATTATATTTAGGTATTTAGATTGCATTTGTCAAAAAGTTTTATGCAAAGATTTGAATATTGCCTATATCTCATAAATAATAAAGACTATTAATGGAGATAATACATGCCTCAACCCACAATTACAGCAACATGTTTTAATTCAGTTGCTTAGCACACAAGTTTAAAAAATTAATTAGGAAACATAGATACTAATCAATTCTATGAGATTCTTATACAGGCTTATCTTTGTACTGTTTTTATTTTTTTTTTCTTTAAGTAAGATGGAAATTCAAGAAACAAAATGAAATATCTTCCTTTTCCATAATGGAAGTTTTTTTCAACAGGTATTACAGCTCTTTGAACCTCCCTCTGACCAAACTAGTATTGTACATATTGGGTTTTTACCTTCTGCCCATGAACCAGGGGATCCAGCCTGACCCTCAGTGTGCTCTCCTCATGTCACTTATAGACTCTTGAGCCAGCCCTAGGGGTGGCCCAGGCCCTCCACCACACACCCACTCTGGGTGGCTTTGGCCTCAAAAGTAGCATTTTCTTTGGCCAGCTGAGTATTACAACTTCATTATACATTTATTGAGAAAGACAAATGGAAACTATTGCACACAGCAGTTACTGCCACAAAAATTCTTGTCCTACAGTCCTATGTGGTTCTCTTAATCAGAATAATTCAACACCAGCGATGAATATTGGATAATATTTGAGGGAAGCAAATATTATCACCTTCACTATTATGAAGGATAATATTGCCATTGACAAGCCTGAGAAATGGGCTGACCACGAAGAACACCACCAAGTTCAAGAAGGGGAAGCCCTAAGTCCTGCTTCTGCAGAGGAACTCTACCAGACAGGCACCAGAGCATACTGGAGGCCACCTAGATGGGCTGGAATGATTTTGTCAGGAAAGGCTTTGGAAGTCCTGGAGAGCACCAAGGCCAACACAAGCCAAAATATGCACCCTTCTGGGACCCTGAGCTGCACTGAGAGTGCAGCCAGCAGGCCAAGGGAGGGGATCCTTCTCCTCTGCTCAGCACTGGTGAGCACCTCCAGGGCTGCCTCCAGTTTGGGGCTCCTCAGCTCAGAGGAATGCAGTGAAGGGCTGTGAAGATGATGATGGAGGGATGGAGCAACTCCACCGTGAGGGAAGGTGGAGGAAGATGGAACTATTGAGCCTGGAGAAGGCCTAGGGAGTTCTTTTCCAAGTCTATAAATACCTGAAGGGAGGGATCAAAGCAGATGGAGCCAGGCTCTTTTCAGTGGGCCCAGTGACACAACCAGAGAGTGGTCACAAACTGAAATACAGGAGGTTCCCTCTGATCTCCAGGAAACACTTTGTTATTGTGAGGGTGACTGAGCACTGGCATAGGTTGCCCAGGGTGGTTGTGAAGCTTCCTCCTTAAAGCAATTGAAAAACTGCTGAGACACAGTTTTCTTTTTCAAATTTGTTCACAAACTAAAAGAAAAGAAGAAAATGCAAAAAAAGTCCTTTTTGCTAACACTTAAGAAAACAGTAAAACTGGGGTAATTTTTAAAATAAATGTTTTTCTTCCATTGATACTTATTTCAGAAGGATATTGGTTTGGTACATTATTACCAAATTAAATACTTTTACTAGTCATTCCAGATAAGAAGATGCAACTGCAATTACATATCATGTTCTGCTTACGGAGTTTAGCAATATGACAAAGTAGATAATGCACACCTCTTTTCTTAAAAAATTAGTAACTGAATTTTTCATGAATAAGAAAGCTTACAAAGTTATATTATAATAATTTTTATTATTGCCTTTTACTGAGAAAATTTAATTAAAATCAGCAAACTCATAGAGAGGAAGAATAAATTGAAATACATCTGTTTTGTGCAATTAGCAAAGTCCTTTCCAAAAAAACCAAAACCCAAGCACCCAAAGACCACCAGCACAAAAGCTGTTTGTAGTGACAGTTAAGTTGACAAATGATTGTGAGCAGCATTTTACTTGGGCCAAATCAAGTGTAAACCCTCAGGATTAGCAAAATCCTTACAGAATTACAGAAGTAGCTATACCATGATAACATTTTATAAGGTATTTAATGGACATTTACAAAGCTGGGAAAGAAGGACAGAGAGTTAAAAGACTGCTCTCAAAAGTAAATAGTTTACATCTCATGTAATTTTATATCTATTTCCTGGCCTGGGGAATTTTCAGCAGAGTATAACTTTCAGGAAGAGTGAGTCACCTGTAGCCAAAATT
This sequence comes from Onychostruthus taczanowskii, assembly GCF_017590055.1. Taxonomy (NCBI): domain Eukaryota; kingdom Metazoa; phylum Chordata; class Aves; order Passeriformes; family Passeridae; genus Onychostruthus; species Onychostruthus taczanowskii. The sequence goes on from NW_024504012.1 coordinate 478,972, forward strand.
AGGATCTGTTCCTAATTCTTTCACAGAAATTTTGGGGGATTTGAACACGCCCTGTAATACCTGCTCTGCTTGTGTGGCTGTAAAACGGCATTTAAAAAATAAAAAAAAATTCCTAACAAGGGTGCTCGAAGACATAATAATTCTTCTTCGTGAAGTACTATGACTTCTCCAAAGGAGCGGTGCTTTCCATGGTGAGTGTCAGATCAGTGATTTTGCCGTCCCAGGACAGGCAATGGCAGGAGCGGGCAGCGCCCGGTGTGTGCCGGCAGCGACCGCCCGGTGTCCCCCTTGCAGCGCGGAGCGCTCCGAGCGCCTCCAGCCGCGCTGCTCCGAGCGGGAAGGGATTCCCGGGAGCACAAGGCATGGGTGGCCGCTGGAAGTGTCCCGAGGGACCGCCGGCTGCAATTCCCACCTGAGAGGTCACTTGGCTGGCAATTCACCCCTGAGGGATCACCGGCTGCCAGAACGGCAGGTGAGTCAGCGCGGAGAAGTCTGCAGAGGGAACAGCGAGCTACAGCTAAAAGGTCTGTGCTGGAAGTTATTCCATGGCAGTTTCTCCTCTGCTGGGAGCAATGAGAGATGCAGCAGCTGCTCCTCCCTCAGCAGAGGAGTGTCCTGGGGGTTGCAGTTTAAGGACCCAGAGCCTCATTCCATAAAGGTGAAAAGCCAAAGAGCACAAGCCCTGCGCAGTGCAGGTTCCCTGCCAGAGCTGCTGTGCACTGCTCGCACAGGACAGAGCAGGCACGGGAGGGTGCAGGCGCTCTCTGCTGCCGAGTCCTGCCTCACAAGTGTCAGCAGAGAGCCAGAGACCAGGAATGGCGATCAGGCTCCCTGGCTTCTCTTCTTTGTTGCATCCCAGACTGTGGTATTGAAATGAAATTGTTCTTTGTGACAGGCTCCTCGAAGCTTTGTTCTCCACTTCAGATTCTTCTGCCTCCTGGAAAAGACTTGCTTCCCCTTTGCTTTGTGTTTATCTTCTGCTACACCTTGGCTGGTAAAAAAAGAATTACTGAACTTCTACTTTGAAGCAGAGAGACAAATCACCACGTCACCAGAACATGAGCCAACACATGCCCAGATGAGCAAGAAACACACCTGGACGTGTGCTGAAGGACTGTGGCCAGGAGTGGCCGGCTGCCTGCTGAGGTTCCGCACGGCACAGGGTGCCTCCCAGCCCCAAGCTGCCATCATTGCCAACTGAGGCTTCTTTGACTGTGCCAAGCGCCTCCTGCAAGCTGACACCAGGAACCTGGGCTGGTAAGTTTTGTTTTGCAGTGAAAATGGTTATCATTTTTGTTCAGGTTGCTGTGGCCGAGAGAAGGGTTCTGTGGAGAGGGAGCCATGTTTTGGAAGTTTTGTAGTCCCCTTGGCATGCCTTTTGCAACTAAATTGTGCTTGGTGCTCTGGGCTTTGTGGTTTTCAGACCCTAGCAGACAGTCGGCCACTCAGCACCACAGGCCCCTGAACACCAGTGCTGGCCCTTTTCCCTGGGAAACAAAACTCACCAGCCCAGGTTCCTGATATCACTTTGTAGGGGGCACTTGGCAGCCTGGCTTCTACCAGCCATTGTGTGGCCAGCAGGACTGGGGCCCTCCTGTCCCCCTGTTCTGGGCACTGCTGAGGCCAAACCTCTAAATCCTCAGGTTGTTTGTGGGATCCTCATGACAAAAAATACATTGAGGGACTGGAGTGTGTCCACAAAAGTGAACCGATCTGGGGAAGGGGCTGGAGAACAAGGAGCAGCTTAGGCATTGACAGAGCACGTACGGGGGAGACCTTCGAGGTTTCTTCCCCCAAGCGCAGGCGTGTTCTCATTCCCGAGCTGAGCTGAAAGGTGCGGACGTGGGAAGCCTGGCCTGCCTTGTGCAGAGACGAGCACAAACTGGGGCTGTGACCCGCGGTTCCGTGGCTCTGGTCCCTCCCGGGCGTGCGGGCCGGGATAAAGCGAGGCAGCCGGAATAAGGAGAAGGCGGGCGGGATGAGAAGAAGACGGCCGGGATGAGGAGAAGGCGGCTGGGATGAGGCGAGGCGGCCGGGATGAGGAGAAGGCGGCCGGGATGAGGAGAAGGAGGCCCGGATGAGGCGAAGCGGCCGGGATGAGAAGGCGCAGCCGGGATGAGAAGGCGCAGCCGGGATGAGAAGGCGGCCGGGTGTTGCCGGCAGCGGCCACCGGGGGGCGCCGTGGGTGCGGCTGGGCCGGCCCCGCTCCCCCCCCCGCCCCGTTGGTGTGACAACGGCACGCGCGGTTCCGCCTGAGGCCCCGCGCGGGACGGGCGGAGAGCCGGGAGCGACCCCGAGCGACGCCGGGAGCGACACGAGCAGGGCCTGGAAGGTGGGCGATGGGCGTGGAGTTTCACCGTTAGGAGTCTGCCCGAGCTGCTTTGAAGGCTGGAGCTCCTCTGCTCTAGGACAGGCTGGAGAGCTGGGGGTGTCCAGGGTGCGCAAGAGAACGCTCCAGGGAGAGCTTAGAGCCCCTTGCAGTGCCTACAGGGACTCCAAGAGAGCTGGAGAGGGACTTTGGAAAAAGGCCTGGAGTGGCAGGACAAGGGGAAATGGCTTCAAACTGCCCGAGGGCAGGGTCAGATGGGATATTGGGAAGGATTCCTTCCCTATGTGGGTGCTGAGACCCTGGCACAGGGTGCTCAGAGAGGCTGTGGGTGCCTCATCCCTGGCAGTGTCCAAGGCCAGGTTGGACAGGGCTTGGGGCAACCTGGGACAGTGCAAGGTGTCCCTGCCCGTGGCAGGAGGTTGGAAAATGATCTAAGATGATCTTTAAGGTCCCTTCCAGCCCAAACCATTCTGTGATTCAAGGAACAAGAAGGCCCTTTTCCAAGTGAAGTGTTATATCTCTTCTTGGCTCCCAGCTTGGAGTTGCCAGTTCTTCTGGAAGCAGGCCCGGCTGGTCAGCTGTGATGAGCCACGAGTTCTCAATGGGACGGGAGTGACATGTTCACAGAGAGGAAGGGCTGTAAACAGATCTTCAAGGCCAAGGTAAAAAAAGGCAAAGGATTTGGCAAAAGCCAAAGGAATTTGTTGTGTTAGTCAGTTTTCTGGTTGTTGAAATGACCCCAGGTCATTTTCAACATTTCTGGTTTTGGTTTGTTTTAGTGAAAATGAATGTGTTATCTCCAGCATATGCTTTGCAATGCATCTACATGTGTTCCCTTCTCTTTGTTGTATATCAGGTTATATTAACTGAAGGCAGAATGATAACACAGCAGTAAAACATTTAGAGGCATAGTTAGCCAGATTCAGGCATTTCTCACTCTGCTGTTGACTTTTCTGGTAACTGTAAGCAAGGCAACACCATCCAGTTACTCCACTTTTCCTCTCTGAGGAAGATTATCCCTTTTTTTCTCATTTTGAAAATAGCCTTAGATGAAAATGGTTGTGCATGTGGCAGGTAGGGTTCATTATTTTACCTTTCCCTTCTTCTGTCTGTCCCCTACTATTTTTTATTAATTATTTTGTCGCTGTTCACTGTTCAGTAGGTTTGAAGGAATTCTAATTGTTGAGATTATGGTTCTTTGAAGGCACACTTAGCCCACCTTTTGGATGAAGGAAAGAAGAAAACAAGGTCCTCTAAGAAGAGTAAAAAGTGCACTGTAAATAGGCATTCAGAAATGTTTGCTGGTGCCATGCCATCACCGAGTAATCAGCAGAAATGTGTTGGAAAATCACCTGTCAGTGACTTCACAAAAACACCACAGTCAGACAGGTAGGGAAGAGAAGCATAAAACCCCAATTATATGTTCATAACTAAAGGTATGAAATGGACAGATTTTCACTGGGAATTAGAAACTCCTCAATAGCACTAACAACTTGTAATACACTGTCTCCTTGCCAAATGTAAATTTAGTGTAATGAACTGCTTGCTGCCTGTTGAAGTGCAGGCTAACAGACTAATATTTGCAATGGCAGGCATATTGTATGGCTTTCCTTTTAAAAAGAAATTGTCTTTGCTCATAGCAATCTAGATATACACCCACTGCGACACATATTTTTTTAGGCTATATTTCCAAGTAAATGGCTTACACAATAATGCAGTAAGATAATGTAATGAACAAGAATGAAGTTAATGCATCCATCCTTTTTTATCCTAAGCCAGCTGCTGAATAATGATACAGGGATTCTCACTGACCCCAAGGAGAAACACAGTGCCTAAGCTGTTGAGAAAAGCACTGGGCAGATAAAGGCTATCTCCACATTTCTTGCTAGTGTCTCCTTAAGATTTCAAAGGTTTTTTTACCTTTAGAGCTATTCTGTAAGTCTCTGTAGTTTACACGTTCTAAATCTAGCATGTAATTGCTGTAATGCCATCCTAATAGATTTGAAGTTGGGATCTACCCAGACTTCAGTTTGTCTCAGAAGAAGCAACTTTGATTCTTTGAATTATATTCTTTAAAGTTAGAATGATACCTATGTTCACTTTAATGTTACATTTTGCCAATTAAAGTGTATTATACTATTATGTTCGTCCCTCTTCTGGTGCATTTCTAGTACAAAATGAAGCTTTATTCTCTTAATATTTCAGACAATCTACAACTTTTCCAGAGACATGGGGAAATGTAGATGCAAGTTCAGCTGAGGAAGTCAGAGGCCTGCCTGATGTAGTTGGTAAAACTGGTTTCCCTTAATGCCATCTATTTTAATTTGCATTCATGTGGTACATGCAACAGGTTTAGCTGAACAAGGTATAAAGTTGTGCTGGTTTGAAAGTAAGCCAGCAGGAGAAATTAACCCCACATACCATAACAAATACCTTTTGAGAGATTTCAAATTGGAGTTACAATTTAATAGAAAGATTACAGCAAATGCAATGATACAGAAAAACTGGTTGAGAACCACAAAGTCAGAGTACAAGCTGGCACCCTGTTGGTCAGGGTTGCAGTGGTTGCAGTCCTGTCAGATGGGGTGGTTTTGTGGTTTTGTGGAAGTTCGGGTCCTCCTCTGGATGTCCAGTGGTGGTGGTGTCCCAAGTCCCCAGACTGCCTAAATTATATACAGTGAGGTTCAGGTGGTACATCCCCCAGTGCAGGGACGTTCCCAATGGCATGGAATGATGTAATCCCATGAGTCCTACAATATTTCTGGAGTCTGTGGTAGTCCTTTCAGCTGCCCATTCTGCTAGTGCATAATCAGTTCATCGTGGCCCGTTAGCACAGATGACCCTCACTGAATGGGTGATGCTGCTGTGTCCCCAGCTGAGTCATTTCAAGGATAAAGAAACAGCTCGCCTTGCAGGGTTTGCCTGTCTTATTTTAACACCCTGCTGGTGTCCTGGGGGTCAGGTGTGCACTGAAAACCACCCATCGTTAATAGGTCATTGCAAAATGAGGTAGAGGGGAGTAGAATACACAGTTTGGTTACACTCACACTTGGACTCTCTCTCCTGCAAGGCAACAAAAATCAAGCTCAGAAATGGCCTGACACATTTTTGATTATTTGTTGGTAATTTTGAAGATGAAGAGTCTTCTAATAGAAAAAAACCCCAAAAAGTTGTGAAATTGTCAGTCAATCACAGGTTATGTTTAGATGATAAATTCCACTTTTGATGTAATCAGATCTCATTCCTGAAATGTTGCAATTTTTTTACATCATGCCTGAGCCTAGTTGATAGTTCCATGCTGTTATCTTTCTGAAAAATCAGAAGTTAATAAAGGAAATTTTAAAATATGCCCTAGTGTTTTTAACCTGCATTTGCTAAGATTGCACTTCCCATGGAAAGATGTTGCACACTGTGAAAGCTGCACAAACTACAGCAGTCATAGTGCAGATTTGTGGATTTATTTTTCATGATTCCCATGTTCTGCAGCAGCACCAGGCTACAGAATCCTCATTTCTTCCTTGGCAGTTCCTGAGGAAACAGGCAGCAGCACATGGAAGTACCTGGCAGAACGGCGGCAAAAGCGTCACGATGCAGCAGTGACCGAGATGCAGCAGGAGCTGGACTGCATTGGCAGGGTAAGGCAGGAGTTTTTAAACCAGTCTTGAGTGCTCTTCTAAGGTCAGGGCCCAATATTCAAATGATCACTCTGACCTGCCACTTTAGGAGATGGAAGCCTCTGTTTTGAATCTTCAAGAATCCCTTCAGCTTGAAGTGATGAAATCAGATGAAAAGAGTAAACTTCTGCTTGAAAAGATTGCATCTGACGTGGCTTTAGAAGGTTTCTCATTTGAAGTAAGGCAACTCAGAGCAAGGGCTCAACTTCAGTTACTTGTATCTGCTCTGTGTAGCATCTTCTTATGGCTCACTGGAGTCCTAAATTATTTGCTTTATACTTTCAAAATTTTATTTTACATATATTCACTTTTCAGTGAAATTGAGAGTAGATTTTTATTGCAGGGTTTGAAAGAACTCTGGAATATGATCCACCAGGAGTCCTCAAACAGAAGGAAGTGGATTAGGGCAGTGGACAAATCCCTGAAGGAGATTGAAAGGAGTCGAGCCATGAAAGTGAGCTGCAGTCTTAATAACTATTACTTTAGCATACGATTGTTATTTGCTAATATAATGCTGGGTGCAGAGCAAAGAGTAGCTTGTTTCCTCAGGAGTCAGAGATGTGCCAGTAGTTCTGTTGTGTGGTGATTGCTTTCTTTTCACCAATAAACTATTCACTCATTTTATACCCACATAATCAGGAGAAGCTACTTTTTCCTAGTTTGAAGGTTTCTTTCTTTCACAATTACCTATACTAAAGGTTCAGGGAATATGTGAGCTGCTTTTATTTCCCTGGAGGGTTATATAGGTCAGACTTTCATTTGGTCTGGTTTTTTGGGGGTACATAGCTGTTCTGCAGCTGAGAAGGAGCACAGACGTGACCTAGCTTGATTTTAGTTTGGGTTGGCTGGGGTCAGTAGCAAAAGTGTTGCAGTTTTGTAGCCTTCAGCCTAACCTGTAAAAGTCATTGGACATCCTAGGAAATATTTGGATAAAAAAATGGATAGACTGTGGAAGAGCTTGCTGCACTGTCCTTGTAGGCAAAGAAAAGCTGTTTGTTCTACCAGTGCCAGTTTCTCCTCTCTTTGTAATTCAGGTATGATGAAAAGGTCCAAGAGTATCACCAGTAACCTTTCTGTTGGATTAGTTACAACAAATGTCAGAGATGAACACATTTGCTTTAATTTTGTGTTCACTTAAAACAGGCACTGGTGGATTCTGTTGAGATATTTGAAAGGAAGTTGGTTTGATTTTTAAATTCATATTGCAGCTTGTCTGCAGAGCACTCAATTATCACAGATATTAAAGAGAAATCAGCTGAGTAGTAGCAAAGTGGAATGTTTTAGTTACTATTTTTATGAATTACTGAAAAAATCAGTCTTCAAGCTAACTCAGATGAATATATTAAAATTTACTTCTCAATCTGTGTCATCCAATTAATTTTCATTCACTTTAATAGATTTAATTAATGAATAATTAATGAATTGAATGAAATCCATTTTAATGGAAAAAAATATCTTGTTCATGTAGTTTTTTAACTTGGGAAGCTGATATTTGAGTTAACTTTTTGTTGTTGCTTTTCCTTATTCTTCTATTGCACAGATAGCAGATGTACTGACCAAGTATACTGTGAAACTGGAGGAAATTGCCTTCTTCTTGGCAGCTGATGTTCACAAGCTCATTAACAATAAGGCCATGGTAAATGTTTTACTTGGGGCAGGATAGCAGTCTGAATATTCCTAGAATGTCTTTTTTTTCCTAGATGAAATAATTTTTTTCTGCCTATCAATCACTGAAATATAGAGAGATTTCTACTTTGCAGGGTATTTGTTATCATTTGTATTCTTTTTCCCCCTCATTTTGTGTGGAAGACACAATTTTTTTTTTTTGGTTTTGCATGTTGTATGCTGCTTCTACTCCTGATTTTATTTTTTCATGCACAGAATATAAACAGAGCACTGCTGGGTAATGAGAGGGCAACTGCCAAGCTGCTCTTTAATTTAATGAAATCAGAGCTTGAGAAAGAAAAATTGCATCAACTGAAATGGCAAGAGAGAGTCAGGGACTGGAAGCTCATCCAAAAGAACTGTGTAGTTCAGAGTTTCAGGTCAGAAATTTTGCAATCTTACTTTAGACAATGAATAACACAAAGTGACTAGTGTTCATTTGTGGTTTCTATAAAACAACAAGTTTAAAAAAGTTACTTTTTCTTTATACATATCATATATGATGTAATGTATGAGATCATGTTTCCATTATACATATCTTTATTCCGTCCTGCAGAGAATTTATGGCAAATGAAGAAATACAGAATCCCCAAGCTGTGAAAATGGAAATGGAAAATATGATAAAGGAGCAGATTGTACTCAGTGAACAGAGACTGAGGGTTTTGCAGCACATTAGGTATGGCAAAAGAGTATATACCATAAAGGAAAACAGTTCTTTCTGGAGTTAAAGAGAGGTTTGGCTACAAAATGCACTTTGCTTTCTGTCAGTGTGTGATTGTTAAATTCAGCAGTAAGACAGGGTCTAAACCTATTTTTCTAGAGCTCTTTGTAATGGAAAAAATACATTTTTGATTTTCACTGCACCAGCTACACTAAATAGGTGGTGATCGAGGGCTGAAAATGCAGGAATACAGAAGTAATTCTTACTGACATTTGAAACATGCTAGAAATGGGCAGACAAAGATGGGTGGAGAACTAGAAGTTGGTGGTTTTTTCTCCATGTGTAATAAATTAAGAGAGGAGTATGTATAGAAATCTAACACTGCTATGTTTGAATATCCCTCCTGAACACAAGGAGCATTTTTGGGTGCAGTGCATTACAGGGAGTTTATTTACAGTGGATGTAGGAACAAGGTAGATTACAGTTAGTTCCTTGTTGGGTAGTAAACAGTTGACCTTGAAGAACAACAGTCTCTTTGGCTGATTTTCATTGCCAAGATGGCTGTAAATAAAATAAAGCACAGTAGTATGGACACTGATTCATAATTTTGTATTTTATAATAGTTTATATACAACTGACTGGTTTGTATTTTAAGGTACCTGACTCTTGTTTCCTCCTTTGATAGCGTCATGTTGCCTCCAACACATAAAAAATCTGACATAAATGAATGGTACAGAACTCTGGAGAATTTAAACAAAAATATAGGTAAGTTGGGAAATCATAAAAACAGTCTGAAATTCAAGCAATACTTTCTTTTTTTTTTTTTGGGCAGTGATGAGGCAGACAGTTGGTTTGAAAGCACATGTTTGCTCTATTCTTTGTTGCACGTGTTCCCACATGCCTTCTCAGTTGCTTTGAGCTGGCAGTAAGACCTTAAGAAGCTGCCTGTGACATCACTTTCCTTTGGCTGGTACAAACACTTGTACATGGTGACATCTAGCAGGAACTGGCTTGGTTAGAATTAATCTGGGGAAATAAAAGTTGTATTTTGACATGGATGAGTTCTCAATCATATAAAAATACTCATTTTTAACTCTTGGAGAAGAGGGGAAGGATTACTGGAGGTACTTCCTTTCTCTGTCCTGTAGAGTGCCTTCCCTCTGTGTGCCTGCCTTCTCTTGCTCCAGAGCATGTCCTGTTGTGATATTTCTAGCCTGTATGGTAGCAAAGAAGTTGGTAGCAATTGTAAATAACTTGCTACTTTTAAGCATAATTATAAACAGCTGTGTATTAAAACATCTTACTTGACTGGTTGTTAGTGTCACACAGATGTGCAGACACTGCTGGGATCTGTTCCCTGTGCTAAGATTCAGCACAGGGCCTCTGTCATGTTTTTTTTTTCTCACTGTGAAATACAGAATTTTGACTGTGGTCTGTTCCACATCATTCAGACACCCATAATGCAGAGTGTGTGGAAAAAATGCTTGTCCAGTACGAGCTGGTCCAGGGCAAATGTCAGGAAAAAGTGCAGACCTGCAAGGTGAGTGTCCCAGCTTTGGGTGTGGTAGCCATGGTACAGTATGTCATTACAGTAAAATGTGTTTGAGGGTCCAACAGACATTGAGATAACAAGTGAAATTAGTTTTTAACTCTGTCTTACTCAGTTCAAAAAGTAACCATCCATCTGGTTTCACAGCAGTATTTGGTATTTGTACTTGAAATGTGTAAAAGCCAAAACAAATGCCAGTAATGAAGGGGGTGCTGTCCTGTGTTTACGTGGGGGATGCAAGGACCCTCAGCCTTTGTGCTAAATCTGTCTTATCTTGGCAAAGGAATTCCACCTCTCTACCTCAATTTCTCCCTCTGTATCAAGTTGATTTGTAGTCTTCACTAACAGAATGGGGCATCTAGGAGGCTGAGTCTTTGTCCATCACAAGAAAAGAAACACTAAGTTTAGCCATGCTCTCTGAAAGTTACACCTGTCAATAATTTGCTGTTCTTTTCATTTAGATGACCCTGTTGGATAAGAACATTTGCACAGTAGAAGATGTTGAACTTGTGAATTCCAACATGCTTCAGATGACTGAGAAACTAAGAAATAGGTTTGAAGAAGAACTGGAGCACATGGATGTGTGTTGATTACATTTATTTTTATCACTCCTTGGGACTAGTCTGTTCTTTCTGTGCTCCCACTTGCAATGCCTTCTGCATCCTAGGATGTTGATGTCACATTAGAAAGAGGTGCATAGTGTGACTAACCACTACAAAGAAACAAAACTTGGTGTGGAAGAGTTTCACATGGAAGAGTTCATAATTACTGTGTTCATTATTTGTAATATATTGTATTTTTATTATAATTTATATCTGAAATATGTATGATAGAGGTAAATGAGGTATGGCCCAATCTGCTAAAAGGCAGAGGAATAGATTTAAATGATCTCCCAAGTCTTCCAATCTGATTTGTTGTGATCCTATACATAAAAATCACTGGGCAGTTGTTCATAAAGAGATAAATTGTAGAATGTGATTTGGTGCTTTATGCTGTCAGAATAAGCAGAAGTTTTGATACTCTCAGCTTGTAGAGTAAAAATCCACATTCTTACCCAGTTTACTTGGATTTTACTTTTTTTACTCTCCACATAGAAGACAAAATGTTGAACACCAGTTGTGTAATTCCAGGCAGCCTTTTATCATTTTACATATCTTCTTACTCATTCATTTCACCTTCCAGTAGTTTATAAATAACTTGTTCACTTGAATGTTTTTCTTTAGAATGATTTTAAGGAGATGGCTAAATGGCATGAGCAGCACTGTCAAGGCTTGTACAGCTGTGTTCAGGAGGCCATGGGTCTCTGGGATGTCCATCTGTCCAAATTGTCCCTGCAGGAAGATATACTTCAGAAGAAAGTAGATAAATACAGATTGCAAAAGGATAAAATAATACAGGTATAAACATAAAAACAAGGATGTGGCATAATGTAAAGAAAGGATTTCTTAATACAAATAACCCTCTGGAATTCAAATAGCTGCTATAAAAAGAAAAACATAATATCTGACTTTATATTAGAATTTCTACTTTTCAGTTTCATTCTGTCAAGTGCATTTTTGCTAACTGCTTGATTCACAGTGAATGGACAGTCCTGTCTTGATGTGGCAGAAGTGATAAAGATCACTGCTGCTTTCTGTACTAAGTGGCTGCAAGTTGCTATTATGAGATCTTGTGCAGGTGTAGAGTATGGTTGGATGCCAAATTCTCATAGTTAAAACAGCCAGCTTGGGGTGGCTATGTCAGAGGTGTTCATTGTCTAGGAAGATCTTCATAGGTGATGAGTTTTGCTAAGGTCTTGGTGTAGAATATATGTACATAATCAAATTACTTGAATCCTAAATAGTTATGGAGATTTTAGTATATTCTAAATAATTTTTACTAGCTTTTTAATGTGGCCTTAGGTGATGAAAGATGATCTGGATACAATTCTGGAAAAAATGAAAATGGCCAGCTGTGAAGAAGAGCTGGAGGAATATTTGAAGAATGCCCTTTCTTCTTTAGATCAAATTAGAACTAGGTAAGAATTTTGTATTGTAAATTTAAAAAGTAAAGCATATTTTAACATTGGTTGTACTACTTAGGCCTGGTTTATGCTGTTGTGAAGGTATGGAAAAGACTGTTTTACTTCATGTAAGGTATGGAAAAGGCTGTTTTACTTCATGTAAGAATATAAAATAATGTACATATTGAACAAGGTTAAGGCAAATAATACCCACAGTTTAGGAATGGGACAAAGAAAGACAGTTATCATTTAAAAACCATTCCACATCAGTATTACTGTGCATACCATCACAGCCATGCCTTATTCAGAAAGTAAAAGTAGTAGTTCAGATTGTTAAATGACAGGAATCAGGAGTTGGTCTGCACCATCATATCTGCACTCAAACTTGATCTCATTCAAAGTTGCAAGAACTAAGATTTTTAAGGTAGCCAAAGTATTTATTTTGGCAAGTTCTCTGTTATCCTTCTTGTGATTAGGCATTTGCAAGCTTAAAAAACATATAAAAATTGGTGCAATACTGCTCTCCTTGCTAAAGACCTTAGCAGCAGGTGTGAAACCTGAGAGGAAGCAGCTCTGTTGTTACACCCAGGAGGTCTTTTCTGCCTGTTAGATCAGAGGCACGTTAGAAGGGCAATAGGGACATGAGGGACAGAATCACACCTTCACACACCTCACAGTGGGATTGTGGTTAGAGTTGGGGTTTGATAATCTTAATAATCATTCAAACAGTTTTTAAAAAGCCAGAGGTAACAGACCAAGTGAAAATACAATGTAACCTATCTGAACACGTACATAAATTCCCCATAATTATCATTCTTTAAGAGACAAAGCAAATGTAAATGAAAACAAGTGTGAATGCTGATTTTTCTTTAATATAGACTCAGCCTGAACCATTAGTTTGTATTTTCAGGTAAAATGAAAATAAACCAGAAAGGCTCAGTCACACCTGAGCACAATGCAGAACTAACATGGAAGGCAGTAATTTGACCTCTCTTATGTAAGCAGTGTTTGAATGGCTCCCCATCCAAAAGGAAGGATGTAAAAGGCTTTATTGTAAATATTTCTTATCTTTTGTGCATTTATTTGTTTGTAATGAACTAATCTCTAACAAGCTAGGATGTGATTGTATTCAATATAAACATATCAGCGGCAACGTTTAGCCTAAAGGTTTTATGAGATTGATTTAAAAAGTTAAATTTAGATTTAAAGGCACTGTAGTCACACTTAATTTTTTATCTATACATACTTGAGTCTCTTAAACAGTGACCTTAAATTTGACAGGAATGAGACATTGAAGGAGATTGCAATGAATGAAATAATGGTTTATCCAAAAGCTATTTTGAGGGAGTTGATTTCTTACAGTATATCCATCAGCCAGCATTTTAGTGTAAAGGAAATCTTCAAACAGGTAAAAAGAAAATTTCTTTTGCTTACTGGTATATTATTGTTTTACTTTAGAGAGAATTTATATTACCTTTAAAATTCTGATTATATGAAGTACTGTTTCAACCGTTGAATAAAGTGATTTCGGTAGAGATAGCAGAGGGAAACCAAAATATTTATCAGTCCCACACTTTTAACTCTGTCCTTGTCACAAACAGAATTTTAGCAAATTCACTTGGGGTTTGAACAGAAAACTACAAGGTAACAGACTTAAAGTAATTGATTTGAGTGGTACAGGTTCTTTAGATAGTGAGTGGTCTATTCAAGACTGTCGTGTCTTACTGAAATAGATACATTTTGAGAAGGGATATGGGTTTCTTCGAAGAAAGCAAATCCATATTTTAAAATGGTGTGGTGGGTGTTTTTTGTTGTTGTTTTGCTTTTAGAACTTGCAAGGCACAACAGACTCCAGAGTTCAAGATCAAGATAATACCTCAACAGTCCAAACAGGTATTTCTGCTTGGTTGGTTTTCAATCTGTATTTCTTTGGATTGTAACCAGAAGAACTCTGCTTTACCTGTAAATAAGTAGTTGAGGCTTCAGAAGGTGAACATATGGTGGAGTAGCAAGCTGAGAGCATCAAGGAAGGAGAGGAAAATCACAGAGTATCCTGAGCTAGAAGGGAACCATAGGGATTGTGAAAGTCCAACTCTTGGCCCTGCCCAGACACCCCAGCAATCCCACCCTGTGCATCTCTGAGGGCATTGTCCAAAGTGTCCTGGAGCTCTGGCAGCCTTGGGGCTGTGCCCATTCCCTAGGGAGCCTGGGCAGTGCCCAGCACCCTCTGGGGAAGAACCTTTCCTGATCTCCAGCCCGACCCTCCCCTGGCACAGCTCCAGGCATCCCTTGGGTCCTGTCCCTGGTCAGAGAGCAAAGATCAGAGCTGCCCCTCCGCTGCCCTCGAGAGGAGCTGCAGCTGCCAGTGAGGTGTGACCTCAGTCTTCTCTTCTCCAGCTGAACCAAATGCCCTCAGCCACTCCTTGTATGGCTTCCTCTCCTGACCCTTCACTATCTCTGTGTTCCTCCTTTGGAGATTCCTGTAATAACTTTAGGTCTTTCTGACATTGTGGCATCCAAAATTGCCCCCAGGGCTCGAGGCAAGGACATCCCATCCCAGAGCAGAGCAGGATGATCACCTCTCTCAGCTGGTGCCAGAAGATAGGGACAGTTGTCAGAAATCAGCTGGAGAAACAAACCTAACACAGAAACAGGTGATCTTGGCACAGGAAATTGAAGAAACAGAGGAAGAAGAAGAAGAAGAGGAGAGCATCATTCCTCATAAAAGTGAAGAAAATGAGCATGCAGAAGAGGGACTAAGCATTACACAGGTAAGTGAGCAAGAGAATAAATTCGAAGGTGAAGGCAGTCCTGTCCAAAATAAGGAGGAATAGGAAGTCTTTTTGCTGAGAATGAGTAGATAGTCTTTTTTGCTTAGTTTGCTTACAAAGCACACAGGGCTGTAGATCCTTTTACGGGAAAATGGAGTGTATAAAAGAGTTCACAACCATTCTTTTGGATCTTTTACCCTTGTAGAAACCCTTTGCATCATTTTTTAAGTCTTTTATCACACTGTTCTCAGCCTGTGATGAATGTTTTAAACCAAGTATTTGTACCTAAGTATTAATTTTTCTGTTTCCATGAATTTATTACCATAACGAAAAACCTTTTAAAACATTGTCAACTCTGCCTATGTCTTGCTGGCATATAAATATATAAATATGGATATATGTGTTTGCGTGTATATATATATGTAAATATAAATATATAAATATTGCCAGCGCTGTGTAAATGTCCAAACTGAGAATGAGAAAATTATTCTAAATATCCTTAGGATTCTTACACTAGCTGGTGCACTGTTGATTGTATGCTGATACTTTAAAAAGTAACGGGATAATTTCCAACAATTTCCCAGTCAGTGTCCAAGAGCAGCGAGGGAGAAAGTGCTGAAATTGTCACAGAGGTTTTTTCCACTGCTAGTGGAAACACTTACACTGTTCTTGGAGTTGAAGAGGCAGGAAAGACTGACATCACAGAGAGTGATTTTATAAAATATGAAAAAGAAGGACCACTTCCTGTGTACCTGAAATATGTACTTCTCACAGAAGCCACATTTCTTGAACTGAAAAAAAGGTGAGCTGAGAACAATTTCTGTCCTTTCTTTCTCTTTATGTGATAGACAGATTTCAACTGTTTAGAAGAAACATTTGAGTAGAGAGGCAAAAGTTATTTATTACTATTATATAATTAGATATTTATATAGTTAGATTTTTAATTATAAAATGATGATTGGACAATTATTATGTTATTCCACTTGATAAATTGATACAAATATGAGAAAATATTTACATTGCTTTGTATCCATGGATGTCAAAGTACCAGAAAAATTTACCTTTACAGAACATTCATATTTTATGGAAAATTATTTAGTGAGAAAACATATTACAGAAAGACAAGGAATTTGCCTAAATTTACTGCAGAGCCATGAAGGTAAAATGCCTCCAACTCAGTACTAAGCAGCTAACTCAAAAACTGTCAGTGTTGTGCAAATGTACTGAAACTGTACCTTCCTATAGCTAGAAGTTGAATTTTTAGAAATAATACATTCAATATATTCTTAGTTATTATTTACTATTCCTGGTTGTAATATTTCTTTTTCAATCATAGGATTCGCCTTTGCTTTTTTGAACACTTGGAGGAATGGTTTGCAGAATCCTTGTCCAACTCCTATGTCTTCGTAGCTGCCAAGAAAGAGGAGCTGAATTTAATACTTCTGCTGCATCTTAAGTTGCATCAACAAAAGCAGGAGGAGATACAGACAAATATCTACAATGTTCGAGCTGGTATTGACATTTTTTTGTGTTGTGAGCATCATATGTCTTCATTTAGAGATAGGACTAAGTGGTCCAAAATCTGTTTCAGCAGTAGTGGAGTCAGTAATAGAGGACAACAGAAAGCAGTTGAGTGTCTTTGAATTCCCAGTATATTATGCTACTCAGGTATTTTTTTAAATTACATTTATTTTCTATAGCTCTTCCTGGTTTGTGCTGTGTTATTTTTGGAAAAATGGACAGCAGTGCCTTGATTAACCACTGGATTGTAGATGTTGGACATTCTATTGTCAATGTTGGTGAATTCTCATCCACCTTGAAATTATGTAACAAGAGTTTGTGGTGTACAAAAAATATTTTTCAAGTGTTGCAGAAAAAGAAGGTAGCCAGTTGAGGGAGCCAAAATGTCAGGGCCAAGCTTCTGAAAACAGGAGAGGAAGGATTTAACTCTGATATATCACTGAGCAGCTACAGAGCATCTTCTAATGAAAACTTTTTCTGCATGGGAAGTGTCAGGCTTTTATGGTGAGAAGAAAATATTTTAGACAGGTTTGTTGGTCTTTAACACATAAGCTAAAAATACTTCTTTTGGAAAACAGGCAAATAATTTTTCAATTTCTCTTTTTCTGTAGAGAGGAGAGGTGCTTCTTCTGGTAGCTTTCTTGAGGTGATTGGCTGGCTCTTGATTTATGCAGCTACCATTGCAGAAGAGAGACCAAAACTGATTTTTTTCTTTCCCTCACAAAACCAGGAAAAGTGTATTTTCCATTAAAAAAATACAACTTTTAGTTTTGTTACAAGACTGAGAACAGAGAGATAATGGAGATGTCAGCAATGACCAAAAATAAAAGGAAAATGATGCTTAGAGCAAACAGGGGACATTTGTGGTTTGAATGGATTAAGAGCTGTTAAAGATAGATGTCTTTCACAGGAGAAAAATCAAAGAAACCAAATTGAATGTATTTAATTTGTATGTTTTAGCTAATCTGAGGTCTGGCTTTGTTTATTTTGCTGCTGCTGCTGTTCACAGGTTAACTGGGCATTGTGATAGCTCACAGTAAAGAGGAAATAATGTCCCTATTGTAAATTCCCTTTCTTCTCAGCGGAGCTGTCACTTCACAAAGAGCACCTTGAGTGCCACTGTGCAGTGCTGGCAGAAGTCCTGAAAAAGGAGAAAGATGCATTCCTCAGATTTTCAGACCAGCTCAATAACTTCAACACAAGCTTTCATTCCCGAGTCCATAACTTGGAGTATGACTTGCTCCACGCTCCTGTGACTGAGCAGTAAGTGTGCCACTGCTGTTGCTGTGAATATCCCTAGTTAAATACTCCTGATTGCTGTCTGGGATGTTTATGGTTTGCATTCTGAACCTGTTTTATATGTCACTGCTCTTCAATGAAGACTACTTCATAAAACTTGAAAACATAAAGAATTTCATTCTCTTTCCCTGAAGAAATTACAATCAGGACTGGACTCTTGGAAATTCTCATCTCCTTTCAAAGTCCTGGCAGTATTTAAGTCGAAAAGATGTTTCATCTGTTTAGATTTTATCCAGTTTACTGAACGTGCACAGTAATATCAGTTGACTAATTGTTTTGGAAGAAAAGTGCCCAATAGTATCAGCTGCTGCTGATACCTTCCATGGGTTCATCCAAACCATCCCAGCTCAGGGAGTTGCTTTGAGAGTCATAAATAACTTCGGAGTCCTCAATTTTTTTCATGTCTTTACAGCCAGAAGTTGCTGAATCATCATGTGTGATCCTCATTAGACATGTTTTCCCTGTCTTTTATTATTTGCTGTTAGGTTAGTTTATTCCCGCAATAATCTGGAATCAGAGCTCCACAACCATCTGGAATCAATCAGGGTTACTGTGAGAAGTTACCAGCAGCACTTGGAGGAAGCTTTAGGAAGATTAAGGGACTCAAATGTGGGTTTTCTCAAAAGTTGCAGGTACATAGATTTCATGGAATTGTTGTTTATAAATGGTGATTTAGTTCTGGGAATCGGTGTTTGTTGCATAGGCAGAACAGTAAAAGTAAAGTTTATTTTGTTATTCATCTAGTTTCCTATTTAAAAAAAGAAATGTAGCTTGTTAAAACCACAATTATAATGCTGTTTTTATCACATTTGTGTTGTTTCAGGGCTGTTTAGCTAGAATGGTCTTGGAATAAAATGACTCAAAGCCAATTGTTTATATGTTTGCTTTCAGATTATTTTCAGAGGGTGGTGACTTTGCATCTGAGGAGGTAAAGCTTTTCAACGAGTGTCTTCAGAAAGAAAGTAAGGAAATTGACTCCTTTGAAAGTTCAATCAAGGCAGATGTAGAGAAAATAAAATCGAGCTGCTTGGAGCAGGTATGCAGAATTACATTATTTCAAAAGATGTTTTCTATTGACATATTTGATGTGATTTGCAGTCAGCCTGCTTTCAGATTAGAACAGTAAGTCTGTCCTGTTTGGCAGTTAGATGATGGAAAAAATTAGTAGAACGGCAAGTTCTATCATTTACGTTTTAAAAAGTGAAAAATTATCTTGTCTTGTCTTTTGTTTCTAACATTCTTAAAGGCTACTGAACTTTTCAAGCAGTCTGGAAAAAAGTTTGCTTCTCTGTCTCTGGGTCGAGCCTTTATGGAGAAGGTCCATCAATATTTGAGAAAGCTACGACAGCAAATCAAATCAGAGGTACAAACAGAAACATCAGAACTTTGCTTAAATTCAATATAATAATTTTCTTTTATACCTTTGAGGAGATTTTAGCTGAATTCACAGTAGACAAATATTACATAATTTTTAATGTTAATTTAAAATCTGTTTTCTGTCACAATCCACTTAAAAGTTTATTTTTATTACTGCTGCAGCTGTGCTGGAACACTGTGGCCTTGCAGCACATGGAGTATGTACATCTGAATTCACCAATATTTTTGTATGGTGCAGCTGCTTTTGTGAATTACTGTTTTCAGCTTCTCCTCTGGGTACCGGGGGTTTTTAACCAGTTTTTGTCAGTGGTTCTGATGGTTTGAAACTGGAGCCTCGGAAATTCCTGTGAATGGGGATTTGACTTATCCAGTTTTCTAAAGTTTGCTTCTGCTTTAGGTAGCGAATTCCAATTTGCAGTCAGTCACATTAAAGTCTTACCTGGAAAAGCTCCAGCAGAAGAGAGATGCTTATGTTCGTTCTACTGCAGATAAAGAAGTAACTTCTAATCAGCAGGAAATGGTATTTAATTTGACTTATTAATTGTTATTAATTTGGTATAAACTAATATTTTTCAGGAAGACTTATGTTTCCTCATATTTGGGGCTGGGCAGAAACACAGAATTTTTGCTCAGAAAGGTTCTTGTCCTGGATTCATCTGGGGAAGAGTTAATTTCTTCTCAGTAGCTGTTACAGTGCTGTGGTTAGGATTCAGGATGAGAGTGGTGTTGATAACTCAGTTTTTGCTAAGTCCTGTTTATCCTAAGCCAAAGACTTCTTTTTCCTTGTCTCCTGCTCTGCCACTGAGGAGGTTCACAAAGGAAACTGGGAGGGAGCACAGCTGAGACAGGGGACCTGAATTGGCCAGAAATGATATTCCAGCCCCTGGAATGTCATGTTCAGTCTATAAACTGGGGGAGTTATCTGGAGGGGCCAGTCTGGGTTCAGGAATGGGGGTCTGGCATTGGTCAGCAGGTGGTGAGCAATGGTATTGTGCATCAATTGTTTTTCTCTTCTTACTGTCATTATTATTATTATTATTATTATTATTATTTACCATTATCACTGTATTTAATTTTATTTTCAATGATTAAACTGTTCTTAACGTACAAGTTTTCCTTTGATTCTCCTCCCCATTGCACCAGGGCAAGGAGGGAGAGAAGGAGGATTGAGCTGTGTGGTGCTTAATTTCCAGCTGGGTTTAAAACCCCAACAGTCCTTTTTGGACAGTCAGTACCTGTTTTCCTGTTTGCCAAACCAAAACCTCAGCTTCTTATACAATCTCATTGCTTCCATGTATGTGTACATAAACTGGTGACAGAACAAAGGCAAATAATATTGTTTGCATGAGTCAGCATGTGTGAAAAGGTTAGAACAGTCAATTTAGTGAATACCATCTGTATTACCATATCTTTCAGGTTTTAACTTCTGAAGAGTTGTATGCTTTTGCCAGAGAGGTGTTGGAAGAGCTGAAAAAGAGGAGCAAGTATCTTGACTGCTTTGTAGTAAAGGCAGAGATCCCCTGTGCCACTGTAAGATAACACTCACGTTCTCTGTATTTTATTTAATATTGAGAGAATTTTCATATGTACATGTTTTAATGGATTTTCAGAATTTGTGCTTTGAATTCTCAAATGAAAAAACAATCTGCATTATGCCAAGGTGTCAAAGACACTGTAACATTAGGACAGCCTTTTTAAGAGGCTGAGTAAATCAGCAAGTTTCCAAAATGCTGAAGAGATACATGGCTCTGCAATAAGTTGCTCAGTTCTTCACAAGAGTTTGTTTTCAAGGTGTAGCACTGTTCAGAGTTATATATTTCACAGGTTTCTTTAAAATATTTTTTTTTAAATCCCAAATGTGTCCTGAAAGGATTTTGTTTTTATCTAACAGGTTGTGTTTTCTTTCCTCCCTTTTCTGGAAAGTCTGTCTTTAGTTTGTCATCTCAGTGGATCATTGTTTTAAGAGTATATCCTTAAATACTGTTTATGATGATTATGAGAACCTATTTTTAACTGCTTTGAAGTGTTTTAGAGCTGAATAGCTGTAACAACATTGCTGTTAGCATGACAAAAAATTTATTTCAGCCTGTGAAGCAAGATATTGTCTGTTTAAAAAATCTGCTCTAGCAGTCAGTCATTACATGGAATGCATGGACTGCCTGCTGTGGTCTACAGGGCTTCATTTTTCTTCCCATTTCAGGAGGCCTTCACCACTGCTGACACAGACGGGACATTGCAAGAGCACTTAGCCACTCCCGACGTGGATGGGAGGTCACAAGATTTCATTGCTCCTGCTGTTCCAAAAGAGAGTCTTGGAGATGAGAGCAAAAGGATGGTGATGGGACTGGATCCTGACAAATTCCCTTTGTTAAATCCAAGCGGAATGGATACATCAATATTTGATGATTTGGCAATAAAAGTTATTGGAAATTTAGCTGGGTAAGTACTTGTTTGTCTAAAGGTATTTTTCTGTCCATGTCTTTATTTATGTTTTCTTTGCCCAGAACTAGTGAATAGACTGGTCATAGGTAATACTACTAGATATTTTCTAATCAGTCTAAGTTTAAAAATTAGTCTAGCTGAGACTTTCTTTTTAAACCCAAGATTTCTCATAGCCAAAAATACCCCTTTGTGAGTGACATCTAGTATACAATGATAAATTTTAGGTATTTAATTTTTGTCTTCTAGAGCCTTATTTTCTAGAGCAGGTTATTACCTGCTACCTAGGTGACTGAATATACAAAGTGTAAAATGAAGAGTGTGACAAATGTTTGATTTGCAAATAGTATTTTAATGCAGTTTTGCCTGTAGAAATTCCAAAATTCCAGTTAAACAATCAGTCCTATGAAATCACTTCTATATACACTGTCAGTTGTAAAAGTAACCCTATCTGTTAAATATAATCTCAGAAATTTAACTCACTTAGCACATGATAGGGATAGAGAACTTGCCTAGTTTGCTGTATAATATAGTATAGAACATAAAATGACAGGATATGCAGTAGTACTTAGCTCTTTATTTTTTTTTCTTTTCAGATTTGACCCATCAAAAAAATATCGAGACCTAAATCGGGGGAAAAAGAATCCAGGTGTGCCTGTATTTCTTTTAATATTTTCTTTTCATCTAAATTGTAGTTCCTGGCATTTTACTGCACAGGTCTAGCATGATCCAGGCCAGTGACTTCTATGCTAGGAACTCTGAGATAGTTGTGCTTCTCAGCTCTTTCCCTAAGTATCTTTACTTAGATAAAGATGATTTGGGGCTCCTAAAGCAATGAAAACTGCAGAATAAGATAATAATGTTATAAAGAATACCTGTGTTTGTGATAGCAAAGGGGAAGTGGGGTTGAGAAAAGAAGCAGAGCAGAAATCATGAAGTATATAGGGAATCAGGGATCCTTCTCACACTGTATCATCATCTACTCAAAGGTGAGCACAGAGGTAACCCCAGATACTTCCTACCTAGTGCTCCCATTTCCTCCTCTCTCTTCTGCAGCCATTTCCAAAGCTATCCTCAATCTCTTCCACATCTGCAAGTCCCCATGACCACCAATACTATGAATGTAGCCCATTCATTCTCCTTCTTCACCTGCCTCCAATTTGCTTTAAATCTCTTCCATCTGCCATGTATTTTCTGTGACATTCCTGGGACTCATGCCCCAGCACATAACCTTTACTGCTGTTGCCACTTCTGGGTTACTTCAGGCCTGTCTGACAGAAATGATTGTTCCTGTAGTTGTCCCCTCCATGTTGTAAGGAAACATTATAGAAATAAGAATACAAAATATATATATATACACATAAAAAGCACTTCAGTTGGCATTTGTGCAATATTCTTCTTTCCTTGTTAACTATAAGCAGTTCTTCCCCCAGTAAAGAAGAGGGTATCTGATGCAAATTCTCAGAAGTCTACTAGCAAGAGGTCATCTCGGGATGAAACCAAGCGAAAAAAAAGGTGAGACCCTAAAAGGAGGAATTCCACTTCAAGTATTCCTATGCAAGAAATTTACCTAGACTTTGTCTATTAATTGAAAGATTCTTACCTCTTGTTTGTATAGCCTTCTTTCCATCTACTGCTTATCACTTGGAATCTCTTACCTAGTTATGTCCACATGATGAGTTTTGTGGGGTTTTCCTCCCAGATTTTGACTGGAAAAATATTATTATTTTTCTCCTTCATCTGCTGCTGTTTTGTATTTTGAAGTTGTTGAAATACTGTTTAACCCTTAAATCAATATGGCTTAATTTTCAGGTGTGTCTAAATAGTTTGTCTTCAGCTGAGTCCACAGATTGATGAAATGAGCTACTGTAATAGTGAAAACAACAAAAAAATTTTCAACAACTGAGAGAACCTTTTTCCATCAAAATACTATATCTTATCATTGTTTGGGAACTGTATTCCCAAACCATGATAATATACAGTATTTTGTATATGTGCTACTAGCAAAACACTCCAAAACCCTGTGCTGCTTGCTCACTCCCCTTTCCCTGCAGCAGCTGTTATAATTGAAAGATTCTTACCTCTCCTGTGTATAGCCTTCTTTCCATCTACTGCTTATCACTTGGAATCTCTTACCTAGTTATGTCCACATGATGAGTTTTGTGGGGTTTTCCTCCCAGATTTTGACTGGAAAAATATTATTATTTTTCTCCTTCATCTGCTGCTGTTTTGTATTTTGAAGTTGTTGAAATACTGTTTAACCCTTAAATCAATATGGCTTAATTTTCAGGTGTGTCTAAATAGTTTGTCTTCAGCTGAGTCCACAGATTGATGAAATGAGCTACTGTAATAGTGAAAACAACAAAAAAATTTTCAACAACTGAGAGTTTAGAAGAGAATTCTGAGAACCTTTTTCCATCAAAATACTATATCTTATCATCGTTTGGGAACTGTATTCCCAAACCATGATAATATACAGTATTTTGTATATGTGCTACTAGCAAAACACTCCAAAACCCTGTGCTGCTTGCTCACTCCCCTTTCCCTGCAGCAGCTGCAGAGGAAAATTGGAGGCACAAAAGGTGAAGATAAAGTTGAGATAAGAACAATTTATTAGAAATAGCAATGAGATAAAAAAAACTAATAGTAACAGCAGCAATGTTAACAGCAAAGTGTACAAGAGAGGCAAGTGATTCACATGTGAATGCTCACCGTGAGGAAACCCCTGAGACTGCCACCACATTCCCCAACAGCAGGGACCTTTCCAGCCACCCCCACAATGCTGAGAGGTAGAGAATAACCTCCAGCTCCTGGCCATGTCCTGGCCATACGCCCTCCTGGCTTAACCCTGTCCTGGCCAGAACCAGGACACATAGAATACTAGTTCTAGAGTTAGGTTTTTACTAATTTTTCTTCAGTTTCATGTCTGTCATATGACTGACTAGCTCAAATCATCAGCCAGAGAAGGACAGCACTTGTGGACAGTTTCAAATTAATGTTTTTCCTTTCCAGTGAAAAAGGCAGAAAATCTCTTACCAAGGATGAAAGATCCCAGCTATTTGGAAATAATGCTACAAAGTCTGAGTAAGTCATATATTTCCAGAACAAGAAGTTAATCTATAAAAACCCTCTATGTATGTATGTATGCATCCATCTATATATCTGTCTATCTATCTATCTATCTATTTATCATTGTGACCTATAGAGTTCATCATTGAATTTTGAGGTATTTAGCCTTGATATTTATAGGTCAAAGTACTTCCAGAACAGTTCCTTTTGCAGTGTAATAACAGTAAAGATGTAAGTCATCTGGTTCATTCTGTCTAATATCTGAAGTGGGGGTCTTACTGGAGCCTGTTTTGTACTTTTATAAGTGGGTGGGGAATGTCAAATAGCCTCTCTTTCAATTATTTTCACACCTAAGAAGACAAATACATTTTATATCTTTATTCTTGTACTCAGTATTCCATTAATGGGTATAAATTAGGTTCCATTCCCCTTCTCTAAGAAAATTATGTATTGTTTCTTCATATGTGCAGCTGTAATCTGTAGAACTGAGATATTTTGTACATGCCATGCAAAACTATTCAAATTAATGCTTAAGATGTTTAAGTGTTTGGGAACTTTATTCCATAGTGTTTCAAAATAATTCCAGTAAACAGCTAGACCCACCTTGAAATATTTTTGCTTATCTGAAATGCATGGTAAGCTCTTTGGGCACAGGAATTTGGCTAAGATTGCTTTTTTGTGACAGTGACATGGCAGTGCTCTCCAGTGAGCAATTACAATAGCCTGTTGTACTGGCTGCATCAGAAGAGAATCTGTGCTAATGTGGGGGAAGGTTCTTAAGCATTCTGAACATTGGTTTGTGTGTGCTCTGAAAAATGTACTAAAATTAACCTGAACAAAATACTTGAAAAACAATTAATATTCAGTGTGATTATTTAACAGTGTGATCATGTTTTTAATTTTTTAATTTTTTTTTTGGTTTTCAGTACTTTTAAGGGGATTATTATGGATATTCTCTGTAATGGTAACAACACCTTGCTCTGCCTTGGTGAGGTAAGGAAATGTCATGTTCTTTAGTTGGTTCTGCTTTCATAGGTGTACTCCTGTGTCAGAGAAATTATTTGTTTCTTTCAATATTTGGTAGACTGTCCAGAAAGTTTCTTTTCTTCTCCTACTGTTATTTACCTACATGTAATGTGTTTAAATGTGTTATCAACATTTTTTCTGGTTTATCTTTCCCTTCTGCAGGAGTTCTATGGAGAAAAGAAGAATCCTTACTTGGGAATGCTTGAAGATCTGCCAGACACATTTGAACATTGGGCAGAAATGCTCAGAGTGAAACTACTGTCATACCAAAGGCAGACAGATGATTACTACAATTTCTGTCTTAGAGGTAAATTCATTCAATTAAGACTTGCATTTTCATGTGTATGTAATTTTTCAGTATGAAAGCTGAAAATTGCAGTGATCAAGAATTATGTTGTTGTCGTCACAATCCATCACACTCAGTGGAAAAATTCCAGTTGACTTTAATGGAAATTGAGCCAATATTCTTTTTGTATGTATTATCAGCTACAAAAAGTCTAGCAGAAGGGCACTTGACAAAATTAAATGTTACATCTTTGAGCAAGTGTATGTTTCTCAAAGCATTGCAACTAGAAAAAGCAATGCCAGAGACACAATCTCTGTGAGAGAAAATTCCAGGCTGTTTGTGTCACATGCACACCCTGTTTTTTCCAAAAAGAATTTCGGGACCAGCTGAAGTGCTTTGAGGAGGAGCTCTCTTCTGTTTCCCAACTGGTCGTGGAAAGTCTTTTAAAAGAACATGAGCAGAAACTCAGCTCTTTTACTGGTCATATTCAGCATCTCTTCAACAGACAGCTGAAAGATTGGGAGGATGTGAAGGTATGTATCATGGACATTCTGGAATGCTTTGTAGTGTAACCCATGGTAAGTGCATCAGATTGATAACATTTTATTTTTCTCATTCTCACTGTTTGCTTCATCACTCTCTGCTGAGCTGACCACAGATACAGTTTTCTGTGTTTCCAGTTAGTCTGTTTAGTTCTCCTGGAAGCTTTGGATTTTGTGGAACTCTGTCCCTTCTCTTCCAGCTTCCAGCACTGGGCTGCCTCTTTCTAATCTTCTCAGCTCTGCCTGTCATCTTACACTTGGATTGTCAACTCTGTGAGGTCTGTGACCTTGGAGTATGGCCAGACAGCTCCTACTGTATGGGTACACTCCTTTGTAAGAACTGTGATGTAGTGATAATGAAATACATAAATGATAGTACATCATGAAATACATATAATACATAATGAAATTCATAAAAGAGGCATATTTTGTCAAGCAATATCAGAACTGAGAACAGTATCATAATGGAGATCACACAGAAAATGCTAAAGTGTCTAGAAATTGTGTCTGAGTATTAAAAATTAGGTAAAAATTACAAATACAGAGATACAAAAAATACCTTACTTACCTCGTGGTGGAAGAGATGATTTTTTGTTGAAAATAAATCCCAAAGTGAGACCAGAGGCCAGCAGAGAGACAATCTGGTGCAGATTGCACTGCAAAGCTTCATATCGAGACAGCCAAGAAGTAGCTCCATTTTCCTTGTCTTTCTGAATACCTTAATAGAAAATGTTTGTGGTTTACTTCTTCCTTTTTATGACTCACAGTATATTCTTTACTGAAGGCATTTCTTTCTTACATACTTGCTTAAAGACTACACACTGGAGAAAATTACATTACTCCCTGGGACACCCAAATAACTCCCTTCAGCTGGAGGCTTTGTGCCAAGAGGAAATAAAAAGGCAAAAAGATCAAACTGATGGAGTTCACCTGAACACAAAGATGCTGCAGGTAATTGTAAAACCCTTGCTTAATGTGAACTGAAATGTTGTATTTGGAAAGAAGGGTGTATTTTGGATACAGTTTTTCCTCCCCATCCAAAGGAAACTTGACATTTTTTTTCAGTTTTAAGCAATCCTGTTCATATATTGCTATATTTTAAGTTATGTACTGTCAGCATTAGATGAACATAGACATAAATATATCTGCACACACACAGCTGCTTAGATACATTGTAGAACTTATTGATATTTTATGTCATTCATAGAAGCTATTGGCTGTGAACTTAATGGTGGGTAGGAGTATTGGCTGTGGAGGTGACATCCTCTGGTTAGTTCTCTTACTTCCAGACAACAGATGCCTGGAAGGGTTTCTTCTTTGTGCATTTCATTAGTGCAAATAATGACACTTTTCTACATAAGATTAAGAACTGCAATAAGCTGAATTTACAGGAGAGATTCAGGAATCAAAATATTTTCCCCCCTTTGCCCCCTGGGTTAATTGAAGGTTGGTTCCCCAGCATTAAAGCCTGTTGCTTAGTTCTCTCAGGCCACTTACTCCAAATTCTACACTGTCTGCAGAGTACTGGTATTTTTAATTCCATAGTATCTCCTTCTACTCCTAGCTCTGCATGCAGACACAGAAACACAAATAGGTATTTGAGAGTAACACCTGGGCTAAGCACTTCCACCCAAAGTACCTGAATTCTAGAATGATCTTCTCTTTGGCTGGAAGCTGTTTTTATCATGTTTAACCCAAATGTGTAACTACTAGGTACCTATACTCAAAACTTTACAGTTTTTTGATCTTTAGATAATCAGGCAATGTTAAGAATACTGCAGAGACACTTCAAGACCCTTTTATGTGCAACTTTGAGCCTCATGTCTGTTATCTGCAGCTGTTGTGGAATGCCAGGGTTTGATATTTGTGTAGTCTTTCAGAGCCAAGTTAAAAGAAGAGGAGATCCAATTATCAAAGGAATTCCTCTCACTTGTCTCCAATGTTATAACAGGATTGTGCTGCTGAGTGTGCTCAGAGCTTTTTTTCTGCACTGGCTGCCCTCACTGAAAAGCTCCTGTTGGAACTAGATGAAACCATCACTGCTGATGATGTAAAAGTAGCAGGTAAGAAAAGAAGAGATTGCTTGTTCAGGCCTCCGCTCCCTTGTCAAAGATTGCAGCAGTCTGTCCCTAGGAAGAGGAGGCTTTGATATTAAGATTATTTGATTTAAATTAAAAAATTTGCGTAATAAAACTTGCAAAGCTATTTTTTGAGTGTGAAGAGCATTGAGCTGCACAATTATTCCAAAACAGTTGTATTCCTGACAGTGTTTTGTTTCTGCTGAGCATATCTTCTGTTACCTCCCAGGAACTGAAATACCTACAGAGAAGACGCCAAGTTTAACGTGTCGTAAACAAACTGAACTTCCTCTAGGAACCTCCAAAGTTCAACAGTTAGTCAAACGAGGAAGGAGGTACTATTTGGAGATACTGAACACTGTTCTGCCTAATTCATTTTCTCTGAACTGATAACAACTGACAGTTTTTTGCTGCATTTGTTGAAACTGCAGCTCATCATTAGTAACGTCATTGAACTAGTAATGGGGTAGTTGGAGTGGGTAATGATTTTAAAGAAAGAATTGCAATGGGTCCAAATAAAAGTGAATTACATATAGTAGTGTAAAACAATACCATGTCACTGCTATTGCTATGCCACTTGTTTGCCACTAGTTATCAATTAATTACATTCAGATCTCTGAATGGTCTGTGTATTGTCATTCAGAAGAAATGAATTCTATACTGTGGAGAGATCCTGATGCTTTAAAAGAACAGGTGGTTGTACTAAACAAAGATGTTTTAGGGTAAACCTTTTGTGGGGAAAAAAATAACATTGATCTTTGGCACCTTAATCCAAGCAATGTGAATTAGTATGATCTGTTCTCTTTTCTAGCTTCTTTTCTCATGTGTTTGTTTTGGCTGGTTTGGTTTTTTATAGGTCTTGGCCGGGAATACCTGAGACTATTGTTCCCGACACTCCAGACTATATTCTTTGCAGAGGAACTGCGTGCAAGCAATGTGAATTGGTGTGATGTGTTCTCTTTTCTAACTTCTTTTCTCATGTGTTTGTTTTTCTTTTCTCATGGTTTGGTTTGGTTTTTTATAGGTCTTGGCCAGGAATACCTGAGACTGTTGTTCCCGACACTCCAGACTATATTCTTTGCAGAGGAACTGCATCAGTTTCAACAGCTACAACTACCCTGGGCCATCTGGCAGTGGTGGATGCAAGACAAGCTGCATATAAGGTGGGTTTGTGGGGAAAGACTCTTGAGTGTGCTGCTGCTGTTATGGGTTTGGTTTTTTAAGAAGACAATTACAGAATCTTTGTGGTGTGTGGAGGTTTTTAACATAGACAGTGTTTGCAGATCTTAAGGCCATATTATTCGTGTGTAGGAATCCTTTCTCTTGTCCATTCCCTTGTGATGCTGTCCGAAGCAGACAGGGTCGGTTCCTCATGCAGTCTTCTCAATCAGAGACATGACAAAGGGGAATTGTTTCAGCAGAGAAGCATGGATGGTGTCAGAAACAGGACACTGCATTTTGCAGCATCATAGTTCCAAAAGCAGCTGTGTCCCAGTGCCATTTCAGTCATGCTTGTTTTCACTCACCTTTCTTTCTGAAGCCTTTAGCTCCAGACTTAGATCACAAAAGCTGATTTTTCCATAAAAGATGAAGAGATGTAAAATATTTCATACCTATCTTATATCCACAACTATCACAGATGACAGTTTCCACCATCAAAATAATCACTCTTTCTTCACTGAGTCTGTTAAAAGAATGCAGACAACCCTGCCTCTGACTGGCACAGACAATAGTTCTCAAAACAGCAGTGCTCAGCATTTAGGAGAATATTTTTATGTTAAATCACTTGGAGATGTCTTTATGCATCTGACCTGGAAGTAATTGTACTCCCACTGAACTAAATTAACTTTTTAAAAATATCTGCTTTTAATAGGGGAATACTGCCAATCGTGGCGAATGCCATCAAAACTATCAGTTTGCATGTGTGTTTTATGTATCTAGTTCTGGTGCCTAGGAGCCTGATTACAGCACAGATTTGAAGGGAATGTGGTTGTTTGGATACAAATGGTTGGATAAAAGGATTGGATATAGAAGGCACACACAGGAGTATTTTCCTGCATGTGTATTGCATTAAAAATACAGTACTGTATGTTTTGGAGCATGGACTCTTTAAGAATATTAAAGTGCCTTGAGCAAAAGGATTGGCTATAGAATGCACACACACCACAGGATTATTTTCCTGCACGTGTGTTGCATTAAAAATACAGTACTTTATGTTTTGGAGCATGGACTCTTTAAGAATATTAAAGTGCCTTGAGGTTTTCGTGGTAGTCTACAAGTTTCTGTCTAGAGGAAATAACTTTTTAGCAGTTTTGTAATAGCTCAGTTCATACCTTTGAGTTACAAAGCTCCAGGAAGAGGCTGAGTGCATCCCGTGTAGTCTTGAGACAAGGCAACTCTCTGCTCTTAGGAACTAACGGAAGTGAGATGAAGGTCTTGCATTTTAGCAAAATTTAAATATTGCTGATAATTCAATTTCAGAAGTCTTTAAAAGGAACACAGAAGGAACACAGCTAATAGTTAATTATTCATATAGTTCTGCTGTCAAAAGCAAAAAATAAGTGGCCTCTATGC
This sequence comes from Onychostruthus taczanowskii, assembly GCF_017590055.1. Taxonomy (NCBI): domain Eukaryota; kingdom Metazoa; phylum Chordata; class Aves; order Passeriformes; family Passeridae; genus Onychostruthus; species Onychostruthus taczanowskii. Next base: position 509,834 of record NW_024504012.1, read on the forward strand.
AGTCTTCTGACACAATGCATCAGGACCTGGATTTAGGCAAATAAAATGATATTTCATCACTACTAATTTTGTCCTCAATTGTTGGGTTTTTTTAATACAGAAATACAAAAGTAAAGTTGAACAGCTGTTTGCCCAGATCAAGGAAGAAAATGCAGCTCAGCTGCTGGCAATTCAGCGTTGGAATGATTGGTGGAAAGAATCTGTCTGGAAGATAAAGCGACTCTACGTCTGAGATCAGTCACGTTTTGCTGAGCTTTGTTGGTGTAAATTGACACGTTTATGTGAATGTCACTGATATTTTTTCTTTTATCTTATTAATCTGTTGCATTGAAAGAAGCTACGTTTTGCCATGTTTTTGTTTGTTTTGCCATGTTATCACTCGTTTCCTCATATGCAGTCTTAAGACTACTAATATGCTCATCTTTACATTCCCACCTGGTTTGGCTTACAGTATCATGTGTTACCATTCACATGTGTTTGTGCACATGAACCCTCTGTGCAAGAGCACTTAATGCATATCTGTTAGCAGAGTTTACAGGATTTTGTTGCAATTTAGCCCCTGAGAGCTGGTTGGGTCTGAAAACTCCCCAAGGCATGAATGAGAACTATCCCTAACCGAGCACCCTTGCATCAAGGCCCTGTGCCCAAGCTTCTCTGCATGGAGACCTCTGATTGGAAATGGCCAGCCTGAAAAAGATACACATTTTATGTTGCCTTGGTTCAACGAGCTTTGACTTGCCTACCTTTCCCATTCCTTGCCTCACCTCTCCTACCTTGTGTTGCCTACCCTTGCCTACCACTTTCTTTCATTGCCATGCTTTGCCTGCCCCTCCCTTGCCTTATCTATCCCTCTCTTGCCTTTCCTTCCCTTCCCCTCCTTTGCCTTGACCCTCTTTTACCTCTTACTTTCCTTGCCATGCTTTGCTCCTCCCTTGCCCCATTCTTTCCCCTCCCTCTTCCCTTGTCATGCCTTGTATTGATTGACCCTTCCTGTGACACTCCCTTGCCTTGCCTTTCTTTACCTTGCCCCTGTGACTTACCCCTCCTTGCCTTTCCCTGCCTCCATCTTGCCCCTCCTTTGCCTTGCCCCTCTTGTGTTTTCTCACCTTGCCTCTCCATTGTGTTGCCTTGTTTTTCCTTGCCCACCTGGGCACACCTGGGCCCCCAGGGCCTTTCCCAACAGGGACTTTCAGTCACTCTGCCCCAGCCTGGAACTGCAGGGGTTATTGTGCACAAAGTGCACTTGGCCTTGCTGACCCTCACACCACTGGTGCTGGCCCATCAATCCAGCCTGTTTGGGTCCCTCTGCAGGGCTGTGTTGGGGTGGTTTTCTATTCCCTGATTATCTGTTCTAGGCCCAGAAATGGTTGCTGTAGCTTTAAGGTGGGTCCAGGGAAGGGGGGAGCCTTGGGTCTTCGATGGGCTTTATTTAAAGCCTCACTGCCCAGGCATCCGTCGTGCTGTGCAGACGGTTTCCTTTTTTTGCTTAGCTAGCTTGGGTTTTATTAGCTTAGGCAAGAAGATGGTTTTCTTCCCTTTCCCTGGCCTTACTGTCTCCTTATTGGAGACAGCAGCAGCAATCTTTCAGTGGTTTATTTCTTTAATTGGTTGGTTTAATTGGTTCAGTTTTGGTTTTAGATCAGAGAGGACAATCAGTGGGAGATGAATTGGCCAGGAACCAGCGGGAAGGCAAGGGGCCACTCCATCCCAGCCCCAGACCTCAGAAAAGCTGAGGGAACAAGAGAAAGGACACCAAATTCACCAGCTTCATCTGCTGTGAAGAGGGGACTCACGCAAGTCATTTACCAGATTCTCATCTGTTTTACCCAAGCTGCTGCATGAGCCCTTTGGGATTTTTTCCATTCCCTGAGACAGGAGACACCACCATTTTTGTTCTCCCCACCACATTGCGGCCAACATTGTGGGTGTTTTCTTTTTCCCTTGCAATTGGTTTTTCTTTTGTTCCAGTGTGGGTGTGTGTATGAGGGGAGGGGAGGATAAGCTCTGACAATTCAATATTTAGCATTTCTTCTGGTTGTGTCACCCGTGCTGTGTGGGCACTCCGTCAAGGCCCCTGGACGTGAATGCTGGCCCTTTAGCCTGTAAAACAAAACTCACCCCAGCACTGTTGATGCCAGTATGGAGGAGGTGTTTGGCACTGCAGGGCAGCCCGAGCTGTAGGTGGTGGCAGGTTGTCTGTGTGATACAGGGTAGGTCACAAATCACTGTTGCCTCATTTTCTATTTGTGAACTACCATGAACCAGGATTTTCTAGAAAGGAACTGCTTTGCCTCTGTCGCAAACTCGATTTTTTGCTGCCAATTATTATTCCCAGCTGTATGTAGTATATTATCACCTTAGTGAATTACATCCTCTTTAGTTCAGATCTTTTTTCCCACTCATCATGATTTGTTCAATTCCAATTAGATCTTTCAAAGTGATTACAGCGCTCACCTGGACAGGATATCCTCCACAAATACGAGAAAAATATTGCATATCCTATTCCCTCACAGAAGCAGTTCAGGACTCGGGATGTAAGCATCTGGAGGACTAACTGCAAAATTAACTTGATACTACTTTTGAGTGCCATTTATACAAAACCAAGTTTTGTATAGCCAATGCTGATCCTGCTTAGGAGAGTATTAGCTGATATATTGTCAGAAGCCTTGCTGCAGTCAAGATTCCATAATTTGGTTTTGAGATGTTATTGTTGATTGTTATTAATCTTATCATCCAAGGCCTTACAAATAATTTGCTTAATTTCTTCCAGTAATTTGGAAGATACAAAATTGTGTGTGATACAAAATAAAGGTGATTGGCCTCTGAATTCTCATCCTTTTTTGATTTAGGTAGGCACTGTTTGCTTTTTGCTGGTCTCATGAAACCTCAGTGTCTTTTCTGAGTTGTTGAAGGGAATTGCTAATAGCCTTCAAATTACTTAATCATTTTCCTAAATGTTTTGTCTAAAACTGCAGATTATTTTTGTAAGCATTTTGAATAAATTGTTTCTGTAGTTCAGCTTGATCATTTGTTTGTATGTTGGTGGATTTGGATGGTAGAATTAATTCTCTTCATAGTGGCTGGTGTGGGGCTGTGTTCTGGATTTGGACTATTCTCTTCCCCTGTAAATCATCTGGTTACAACAGTTCTTTTCCTTTTTGCCATGATCAAAATATTGTCATTCATTCTGTACCTTATGTCTCCTTTTCCCTACCTAGGCTTCCTGAACAAACTCTCCATTTCCAATAACCAGTTATGACTATATATTCCTAATTCTATTATTATATTCCTATAATGAATATAATGATTTTTGGTTCCTCCTGTTTATTGCCCACATAAGTACACCAGTGTGCAGTGCCTGGAGACAGTGTCAGGGATACTCTCTTCTTATTATTTCTCTATTGCAATATTCAGTAAAATAATTTTCCTCCTCCCTGAATTCTTCTGCCTTCCCTATGGTTTTGTGGTTTATCTGAACCTGTGGTGGGATAAAAGTAATCTGGAAGTAATTTAATTTATACCATTTATAGAAAAATTGTAAGAATTCCTAAATGGGAAGCTGGCCAGAGAGTCTGGCTTTTTTTTTTTTTTTCTTCCTGTGAAATGCTCTCCTTTGCCTGCTTGCCTTACGCCAGCTTTGAGACAGGTTTTTTTTATGACAGTTCAGCTCAAAAAACAGCGTGTAACAAACAAACCTCTTGACCCCAGTGACAAGAAAACAGCCTAAAATCAATGCCCACATGGGCAGTCTAGCTGTCCCAGAGGCAACAGGACACAGCCCACTGGCTTTTATGCTAAAGTTGTTTTATTGAAGGCTGTGTCCTGACATTCCTTAAGATTTTGCTGAGCTGCATCTGAAATGGGGAGAACACAGACAAGCTGTACAGATGCTATGGGTAATTTAAATGTAATTTGTTTCACACACAACCCAACACAACAAGCTGTCATAATTTAAACATATTTTATTTAAACATAAACAATGGCGATATTTAATTAAGCATAGATATTTACTTTTAAAATATTTGCTTAACCACACCAAACCACTGTCTATAAGCAAACACAATCTACCTTACTTGGCGAGACCAGGGTACAAAATCTGAAGGCAACCTTAATTCATTTTTTTCCAAAGAGCGGATTTATAGGTTGCTTCCATTGTCCTTCAGTTGTGGGCGAGGATTTTGACACGTTTCAGTGCCTGCTGGATGCTTTCTGACAGGGAGGAGAGAAGCATTTATCAAAACTCGTGTGGGCAGCAGCAGAGGGAGGATTCTGCTCCTCTGCTCAGGTGAGACCGCACTTGCCTCCAGCTCTGGGCTCCCAGCAGAGGAAGAACACAGACCTGTTGGAGTGAGCCCAGAGAAGGCAGCGGGATGATCAGGGGGACGGAGAAGCTCTGCTCTGATAAAAGGCTCAGAGAGTTGGGATTGTTCAGCCTGGAAAAGAGAAGGCTTTGGGGTGACCTCATAGTGCCCTTTCAGTACCTGAAGGGAACTTACAGGGAGAATTTACTTACAACAGCATGTAGCTACAGGACCCAGAAGAACTGCTTACCACTAGAGAGCAGGGTTAGATTAGCTATTAGGAATGAATGTCTCCCTGTGAGAGTGCTGAGGCCCTGCCAAAGGGTGCCCAGAGAAGCTGTGGCTGCCCCATCCCCCGAAGTGTCCAAGGCCAGGCTGGACAGAGCTTGAAGGAACCTGCTCTAGTCTAAGGTGTCCCTGCCCGTGGCATGATGGTGGAATGACATGGTCTTTAAGCCCCCTTCCAACCCAAACCATTCTATAATTGTGTCCCAGAGCGAGCACTCCCATGGGGCCGCACAAGACTTCCGCAGCGATGGGAAGCCGGGCCGGGCCGGGCGCGGAGCCGCTCGCCCCGCGCATCCCGCCGGCAGCACGGAGCGGCCCCGGGCTCCCGGCGGGGCTGTCGCTGCCGAGAGCGGCCGCCGTCCCTCCTTCCCTCCCGCCCTCACGCCGTGTCAGCCGTGCGCGCGCACCCGCCCGCCCTCTCGCCGCCGGAATGTGGGCGACGCTGTCCCGGCCCTGAGGCGGCTGCGCGGCCCCGCCGGGCTGGAGGCAGCGGCAGCGCGGGGAAGACGGCCGGGCTGCACCGGTGAGAGAGCGGGACGCTGTCCCGGGCCTGCCCCGCCGGGGCGAGCGGAGCGGAGCGGGTGTCATGAGGGGCGCAGGCGGGGAGGTCGCCGCTCCCGCAGGAGAACGGGAGGGGAGGGAGCCGCTGTGACGGGTGATAGTGCCCGCTGACCTGAGGTGGCTCCTCCGCTGGCCGCGGGCCCCCGGGGCGGCGGGGGCGCGGGGCGATGGTTCCGCCGGTTCGTCTTATTTGGTGTTTGTCTGTGTGCGTGGAGTTCCCTGGGCAGTGGCGCTCCGGGAGGAGAGGAGCTCGAGCGCAGTGCAGGATTTAAAAAATAAAGTTGTTTTCGTGGTCAGGAATGCGAGAGCGCTGTGGAAGCGTTCATCTCCCTGCCTCCTCCGCGGGAAAAGTGAAGTCACTTCCCAAGAGCCCAGACTAGCAAAGTACGGTCCTAAATCTGCCGCCTGCATGCGTCAGTTTCATTCAGTTTCATTCAGTTTCATTCAATTTCATTCAATTTCACCTACGTTATGTTTTGTTTTGGGCTGGTTGTCTTTTTCTTTTCTTTCTTGTTTTGTTTTGTTTTGTTTTTCCCTGGTTTGTTTTATTTCTGGTGGTTTGTTTTATTTTTTAAGCCCTCTTCCACTCTCTCCCGACTTGCAAGCTGGTACAAAATTCTTGTCTTTAGATAAAAGTACTTGGAAACCTGCTGATACCATCTGAAGCAGGGACGGCAGTGAAGGAAATGGACTTGCTGACTGTCCTGGATAAGTTCCTGCAGTGCCGTGTGTACTTTGCTCCTGCTGTCACTCTCTCGAAGCTGTGTTGCTGCGAGTGCTTGGTTTGGTGGTGCTGTGAATAAGGAATATCCTACCACATTTCACAGCTGTGTGCGTGTGTGTATCCATCCATCGTGTGCCGGAGAGGGGGAAAAAGATTCAAAATGACAGCTCTTCTTTAAAACAGAGAAAAAAAAAATCTAGTGACAATTAGGAAGTAATTTGCTTATTAGGTAAGCATCGCTTGTCTCTCTCACTGTCGAGCTCTAGTCTCACAACCACGTTGTTTTTCAGCTAAAACTTTCAGAAGGGCAGGTGTGCTTTCAGTTTCCAGAGAGATGTCTTGTTGATGGTACAGGCAACGTTTTATTCTTCCTTTAAGTGCAGAAAAAGTGCTGTGGCTTTATTTAACCAAACCTCTACGATATAGGCCAAATCCTGACTGCCTGTCAGACCGACCTGGCTCCAGATTGTATGAAGGTTTACTGGGCATGTAAGGTTGGTTCTGCAAATTATGCCTCTGCCTAGATTTTAAGAGGGATTGTAGATAACTCTGTTTATGTGGGTTAGATGGTTATAATTACATGATTAATAACTTACTTTGTAGTTGAAACTTGAAAAGACTGCAAATACAGTTACAGTAAGCACAAATTGACTCCAGTGTTGTAAGAATGCTGCCAGTGAGTGTCCAGAGGGGAGCCAGCACCAGCTGATGAGCCCCAGAACTCAGTGAGTGACAGAGCCTTCCACTACTTCCTTCTGTTTTAGGCAGCCGTAGAAAATCATGCTGGGTTAGTTTTGTTGTATTTATTTGATTTTTTTTAAATAACTGCTTTTTTCCAAAAGCATTCTGGAGCTCTGAACAGCATGGCTGTACATATGAGAACTGTAAAAATTACTCTGCAGTGTTTGCTTTAAAATGGTTACATTGAAATGTATTGCTTTGTTAAAAAGCATTCAGTTCTTTAAAAAGTGATTCACAGATTAAGTTGTGGTGGTGTTAGTAAGGGGATTGCAAAAAGTTCAAGTTTATAATGTGGCTCGTGTGTGTTCCTGGTGTACTCCCTAGCATTTCAAGACAGTCTGTGTTGTGGCTGCTCCTTCTCTTCTCTCATCAAAGGGACTTCCACAGTCAGGAAGTGAGTAAAAAGAACTAATCTGGTTAAAAATATGTACTTCTATTTCTTCTTTTTTTTTTTGTTCCCTGAGGTACTCTGATTACAACAACTTCCTGACCCAGCTCGCATGCCCGGCCATGTGGACATTGGCTTAGTCCAGAGGAGGAAGTTGAGTGTTGGTGGGGGAGAGGGTGGAACAGTCTCAGGTGTTGTGATGCTCCTCAGCTGGGACCTGGCTTTGTGGTCAGTGAGTTAATGGCAGAAGCCAGTGCTGCTAGGAGAAGCTACGTTGTGGGTTTGATTGACTTGTGGTGAAAGTAGCAATGATAGTAAGAGTAGTGGCTCTTTTTTTTTTCTGCCAGTACTGTCTTAGATTGATTATGAAGCCATGGTGTAATTTTATTGACTTTTGACAACATTAAATGGACTCAAGAGCCAGCTCTGTGTCTGTGTTCTTCCATGGGCCCACAGAAGTTGCTGTGGTTTTCTTCTTCTCTCTCCTTTGTTAATCTGTTCTGCTCTCTGAACTTTTTGGTGAGTTCTTAATTTCAGGGAGTGATCTCGGTATTGTTAGGGGTTTTTGTAAATTTATTCAGCTCTAATTTAAAAATAATTAGTTGTATATTGCTATTACCTCTGCTGTAATAGGAAGGCTATTTCAAACCTGACTGACCTTAGTAATTACACACTTTCTGATTTCTAGTCTAGATTAATTTGTCATGGGATTATACTCATTTTATGCACCCCATGGACTAATGGGTTTTATTTGCACTCTTGATCTTGGTATCAAAAAAAAAAAAAAAGCACTTTTAACAAAGAGGATGCAAAAATGTGTGGAAATACACCATGGAAGGTTTGTTTGCTCTTTGGGCCACCAGCTACACTAATCATTCCTGTAATAATTCTCAACTTCTCCCCATGAATTTTAATCTTGACCTATTAAGTGAGAATTAAAATGCACCTTTCAGGCATTAACATTGAGCTTCCTGAATGTGTCCTTTTAGTGAAGGTTAAGTTGTTTTCAAGTATATTGTGATAAGATGTGTTTTTTGAAATTCATACCTTTGGCAGTTTGTTCCAGTCTCAGTCTTACTCTGTTATACTGGTACAGCTGTTGAAGGAGCCATTATTGTAATCTGGATTGGTGAAGGCATTCTTTGTTCTTTGATGGAGTCCTAGTTCATAAAAAAGACTTGACATGTTTGAAAATTATTTATTTCACCTTTTTCCTGTATTCTTAACTTTAAAGAGAAACAAAACCAGTGTGTAGATTATTCGAAAACCTCTGTGGATTTTAAGGTGTTTATTTAAATTTGCTGTCAGGAGTGTTCCCAGAGGGGACTTTGTGATGCTGACAAACTAGTTTGTTGGGTGTTACTGTTTGTAAACAGAACATAAATACATAAAAGGGGTACCAAAATCTGCTTAGTAAAATAGATTGCTCTGAAAGGTGAGTAAGGCCCTTGTGGAACACATGTTAGATTGCTTCTTTCATGGAATATTTCTTACTCTTCGGAAAGAATAGCAGAAGTATCTTTCTAATTTTTTGTAAGTGGTCAGAGGGAAAAAGTAGCTTTTGCCACAATGAGATGGGTCACAGCCATCTGCTTTCCTACTCTTGTCATCCCTGTATCATGAGCCAGAATATTGAAGGTGTGAGTTTTTTTAGATCAATTAAGCTTAAAAGTGCAAAATTTTTCTGATGCTGAAAACATGTTCCCTGTTTGTGGTGGAAGCACAGCAGTACAAAGGGAAGGAGTTCTAAGGGCAAGAAGATAAGAGATATATACATTTCTCTGTACAACACTGGATGTAGGCTTACTGTATGTAGAGGAGAACTGGAATTTTGAAACACATGATTGAAAGTAATAAACCTGATGCAAAACCTGCTGAAGGAAAGTTTCTAATATAGAATAATTGGCAGGTCAAATAGTAAATTCTTAAGACAGAGTCATTTATGTTGGAAGGGGCTTCTGGAGGTCATCTAATCCAGCTCCCTGCATATGTTAAAGTAGGAATAATTTAGATAAGATTGTTCCAGCCTTTTACACCTTTCTGGGCAATCTATTTCCACATTTGACTGCACTCAGTGATTTTATCTTTCCTCCCTCCCTTTAAGGTAGTTGAAATTTACTTTCCAACTTATGTCTGTTGCCTCTTAACATGTCAGTGTCCATCATCCAGAAGAGTCCAGTTCTCTCTTCTGCAGCCTTTCATTAGAGAGCTGACAGCAATAAGGATTCTTTAGAGCTCTTTTCCTGACCAGATTGTGCAAACTCAGTTCCATCAGCCTCTCACTGTACGCCATGTGCTCCTGCCACCTGGCCAGCTTGGCCCCTGGACGTGCTCCAGAGTGTCTGTGTGAGTCCTGCCCCAGGAGCCCAAACCTGGCTGCACTGCAGACACGGCCTCACAGGTGCTCCACAGAGGGGACTGATCCTTCCCTGGACCTGCTGCCTTCGACTCCTGCATCCAGCCCATGCTGTGCTCAGCTGCCTTTGCTATGGGCATGTACTGGTGACTTGTTTTCAAAATTTTGTCTGATGGGATCTTCAAATACTTCTCTGAAAAAGTGAGTCTGTACCTAGTTCGTGTTCAGTCTGTCTTGTCACAGGAGGTTGTTCTGCCACTGGTATGGGACCCAGCACTTGTCTTCATGGAACTTCTCAAGGTCTTTCTGGTGCCTTTCTTCAGCCTGTCCTGGTCTGAGTGGAGCTGACCACTCCCACTTTGGTGTCATTGAGGATGCAGCCTGTCCCACCATCTAGATGATTCCTAGAGCCATTGGGTGGTACTGCTGGTTTCATCCAGGTGATCCCTAGGGCATGCCACTGCAGCTGCTTGGATGGAGCTTGGTACAGCTGTGGCTGTTCTTTCAGCTCAGCAGTCCAGGCAAATTCCCAAACACTTCATTGCTCACTTACCCCATGCCTGTCTCACCAGTTTGGCTGTAGGGATGCTGTGGGAGACTTGTTAATGGCCTTCTGTGTTCTGTGCTCTTCCATCATCTGCTAAGCCAGTCATCTCCTTGCAGTAAGCTCTTGTGTCCTTCAGGCATCAGTTGTTCTTGGTAAATCCATGCTAGCTATTCCCTGTCATCTTCCTGTGCTCCTTGAGCGGAGTGATGCCTTCCAGGAGGATTTGCCCTATAATCCTCTCATGGACTTAGGTTAGGCTGGCTGATCTGTGGTTGCCTGGATCCTCCTCCTTGCTCTTGAAATTGGTTGTGATATTTGGCTTTTTTCTGGTCAGAAGGAGCCTCTCACAGTCTCATGGCCTTTTTAAAAGTGGTAGAGTATTATATCTCAGCTACACTGACTAGCTCCCTCAGGATTCTTAGATATAGCCCATCTGGTTACATAGGTTGTATGTTTCTAGTTTCCTGAAGTGCTTCCAAACTTCATCTTTCTGGAGGGGACTTCTCACTCCAGCAGACTGCTACTGGGCTCAGGGGTCTGCAAGGCTTCTGAATGGACCTTACCAGTGAAAACTGGGGCAAAAAAGCTACATGTATGTTATCCTTTTCCATGTACTTTGTTAACAGGTGACTTATTCCAATGAGCTCAGGGAGCACTTCTTCCTTACCTTTTCTTCTGCTGCCAGTGTTGATTTTTCCTAATGCCATCCTACAGCCTGTGTCTTTGGGCTGCTCTTGGGTAGCTTCTCCAGCATCTGCCTGCTGGGTGCTTGTGAAGCAGAGATCAAAACTTTTGTATCTGTAAATATGTAAAACTTTGAAATTAGTTGAAGTGTTGGTTAATGAATGATTCTAGCTTCAGCTTGTTGTGGTTGAATGGGAGATTTTAGTTCCTCCTGAACAAGCAGCGAGCAGTATCAAACTCTTGTATGGGGTAAGCCCTGCTTGAGATGTAGAGTGCAATTTGTACCAAGGAGACAAAGCAATGAGAAAAATGATCCACATAATTTATTTTTTTTTAATTAATTTTCTTCCCCCATCACTAAAATAACTAACTCAACATAGAAATTTACAGCTTCAGTGTATGCCCTTCCCCTTTCATTGAAAAGATGTTAATATTTAACAGCAAGATGGGTGGATAAATACTTGATGCCATCTGTACATAAATGCTTCCAGTTGGAATTAATTTAATTATTTTCTGTTGATGCATGAATCCATTTGAGAAATCATTGGGATAAACTAAAATTTTGGAAATTGAAGCATTTTTTATTCAAGACAAATAAGGAAATGAGTTCTTGAGTTACAATCTGTGTAGACAGGCAGTCTGAAATGAAGTTCTTCATTAGTTTAAACCCTCTGCAGGTGCTTGATGTATCCTACAGTTTCCTGACTGCTGTAAGTGTGATTTGTGCTGATGTTCTGGTGATTCAGTGGCATCCAGGTTCAGCCTTGGGTATGTCAGTTACTGGTCTGGCTGCTCTGTCCACATAGGGCTTTGGTATCTGTGTGGACTAGAAATACCCTTTTTAGCATGGTTGGGAGTTCTGAGGTGGTTTCTGCTATAGTAGAAAGATTTTGGAGTTACACTTCGATGCAAAACAGTGCACATTAACTGTGGTAATTAATGGTAAAATTATAATCTGCACATTTGCCTTCATATGTGATCTTTCATTTTACATTAGGCAACTGGCACACTCTTAAATAGTAAACCTAATTACTAATAATAGTGGACAGCTTCCTGTCTTAATTGCTCAAATTCCTGGTATCTCCCACGTGATTTCTAACTGGAGAAGAAAAGGTAAAAGGGCAGAGAAAAGGAAAGGGAAAGGTGTTTTTAAGAAACAGTAAACTGTCAGAACAGGATTTCAGCCAGTGAGTGAATCTAAGAGTGGATCTTGAAGGCCATTTGCTTAATGGCTTAGTGAGGTTTCCATGTCACTCTTGGGCTTAGAAGTGAAATAAGTTGGTTGCTATCATACAGTGTATCAGTGACACAGGTGGGGAATCAAATCGGTGTGAATGTGGCTGACAACCAAGTCCCTTCTCAGCACGTGCTATAAAACTTGTGTAGTGTTAATTTTTTTGATGAAAGGAATCAGTTTTGAGTAACCAGTCATGACCAATCCGTGGTCTTCTCCTGCAGGTCAGTAAATAAACACGGCTCTCAGAACGTCTCTTACATTTGGTGTGTGTATTTATTTATTTATTCTTTAATCTACAAAACCTCTGTGTGTTGTATTGCAAGGTGTGATGGTACAAGTTTCCAGAAGACAATTACTTAGTAATTATGAGATAGTCTTGAGCTTACGCTTCTTGTCAGTGGTAAGTGATGCTTAAACCTCTGACTTTCACGGCGTTGAGCTAAGTTAGGTAGCTGTGCTTTCAGTTCAAGTGTTGCTGACCTTTCTGATAAGGTCATGTCTCTTGTATGTACCTCAAGTCACATAGCCAGATTTTTTGGGGGTGGACAGCAAGTTGCAGATGCTGACCTGTTGCAGTTGTCCATGCATATGACTTAATTTTTTGTTTTGGAAGGAAAAAGAATGGGAGTTGAGGCTTTGTCCAAGAATCTTATTCAAAGAATTGACTTTTAGCATAAACTAATTGTATGATTAGTTTTGATAATCTTTGCTACTGTTTAGGGAAATGGATCCTGTTCTGGTGAATTGGTTTTTGTTTTAACCAGAAATGAATTTCCTCCTCTGTCCCCTACAATGTTTATTTGAGAAGTAGTTAACATTTGAATGCTTTGCTTTTCTGTTGAGTACAATTACTCAGGAGGTGTTAGAGCTTCACAGTGGTGTAGGAGTGGCATGTTTCCAGGTGGGTTTGAATGTTTTGGTTATAAATTCTGTAGCAATCTGCCTTTTCTGAAGTTCCTTCAGTGGAAAACAGTTTAAAGAAGATCAGTTTAAATATTTTGACTTGATTACTGCACTTTGCAGAGGTCTGGTGTCTTGTTATCCTCTATTTCAGCATAGTAAGTAAGAGAGTTCTAATTTGTACTTCTATTGTCTATGCAAAATGTTACTGTTTTTTCTAAAATTTGTCAGAATTATTTTGGTGAGATCCACAGATCTATTGCAGTACATAAATTTGTAAAAAATACAAATACCTATTTGTATTTTTAACAAATACATTACAGTTTTAAAAGTGTGTCTGTGTTACTTTTCTCTTTGTTTTCTAACTCTTTATTCTTGTCCCAAGATGTTAATTAAGGGCAAAGGCTGTAATGTGCCTTTTCAGTGCTCAGGCATCTGCAGGCAAATCAGTGTGAAAATAAAATGCAAATATTCTTAGTCTAGTGCTTTGTCTCTTCCTCTGTGTATTTAGATACAAAATACAAGGTCCAGAATTTTAATTTAGAAGTTGGTGGAGAAATTTAAAAGCTGGCTAAAATTTGAAAATAATTAATTTTTCTTTGTATTTAAATAAGATACTGGTGTATTTTCCTTTATTAAGTGTTCGAATGCTGCAAGCTGGTATTTTTTTCCTTAGAAGCTTGGAGTTTTTTAAGTTAGCTATTACTGAGAAACAAATACTAGATTGTATGATTTAGACTGACTAACCTGAAATGCATGTGGCAGGAAATGGATTTTTTTTTTTCATTCTGTAAACCCTTCATTTTATTTTGTTCCACTGGTGTATACTTTCATTATTTCCTGTTATTTTGAAGAGAACTCTCAAATAGCTGCTTGGTGGCAGTGCTGCATGGCTGCCCCCAGGGCTGGCTGCTGAGTTTGGTGTGAGTTCTGTGCGTTGTTGTGCTCACTTGGGTGCTTGGTAGTGAAGTGTGATTTAGCAGACAAGGTAGGAAGATTTGCAGCTTTTTTTAAGGCCATTTTCCACCTACTGCATCTTCCAGATACTGCTGAAATCTGGGTAGTTTTTCAGAACTTCTGCTTGAACTTAAGTGTTTGTGAGCACAGGAGTGCAAAACAGCAGTGAAGTCAATTTGAGAACTTTTTGTGTGTGCCAGCAGTTGTTTTTGGGGTAAAACTTCAGCTGGAACTTGGGTCAGGCAGTCTGGTGACATTGGTCCCTTCTGTTTATGTAGACAGTTTGTTTTTGCTCATAGAGGTACACTCAAACCATAAGAGGTGTTTTTTACCCTGCCATGCTTTTAACAATTAGGACAAATAATTGTTAAAAATCAGTGTTGGCAGTATAAACTCGCAAGAAGTCAGGAACTGATAACTAGAATTATTCTTGGACATAACTGTTAAACAATTCTGAGGAAACGAGTAAGGAATGAAAGTCAGCAACTGATTTTTACATTGTTTTGAAGGTTAACTCTTACTGTTTATTCCTATTAGATGTGGATAAAATCTGTGAGGGGAGAGGGGAAATGAGTTGATCAAAATGTCCAAGAACATATTTTGTCGAGTTTCAAAACAGTAATGTGAAGTTGGAAGTTATCCACAGTTATTTGGAGTGATAATTTGCTTTTGAGCCTTGTAGCTTCCCATTTCTGATTCTTCTTTTCTTGCATCTTATAGAGACATCAGTAAGTCAGACTGAACATAAAGGTGTCAGACTGAAGTGTGGTTTAGAATCGAGCTTTTGATGGTAGCCAGAGAAATCAAAGGGTATAATAATCCCAATTCAAGTGATCATTGTTCCAGCAGTCTCTCCCAGTTTCTCTCTGTAGCCTTTGTGATTCTGTTTTTTGTTATTTCTGGCAGTAGTTGAGCTCCAGGGGTCTCACTGGGGAGTGTGGAAAGAGCAGGTGAGTTATTGTGTACATTGCCCAGGAAATTCATGTGAGGTGTCACAGCACTTCTACATTTGCACAGTGCAGTTTGTTATCATTGCTTTTGCTGAGCCTTCTGAGCACCTGACGAGTGACTTTGCACAGAGTTGGCTCTGACTTGGATGAAGGGTGGGATGCTGGTGCTTTTGTAGATCACACTTCATATTTAGGTTTGTGTAGGCACACAGTTTGTGGTCATTGGGAGCGGGGCTGTGGCCCAGCCTCATCCCCAGTGGGTGCAGCTGTGAGCGGCACTGACAGCAATGAGCCCTGGAGTGCCCAGGGGCACTGAGCAGCCACCAAAGGGAGCAGAGGGCATCAACATGAGGGGATAAAACGTTGGGATAAAGAACGGGGCAGATGCAGCCTCGTGAGGTGGTGTGGTGCTCTGTATGGGCTGAAGCTCTCTGCTGTTGTATGGTGATACTCTGTGTATCCTGGCCATCCTGACTGCAACATGTGCTGTGACAGGTTTGGATTCCTTGCACTGAACATGCTTTACTTATTCCTTGGGTTTGTTCCTGGCAGGGCAGCACTGCCCCCTCTGGCTCTGAGGCTGATTGAGACTCTGCCTTTGGTAGTTGCTATTTCTTAACTGTGTGTTTGACCTTTCAGTAGATTGTCCTTAACTTAAGGGAGATGGGCAGGATGCTGAAAGCAAGGTTGTGGAAAAGATAGGTTTAAATAACCACTTCTTAGAGCATGGCCTTTTTGTTTGACCACTTTACCTTTCTGTGATTTTTTTTTACTTTTAGATTGGCTGCCTGTAACTGTTTGTTTCCTTAAGTAAAAATATTTTGTAGAAGTATTCAGTACGTAAACATGGATAGTAAGTTTTCTTGTCTACATTTAATGGACATCATGCATCATTTATGTTGAAACTGATGGTACAGTCTGGTAATATTTGGGAAGTTCTCTGAGAGACTCTGATTAAGAAAAAAAAGGCATAGTGAACACAGATTTTTGGCTTCTCATGTCTTCTTTTATGCAGTCAAGTGAATTTATCAAACTAGAAATTTGATGAAACACATAAAATCTAAACTGTTCTGGGTAGCCAGCCTCATCAGATGGTCCTGGGTTTTTTCATGATTATTGGCTAATGTGAGACAAGAAAATTACACCAAGAAAATTAATGACTTTTGCTGTATTTTTGCAAGATTTTTTGCTGTTATTTATTCCCAGAATGCATCTTACAAACCTCGAGGTAATAATTGTCATAACTTCCAATTCTGCCTTGGAGGAACAAGGATTTTACTAGCCCTGGAGGCGGTCGGTGCAGGGCAGTGGATCAGGATTTCTGGTGGGTTTCAGTGACATGGTGACACAGGATAAGGTACTTGTTTGGCACAGAAGAGGACTGGCGCCTGGGATCACTGCTGCCTTGTCTCATACTGCTCTTCCATATGGGCTCTTTTGCTCTACATCATGTAATTATTTCTGGACATAGCAGCATGTGAAGAAAATTCCTGGTTGAAATACTCAATTTATTTAATGGACAGAGGTTGTTGCAGTGACTGCATTAGACCCAGACTGTTATTTTCACAGTTAGGGAATAAACCATTGAATAATCTCCTTAAAAGAGGGATTGCATTATGCTGATGCTTTCATCTGGAATATAGGTCATTATATTTTTGAGTGGTGATACAGTTTGGTAACTTGGCTGGTCGTTGATTTCAATTTGAATGCTGCCTGCAAGCATCATGTAGCAATGACAAAAAAAGCAACTTGGGTTTGCCAAATGCCAGCTCTGAAAAAATGCATACTCTTACTTGCTACTTTATATTTTCCAAAGTTAAAAAATCAATTACTGGCTGCAGAAATTAAAGTGTTTGTTTTCAGTTGGTGTCAGGGAAACAGTGTGAAAGTGTACTAGAGTTACTTTATCCTTGAGGCAGAATGAGCTACTGCTTAAATGAGCAAACGTGTTTGCCAGAACTTGGTGTATAAAGTGTAGTTTGTTGATTTATTTTTGTTTTATACACATAAAGACTGGTAACATCCCTGTAGAGTGGCAGAACACTTACCTGTTATACTCTCTGGAGGGGAATAAATACAGAGAAAAGTTTTTCTCTTTAGTGGCTGAAAATAAAATATATTTCCTTAGGTTGGTTAAACACTAATTGGATGAGCTAATATCAGCTATACTTTGAAGCATGAATCAGTCTGTGGCAGGAAGAGGCAAGTGTGCTTGTCTTCTCTGTTCTCCTACTGATGTCTCTTCTGTGTGTGGACAAATCTTAGGCCTGAAAAATTTATTAAAGTTGTTCAAAAGAATCCCACCTACCTTGTTTTTAACGTTGTTTTGTTTGAGGTGTAGCTTGTCACCCATGACTCCTGCTTGCTCAAATTGTACAAGTAAACAGAAGGAAGCCCCCTGTTTGCTGGGAGGCTGCCTTTGTAGCCAGCAGCTTTCCTGACATGCTTCCACTTACCTGGCATTTTATATAAAGTTCATGATGCTTCTGCCACCCAATATGTACGTTTTAGGGGTTGAGATCAGTGGTTTGCTTTTTCGGTTTGCCTTGCTTGAGTCATGCTCCAGCTCAATACCAACCATATGCCCACCATTCCTCTGGGAATGGTTCTTCACCTCTGTGGTTTTAGCTTTAAGCTGAATAAAAGCAGTATTTTTTCCCTCAAGCAACTCCATGTTGTGACTGTGTAATATTTAAGTGGTTCAGTGGGTTGTGTGTAACACAGAGATTCAAGTCAGGAAAGCTGGTTCTCTCCTTTCCACTAAATGTCTCAGTATTCTCACTGAGGTGTGTTTGACAAGTGCTGCTTACCATTTATTTGAGGAGATGCAGATGTATTATGTTTTTGAAGGAGAACAGATATTTTCTTGTTTGTGTAGCTCTCTCTCGATTCTGTTTTCCTTAAATTGCTCTTCTTTGGCTATGACATTGATTTTGGCTATTGAAGTGTAAAAGGATCTGGAAAAACCTCTGTATCTAGGCACCCAGTACAACAATTCCAAACAGTTTGCCATCACGAACAGACTAATTATTTGCTGTTGGCGACATAGTGGGGGTTTGCTTTCTCAGAGGAGACAGTGTTGCCAAAATAAGCCAGTGGTTACTTTCCAGTTGTGGGATTTTTTGTGCCTTTTTGTTTTTTTGTTATTTGTTGTTTTTTTTTTTAATTTGAAGGGATTTTTGTTCTCAATAGCGCTTTTCTGGAAATAAGGATTTTTTAATCTACATATATGTATGTGTTTAAAATACAGTGATACAGCTCTGTTGCTTATTACTTTGATTTTATTCCTGGGAAATAGTATCAGTAAGCCAAATAAATGGTTGTTTGTTTTTTTCATTATGTTCTTTACATAGTGTTTCGCTGCCAAATATACGACTGGGAAACAATTTGTGGATAATACAACAGTTTTTAGTATGAGCACAGAGACAGTTTCTCATAAAAAGATTACTCAGAGAGAAGTTGGGATTAAAGCTGAAATTGTCATGCTGTTGTGGTCAGTGAGATTTAAACAAACTGATTTTATGACATCTAGAACTTTCTTCTGCAAATGTCACTCAGTCAGTAGAGAAGAGGGTACATTTTATCAGGCTGTTTAGTCTTTCAGGGAAGAAGCATTGAAAAGGTGAAGCTTTGCGTGTTTGCAGCACTTGTGGCTTTCTGGGGAAGGTGCCCCCCATTAAAGGCAGGGAGCTTGTGGGGTGGGAGCCAGGTTAATGCGGTTTTGATACATCTGAAAAGGAGATGCTGTGGCTGAGACCCTTGGTGATGTGTTTGTGTGTGTGGCACTGTCCGTGTCCTGCTCCCTGAGGGGTGTTAGAGAGTCACCACCCCACTTCAGTCATCTGGAAATCGGAGTCATGGAGGGATTGCAAGGCTTGTCAGTTTAATGCTCCTTTTGCTGTCATGCACTGTATCTTGTAGCTCAAAAAAGGGAATAAACCATGTCTTTTGGTGTGTATTTCTACTTCAGACTTCAGTTAGCAGAAGACTAATTTCTGCATAGCTCTGTTGGCCCTTCCCCTTCACAAAGGTCCCAGAGATTCTCTTGAAGAACCATAGTTCTGGAAATAGGTATAACTTATTTCCCAGTTTTTGGGGGTTTTTTTGTAATTTGAGATAGTCAGGCAAACTGTATGGCCTTGAAGTCTGCCTTTAATACAAGCCTGTCTGTAATGCAGGATGATTTTTCCTTTGTTAAGAAAATACAAATTAGCCTGCTCTTGATTGTCTTCTTCCAAGCAGGTAAGAAACTTCATTTCAAAACATGTTTCTTGTTGCTTGCTGAAAATAGGTCAACCTTTATCTTCCTTAATTGCTGTTTTTTCATAGCTCCACATCTTCTAATTTTTTTTGCTGCTTATAATACTGAAGTAAAAGATTTTTTTTTTCTTTCTACAGACCAACATTGACCTAGAGCAGTAACTTTGAACTATTTATTGAAAACAAACTGGAAGTAGATACAAAAATGTTTGGTACCTGCTTCAGAAGACTGATTCATGTGAAAATTTTGTTTACTTTTGGAGACCAGTTTGCAGAGGAATTTTTTGAATCTGTTAGGTCTGCAAAGCAGTTTCCTTCTGCAAAGTCAGTGGCTTTCCAGAGCCTTTGGTTCTTTCTCCTGTGATGATGAGCGTGTGTTGCCAGCAGTGCCTTGGCCTGTGTTGCTCTGCAATCCCATGGATGTACATGGCTGCCCAGGTGTTTGTGTTCTGCCTGTGGTGTGTTTTTGCAAGTCTGGGCTCAGAGTCAGTACATGGAAGAGTTACAGAGGAAGGAATCAGGAGTGTTTTTGTCCGGTGTCCCTTGCTCTGATTCAGTGTGAATCCCCCTGGCTGTTCTAGAATCACTGTTCTTCACCTTCTCTTGCTCTTTAATCACTTAGGCTGCTTTACAAAGGCAGCTGTAGTGAACTACAATGGGATGCCTCTCTGGAATGAAGTGGGGAAGCTGCTGGGTTTGAGCCTTCCACAGCTTCGTACTGAACATATGTAAAGCTAAGTTCTGATCACTGGACCCAAGACAGTCCAAGTGGTATGGCTTAGTTACCTTTTATCCAGGGCTGTGTATAAGCAAAACACTGGGAGCTGATGCACATCAGAGAGGTTGGCTTGACCAAACTACATCGTAAAGCTCACAGGGAAGAGCAACAGTCTTTCTGCAGTCCTTGTGTTGTCTCTATGGCTTAAAATAGATTTTGGAGCAAGAGCCACACACCATACCACACCTCTACACACACTCTCTCTTAAAACTGTCTGAATAATTTGTATCTCAAAAGTTCTTTGGTCTTAAAATCTGTTTCTCAGAAAACCTTTTCTGAAACTTATTTTTTAAAAATTAATTCTTTTATTATAGTAGGCTTTCTTTCACTCAGTTAAGAAAAAATTCCTGTACTTTTTGCTGATTTTTTTGTGTGTGATATTCACCAAAGGATGGGGGGAAGATACCTTCTCTATAGGAAGAAGCATGACTATTCAAGGTACCTCTTTTCTGGCAATGACTTCCTCACACACTTCTCAGTGTTCCCTGCTGTGAAGAGAACATTGACAGCAGAATTTGTTGTCAACTTTTGGAAGATGCTGTTGGAGGAGCTGCGCTGACTCCTGGCTTTGAGGATTTGGGAAGGTACCATCTGACCTCAGGTTGCAATCCTTGGATCAGCATTGGCAGAACAGAGTGTGTTTTTCATTTGGAGCTGGACTCCACCAGCAGCTCAAGCTAAGGAACAGGCCTTGGAGCTGAGGTAGCTGAAGTGCATTGGATCTGCTCTTTCCTGTCCTTTCCTCCCAGAAGCTTTAAACTGGTAAAGCAAATGCTAAACCTCATTCCTCAGGATTCTGAGCCAGCATTCAGCTGTTGAGGTCATTAGGGAGTAAACCTGATGTGAGTGTAGACTGAACAGCTGTCTATATGTTCTGACTAATGCAGTCAGAAATAAATTCTTAAATTCTTAACTTTAAACTTTTCCTCAAAAAGGACAATTTAAAAAAGGAGATGCTTGAGTTTAGTAGTAGGAGTCTGTTCTTAGATTTTGTTCGTGTCTAGTATGTCAGCTGTCATTTTTTCTAGTATGTCATTCTGTCATTTTTACATGTGTAGGAAAAGGGAGGTTTGAAGTGAATAATTTGGTGGTGAGTAAAAAAGAGGACTAAAGCCAATGACAAAAGGGAAATGAGAGTGACCATCCACTCACTGCTGGTAACTGGAAAATCCAGAATGCATTTGTCTCTCTTCTTGTTACAAAAGAAAAAAAAAAAGCCTTCAAATGTTTTTCTCTGCCTCAAAAAACCTTAATGCATAATTCTTTTAGAGAGATTTTTATTCTTTTTACTGCTTTTCCTCAAAAGTGCTTAGCTGAAATAGTAAGAGTATGTGTCTTTATAAGGAAAAAATAGAAAATTTTTCTCTTCAGGTAGCTTACTACTTAAGATGGTGTAAATCTCTGTAGTCTTCATAAGAATCACACCTATACTCTTGAGTAAAGTTGACGTCAGAGTTGAAATTGTTTAGTTTGAAGAAATAACTGGGTCATGATAGTTTGTCTCTGGCATTAAAACATATTTTTGGTCAAAGACTGATCAAAAAAATACGGTGTATAAAGCTTTTCCCAAATGCCTGATCTGCTTGTGTTTGTGTTTTACTGCCAATCTGCAGTGGGATAGGGGAACACTGACAGTAGGTGGGAATAGTCTGTAATGAAGGACTGGAATGAGGGGTTCTGGGGTGCTGATTTGTCCAGTTAATGTAGTTGTGTTTAGAAAAAGGTGTGTGTCTGCACTGGCTGTGGTGATTTAAGCTGCTTGTAAAGGCAGACTTGGAGTACACTCTTGAGCACATTAAAGGCCTTGTAACTCAATTTCACAGCATACCATACACTTTCTTGCAGTTGCTTTTATCTGACTTGAATAAGGAGCTCCTCCAGTCATCTAACGTTTATAATCATTACTTTCAAATTAATATTTAGGAAGTAGAAGTTCTCTAAAACTCCCTTTACCCAAGCAGGGCAAGAATAAGTATTTAGTGTGACAGTGTGCTTCTGTATTTGCATGATCCTACTTTTCTTTGGCTTTAAAAATGGTACATTTTTCCTCCTTTTGTTATTGAAGTACTGCTACAGAAAACATTTTATAGTTCACATGGTGCCTGTTGGTTCTTACTTCATTGCAGAAAGAAGAATTGGTGACAACCTAATGTTAGCAATCTGCATTTGACTGATGATAAAGGAGAACCATTTTACATTGGAGTGTCTGTGTTACTCTCCCATAAGTAAGATCCAAAATTAAATTTAAATAGGCTAAAACACAAAAAACTGTCAAGGTATGCAGTGAGAGAAAAAGGGGTCTCTGATAGCCTGGACCTTTGCTCCTAATGTGACTGACAGTCACTTCTGCTGTTCTCTTCAGTACTGATGTCACTGCAAGGATAAAGATTCTTCAGGATATACTGGTTTTGGGGACCATAACTGATGGCTTTTCATTGCTTTCAAGGAGTTCTGTAGTAGCTGACCTTTGCTTTCATATAAAGGATTTTCTTTGAAATTAGTATTTTGAGCTAATTTGCTGTTTATTGCAAACAAGCTCATCAGCAATGTTTTTACAACACTCGTTAAAAATACGTGGGGTTAATAAACTTTTTGTAACATACTTAAAATCTTGTGTGGTAAAGCCTTGTCTTTCTCTTGCCAAAAAAATCTTTAAAGCAAAGATGCTTTAAAAAAAATTGAAACAAAACCTGTTGCAGCAGTCAGTCCATTATGTGGGCTGGGTAGAGCTCAGCTTACATCAATTATCAGGAAAATATTCCTGCTTGTGAGTGTGTGGCTGGTCTGGAGATGTGAAAGGTGTCAGAGTGTGTGAAACTGCTAATGGAAATTTGTAGCCACTCTCTGAGTATTCCAGCTATTGTTCAGAGGCTTTTTTATAAGGTGATTTCTGATGAGTTTTTATGCTGTACAAGTCACTTATCTAAAGAACTTGAGTTCTTTTTTCTGGGATTCCTACATGTAATACCCTCACTGGGTTGATGGGTAAAACTGTGGCTTGGTTAGGGAGAGGGAAGAGTTTTCTGAGGAGTTGCATGTAAGTTAGACTAAGCCAAGTCTTTGAAAAGGCAAAAGCATGTTGATTGTAGTTTCAAAAATGATAGAAAATACTACAGTATTGAAAGTTGTCTGGTTCCCACACTTGCTTTTTTTGGTTTGAAATTGCTAAACTTTCTGTTCCTGCTAACATCATAAGTAACACCTGTTCAAAGTGGTGGGGAGCATGCTTGTCTTTGTTCTTTCATGTGCTGTTTTTCTGGTTCCCTTTAGCTAGACCTAAGTCAGCATTCTTCTCTCGATCACTGGGTGGTTGGAATTGGAAGAGAAGCAAAAGTGGTGCAGTTCTGCTCCTTGGTGCTGCTGGGAAGGGCAGGGTGAAGCTTAACCTCTTCTTGTTCCTGCTCACAGCAGATGTGGCTTGAGCTGTTCCTCCTTGGGCACTTTCTAGCCTCTCAAAGGTGACAGTCACAGATTTTTTCCCCCTGTGCTGTGTATGACTCACCTGAACCCTGACTCCTAAGCACAATACATCCCAGCACTCAGAGCAGTATTTTTCAGGAAACTAGAATGGAAGTAGACCATGTGTAGAAGTGCATGCTCTTTATAAAGTCTGAAAATATATTTTCACTTTTTTGACACAGAAAATATAAAAATAGATGCATTTAAAATACAAAAAGTCTAAGATTCAGCTCTTTATTCTCTAAGGAGTGAGTGAAGACATTCTGATGTAGGTCATGCTGCCTTCATTTGGTGGATACCTACAGTAGGTGTCCTCATGCTGGCATGCTTGGAATGTTTCAGCTCTATTTTTATATGAACTTGTAATGTATAGGCTGAACATTATTTTGCCCTTTCTCTTTGTTTCTGGATTTGTTTTTTTTTTTCTTGTGCAGAAATGGGAAAACTTGTTCTTGGTTGCCATAATATTTATAGTTTCATTGTTTATATTTATGTTTATATTGCTTATGTTTATATTTTTAAAATGGTGTGGTTAATTTTAACTGTTGCAGGTGATTTCAGGGAAATTAGGTGAGAAGGATCTGATTGTGGTTTAGTATCACTTTTGACTTCACCACCTATAGATAGAATGGATAACAAAAGCCCCTAACATAAGTGATTGCTAAATAATGTTTTTATGTGGAGAGCATACACTTAGTATGCAGTTTTTGGGAAAT
The DNA here is from genome assembly GCF_017590055.1 of Onychostruthus taczanowskii. Classification (NCBI taxonomy): domain Eukaryota; kingdom Metazoa; phylum Chordata; class Aves; order Passeriformes; family Passeridae; genus Onychostruthus; species Onychostruthus taczanowskii. The sequence goes on from NW_024504012.1 coordinate 533,681, forward strand.
TAGCCTTCAGGTAATCTGTATCTTCACATGACCTTTGTGAACTCTGGGTCAGGCAAATGCCTGTATGAGGGAGAGCCAAGGGCACAAATTAGGGAGGTAGAGGTAGCAGGCTCTGGAAGATGAAAAACAGAGGATGTCAAAGCTCTAGTGTGAACCCTCTTCATGTGTTATCTATATGCATAAATAACAGGCAGTGCTGTTAAATCATAGGACTTCTAAACACCAGCCTAAAAATCACAAGATTCCTTATACTAATGAAATCAGAGTTTGAGAAATACAGTATAATACAGTAGTATAATTTTAAGTATTATATTAGTCCACAATAAGTTTATATTATACCTATTAACATATTGTGTCCAGCATAAAAACTTTTCTTTTTTTGTCGTTATTAGGTTCTGGTGCAGAAGGAGAATACTGACCTGAGATGGAAGTCAAAACATCATTTGGCAAAGCCAGCAGGATTCCTGAGACCGTATCCACGTTAATTAATGAAGAATTTGTCTTGGTTCATCAGAAATCTGAGGATGCCTCTGAAAACCATGACAAGCCACAGCTAAAGGTTTGCTATGACTTTATTTTCAAATGTGCAGCAAGATTTGTATTGATGGAAAGAGTGCATAACTGGTGTGTGCTTAAGGAGAGTTTTAGACTGTATTTTTTGTCCTTGCTGACTGCTAGTGAAATTGACAGCTTGGATTAAACAAATCTGTCCAAAAGTGGCAGTTCAGGTTTTCTTCTGGTAACTTATTTGGGAGTTAGCTTTGTTGTATTCTGTGGATCTATACATTAGTAAAGAACTTTACAAAGTATGAGATTCAGTTTAAAGCTTAATATTGTTTATTGAGGGGTCAGAGACTGTTGTCTTAAAAGTATGCAATTAGTCTATGTAGGACTACATTGCATTCAGCAAATTTTCTGAACTTTTGCAATTAGTAAAACTATATATTTGAAAACTAATAGTGAAAGTAAAGCTACAAGTACCTGTTGCCATCTTATTGCAAGTGTTTCATACCTTCTTGGTGATTTCTCATGGGCAGCTCCTCATAGCACTGACTCCTTCTCAGCACAGCCAACGAAGTCCATCCAAACCTTCTGGACTAGCCAACCTGCTCTTTTACAATACCCCTCCTAATTGGATCCAGCTGTGGCCTATTAAGGGCAGGCCTGTTCCTAATTCTTGATAATTAGCACAGCTGTAACTCCTTAGGGGTGAGATTACCACTATCTCTATTCTCCTACATTCTATCTATCTACAAGTACCCTTCAAAAAATGTCATTTCCTTCTGCTTACAGGTATTTTCCGATGGAGATGAAGAGCTGGAGAAGGCAATGGAAGAGATACTGCGGGATTCTGAGAAAGACCAGTGTGTCACTGCACTCCCAGAAGGGTTCAGTGATGGCAGTGGCCAGGCAGCTGCAGATGGGTCAGCAGGGCAAACAGCCCAGCCAGCTTTGCAGCTTGTTTTAGACCCTTCTGCTACAGGTATTGACTGGGTGCTTTCCCCCTTTATCACACATGGCAGGTTTTTTCTTTATGCATTTTCAAGTTAACCCTAAAATGAATATCAAGCTTTCCAGCACTTCAATCCAGAACTATGTTGGAGAATACCTGGGGGCCTCCTCTTATTTTTAGTTGAAGATTATGGATAAGAATAGGTGATCATCAGACTGGTACCTTGAGCTGCTTTGGTCAAGATAATGTTAATTTTTCCTTCAGCCAAGGATTAGCTGGGTATTGAGGATGAGTTGCTGAGTGGATGATAGTTGAGGTGGATCTGCTGGAGCTCAAGAAGTTTCAGGGCAGTGTTCATGGATAGTGCTACCTGCAAATGAAATACACCCTGAGCAAACGGACTGAACTGTCCATCTCTGATGCTGTCACCAACTAACAGTAAGGCTAGCTTAGGATTTGGTATTTGCTAAGAATGATTGTGGTACTTGCCTGGTGTTTGGAGTTTTCTTGAAAAGAGGAGGACTGAAATATCATTTACATTTTAATGTAGATGATATTGTATATATTTTAAGTAAAATATAGCTTTTTTTAGATACATACAAAAAACCTGCAATATAAAAATACATGTGTTCTGTTACATCTATTAGGGATACAAGGCTGTGGTCATCTTTTCGTGCTTTAAACTAGAATTGTTTTTACCTCAATAGCATGCAGGGCACTTCTGTGGTATTCTGTCAGCTAATTCCCATAGCATCTGTTGGAAATAAAAGAAATAGTTCATATGAAATGGAAACACCCTTCTCTTAATTACATGTCTGCTGTATTTCTGAGAAACTTACCTTACTGTCTTCTTGTTTGACATTCTTCAAACAAAACCCAATCCTTAGCATGAATGAACAAAGAAATACTTGTAGATTTGTTTCTCTCACCCCACTCCAGTCCCAACAAGAATAATTCAGTTTTACAGCCTTCATGATTCTAAGTATTATGGCAGTATCTAGTAAAAAGGAATAGAAGTAACAGGGCACAGAGAAGGGTCAGGACTAGGTGATTTTCAAGGTCCATTCCAGCCCCTTAATGTTCTATGATTCTGTGACTGCTTAGAAAGGTTCAGAATGTCTGTGCTGTGTTCCTGTGGTGCTAAAGAGAATCAAAATGCAGTTTGTCCTTATGCCACCCTTAGAAACATGAATTAGATTAGAACTGACTTCACAGTAATATTAAGCTGCCAAATGGATTTCTTGCTATTGGAGCTGAACTGTCTACTCTCATGTCCTTTCCTGGGAAATGTAGGAAATTTTGTTGTGGAACTCATTGGAAAGAAAAAATGTGTGGAAATAAAAGCAAATGGCTAAAGAAGCATTTTCTTCATTTTCAGAAGTCTCTGCACCAAGGCCATCTTCTCCCAGTGAACCCCTGGAAGAGGACAGCGTGTTGTTTAACAAACTGACTTATTTGGGTTGTACCAAGGTGTCAGCCCCACGGAATGAACCAGAAGCTCTACATGCCATGGCAAACATGAAGTCCTCAAGTCAAGCCCCTTTACCTGTAACACTCTATGTTCCAAACATTCCAGAAGGCTCTGTAAGGTAACACACAAGAATTTAATTTGTTGGTTAAGCAGACACATAAGAAGAGGTTTCTCGCTTTGTTACTTGTACAAGGAAGTAGAATCGCTGGATTTGTGCCTGAGGTTCTTGCTGAAGACAAATAATTTTGAGAAATTCCTCTGAAGCAGCAAAATGTGTGCTCAGATGTACCCCGCAGTGCATAGCTGGTGGTACCAGCTACCACACAGTGTCAGCAAAAGCATCTCTTTCTACCTCAATATCTGTTCAAATATGATAATAAGAGAGATAATGGAAAGAGAGAGCTGATAATACCTGTGCTCTCCTGATCTTCCTAGTTTGTCAGCACTTCCAAGGTCCATGTGTTGCAGGAGTCCTTCTAGCCTTGGGCTTGCTGTAGAAGTGTGAGTTTAGACTCTGCCATCTATGTCTCAGAGTTGAGGTGCCAGTCTCTGCTTCCAGCCATTGCTGTGCAGCTCTGACCCATGTCTGCCTCATGATGCCAGTGCTGACAGTCTCCAGATACTGGAAAATATTTACTTTCCCCATGTGAGAAGGGTCTGCAATAAAGAGTGGTGGGGGAGTCAAAGGTTCTTAGCATGCATTAAACATGCACCTGTAGCATTCTTTCACCCAGAAGTAGAGACTATCTCAATATCCAAGATGTTTATATTTAAGCTCTGATACCAAGGTATCTGAAGGATATGACTAGATTTCCTTTCTTGGCCTGAGCTGTGTTTATATATTGACTATCATCTTGTGGAAGAAGAGAAAGACCTTCAAGGATCTGTATTATTTTCTTCCATTTTTTTTTCTTTGAACCCAATTTGAGTTTCATTTAACATCAACTTTATATATTGACTATCATCTTGTGGAGGAAGAGAAAGACCTTCAAGAATCTGTATTATTTTCTTCCTTTTTTTTTCTTTGAACCCAATTTGAGTTTCATTTAACATCAAAAAATATTTCATTTGTATGCTTCTACAATGGCAACAGTCACCCAGACACAAGATGTGTTCTGTGCCTATTTTTTGTACTCAGTGTGGCCATTCAGGAGGGTTGTTTTCCAAGGGAAACAGCAGGTTTCTTTGATCTTTAATTTCAGAGGAGATCAGTAAAGAACCTGCATAGATCTGGAAAGGTGAATCCACATGTGACATAACACATTCCATCAAAGCTTAGGTGGTACTAGTGTTGGCTTTGAGGAGTGTGTTCATACCTGGTGTCTGAATACTTGTCCTATGAGGTTCCAGTTATGTCCCACCAAAATTACAGAGTGCTGAATCCTCCCAGGGCCCTTCTTGCCTTTAGACTAGGCCTATATTTTTATTATTACAGACTTGGGATTTTAGGTGACTGATATTTTTTGGTCCTTGACATGAATGTACATATGGACAAGCAGTGAAAAGATAGAGAACATTTGTTCTTTAAAAGTCACTCTCCAACAGTCTGTTCTGAAACACCACTCCTGCTTTTAAGTTTCTGAAATATTCTTTGGGTTTTGTGTTTGAGAGTGTTTTAAAATTTTGGGTGAAGTCTTAGATCTGTGCTAAATATTCACCTGAATGTGGCAACGTTTGCTAAGCTGTATAGTCCTGTTGATTCCGAAATCTTTTTCCTAACTGTTTCTTAAAAAGATATTTAAATTTCTTTTCAGTGTTGCATTTTCTTTGATCTTTGTATACAAATCACATTTTTACGGTTTTCTGTGATTTCTGCATTTCTTTTGTGTTTTTCACAAGCAATGGCCATTGTTTACTGTCTGATCTAGAGGTGCTGTATCTGTATTATGGCATATAAAAGAAATTAAGTCAATGTTACAACCAGGAACATTTACACCCTAAATTTGACAAGCATAGCATTTCTGTTCCTGCTGCGCATCTCATCTACCTGAATTTGGCAGTAATTGGAGTTTAGATCCTTCTTTATCTAATTGCAGAAAAGCATTTTAGGTAGGCCTGTCTGTTTTACTGACCTGTTCCTTCGATCTTCCCTGTTCCTTTTCTTGCCAGAATAATTAACCAATTGAGCAATTCGGAGATAGCCTCATTTCCCATCTACAAGGTGTTGTTTTGTGTGAGGGGGCAAAATGGGACTTCAGAGAGTGACTGCTTTGCATTTACTGAGAGCAGCTGTGGGACAGAAGAGTTCCAGATCCATGTTTTCTCCTGTGAGATTAAAGAAGCTGTAAGTATTCTGTGGTGTGCAGTGACTGGGACAGAGGATTCAAGCAGTGTTTGAAGAGGTCATTCCCAATGTGGAAATGGTATATAGTGCCTTGAAAAATGTGTTAGCACATATGAATGAGTTATGCAGAATGTGCAGCTAGTCATACATGAATATTATTATGATTTTAAGTTTTTGCTTTTAATATTTAAACAAAATTCTGAAGTGCACTGTAATGGAAAGATCTGGAAAGCCTCATTTGGGGCTTTTGCAGGCCTCATTTGGGTATGTTTCATACTGAAGTTGCAATGTATACCTTTGGAATTAAAAAGAACCATGTTACAGTACTCTCCCCTAGATGTTTTAGGAAGAACTGTGTGACAGTCTGGGAGAAAAGGACTTTTTAGTGTGGAAAAAGAGGCTGAAAAAGGAGAAATCTCCTTGGGTTTTGACATCTGCCAGAGCAAGCTGTATGTTGTGTTGTTAAAAACACAACTTCAGAACTACGTTATGCAGGTCCTCTAATGAGCTGCATTCCTAATCTCTAATCTAATTTATATTAACTCACTGAGCATGACATGAGCAGGGAACATATCAGGAATGGAAATAGGAGATGTTGTTACTGAAATGGCTTGGTTACTAAACACGTGATGTTGAGTGCTTTATGGTAATGAGGCATGATTTGTGTTCAGTATAAGAGGCCAGTGATTTTTGACCTTCAAAAACATCACAATGCCTCATTCAAAACACCATTATTTTTAATAAGATATTCATGATTTTGCTTTTCTGCAGGTCAGCCGAATTTTGTATAGTTTCTCCACAGCATTCAAGCGTTCTTCCAAACAAGCATCTGATCACGTGAAGGACTTTGTTCTTCCCACACCAGACAGTGATGTGTACACTTTCAGTGTCTCCTTAGAAGTCAAGGAAGATGATGGGAAAGGAAATTTTAGGTAATCAGAATGGAAAGGGAAAAGCAGAAATCTCTTTGGAAAAAGCCCACAGCTACTTTCCACATGCACAGCTACTATGTTGCAACAAAATTCATTTGACCTCTTTTCATGAGCAGACATGCTGTAAATAGGAAGCTGCTCTTTAGATGTTAGTTTTCTTTACTGTAAAAAGTTAAAAATTCAGGATAACTTCTTCAAGTGAATTTCTTTTCACTGCATCGTTTCTTTTAGGGATGCTCAATGGATTCCTTTCCAAATGGAAAAGATAGTGAGAAGTCTTTTAAAAACTTTAATCTAACTAAGGTTCTTGAGTAAATACAGTCTATTGGTTTCTTTTGATTTTTTTTTTTTTAATCTAATGAATTTTGAATTAATTTGAAATTTAGAAAGCATAAACTCTTTTCTGTATTGAACAATTAATGTTTTATACCTGCTGAAGGATGTTTATTTTCTTTTAGCCCTGTGCCAAAGGATAGAGATAAATTGTACTTCAAGCTTAAACAGGGAATTGAGAAGAAGGTGGTGATCACAGTTCAGCAACTTTCAAACAAAGAACTGGCCATTGAAAGGTAAAAAAATCTTACAAAAATTATGAAGGTTAAATTATTGGATTATTGGTATTTAATGTAGTTTTCTCTGACTTGGCAAGTTGTGCGATAGAAAAAAATGTACCAATAACACAAAGTATGATTGCACAACAGAATTAATGCCACCAGATGGCAATCTTAGCAAAAGAGTAACATTGGGAGAATTCAGTTCTAGGGAAAAGGAAATTCAGGAGAACAGGAGAATCAAGAACACCTGTCACCCAACCCTCCCAAAACCTGACTGATCTCTTGACTTTTGCTTCAGAATGGAAACTAAAGTTTTAGACAAGGAATGTACAGTAGAATTTTTATCATTGTGTTTGTGTTGTAAAATTAGGCTTTTGCTACTCATTTACTTAAAAAAACCCAACTATTTTCAGTATAATTTTAATTTAAACAGTTTTGCCTTCAGGATTCAATTAATGAGGCATTTATGAATAGCATTTGATTATTGCTTTTCTCCCCAATGTAAAACTACCTTTCTTTTAATTAGTTTTTATTTTGATGATGTTTAGAATATTGAATTGGTGATGTTATTTTTATCACCACAAGCTTTTCTATGTGCAGGTTATTTAATTGGAATGACATACACAGGCTTGTAAATCATTTTATGTGCTTACCCCTGGTAAGATTAAAATTCAAAACTGATGAAAGATGAATGTGGGTTACATGAGACTGAACTTCTGAGAAATTTAATGTGCCTTCAAAAGTACTTTAAAGTGGAAGTTACAATGCAAAAAAATATTTCTGAAAAAATTTGGTCCCTGGTCTAAAGATTTTAAAAATCTTTTGTCGTGGTTTCAGGCGATCAGACTTGGTTGCTGCTGAGAGAAAGTGCTCCCTTCTGATGTTCAGACAGAGCCAGGGGTTGAGTCAGGGTGGTGCAGAAAGTTACACTCATTAATTACTTTGGCCCTTCCTGCTCTTGTGCCCTGTTTGACCTGGATTTTGCCAGTTTTTATTTGGATCAAAGCAGCCGAAGAGATGGTGTTCATTTCTGAGTCATGTGTGGCACTACATAGCTTCAGTCCCACTATGGGGAATGTCAGGTCTCAGTTGTTTGTAGGATTCAGGAAGAAAATTCTGGGTAATGGTCAGGACCTTTAAGGAAGCTGTTTTTAAGAGTGAAATAGCCTTTCATTCTCAGAGATGGAAGGATTGACACTCTTCTCAGTACAATGATGTTTAGGTATGTTTTGCTACCAGTCATGCATGAGAGTGAATCCTGAGTTATGTAGGTATACCTTAGGTTAAAGTCTACGCTGGTATCCTTAGAACTGCATTACAAAATATTGGTTGGTTTCTCATTAGTAGTGGAAACTCTACAAGGTCACAGAATACCAGAATGATTTGGGTTGGAAGGGACCTTAAAGCCCACCCTGCTCTGTCATGGGCAGGGATACCTTCCATTAGACCAGATTGCTTCAAGTCCTGTCCAGCCTGGCTCTGAACACTTCCAGGTTTGGAGTAAGCACAGCTTCTCTGGGCAGCCTGTGGCAGGGCCTCACCACCCTCACAGGGAAGAATTTATTCCTAATGTCTCATGTAATCCTGCCCTCTGACAATGTGAAGCTATTCCCCCTTGCCCTGTCACAGTGTTAACTTAATACTATCAGCCTTATCCATGGTAGCATTTGTATTTTTATAAATGAAAATATACACTAGTGAATAATGATTACAGTTCTTTTGTTTTTTTTCTTCTGGTCTAGAAAGTAGTGGAGTATGTGCAGTTGCACAGAGCTGCTCAGTAGCCACCTTTAAGTGCAGAAATCCAGCAACTCTGAAGTGGGACTGAGGCCCACAACCTGTGCAGGTCATTTTAAATCCTGGGTGTGTGGTTGAGCCCCTTGATGTTAGAGGCTGAATGTGTTGACAACTGTTTCTGTAAAATCCATCTTCTGCAAGTGAGGGTCCTGACTTGGTTTGAACTGATTTTGCTCTTTGAAATAAGAGGGAAGAGAAGCCCTGGCTCTTCTTGCAGCAGGATGCTGCTAGGCATCATAAGTGTGCTTCTGTGGGAGGCAGGGGTTACTTGTTCCTGACTCCCATTCTATTGGAAGCATACTTCCCAAAAATTTTGGCTGTCATGCATCAGAACTTGTGTACATCTGTGTGATGCACAGCAGGAGCAGCATTGGGAGCTCTTGTCTTTGAAAGGCACAAATACTTGACCTGCTTCTGCATCTTGGCCTTGCATTTCTCTGTGGCAGTTGAGCTGGTGATCCCCCTACTACTATCAATGGTAGCTCTCTCTGAGCTCTTTCTGCCTCAGGAACAAGAAGTAGTAGGTGTGCTGTTAGATTCTGCCCAGTTGAATTAGTCTCTCAGAGAATCTGGTTTGTGTGGCTAAATCCAAATCCTGGATCTGAGCTGCCTTGGGTGCTTTACATGGCACTGCATTATGGATATAGATAAATCAAAATAGTTGTCTCCTGCTTTATTTACCACTTAGATTTTTATTATTTTAGTAGTGAAAGATTATGGAGAATGGAAAATACTGTTGTGGATGTTAAGTGTAATGAGATGAAAAATGAAAGACATATACTCCTAATGTAATAGGAGAAAGCTAGGTGGGGTAGTGATTGCATATTTTGAGACTTTTACAGTTAATAGTATCATTAAAATTTTAGTTGCTGGTGTTCATATGTCCAAGCAGTATTGTTTAGCATATTACTTACTTCTAAAAGTCAGTGAGAAAAAGCAGTTTGATTATCAGAGAACCAAACAGAAGAAAAATTCTTCCAGCAAAACCAACTTAATTACAACCCCAATTTTCCATAGTATTTCAAATAGCAATTACTTTCAATTTTTTTTCTGTTTTCATTTGAGATCCAAGGTTTTTCAAGAACCCGTGCAAGACAGCTCGCTGATTGTTGCACATGCATAATTCTGTTTGGTGTTTTTATTCATAATGGAGTATGTTCAAAGAGGAGAAGGATACAGATGATTTGCAGAAACCTCAGACCTGGATTTGTGCCTTCGGTAGTCAGGAAGTTTGAAAATCTGAATGTCTGAGGACGTTCTTGGGTTGGTTATTTTGTTGGGGTTTTTTTTCTCTTAAAAATATCAAGAGCATTTTCTTGTAAATTGATTGGACAGGACTTCAAGGCCCTATATATCACACAAATTCAGATTTAAAAAAATGAAGAATGAAGTCTTAAAATTCAGCAAATTGTTATTTCTTGGTTTTAGGGTCCATGATGCTATATGATTTTTTGCAGCAGTGCTATTATGAATGGTAGAATGAATGAATTTGTATTTTTTCCTATGATTGCATGAGAACAATTTTTAAAATGAACTGGGGAGAAGAGTGAATTGTTTCCTCTATCAGTCTCTATCATTAATGTATAGGAATTGTTGGTATCTTCGAACTCATTATTATAAATGGTCTTTAGGAGTAGTTGAGTTTTCACAGGCCAGATGCTAGTTTCTGCCATCTTCATTCTGGAAAATAATTTCATTGTCTTTTCTGTAACATGTATTGTGTTGTTTCCTGAGCGTTGCCATAACAATAAAAAACAATTCTCTGAAAGGTACTCTTAAACTTAGAAGCAGTAGGTGGCTGTCCATTATGTTCAAGCAAAGATTCTTATTGTTAAAAGCTAATATATGTCCTTCTTTTCCTTTTTGTTTTGTTTTAAATAAACTTCACAGGTGCTTTGGGATGTTGCTAAGCCCTGGACGAAATGTGAAGAACAGTGACATGCATTTACTAGACATGGTAATACTTAGCCCTAATAACCTGTTAAATAAGATAAGGTCATTTGGAAAAAAAAAAAAAAAAAAAAAAACTGCAGCAAAATGAGCTTTTAATATCTTTTTTGCTTTGTTTGTTTCTTAAATCCTGGGATTTGATATCTACAATCATGAGATGGACAAATAATTTCAATTCATGTCAAAACCTGTGGCATCTGACTTTTGTTCAATTAATGAAACAAAGATTAGGTTGTTACAAATAACTGAGCTTTCTGTGTTATGTTAAGCATGTTCCCTAAAAATTTAGAGCAAATAATTGTTTTCATATTTGGGTGCCAGAGCAGTGCTCCTATTTTTCCAAGGAGCTGAAAACTTTGTTTCCTTCATTTGATTTTAAATTCTTGCCCAGAGTTTGAAGTATTCACTTGTCTTTTACAATATTCTATTTCTTAGAGTTGTGTCTGAAAGAACTGCAAAACAATGTGATCCTTTCTGTGATAATACCAATTTACTTTCTCTCTGTGGATAATACAGCCATTTTCAAGTTATGAAGTGCTAGAGTGTCCTGGTTTAAGGCAAATTTGGGAGTTAAACCCATCAGACCTTTTGTGGTTTTGCCTAGTTAATTTCTGTGCTTATGCTGCTGGTTCTGTTCATCAGTATTTAGTTGTCTTTAGCTGTCAGACTCATTTATTGGCCTGATTGTATTTTTCAGCTCATTTTTTTCCTGATTTTATTTGCTGAGATCAGTTCAGATTTTCCCTTTTTATTATTTGATTATAAAACTGAGTAAATTGTAATGAGTTTGAGCGTTGTTGTTCCTACAAATCTGTACAACACCATTTTACTATATTTGAATTCCTGTCCTTACTCCACCTTGAATTCTATTTACATTCACATTCCAGGTCCATTTAACTGCTGCAATGAACTGTTAGTTTGTTTCTTGACTGTAGCACAGAAACAGACATTTGTGATTTCCTTTCATCCTCCTTTCTCAGTATTTAAATCTGGAGAACTCAGTCACTCTTATTTCTCTAACTGAATTGCAGAGGGGAATGTCAGTCTCATTTTATCTACAGAGGCTACCAAACAGAACTCTGTCATCCATAGGGATTGTTCCTGAGAATTTCAGGAAGCATGTACTTGCTTCATACTAGTAATATTTCATTTCATGAATTCATTTTCTTTAAGGTTCATAAAACCGTTTCTCATCCCCATGCCCCTCCCTTTGATCTGAAACCATGACTGTAATACAATCCTGTGTGATTTTATTTTTAGGAATCCATGGGAAAGAGCTCTGATGGGAAGGCTTATGTCATTACAGGAATGTGGAATCCTAATGCACCCATGTTTCTAGTACTTAATGAGGAAACTCCAAAAGGTAGTGGTACCTAATCTGTATGTTTGTTTTACCCAGCAGGGGTTTGGTGTATGCACTTTCTCTTGGCCATCACGGTGCATGCCTATGAAACATTTCACCCCATGAAACTTTAGGTTCCAAAGAGTCCATTGCTAGGAATTTTCTGTATAAACATGCCCAACACAGAGTTGTGAATAACTGTTCATAGAACAGTGTGGTGCTGATTTGGAGATGTTACATTAGTGTTTGGGGCTGATGTGCCTGTCTGTTTGCTGGAATTTTTTTGTTCTAAGCATTTGCAAATTGTTGTACTCAGCAAAGCAGTATGCATAGCAGGCACTGGGGTTCTCCTCTTTCTAGTTGTGAGCTGATTACAAATTTCATCCCCTGCAACTTGGGGCAGCTGGCAATGATGCTTTCAAGTGCTTGATTGTGTAGCAGAGTTTTATTGCTGGAACTTACATTCTCTGATGGGATTAAAAAATTAGGAATATAAATCTGGAGTTTGTTTCCTGTCCTGAGGCAGAACCCAGGTCATTTGCTTGAAGGCATATCCAAATACCTGCAGCCAGTGTCACTGTTCCTGCTGATGGATTTTCACACCACATTATTTCTAGTGGCATGTAACAGAACTCCTTACACTTCGCAGTGTGCCCTTATCCTCTGCATGCTCCTTCTGTTTGATGGGGATTGTGTACTTTAATGGTGTTTTCTTTGCGTGATGTCTTGCCCCTGTCTTTAAAAAAAGGACATAATGTCTTTATTTTTGAAGTTATCACATGGTTAATGCACACTTTCATTCTGTGCAATAGGCATGGAGGGCGTAGAACTCAGACAAATAAAAGAGGTGCAATAGAATCATTAATGAAACGGGATTGTCACTTGGAAGAGGAGTTTATAAATTTGAGCTGTGACTAGTTTTTCTCGTGTTTGTGTTTCAGATAAGCGTGTGTTCATGACTGTGGCTGTGGACATGGTTGTTACTGAAGTGGTGGAGCCAGTCAGGTTTCTGCTGGAGACCGTGGTGCGTGTGTATCCTGCCAATGAACGCTTCTGGTACTTCAGCAGGAAAACCTTCACAGAAACTTTCTATATGAAGCTAAAACAGGTAATACCTTTGGTTTTTTTATTTAGAACATTTGTCTCATATGTCCTTTTGGCCTTTATAAAAGTTAGTATGGCACCTGCTCCTTAGCAGCTTGTTCCTTTTAACTGTTTATTTCAGGGATGCTCTAATGCATAAGGATTAAGTAGCATGTGTATAGTTTGTGCCTTTGTGTCATGGTTTAACCCCAGCCAGCAAATAAGGCCCACACAGCCACTCGCTCACTCCCCCATGGTGGGATGGAGGAGAGAATCAGCAGAGTAGAAGTGAGAAAACTTGTGGGTTGAGATGGAGACAGTTCAGTAGGGAAAGCAAAAGCCATGTGCTCAAGCGAAGCAAAACAGGGAATTCATTCACCACTTGCCTTGGGCATGCAGGTGCTCAGCCATCCCCTGGGAAACAGTGTAACACTGGCTTGCGAAGACAGATGCTGTCATTCCAAACATCCCCCCCTTCTTCCTGCTTTCTCTCATTTTACATGCCAGGTGTGATGCCATATGGTCTGGAGGATCCCTTGGGTCAGTTGGGGTCAGCTGTCCTGGCTGTGTCCCCTCCCAGCTTTCTGTGCACCTCAAGCCCTTTTGCTGCTGGGGTGGCATGAAGAGCAGCAAAGGCCCTGACTCTGTGTCAGCAGCTGCTGGGCAGAGCTGAAACTCCCCTGTATTGTCAAGATGTTTCCAGCAGAAGCCCAAAGCAGCCACTGTGAAGGAAATAGCTCTAACCCAGCACACTTTGTAAACAATTGTAATGAGTTGTAAGCCATTGGTTTTGTGGACTTAAACTATTTTGAACCTGCCTATTGAATTCTCTTTAATTCTCTACCATCTCTAAAGCAAGACAGCTAAAGCAAGTCCACTTGACTGGTAGAATTGGGAAATGGCTCTATAATTGTTCATTGTAAAATCAAAGGGCTGCTGGCATTTACAGTATGAGGGCAGATGGCTGTAAGAATTTGGCTTGTTAAAGACAAAGGAACCTGATGCTGAGGTGTAAGAGAGTGAGGCTGTTATGATTGGAGCTCAAGTCCCTTCTGATTTTGGCATTGGCTGAGGTGCATACAAGAGCCACATCTGCCCATTCACTGTAGAATGATGTGCAGCTGCATCCTCCTGCAACCACTGCTCACCTGCTTTCTCCAAAGACAGATCATCCAAAGTCTTGGTATTGGCTCCAAAAGTGAAGAGCAGAGGCCAGTTGTACTGTGGGCATCGGAACAGTGGTGCATGATCTTTGTCTAATGGAACCAAAGAGCAGTGATTTAATTTTACTAAGCCTAATGGGACTATTTGAGTTACCATCTTTTTATGGGGCACAGTAATAGGTCTGAAAAAACCTAACTGTGTTGATGTTACATGGCAAAACTGCTGCTGTGTTTAACACTTAGGGAGTAAATAAATCTCAAGCAATGTTGTTTCTGTATTTCTTCTAGAGATTAGCATAGCAACTTGTAATTTAAGGAAATCTGAGAAAGCTGGCTGTTACATGCAAATAAGAATATCTGCATTTTGACATTAAAGAAAATACATTTGAATGTGTTCTACTCTCAGGTGTTTGGTACTTATCAGTTCAGCTTGCCTTTTAAATCACTTGCAACTGTACAATTTTTAATTGAGTAATCTGGATGCTTTCTTTTTCTCACCCCTTATAATGTGACAAACATACACATGCCTTTCTTCCCTGAAGAAACACGTGCATTTCTTCCTGCTGCAAAATTCAGAGTCTGTTGTGCAGATCTTTGGAAAAGGAATATTTTTAGTCCTGGTGATCCTTCTGCAAGATGAGGTCCTGATTGTGGTTGCCAGGATCTGTTTGGGTGACTTGATACAAGTCTTTATTTCCCCAGTTCTCAGTTGGACAGCTTGCATTGCAGTAGCTGTTCCTGCCAATACCTTAGAGAGATCCTGTACCTCGGGGCACTGTTACTCCTTGGGAAATAACTGCAGATGGTGGTGGGATCAGCCATTTGGGAACTTCTTGAGAATGCAGTTGAGCATTAAGTAGATTATAGAAAAATCATAACCCTTCTGAGGAAGGATTCAGGCACATTTAATAGTCTGAACTGAGACGGGTAAGGTGTGCTCACGTATAAAGAATGCTAAAAGCTGACAGAAATGCAAGTTAATGTGTCATTTAGGATCGTTCTTTCTAGCTGTCTTATTGTATTGCTTGTGCACATTTTCATTGTTAGAACATGTTCCTTGTAATGGTGGGTTCGCACTTCAGAGAAAACCAATAATCAAATGTTTTAAATTTTACACAGGTAGGTCTTGCAGTTAACCAGAACATGTGCGAGGAGCTGAAGACTTGTAATAATTTTAACGTCTAGCAAAACCCACAGTATCTCATGCCTTACTCTCTCAAAAATAAAAGCTATAGATACCCATGCTTAATAACATTAGTGCTATCAATACTTGATTGATTTCACCGAGTACTGTGCAATTACCCAGTAGTGGTGTTATGTGAGAATAAAACGGGGATAATGGCTCTAAAGTTATCCTGCTTAATTTATACAAAATGCAGGCTATTCATGCCTACACCCCAAAATTCATTAAACCGACTTAATGAGAAATTCAGTCAGCAAAACTGGCTGATAATTGGAGCATCTGTTTTAAGGGAAGTGGGTCTCAATTATTAATCTGAAGTAAATGAGGAAAGGTTTCTCACTATAAAATAACTTACATTGTGTCAGTCCAAACAGTCCCTGTTTAAGCTGCTTATCTGCATAACTTCACCAGCTGGTTGAAATTGCAGGTGTTGGTCAGCAGTTTGTGTATATCTCCATTGCAGGTATTGTGGAGCCTTTCAACTTTATCATATTTGTTTTCCAAACAAGTTGAGGGTACTCTTACTGAAACAGTGTATTTTTCTGTGGTTAATTTGATGATTTTAGTATGTTCTGAAAATTACCTTGTTTTAACTGAATAGACAAGATACACAACATAAAAAATAGCACAACATTTTGGGCTGCTTCATTTAATACCATCATTAGTTTGCAGTTGCATACAATTCTCTAAAAATATAGTAATCACTGCATGTCACTGAAAAATAATTCATAACTGTAACTCAAAGGAAAAACTAATACTCTTTGTATTTTAAAACTTGTAACTGCTTAAACTGTAGTTAACTGCTACAGTTAATGGACTTCTTTTCCATAAGAAAGCCATAGAATCATGGGGGGGTGTGGGTTCACAGGGACCTTCAAGATCATCTAGTTCCTGACCCCTTGCCATGGGGTTCCATTACATTTCTCATTGGAATGAGTGTATTTTAAATTGTGTTCTGCTGAGGAAAGATACATTTTCCTGGGTTTTAGTGAGTAAAGGACTAAAAAGAGCTTTTCACAATTTAAGGCTTTTCAAAAGAGAAAGGTTTTGTTTCTTCTGTAGTCTTGCCTTTACCTACGAAAAAACTCCTACCATTATTTTTCCATCCTCAGGCATTCAGTTCCTGTTTTACTTACTCCAATATTTTTCCTCTTTGTTCTCTCATCTTTTCTTTAGCTGAGATTTCTCTTTGACTTAATCTCATTATAGCGGTTTAAACTGGAAAGTTTTTTTGTCATTGTTCTGAACAAGACTGAAAATGGTTGTTAAGAGGCAGCTTTGGAAATAATGCAGTTTTATTTATATTTTCTACCTACAAAACTGAGAGAAACAGAACTGTCAGATACTGCCATCTATTTTTGCCAAGGCAAAGAAATCTGAGGCAGTCCTGACCAAACTATTGTTTAGCCTTTGATAGCCTTATTTTTCAACCTAATACATACCCATATTTTCATTTAGTCTGAAGGAAAAAGCCATACAAGTGCTGGAGATGCAATTTATGAAGTTGTCAGCCTGCAAAGAGAATCTGCCAGAGAGGAAGAATTAGTCACCCCAACAAGTGGAGGAGGGCCTATGTCATCCCAGGAGGATGAGGCAGAAGAAGGTAAGGATAAATCAGCGCTTAACAGTTTCCATGGATAGTATACTATTATATTTCTGCTGTTAATTTACTCAATTCTTAATGCAACTGCTTTGGACATAAAGATCACCAATATTTTTCTATTAGGAGTAATAGTATTTTTGCCAAGCCATGGTTTGGATGTCTTCAGTAGCAGCAGCAGCAGATGTGTGTCCATCTTTGTGTGCTTCCAAATGCCTTGCTGAGGCACCTGTGCTCTGCCAGCAGGTTAGAAAATGCTTTTCAAAAGTATTTTCTTCTGGTCAGAAGTCATTTGCCTTGAATGTGCTGTGCTGCTAAAGAGGACAGCATGAAATTATGCTTTGAAATGGCAGGTTTTAAATGCCTGTTTTTAAAGAAAACAAATAAAAAAAAAATCCCTGACAGACTCACATGGGGAATTTCCTCATCCCCTAACAGTCTGCTTAACATGTGATTTAGTTTCCCTCACTTCTATCTGGGGTTTATTAAAATATCTCCTGTTTCAGTTGGGAATTGCTGGAGTTCATGGACCCAGTGTATTTGCCTGCCCCTTCCAAAGCTTACATACCTCAGTGTATTTCCCACTGGTGGTTTGGGTTTTTTGTCCTCCTGGTGGGTGGAATTTTTTGTTTTGTTTTTATCTGTTTGAATGCCTTTGGCCTGCTGTTGCCTCTGTGTGCTCTGAGGGTTAGCCCATAGCATTCAGAAAAGGCTCTCCCTGTGCCATTTTTGATCTACATGTCTGACCTACCAGGAATTGTGATTGTTTTACTGAGCTATTCTTCAGATCTCTGGCAGTGTTCTGTCAATACTGTAAAAAGTCTCTCTCACTACTGTGGAAAAATTCTTCCCTGATTCTTTGTTATTGGTAAGTGTTGGGTTTTAGCTTGTGCAATATGAGTCAGAAGCCTGGGATTAACAGAGGCTGGAGCAGGCAGGCGTGGTTATTCTCACAAGCCAAATGCCCCCACATATCCCAGGTGACACCAAGCTTGCAAAAAGCCCCAGTCAGGTGCTCCTTGAACTTTGATCTGATTCCTGAAAGGGAGGGGAATAGGCACAGGTCATCAGTGTCAGTGCCCCCTTTGCATCTAGTACCACTTCTGAATAGTAAAAATGCTATTTTCTCAGAAGGATTTCTTCTGTTTCATTGGTGTTTGGGATTGCTTTGCTCTTCATAGCAAGAATTAGTTCAGATTTGGCCTTTGGAACTTGTGCATCAGTGTAGCATAATTCAGCTGTTGGTGCTCTTTTCCTTGCTGGATGTGAGAGTTGTAGAGCCAAATTGATTTCTGAGACTTGTTTGATAGGGTAGAGTTTAAAGAAATGATTTTTTTTTTCCAATATGGCAGTTATTGGAAAGAATGCAACTGTTCCAGAATGTGGTGAATGCGGCACAATTAGGAATAACATGGATATTGTCCTCTTGGTACTATTACAGAATGGATTTATCTTATTACAGAGAGCAAGTATTCCACTGGAGTATGAAACCAAGTTTAACTTTGGTTTAGCTCCATAATGCTAGTTTCCATATTTTAAATGTAGTTTACTTCCTCAGAGAAGACATTAAAAATATGATGTGCCTCTGTTCTCATGGAAACCACATTTAGAGTTCTGTACCGAGAAGTTCTTTATCCTGGAGGATATGCAGGTTCAATGAGTCATTTGCAGTTTTTATAAATAAATCTCTTCATTCCTTTTTTTTTTCTTTTTCTTTTCAGGGTACTAATTATGATGATGGAAAAAAACCCCTTGAGTTTACAGTGTCTTGTCTTGGCCTTGGAAGAAGGCTTTTTCTTTTTTAATATTAAGTGTGATATCTACCTATAGCTATAGAGGTTCTTTTTACTTTTCTCCATTTTTTAATTTTTTTTTTGCTTTTTCCTTATATGCCCACAGAATATTCTTTAATTGATTTCAAAAGCATTTTTCATTTATAGTATACATTGCATTTTTCTTGTATAAGAATGCACTGTATCTGGTTCCTTTGTACTCTGCATGCACACAGCTCATTGGGATGTCTTGTGCCATGAGTATATGAATAAAGATGGTCATAAAAAATAAGGCATTTTCCAATATTCTTTTCTTTTTGTTTTAATGAAAGGCCAAACATGGTACCTGCCAATAATGATTTTAAATAATCACTATACTAAAGTTAGGCCTACTATCTTTTAACAGTTGCTTGTAGAAAATGGAGATCATACACTCTCTAAATAGCATTCTTGCCTTTTAATATTTTTTCTCATTTTAGATTGATTTTTCATGTGACCAGCTATATAAAAAGATTAAGACTTTTGCTAAGATTGTGCAGTTGTTACTTAGAGATAATTCAGGTCAACCTCACTTTTGTTTTTTAATTACTAATATTGTAATAGATATTTCTGGTAATCTAGTCACTTATGGTCCCTTGCTTTGGAGGTGAAAATTTAAAAATAATTTTAGTAATCTCGTGTCAAAACCTAAAATGTAAAGTGCACTCCTTAATAAAAAGCTTTCTATTAAACTCTAAATATATTTTTTTAAATATTCAAATGTATAATGAGGAAATTCTTACCATTTCTGGAAAGGTTTCAGATAAAGTGGATTTAAGTATCAGCTTTTATTAATATGCAGAAAAGTTCACTGTTTACCTTAAGTAGAACCTTGTAAGCAGGTGCAGAGCACGTTTGGTTGAACTCCTTTTTCTCCTTTCTGGAGCATTAAGGAAGGTGAGAGCATGCCCAGAACTGATGGTGTGGATACTGCAGTATTGGAAAAAGCAAAGCTCAGAGAGCATTTTATTGTAGTATTGTTCTGCAGAGGATGAAGTGGCTGGCTGCACTTTTGAGCTTAAGGATTGGGGGAAATAGCTTTCCAGCAGAAGCATTTAAAGGAAGATGTAGTCCCAGGATTAAATAGCAAAGGGAGAAAGGGATGAATAAGTTGGCTGCTTTTAGCAGCAGTGCTTGCTCAGACTGTGTGTAGAATGGTGACCTTCCTTTGGCTCTAATATTTGAATTATTACATTTTTTAATGATATGTAACATTTCAGAAGAACACTAGATAACTCCACTTGAGTTTCTTCTGGAGTCAGGATAAATTTGGAAGGTTAAGGATGACTGTAAGCAGGAGCAGTTGTCTTCAAAACCAGAAAATATTCTTTAAGCTGATTGTTACTGAGTTGAAGATACTTTTGCTGAAGCTTTCTGTGGTCCCAGGTGTCTGGTTAGGAGCTCTTGTTCCCATCTGTGAGTTGGCTGCAGAGTAAGTGCAGAATGTTTAACAGCTATCCTGAAACAGGTAAAAGGTAATTCAGGTAAAATATGACTTGTCTACCAAAAAGAAGCTTCTAAACATGAGCTGTGGGGTGCTTCTGGAACACTCTCAAATGACTTCCAGGAACACAGAACTGTTTCCATTTGTGGTTTGTTTGCCAAGAGAAAAAAATAAAAAACTGAAGGAAGCAAAACTTGTATCTTCCTGCTCCCGTTAGCCATCTGAACACTAACAAAAAGAGAGAGACAATAGAAAAATGAACTTGAGGGATGTGGAAGTTCAGTGTGGAGATGGTAGGATTTGACATTGAAAATAGACGTGAAAGAACAAGGGACCCTGAAAGTTTCAGAAAACTCTGGGGGTGTTGTGCTGGTCACACAAAAAGGTGTGTACAGGAGGGGAGAGGTGGGCAATGCTAAACGATCAGAGATGATCAGCCAGAGGAAGTCAAAACGTGTGTCAGGTCTTGTGGGAGGGTAGAAGCTCTTTTCAGTACTCAGGAAGGCAAAGGAGTAGAGGAGGTGATGTTTTAGGAGTGAATAGAACTACTGAGTATTTAGTGATAAAACAGGGGTTATGATGTGAACAAACGAGGGTGATTGTGTGAGAAAAATTACATGACTAGTGTTGAAATAGTCAACTCTGCATTTTAATCCAAATTAAAAATAGCTTTGTGTACTTCACAGGAACTGTTTGTTATATTAATCCAACACAGAGTAAAGTTGGTGGTTCCTAAAGAAGATCAATTAAATCTGTCTTGGAGTCTTTTTGCTATCTCCATGAAAATGAACTAATATGTCACAAATCCTCAATTCATGAGGCCATTTGGCCAGTAGCTATCTCCAGACAAGAACCCTTTCTGCAGTTCCACAAGGGAAGAGTTTGAAAATAGAGACACTACTAAGAATAGCATCCAAATGAAAAGAAAATATTCCTGACAAGCGTGATGTCATTTTATGGACTCTACTGTCTGTAAAATAATCCAAAATGGATTATTTTCACACCTTACAAGTTCATTTGTGTTATTAAACATCATTAAATAAATGCACTCAGTTGACTTCTGCAGCTGTTATTGTGCTGCCAGGAGGAATGTGATCATGTGCTACTTTCCTTAATAAACATAAAAATACAGATTGCAGAAGACTTGCTACTTTCAGTAGGGTGGCAGTTGACAAAGTTGTATTTAGATTTGTTCATGCAAGTATGGCCTTTGTGTTACAAGGTAAGTATTTGAAATATTTTGAACTTGAAGCACTTCTGTTGGTTGCAGAGGTATTAAATGTAATTGCAAGGTTATAAATCAAAAGGAAAATTGGAGATTTTTAAGGTTTTTTTTTTCTGCTCCAGGAAGTGGAACACACCCAAGGAGTGTGACTTACCTGATCTCTTTTATCCCTCTCTTCTTCCGCAGTGTCCACTCAACACTCATGCACAGTGTGTGGGGGAACACTGTGGGTAGGGATGTTTTCTTTGGTAAAATCTGTTCCTCACACTTCCTTTGTGAGGTTCAAGGCAAAAAATAATTCCCTAATTCTGGCCTGGTGGTTCATGAATGCTCCAGGAAAATCTGTTGATGCCTTTGTTTTATTTTTGCAGAATGATAGAAAGAGATATTTTCAAATAAAGGTAGGTTTCAGTTCTGTGGGATCATAGTGAATTCTGTTTCTTGGATTTCAGGCTTTTTAGGTTTTTACAATTTTCATAAAATCTCTTCAGATTGTGGTACAAAATAGACACAAAATGAGCATAAATTGGTATTTTCATCTTGTCTGGAAGCAATTGCAGATTATTTTGAATAATTTGAATGCTTTATTTATTAGTGGTTGTCTTTCCTTGTCTATCTGTAATCAGTTTGAAAAAGGATTTGCAATCCTGCTGGCTTATTAGGAATTCAAACTTCCTGTTGCTGAAGGATCTTCTCAGGTTTTTCAGTCAGTTTTGGGTGGCCTCAAGCTGCCACTGCTTAGATAATTGCACATTTCGTATAATTTAAAAACTAACCACTTTTGTATAAAGATTATTAAAAAGACTGGTTTCAACCAACAGTGCCCCATCTCAGTGTGAGGTTCTTCTCTTTTTAGTATTGGTCATTAGCCTTCTGGTATTTTGTGAATGTAAGTGCTGTCTAGTCTAAGTTCCTGGTGTACTGCCTTAAATGCCAGGCAGTACATAACTTCTGAGTGTTTCTAACACTGATACTTCTTTTTTGTCATTGATTATATCAAAGATGGGAGTAGATTCTAATCTACAAATTCATAAATTACTAATGCATTGCCCTAGAGTTGTGACAACACCTCCAATTTTATTTCCTTGCCTGTTCTCTGAGATGTCGGGGATCAGACAACACAGTATGTGTGGAACATGTTTGTGTTTACAAGACTACCTCCACTGTGCAGTATTTAGTTGGCTTTGTCATCTGTGTGGGAGCAAAACTACTGAATTGAAGCAATAATTCTTCTGCACTTTCTTTTATTCAGCTACAAGCATTTGTACATCAAATTTAGAGATGTTATGGTGCCTCAATTTTATGTGCAATACACAAGGGGAGGAACATCTCTTGGATGCCCAGTTAAGGTTTATTTTTAGGACATTTAAAAATAATTCTCATTTCGTATGACAGTGATGCAGGGTCTGTGTTGAAAGTATATGACATAGAACAAAGTATTTTGAAGGTAGGGCATATGAGATATATATGAGGATATAAGATAGGGTTTAAAATGCAGAATTTGTTGTATTAAAAAGAGAAAGAGAAAGGTCATTTTAGCTGTCCATTGCACACAACCAACAGGACAGGACTGCTCTCAAGTACAAGTGTTGGCCCTTCGGGAGATTTTTGCACAGTCCTTTACGTGTGAAAACAGTGCATTAAGGTGTGCAGTGAGGGAAAGGCAGAGATCGTCCAGCTGCATGCTGTGCCACCCTCTCTGTGTTTATCAGATACAGGGTTTGGGATTCAGATTTTGTGTTACATAAAGAAGCAATTAAATTTGCAGCCTTTTGCAAGGTAAGCAAAATTTTGTGATTTGTCAGCATTGGGTTTTGCTGGAATGATTCCAAGTGAAAAATTTGTTTCGTATAATTCATAAAAAGGAATGAGAAACAAAATACTGGGTTTTTTCTGTTACTGGTTTGCTTTTAGTGAAAATTTCTGTTACCTTCATTTTTTGTTTTTGTTCTCTTTACATGTACCAGAACCAACAGGACAGGACTGCTCTCGAGTACAAGTGTTGGCCCTTTGGGAGATTTTGGCACAGTCCTTTACGTGTGAAAACAGTGCATTAAGGTGTGCAGTGAGGGAAAGGCAGAGATCGTCCAGCTGCATGCTGTGCCACCCTCTCTGTGTTTATCAGATACAGGGTTTGGGATTCAGATTTTGTGTTACATAAAGAAGCAATTAAATTTGCAGCCTTTTGCAAGGTAAGCAAAATTTTGTGATTTGTCAGCATTGGGTTTTGCTGGAATGATTCCAAGTGAAAAATTTGTTTCGTATAATTCATAAAAAGGAATGAGAAACAAAATACTGGGTTTTTTCTATTACTGGTTTGCTTTTAGTGAAAATTTCTGTTACCTTCATTTTTTGTTTTTGTTCTCTTTACATGTATTTCAGTAGCTGCCAAAATAATTTTTCAAGTTATGTAACTAACATAAGCAGAAAGTTCTTGTGAGCAGAATTCAATGCAAATTGTCGTTGTTCAGATTCATTAATCTGTATTTTTTTGGTCTTGATTATTCTTCTTCCTTCTAAATAAAAGAATACACTGAGGATTGTCATTTCATAAATCAGTTATTTAGAAGGCATTTGGAAATCCTTCTGTGTTCATCAGAATATTTTATAATGCAGTAAAATTTGGGCATTTCTGAAAATCTGCCTTAAATTTAATATGAGAATGATTTTCATGATTTAAACTTTGTTTCACTCTCATCCTCCTAGGCAGAACTATAGTTCATGCTCTATAATTCCCTGTTACCGTGTAAATGGAAATTTGCTCTTTTTTGTGGCCTTTCTCACGATCCTCTTTTATCTTGTATGTATGGAAAGGTTCCATGTCAGTAATGCTGTGTCTTGTGCCCTGATAATATGCTGCCAACTTCAGCTCCTCCTTCAGTTTTGTTCTTCTCTTACATAAAAATCAAACTGTTCATATTTGAATTATTCCAATTCTATTCCCACCTATCTTAAAGACCTGATTTCCTTCTCCTTCAGACTGCTCCAGCTATTTTATTTTTCAGTTCCACCTACTCTTTTTATTTCACATGTAACAGCTTCTCAATTTAAACACATTAAATATCCTTTTTTCTCCTTCACATCAATGCTCAAGTCTCACCTGTTCATTTTTTTAATCTGCTTTATTCACGCTTTTCTATGCATTTTAGCAGGTGCTTCACTTCTGTGCTCAGTGTCTCTGAAACAACTCTACAGTTTTCCAACTTGTTTCTATTTTTGTTAACTGAAAAAGGAGTTTGTCTTCTGATGTATTGCCATATTTCAGATGAACTAGTAGAGATTCCTGAAGAAGAACTTGAACCACTCAGAAAAGCTGCTCTATAGCTGTATAATTGGTGTAAAATATGGATGAGGGGAGTATTGTTTAAAGCCAAATTTTGAAGTGTGATGCAAAAAAAGGCCCACTGGAAAAAAAAAAACAAAAAAACAAGTGTCCTAAACTAAGCAAACAAAAAAACCCTTTTATTGTAAAACTGTGAAGATGAAAAATGAAATTCAAGCACATTAAGTATCTCCATTTTTGTTGGTATGAGTCCCTTCACCAGAATTTATTTCCTCAAACCAAAAATGGGAAAGCCAATAAGCCAAGTTGAATCTGTTAATCCATCCATGATGAGAGGAACCTCTGTGCTGACTTTGCTCTGAGTTGGTTTCCCATTGTATTTTTTACAGTCTTTGCCTAACCTGTTAGAACTGCTCTAGGTACTGGGATTACCCTCTGAGAATGACCTCTGTTTGATACCCTGGACTATCTAAATTAGAGATGGGAAGGAGGCCAAGATTTTGTGTTCCTCTATGTATGTTTTTTTTCCTGTGGGGTATTTGCTTAAGCTAGTTACTCTGTGTGTAATTCTTCTGGTTGGAACACTGGATGCCTCAGTATTTTGTCTGAACGTCTCTCATCAAGAAAAAATACAGATTGGAGGAGAAAATGGGGAACGACCAGAGGTGTGGAGAATTTGTCCTGTTAGGAAATAAGTAGAGTGTCCTAGAGAAGAAACAATAAAGGCTCAGGTGTTTGTTTGTTGTGAGATGTGCTAAGATTGTTTAGGAGGGAAAAAAAGTAATTGGAATAAATTGCAGGTTAGAAAAAATCAGGCTTGAGCCGAGTCAAAAGAGCAATAAAATCCTTGCAATGAACTGATAAAATTATGTATATCCATAGATTGCCAGTCCTCTTTTCTGTGAGGGTTCCATCATGTGTAACAGTGGCTTGGGAAGATAAATGGCATCACATCAACATTCCCTTCCTGCTCTACATTCTGAGCATGGTGCTCTATGGTCTGGAGCATCCCTTGGGTCAGTTGGGGTCATCTGTTCCAGCTGTGTCCCCTCCCAAATTCCTGTGCACCCTTTTGGTGCTCCCAGCCAAACCTAGCAGAGCTCTCACTCAGGTCCTGGAGTGCCCTGATCTAACCAGAGCTTGGAGTGGATCAGACTAGCTGATCTCCAGAGGTCTCTTCCAGCCCAGAGTATTATACCGTGCTGATACCATACAGAGCAGTGCTTGCTGTGGGAGTGTGACCCTTCAGGCTTGGTTTAAAAAGGCTCTAAATTCAGGGAATTGATTCGTGAGGCATGACCTTTTTGTGAGTTTTGTGAATCATGATCCAATTCAAAACACAACAGAAAACCTTTGAGACTTACTGTTCCCTGGGGTTGGTCCTAAAGCCTGTTTGTGTGTGCACACATTCACAACCCCCAGGTTTGCTCCCTTGAGATGTCTTCCATTGTCCACCTGCTCTGACAAAGTTTTATTGCCCACTTGATGGCTCTGAGAGGTCAGGGTAAATACAGGAGAAATGCACAATGTTTGGAAAAAAGGATCTGTGGCTTTCCCAGCAGAATAAGGGTGGATTAAATTATGCTTTGGCAAATACTGCTGCCTTATAGATGCTATGGAATGTGGAAAAAATAGTATAGAAATACACAGAGAAAAACATCTAAATATCCTTCCCATGGCATCTTTTATTTCTTAGCTTATACCTTAATGCTTTAAGAGGTTAGAATATGTAAATACTCTTTAGAATAGAAGCAAAGTAGAGGTTTTTAAGACTGTTTATTCTCTTCCCTTTGCCCTGTTCTATTTTGAAGTTTGATATTAGCATCTTTTGAAAGCGAGCATATGGCATTTCTAATTAAGGCCTGAGATTTTCTGACATATAACTGAATAATACATTTCAAGCACTGCCATGCCTTTCAGATGAAAGACTTCTCTAGCTGAAGCACTGGAGTGTATGTGCTGTGTAACACTGGTCTCCTTTAGAACTTTGAAGGATTTTGCTGGGAATACCAGCTCAGTGAGAAATCCAGGGGTTTGTTTCTTGAAGCTGATGTCAGTATTCTTGGCAGGCTCAGGTTTGGATCCTATAAGAGCTACTGTGCTTTGTTGCTCTAAGGATTCAGTGTGGCTGCATTTTGAAACATTTTGGTCTGCTGGGGGATTTTAGTCATCTTTATCAGATTTCATTCCAGGCTGCTGGGTTTGTTTGTGTTTATTTTCAACGTTAACTCTTGCAGAAATGTGCTGGAGTTCTTCAGTCTCTCCAAAGAAAGTCTAATCTCTTCCTTTCAGCATTTGGTGCCAAATTTTCCTCCTTTACTTTGATTGCATAAAACCTTTCTGAAATTGTGGTTTGTGATAAATTCCTGGTGTGAGCTGGATTTCTTGAGTTTCTTAATTCATATCAGTATCATTAACGTGTGCCTTGTGTGTCTGAATGGCAAATGGGCTCATTTTAGAGGTTTCCTCAATTTTTTTCTTATTTCCATGGGAAGTGGATGGGACTGCATTTGTTGTTGGTCCCTGTGACACAGTTATGCAATTCAAGAGAGGAGAGAATTAAATAAATGTGATGCATTTAGTTCCTTTTTTTTTTTTTTTTTTTTTTTTTTTTTGTTAGTTATTGCCATGTCTGTGTGGTAAGTGAGGAAATTGGCCTTTACACTATTTTTGCCAATTTTAAGGGGGTAGCTGAGTCTTCAAATACATTTTTTTCCTCAGGACACAATTTATTCCTTTGGTTATTGGGAATAACCCAATCACTGTTATAACCAGGAATAACCCTGTCACTGTTACAGAAAATTTTAGTTAAAATTATAAACTTGGGGATTTTAGATATTATTTCCATCTTCAGGTCTAGTGAATGCGTGCAAAACATTGGGAAACCTTAAAGTCATGTTTTTTGTAGATTTGTGGTGCAGGTGGGTAGTTATTTTGTTTGAATTATTTTTAAGTGTAATGGGGAAGTATTTGAATGGAGGTTGGGCTGGTATTTGGGGGCTATAAAGCTGTGCAAACAGGTTCTAAGCCGAAATCTTTCACCAATGTAATGTTCATTTTGAAACACAGATTTCTGATATGCTTCTCTCAGGGCAGCATTTTTACTGTTAATTGTCCTTGAAATACAGTATATGCTGTCTTTGTCCTCAGAGCTCACTGTCAGATACAAGCAGTGATGATATTTTATTAATGACTTGTATTTGACAACTGCTAAGAATTTAAATTAGAAATCTGTAATTGAAGTGAGAATGATAAGGATGAAGAGTTAACAGGGTAATTGCACAAGTGCTGAAGATCCTCTTCTACCTGAACAGTGTTGTCGGCATAAAGCTGGAGTTGAAGTGTTTAATGCACCTGAGGGAATTCAGGGTATTAGATCAGCAGCAAGATGTGACAGAGCTGTGTGGAAAAGAGTATTGAAGGGATTTGGGGGGCAGATGTAGCTTTGGTTCTTCTTTTTTTGTTGCATTTTAACCTCTGGAGGCAGATCAGATCATAGGAAAGAGCAGCCTTGGAGCCCTCTAGCATCAAACCGCCCATGGCTTCAGCAGCCTCGGAAGGTGACTGGTTCCCAGAGAAGCTGTGGCTGCCCCATCCCTGGAAATGTTCTAGGCTGAACTGGACAGGGTTTGGAGCATCCTGGGCTGGTGGAAGGTGTCCCTGCCCATGGCAGGGGATTGGAACTGGATGAGCTTTAAGTGCCTCTCCAAAGCAAACTGTTCTGGGATTCTGTGATGATGATAAGAGGGCTGTTGGTGTGTCCCTTTTTGTGTTTCCCTACTAAAGACTCTGAAAGCTGGAGCCTCTCAGCATCTGGTGTTGTTGAAGTTGCACTTGTTTAATTCTTATCAGTATTTTATTCACATAAAACTGAAAAAAATCCAAATACCTGGAAGACCATATATGCATAAGGACTTGCCATATGGAGTTAGACTGTCCATCTTACTGTGGGCAGCTGCACAGACCTGTGAGACACTTGGAATCCCAGTGACCACTTGGATTGGATGGTTTCCTGAGCATATTATTACAGGTCCACATCATCCCTTCTGGGTTTGGGTGTTAGTCATATAGTGGCATATATCCTTCCCTAAGTGTTTCATTCTTAATAGCTATGAGCTTTCATTTGAAGCAATCCTCTCTGTTCCATATACTACGGCCTTTCATGTCACAGTCCTGGTTTTTTTCTGCTCATCCATGAGCTCACTTCAGTAAAAAAAAAAAAAAGAAAGATTTAGTGACTCAGAGAAGGTTTCCTGAGCTTGGGGTACCACAGGACAGCCAAAAGGGATGTGATGTAACAAAGTAGCATTATCTACTATGCTTTAACAGAGACTTCTCTTTATGAAGTCCGGAGTGGATGTGACTTTTAGGTAACACTGTCAAATTTCATTTAATGGAGAGCTGACAGCCTTGAAGCTTTTCTCACATAATGCTTTTGTAGGTTCCAGTCCTTTCTCTGGTAACACTGCTGAGAATTATTCCCTAGCCCTGATCTTTTAAACTTTATGGTAACTTCATTAATACACTTGTTCGGTGAAATCTGCTAAACCTGCTTTATGATTCCATTCAAATTTTGTATCTTTTTATGCTTTTAAAACTGATATATGAGAAAAAAAAATTGTCTGAGACTTGCATGTATACATCTGTAGTGTCTGTGCTTTTGGGTAAACCTGTGCATGCTTTTGTTTTGTTTTTTCTTTATTTTTACAGAGAGTGATAATGAACTCTCCAGTGGCACTGGTGATGTGTCAAAGGATTGTCCTGAGAAGATTTTGTATTCCTGGGGAGAGTTACTGGGGAGATGGTAATGCTTAATTTCTTATTTTAGATATTAACCTTTTATTTGGTTTATGATACTATATGCTCCCGAGGAGGTTTGAAATTCTTCAGCTTACGCTGTTTAAAAACTGAAATGCAAGACACATTGAAGTGTAGTCTTTAAACTTAATTTAAAGGGGAGTGGTCTAGATAATTTGGAGTTTTTTGACAAATCTTTCCTGTAACATGTGCAAAAGTCTGGGTTTTTTTGGTGTTTGAGAGGGTATTTGTATGTGCTCACACAGCAGGTGTGAGTCTTCACAGGCAGAACTTTGTGGTCATTCTGTTAAATCCTCAGGAAACTCAATGCAGGGATAGGACAGACACAGCAACTCCATGTGTCCCATCTAAGCCATGCATGCCAGCTGGTGTACATTTAATTTGTTTAGAAGCACTTTTTTTTCCTATTTTTGTGAATGTGCTATATGTAAGCACTTGAAAGGAATCTAGAAACACTGTGAATTCTCACTGAAACACGTTCTGTTGGTGAGTAAAATGAAGAGTATTTGTAAGCCCAGACTACGTTCTCAACAGTGTTATTTCTGTTGTTTAATTAAGTGCTTCAGTAGCGGTGCATAGTGTGCCAAGAGAGGGAAAAGTCTGTTTGCTGCCTCAGAGAGACCTGAGCAAGTGCCAGAACCACTTACTTGCTTTTCCCTGTGTAAGCAATAGCTCCTGCTGCCGGAGACAAAAATAATCAGAGGCCCTTAATCTGGAATTGGCTGTTTCCTTTTCCTAACTCCAAAAAGAGAGATGGACAGCATTTTAAGGATTTATTTGGGTAATTCCTCCCTTTACTTGGCTACTCTGTAGCGTTGGAGAAACAGTCTCTTACTTCTGACCTCATCTGTATGGAGATCTCACGCAAAGGTTTCTGCATGAGGCATCAGGAGATTTTACTGAGCTTAACTGAACCTTCCTCCTGGAACCCTCTCCTTCTGTTGTTTTTACCTCTTCTGTCACCCAAGTTTCTGACCTTAATGCAAGATTGGAAGATGCTACTTTTCAATTTAACTTTATTTTTTTTTAATTAGTCAGTTGATTCTTCTGTTTTAAACCTGTGTTTTTGATAAATACCTGGATTCTATGGATGAACATGCTGAAGTAAAAAGACACCCACAGCTATTGGTCTTAAGTTGTGTGTATCCAACTATTTCTTCTGTTTACTCAAGTACACCAATCAACAAGACAAAACATTTAAGAGTTTTTGAATAAACTATTTTGGAATCCTAACATAACTTACACGTAAATCAAGAGAGTTGTTTAGTAGTTGAAGCAGCTTAAATTTAGTTTAAAATGTGGTGAGAAATAGGAGATCCCAGCCTGTTTGAAGACTAGCAAACATTTCTTCAGGAGTGTGTCAAGCAATGTTACCTGTGGAGAGAAATTCACATCTGTAAACTACTTGAGTTCTTGAATAGTGTTATGTTGCATTCTAAGAACAAAACTTAGAGTAACAGGTGAGACTTGGTAAGACCTTGAAAACTAAAAATAAATCAAAATCTTGTAGTGTTGTTGGAAACTGCACCATATGTTAGTAGAAAATCTGTGCACTTGTAAAAAATGTAAATAAACAAAAATTAACATTTCCACTTGAAGACCTGGTGTGCTGATTTGTCTCTTAAGTGAAAAATTTCTTATGTTTCAATTGCTTTTTGTCATTTCATAAAAATGTCACTGTAACCTGTTGGACTCAGCAGAAACACTGCTCCAGGACTCTTAAGGATATAAACAGAAATGAGAATAAGATAATTTACCAAAAAGACAGAACAAACAATTGAGAAGTGATGTTGTGTCTGTTTGTTTTACTCTTTACTGCATCCTCAGCATTAAAGTTGTTCTTGTGCTGTATGTTTGTTTTACTCTTTACTGCATCCTCAGCATTAAAGTTGTTCTTGCCAGCTAAGCTGCTTTAGCTGACTGCTGAACTTAAAAAAAAAAAGCAGTAACAATGATCAATACCAGTATTTGATCAGAAATATGTTTGTCAAGTCGGAGCACAGTCTGTGCATTGCTGCTCTGTGTCCTTGCTCTCTGTTATTTTAAAATTGTATTTATGAGTTTGTGCAGGAGAATTGCAACATTTTGTAACAAATTAAAGGCATCAGTATCCATGAATGGTGAGTCCCCCACATGATGAAAGGTAAGGTTAGAGTAAGAAAAGCTTTTATGCTCACTTCTTTTGTTCTGAGCAAGGATTATGGATGCACAAGCTCTTTCCCAAAGAGCCATCCAGTACTTGGAAAGTTAGCTGTGGAAGTTGGCAATGCTGTCCAGCGTGGACTCATTGCTAAAATATTACCTCTGCCATAAAATACAGATCTAGGACAGGGCCAGTGAAGAAGTCTGGTTGTTTAATTCTCAGTACGGATCATGTTCAGGAGGATGTTACAGCATGCGTATTAGTAGTTGCCTTGTATTGTTTCCTTTATGTTGCTGAAAATTTCCCTATTAAGTTTCTATGGCAATGTCCCTTTTTAGCTGCTCATTTGATCAGCTTGTCCAGTCCTCAGGGGAGCCCTTCTTTGTTTCTCACATATGACCAGATCCATGTAATAATCAAACTAATCCACAACTGGAGCTTCAACTTTGATGTATTGCTATATATCTGTTCCTCAACATGCATGTCATAATTCTGTAACTTCTTAGAGTATCTGGTCATAGAATCACTGAATAGTTTGGGTTGGAAAGGACCTCCAAGCTCATCTCATTCCAATCCCATGCTATGGGCAGGGACATCTTCCACTATCCCAGGTTGCTCCAAGCCTTGTCCAACCTGGCCCTGTCCAAGCCCTGACACTTCCAGAGATCCAGGGGCAGCCACAGCTTCTCTGGGCACCCTGTGCCAGGGCCTGCCCACTCTCACAGAGAAGAATTTCTCCCCAATACCCATGTAACTTGGCCTCTCTGTCAGTTTAAAACCATTCCCCCTTCTCCTATCTGCCCCTGTAAAGGTTCTCTCCCTCCTTTTCATAAGCTCCTTTAAGGTTCTGAAAGGCCATGATGAGGTCTCCCTGAAGCCCTTTTCTTCTCCAGGCTGAACACCCCCAGCTATCCCAACCTGTGTCCTTAGCAGAGAGGTTCCAGCCCTTGGAACATCTCTGTGGCCACCTCTGAACCTCTGCAAGTCCTTTAAGTGTTTAGTGCTTTTAATGTTTCTGTGAATATTGGTGTTCTTTCTAGCTCTTTCCCATCACAAGACTGTTAAGGTAATGTGACTGACTGCAAAATGGACTGAAAAAGATAAAAAGAACTAGTTTTTATTTGGGTATCTGAGGGATAAAGATAAGGATGAAATTACTTGTACTGCACTGCACATTTAAAAATAAAAATAATTCTTGTTTTTTAAAGGAATAAGGGTGTTATATAATCACACTCTTTTCAGTTCTCAGGTCATTTGGAAAAATGGGGATATCATCCCCAAACCATAGAAAAACTAAATTGGTTAGAGTATCTTTTAAATTTACACAGCAGTGATAACCTGTGGTAACATTAGGTTCATGTCCTAATGACCTGTTTCATAGATTGAGTACTCTAAACATTCAGTGCAAATCCAGGTTCAAATTGCAGGTTATTTAATTAATCACAGCTTGCTGGCGTTTGGCTAAACAGCCACTCTCACTCCTCTGCTGCCAGGAGAGCTGGGAAACACAACAGTGGTCGAAGCACTTGGAGAGCACAGCACTTCCTACAGCAGAGAGAGCCCAAAATCAGTTTGGGCAGTCTTTTGCTGCATTGCTCTGAAAATTGTCATGGGTCTAAGAGGGTTTATATCTAGATCAGCAAATACTGTTCTCTCCAAAAGAGCTTTTCAACATCTGTGAGTGAAAGCTCTGTAATATTGTGCAGTGATTTTTGTATTCCTGCATTTCTTGTTTTGTGTGTGTGTACAACCAGATAGTAAATCACCAGCTCAGACCAATAGGCAGATTTAATTTGAAAGAGTAGGCTTGTGCAAACATGTGCAAGTGTTCCTGTTTTGTGGCACTTGGAACATACTCTTGGCATGAAGCATGGAACTAGAAATTCAGTCTTCATAATATTACTCTTAAATTGTCTTTTGTTTTCCAAAATTTGTTTTTCTGTACAGCTTACATTATTTTTAATTTATTTTTCTGAACCTGAGCTAAAATATATATGTTGAACAAATATTTAAGTTGAATTGTCTACACAGATGGCAAATTTTTCTCCTTCAATTCAAATTGTTCTTCATTAGCCAGCTTAGTGTAATTTCTGCAACTGCTTACTGTTAATTTTCCTTAATGTCTCCACACCTAGGGAGTTGGGATATCACTACATTTTGCCACTGGTTCTTACTGTAAATCCTTGCAGAGTTTTTGCTTTCCATCTCTTTTGCTTTCCAAATACTAACTACCGTAACCAGTGGAAGAAAAGTTTGTGTTGCCAATTGCTGACTCTGCTTTAGTGAATAACTTTAAAGACTTTTAATGTTTTTTATCTTTATTTTGACTCCTGTAGTTGAAGTATAACAGTTGAAGTATAACAGAATTATTATCTTTGTTTCAGGCACAATAACCTTGTTGTGAGACCAAATGGGTTGTCCACTCTGGTGAAGAGTGGTGTTCCAGAAGCACTGAGGGCAGAGATCTGGCAGCTGCTGGCAGGATGCCATGACAACCAGGCAATGCTGGATAAATACAGATTACTCATCACAATGGTAAGGGATTTATTATTTGTTCTTTCCTTCTTTTGTTCACTCATCTTTTCTTTGGTTGAGATGAATTCTGCTGGGCACCAGTTTTAGTCAGTGGCAGGGCAGCAGAAGAATGAAACAGTTTGACTTGTTTTAAGCAACTGAAATTGTGATTTTGTGACTTCACCTCCTGCCATGGATACCTGCTGCATGGCATTAGCAATAGAAATTGCTGACCTATATCTGCAGTAATGCTTTTCATTTAGCTTTCTGTTCTCTTGCTGTGATGATGATAAGAACATCACCTTGTTCAGGTGTTTGTGGGTTGTTTAATAAACATCCATCACTTTGTTTTTTCAAAAGTTTGTTTTATCTGTGTCTTAATTTTAGGGGTTTCAGTTCTTAAAAAAAACTCAAACCTAAACAAAATGGCACAAAATTTATTTCTTCCTTCTGTTGTTTATTTTTAAAAAGAGTGTTAAAAACATTTGGACCTAGCAGGAAACCAGTCTCCTTGCCGTATGGGTGAGCTGAGAGGAGAATCCTTTTGGGAAGCAATTCCCATTCTGTGTCCATCAGTGCAGTCAGTGAGCATTCTAAGAGGTCTGTGGAGCTGTTTGGTCTGTGATGGCACAAGGAAGGAGCTCTGTGCAGTGTCAGAGGTGATCTCAGTGTTTGGGGTCCTGAGCCTCTGCCAATGCAGGGCTGTTACAGCTCTGACAAGTGCAGCAGTCTCAAATATGCTTTTAATGGCAGAAATGGATGGAGATCATTTCCTGTGCTGCTCAGAGCAAGCGCTGGATTTTTTACCTGGGTTATGAATTATCTGTCCACGCAGAAATTCTGGGGTAGATGTTGTTACTCAGGGCTTCCTTTCCTAATGTTTTCATATTATTTTGCTACTTGTCCTCTTAATTTGACATATTTATGTTTGTGAAGTTTAGAAGCATCCCCAGAGCAAGAGCTGTCCTGGTGGCTTTTTTCTTTACCAAGAAGGAAGAATGTTTTGATAGTGTAAATTTTTCATTTTGATGTTGTAGCTGTGTTATATTTTCCTTAGAAACCATTCACAGGACATCTGTCAGCTGTATAGTGCATCAAAGCCACCTCCATTATTTGTTCCTGCTTTCCAAAAGTGGGAAAGATGTTTGTTTCAGGGCGGAGGAGGGAGTGGAAAACTTATAAAATGCAAGGTTTATTTGATGCTGAGGCCTTGTGCCTTAAAAATACCTTGTAACACTTGGCCTTTTCACTATGGAGATATTGCAGTGATGTGTATTTTGGATGATGATATTTCATACAGTATTTAATACAAAATATTACAGTGTTACTGATGAAAAATTTAAATCCTCTGCTGAACGGAAGCATTTATGCAAACAGAGTTTTTTCCTGAAGTTTTTTTCTAAAGTGAATAATTTTCCTTCTGAAATGACAAAACTTCTTCTGTAGTCTGTCTGTCTAAACTGCTGGCAATCACATCATTTGGCAGCAAAAGACTCATGAAAGAAATGAACAGGAGAGAGCCTGTGCCCTACCAAAGCTAGGGCCCATCTTTGGGAAGAGTTAATATGGGATGCTCCAGAAAAAAATGTCAGCTGATTTTTTTTATTTTAATGAATTATTGTCTGATATTTATGTTTATGAACAGAACTTTTCAGTTTCATTTTGGTGTTTCAGTAATGTGAATTAAGCAGAGAAAGATTAGTAGAATATATATTTTAGTAGCATACACTACTAAAATCTTGGTAGTGTTACCTTATTTGTGTCAATAATAACCTAATAGTAACTTAATAATGTTAAGCTCCAGAGTTATTTGGGTATTAATGACTGTTCATTTCCTTCTCCTGTATGAGAAAGCAAAACTGATTTCTTTTCTCTGCATTATTTGTATGCTACCGTCCTAATATACCAACAACACGAACTTTATTTTTTCCACAATTATTTAATCTTCCCATCAAACCCGTCATTTTCATCTTGGTGCTTTCAGTTTATGTCTATGTTTGGACAAATTCATTGTCTCCTTGTGTTTTGGTCATTCTGCTTGATGTTTCTCTCCTGGCAGCTGGATGTGTTTGTGGGTGCCTTGATTACTTCAGCAGTATATTCCTTGAACATGTGTTCCTGAGCCGATCCTAGGGGAGTGGGGAGAGCTGGTGATGCTCTGCACTTGCAGTCCTGGGAGTGAAGTGGGCTCAACAGCAGAAGTAGGAGGTGGTGCAAACATCTGTGAACTTGTACCATTGCCTACTGACACCCCACCAGCCCCCAGAGCCTCTCTCTCCCTCAAACAGCTCCCCACTGCTGCCCAGTCCCTGGAGCAGTCCCTGAGGTTCTGTCCCATGGTAACAGATCCTTCCTCTGAGCCTGCTCTCCCAGCACGCCAGCCCTTCCCTGCTCCTCCAGCCTGACCTGCACCCCTGGA
Source organism: Onychostruthus taczanowskii (assembly GCF_017590055.1). NCBI lineage: Eukaryota > Metazoa > Chordata > Aves > Passeriformes > Passeridae > Onychostruthus > Onychostruthus taczanowskii. The sequence continues at coordinate 570,150 of NW_024504012.1, forward strand.
TTAAATCGGCAGTTGCAGCACCTCTGTGAGAAAAAGGGCACTGGAGACCAGTAGAAAAATCTCTGCCATGAATCTGTCACAGCTTGAAAGATGAACTCGATACCTGGAATTACTAGTACTGAAAACCTGATTTATGGTTGCTTCTTCTGGGGGCAGAGCAAAATCTGGTAAAAACTCTGATTTTACTTCAGCGTTACTGTTTAACTTGTGGTGAAACTGTGCTCACTAGTGAGAGTTGTGTTGTTGGCGGGCCAGAAATGTGTGCCTTGTGATACTCTGAGTGACAGCAGACTCTCAGCATTTAAATTTAGTTTAGAGACCATGCCATAGACACATTAGTTGTTCTGTTCCAGTCTTGTGCAGCAGTGCTGTGTTAGATTGGCCAGCTATCAGTCCCATCACCTAAGAAATCTGGCTGTGCATTTATACTGTGTTTATCCATGTGTATGCAAAGCTCTGGAACCTGCTGCAGTGTTTCTCAGCTGCAGGAGTGCTTTCTTCAGTGTGTTCTGTAGGAGAGGGTAATTTGGGGCTTGTTTTAGAGTCTCAATTCAGCTCTGAAAGCAAAATAAAATGTCTCATTTGGAAAAGTCAATGCTGCACTTATTTCCTCCAAAAGGCCTCCATGTCCTTTGCACTCCAGTCCTGTGCACCGGAGATCACCAGTCTGTCAAGAATGATCTGGTGAGCTGTGTTCCCTTTTCCCTAGATGAGAGCATTCATTTCCCATCTCTCGGTGAATCTGGAGTTCCAGGAGGGAAGAGAGAAAGAAATCCTTGTGCTCTCACAAGTACTGACAAGCACTGCCTTGCACTCTCTTAGGTCTCCTGCTGAGTTCCAGCTTGATGATTACCATGAGCTGCTCAGGAATTTTGACTGGAGCACAATAATAGGCCTTGCATACAATTTTAGAGAGTGGGAGTTGTGATTTGGCAGCTGTTTAGTTTCTGACATATATGTAAATGTGTTCTGTATGACAATCAAAATCTGCCTTACTTCCCTTGCCACGGGCTCTTCACAGTGCTGCACGTGGCACCTGACAGGAAGGGGGAAGTCAAGTATACATCAGTAGGGATAAATGTGTATTTTTATTTATGTAATTGTTTTAAAGAAAATAAAATCAGAGTGAGAAAAATCTGCTTATGATAATAAAGGGGTAATATTGGTACTTAAAGAGCTTTTGAAAAAGCATGTCTGATCTGTTTGTTAAAAGAATATAAGTAGAAAAATGTGCATGAGCTGAGGTCAGTTCATTGACAGAGTGTTTTCTCCTGCCTGCCTGGCATTATTTCATCTTCACTGGTTCCTCTCGAGAGACTGGAATGAATTTTTCCATGATGAGGTGTATTCAGAGCTCTGATAAACTGGTGGCTGCCAAGCCACAGTGTAGCCTGTTTATGACTGGAGTGAGTGGTAATTGTCTGCTGCAAGAATCAAGGATGGTCCTTGCCCCAGTGTGTCCTTGTCAGAGCAGGTGTCAGGCACTGTCACTGTGTACACGAGTAGAAATTTGCTGTCACATGATGGCAGTGATGCAGCAACTTAGCCTAAAATAGTTGTTACATCTGCATAGGGACAGATGTTTGATTTATTGTCTCTTACACTGCTTATTATCAGGGTTTTGCTTCTCTGTTTGAGATGGTTTCATTCTTGTATGAATTCTCACTGCTGAATTTGTAGGGTGAGACTTGTTTCCTGTCAGGGCTGAGTGTGGTAGTGTAAGTAAAATGAGAACAGAAACAGGAGGCTGTCACTCACGTCCTGTAGTTTCAAAACTTTTGGGTGGACTGTTTTAAGGTAGCATTTCTGGTTCTAAACTGTATGATTTATTCATAAAAGACTTCCAGTAGCAATAGGAATCCCGTTAAGAAATGAACTTTGTGTTCATCTAACAGCATACATAAACTTATTTTAAATGCAGCTACTGCTGTGGTTTAAGGAAGCAAAACTTGTTTTAAATGTATTATTACTAATTTTTAAGTAAGAGCAGAAAAATAAGCCTCAGATAAAGCAGATGTTGGTAGTATACACAAAACAAGGAAAGTTTTTGTAGGAATGAGAATGCCTGGTTTTGAACTGGATAGTGACATTGATTTGAAGTTCTTAAAGAAAGATTGAATGACTGTCCTTCCAAATGACTTGTAAGAGAACCAAAAATAGGATTATTTGTTTATTGTTATAATTTCCTTTGGCAATATGAGCATGTGCCCAGGACAGTTAGAGATAATAACTAACTAAAGGGTCAGGCTTGAGAAGACTTGGCCAAAACCCAGCTTTTTCTACTGACTGTATTTTTTGGTGTTTTGTGTCTGGACCAATAACACTTCAAGTCATTCCACATATGAGTGAAAATCCTAAGAATCCTTCCAAGCTCTGAGAGGCATTGATTTGGGGGTTAAATATTGCCATATCATGAAAATAACAGATCTCAGTAATTTAATAATTTTGAAATGGCGCTAATCAGGGGTGTCACTGCTCCAGCAGTGCAATTCTCATGCAATGGTAAGCAATTTGAGGAAAGTATTTTCCATTGCTGCAGAAGGTGGAGCAAATGGATTGCATTTGGGGCTGGATGAAGTGAATCAATTTAGAGGGAATATATGTGGTTTAGCTGTTCCGTTTGGACCAGCGTTATTATTTCCGATTCCTGCAAGATAAATCCTCTTTTTTTAAAGCAAAAAGAAAAAAAACCCAACAAAAGTTAAGGTTGCAAGTTTCTGGAATTGTGTCTTGTCCAAAATTAAAAGTTAGAAATAGGATAGATGAAAATAGCAAATCCTGTTGTTGAAGTTTCAACGTGTGCTTAAACACATTCTTCCATGTATTGAATTAACTCTAATTATCTGTTTCTTGGTGCATCTGTCTTCAGACTGAGCTCCAAGGACTGAAGATCAACTTTCATGTAAACCTAATGCAGAAATGTATTTATTTTTAAAATTTTGAATTTATCCAAACTGTTCAAACAAGAACAGGTATTTACTTCTTTGTTTCACACTTAATATTTACTTGTCTTTTTGATTTTTATTGCCAGTTTGCTTGGAAAGTTAGGGAAAGGAAAACTTGTGAGGAGATCACAAGTGAGTCACTGTTTCTATCCGAAGATTAAATGCAGTTGACTTTGAAACTGGTGCCTTGATGCCAGGTTTGTGTGGTTTTGTTCATTTAGTTTTTTAATTTATTTTATTTGTGTGAAGCAAATACAATTTGTGTGAAACAGTTTAGCTGGGAATTGAGAGAATTTCTTACAGTGGAAGGCTATTTTAGTGGGAGTACAAAATGAATCAAGCTTGTTACTTGCAGCAATACCAAAGGATGTGAAGTTAGCACTAAGGAGGGGAAGAGGAATATTTTTTTGTCCCAGTGGCATCGTGCAGGGTTCCACTGCTCAGTGTTCTGAGACTAATTAATCAGTAAGGGTGTCTAATTAAAAAGATGACTGTTCACCAGCTGCCACAGCAGTCTGGTTAATGGACTGAAACATTAGAGTATTTTTGTAGGAAATATTTGTGTTCAGAATGCTGCATCTGTTTGTCCTGATTGAAAATGAGGAAGTTTAAGCCTCCATAGCAAGGAATAGTTGGGTTTTTTTTTTGCATTTTCATTTTGTCTCCATTCTAATGAGGAGTTGTCTCCCGTGACTTTTAAAGGAAATAGGTATAAAGGATGTCATAGCAGAATGGTAAGCAATTGTAAAAGGTCCTATTACATGAGGATCAATGATCATTGTAATAAAAATGTGATTTTTTTCAGTCGACTGAAGAGAGAAAAAGCTAATATCTGTTACTTTGCTTTTTGAACGAGGCACTTGGGCATTAGGCAAAACAATTCTGGAGGAACTGAACACTTTTTCTGAGTTACCTGTTTGTTTGAAATTCTGCATGTATAGGCAGTTTCTTAGGTTTTACTTTTCCCCACCTTGTCTCAAAGGATAAGGATAGGATGACTGTTACTCAACTCTTCTCTTAAACTGAGGTAATTAATTTTATGGCAAGTAGAGTCTTGATATTTTTATAATGTCATGTGGTTTGTAGAAACAAATCAGCTCATGCTGGTTGGAGTGATAGGAAGCTTCATTTTTGGTGTAAGCTGATCTGTTGGTGCTGACAGTTACAGTCACCTACTTCAAATTATTTTAGTGGTGCTGCAACAATGTGGGACAATAAAGTATATGTGAACTGAAAATACTTACTAGATATCAGTGAAAAATTATTGTCTCTGAAGAGTAGACGTTGATACAATTTTAATTCCTTAAATAGCTTCATTTAAATTCAGACTTCAGATAAAAGGTTTAGTTTATGATAAATGTACCAAGGTACCTAGTTCCACAGCAAATGTTAATATTTCTCTTACAAACTCAGGAATAAAATGTCCCTAAGGTGAATTTAATTTGCCGAGTTTTGATTCATTTAGCACTCATCTGGAGAAAGTATTTCAATTTTTTGTGCACAAAAGGGAAAATCTTGTGCTAGTCTTCATCTTCAAAGGAATTAATCAGTTTAATGACAAGTCCCTTCAGGAAATAAAGGAGGAGCACCAATTAGTAATTTTTATTTTTATGTAATCTAAATTTTAATGTTTATGCATGATACTTGAGGTGGAAAATATCAGCTGTAGTATTTTATTTTCAGGGCCTGCATAAAATGATAAAATATTCTGCTGCATTAAGAATTTTTCTGCAGTTTCTTTTCCATACATAACCACATATAAGAACACTAAAATAGCACTCACAATACAATCCCTGGCTCTTGAGGTGATGTATGACCTCTCTGCCCTAAAAGCCACATCAACTGACACATTTATTCTGAAGGGTGGAGTAGAAATGCGATTTGCATGTGCTCTCTTGGAGCCTGTTCTGTTTTGTCTGTGTGAATTTATGATCCATTATCTGCAAACCAGGGGAGCAGAGTTGCCCATCATTTCAAATAGTGATAAAACCAAGGGAGTATCAGTATTATGGCCTGGATAGGTTTAAATGATGGTTACTGGAGGAACTGATATTGCACCAGATAGTGTCATAAGCTCAGGATATATGAATATTGATGCAGATTACAAGTGGTTTTTAAGTAGGATGGAATTGGGATGTGTCATTGCCTCGCTGTTCCCTCACAGTGTGGTAAGAGCTGCTAGGACTTGGCACCTCAGTGCTGGCTTGAAAATCCCTGCTATTCCTTCCTGGATAAAGCATAAATAGATATCCCAGTTGAATTTGAACGTTGGTTTGTTAGTCAGTGTTGTTTTCCTGTAGCAGTAATGATGCTAATGCTGAAAGAGCAGCTGTAGTAGAGCCATTTTAAACCATGGTTTTCTACATCCCTGAGTAAAACTGGATTGTTTTAGAAGTTCCCTGCAGGATGTGTTGTCTTTATGGAATTCTGTGGGTATGATCTTCCCTGTTAGCACAGGGTGCTGCTTACCTGAAGGAAAAGGTAATGTCTGTGTCCACTGCCAGAGCTGGGGTTGCTGAGGGATAATTGTGTTTGAGGCAATCAGCTTGCTCTTGGTATTCCTCTTTCCTCTCCAATCCACTTCTTCCTAACCAGCCTCTGTTTTCAAATAAAGATTGCATAACTGCCATTCAGGAGGCTGCAGCACTCCAGAGCTGGAGCTTTAGAAATCTTAAATACCTTTATTGGAGAGAGCAAACCACCTTTTCCTGACTCTTAGTTGCTGATTTCAGTATGTTAATATTTGATGCTATAAAAATTAAAGAGTGCTCTAAATGCTTAGAGAGGAACACTAAGAATCCAAACATTTGGTGTTTAAAGTCTCTTAAAATGCCTTTGTTAACACCAGTACTGGTGGTCAACACTTCAATAAAGCTTGTTTTACCATAGCTGTGGACAGCAGTTCAGAACAATTGGAATAGTAACAAACCCAGCAGGGCTTGAGCTGCCTGTGTAGAATATTGAAGTGTACAGAAGTGATGAACACATCACTGAAATCCAGACTGGAATTTGATATAGGAGTGAATTCTGAACCTTTACATATGCCTTCTTCACGGTAAAACCCCAAATGACAGGGTTGTTTATGTGTTCTGTAGGATATTCTTCTAAGGGTCTGAGCTAGTATTAAGGTAGATTTTACAGTAATCACTTCAAAAGAGATTAGAAACCTGTAGATCTTCTTTACAGTCTGTATCCATTAAGGAGTTTTTCCCTTTGCAGTGATGAGTATGATCATACAAATTAAGAGCCATATCTCTTATCAGCAAGCAAATTTGCAGCTGCTGAGGTAAACTAACCAGAAGGAGATTGTTTGCAGTCTGCTATTGCATATACTCTTTCTAACAATCTTTTATGTAGGTTTTTGTGGACACAGACAAATATTTTGGCAGCTAGGAATTTTTTTTCTTGATGAGGGTTTTCATCAGTTGCTTTTTAAACTGACAACCAAATGCTGATGATATGGAGCGTCACATATTTTAATCATATCCTGGATATGACAAAGCTGTCTTCAGATGGGTGGTTTGTCTTCAAAGCACTTTCAAAATACAACCTTTTTTTTGACTCTGTAGTATATGATACAGCCTGCATTAAAACTAAATAGTCATTAATGGGGATTGCAGTTTCAGACAGTTTTCGTGCTTGCCAAAAGAGGTTTCTTTTACTGCATGTTCCATCTCTTTTTTTATACCCTTACCTAGCATTTGCAGGGCTAGTCATAGTAATTGTGGAGTTTTATTTAGAAAATATCCTTCCCCCCATTTCTCTCAGAGAGAGTCACTGTTCAGGTGTGGTGTCAGGGTGAGATGGGAGCACACATCGGGGAGGCAGCCTTAGGCAGGTTAATGTAACATGGCAGTCTAATGACACTTTTTGGTGCCTGTATGGCAGAGAAATTGGAGCTGCCTTTTGGAACCATGCCCCCTTTCTTTCAGGAGTTTGTAAATGGAATTCCAGAAAGTTGGGCTTTGTTGTCACTTGTCTAGGATTTCCTTTTCCTTTCTGTAAAGACTTTCCAATTCTTCTTTAATGGACATTTGAAAGTATATAAACACACATTAGGGATAAAATACACCCAAAAATGCTAGAGTGAGTATTCTTTGGTGATGTTTTTATATATGAATGTATGTGTGTTCAATGCAGAATGGTTGCCCCGATACAAGAAGGATACTGATGCTGAATGCCAGCAGTGGATTTACACAGCTGGCAGTCAAGGAGTAATATTTGCATGTCTGCTCATTTTTTTGAACTCAAAACCATATAATTCAGGCAGCCATGCACTTGATTACGTTTAGGCTATTACACAATGAGGAAGTTAATTTCATAGAAAGCTCAGAGCAGCAGTAGCTGGTTGTCTTTTCAGGACTGTCTGCAGTGTCTGGTTGATTCAGCAACAAGCCTTGGAAACAGGCAGCCAGGCTTCTTTATCCCAAGCAGAGACACACTTCTGAAACTTGGATTTAAAGTCTTGATATTCCCATGTCTAACATTTATCCTGACTCCTGAAAATGTATGTAAGGTGAATATTGTACATGGAGTTTCCTTTGCAGAAGCTGTTGACTTGGTCATAGATTAGGTAAGATATTTACCTACATAATTTACATTTCTAGAAATGTTAGCTTCACATGATGCTTGGGAGGGGATGAGTTAAATGTGTGTCAAGCCTCAAGGACTAATACTGGGGCTGGGGAACCAAAACTACAGAAATCCACTTGAATTTTCAGTGTTAGCCTTGTTGCACAACCTGCTTATTATTTGAATTTCCAGTGTGCATCTGATTTTTTGCTGCAATAAGGAATTAATCTGATTCTTCTCTGTTCAGTGCAAGCAAAGAGCCTGACTTTGAGGTGTACTTTTGGCCATGCTAGTTCTGCTCACTGGAATCTCTTGTGGATTGTGGTGAGAGACTTTTCATGTGGGTCAGAAAAGAGATATGAGTACTGCTAGTAGCAACCTTAATTTTCAGTGCAGTGAAGCCAAAATGAAAGGCACATGCTGTGTTAAAATACCAGCTTATACTGGGATCGTAGCACATGCTATGTACATGGTTTAAGTGCAAATATTTCCCGTACAAGTTACTGTTTCTAGTCATAATTTCCTGAAGTATCTGTTAAATACTTTGCTTATTATTAATTAAGGCTTGTCTCAGTATGGCTTTTGGAATATTTCACAGTGCAGACAGTACTGTTACTTTTAAATAGAAGTAGCAGTTTCTACTTCTGAGTAAATGATGGATAGGAATCTGAGAAATAATGGATAGCAGAAGAGTTCTGAGATTGAAAGTGCTTGTATAATTACGAACCCTGAAATGGTCATCAAGGACATATCAGAAATTTAAAGATATGATCATCTTGTAGTCATAGGCACCTGTATAATTCCATACATACAGAGACAGAACTCTGCTGCTTCAGACAAATCAGTTTTGGTACTTCATAACTTTCCAGTACTTAATTTAAAATCATTAAGTAACCTTTATCATGGAATTCTAGGATGGCTTGGATTGAAAGGGAATTTAAATCTCATCTGGAGTCCACTCCCTGCCATGGTAGGCAGGGACAGCTTCCACCAGCCCAGGGTGCTCCAAGCCCCATCCAGCCTGGTCTTGGATACTTCCAGGGATCAGCCACAGCTTCTGTGGGCAGCCTGATACATTTTATGGATCTAGACAAGGTCACTGCACATCAGATAAGTGGCAAAGTGTGTTTGTTTTTTCCTCCTGACTGTGAGAACTTGCAATGTGCAATTTTCTACTCACCTTGAGATTCTCCCTTGCATTCCTTAGAGTTCTACTCTAATTGTACTAATTGTGGTCTCTGAAGCAGAATCCCCCCTAAAAAACCCAACCTCTGTTTGTCTCTGAAGGTCTTGCTGTAAATTGAGTCAGAGATGATACATTTTAAGCCAGCAGAATGTTTGATTATTCTACTTTTGACTGCCTTTAAAATTCTAGTTGCCATAACAACTTTATTTCTTTATTTTTAGCACATCAGTTGCCATAACAATAAAATATAGCTTTTTCAATGTAATAATTTTCCCTTACTTTTTTTTGCTTTGTTTTATAAAGAACCTTCTCGGGGGGAAAGGAAATGTGCTAAAGCTCATCCCCTGTGAGCACTTGGGTTAGAACATTACCTGAAAAATAAGGCTTTTTTTAATCTAGTCTTATTCCATTTCTAAGGCATTTTTTCTGACTACTGAGTATTTTCATAACTTGGACAGAAAAATGAATGCAAATAATTTTCTTCAAATAATTTTTACTTGTGTAAAACCTTTCCTTTGTAAAAAAAGGTGTTTCTCATTCTTATTTCTTTTAGTTAGTGTTATTAGAAAACCTTAACTGTTAAGAGGGTAATTTCTTATATCTTCTCTTCAATATACAGAATGTCTATAAAGTCACAGAGTTAGAGTCTGTATTTTTGTTCAGCATGTGAATATTCTGTGTTTGGGGCAGTTTGATTTGATATATCTTTCAAATATGAACAAAGAGATTGACTTCCAGCTTCGAGCCATAATCTTGAGCAGAGGGGAGAGGTTTATGTGTGAATTTAATATTGGTGAAAGAAGTTGGCCTTGAATGTAATCTATAGATTTGACTTCTCCATTTCCTGATAGTGTCCTTTCCAAAAGGATTTGTAGATATCAATGTTGTCTTTATATTTAACCTCTTCGTAGTTCTGATGAAGTATATATTTGATTTCAGTTTTTTTAAGAGATGGGAGATAATATCAGGTTTGGTATTTCTTCTAGAATAAATGATTTCATAGCTCACTTAACATTTTACATGTGCCAATTTCTGGCTATAAATATAAATGTCCTCATTATCTAATAAGACAAAATTGGCTAGTTATTGGAAGTTGAATGTATTTAGATGTCATTAATCTTGAAAAATAGTTATCAGATGTATGATGACTTTATCAATTTTAATTAGCTAATTTTTAACTCAGGGCTGTGGGGGGGAAAGTCAGTAATTCTTGCTTTCAGTGGCATTTTCCTAACACGTCTCATTTCTGGATTCCATGTCTGTGAGTTACCCAGGAATGTACTTCCACTGCTATTGGCAAAATTTTCCCTGTAGATCATTCTCAGCAGGAAGCTATTCCTTGTCCTTTCTCATATATAGATATTGATGCAAGTGTGTTTAGATCCATGCTGGAGGAGAACACAAGTGATACCTCTTCAGCACTTCCAGCTGGGAGGAAGATTTGGTCTAAATGAAGCTGAGCTTAAAATCCATAAAAAGAAATTGTGCCACCCTTCAGGTTATAAATAGTTATCGTGCCATATCCTTCTCATGTTCCTCTTTACTATTTCTTCACAATGTGGCAGAATAGTAATCCTGAGTAACACTTAGTTTAAAATAGTCTTAAAAATCCACTATTTACTTGGACTATTTTTAGCTTTTTTGTTCTCAAGCAGTAGTGGAATTGGATTTTCTGGGATTTGAGGTTAGTACCACCTGCTCCCCAGTAGACCCTGCAATAAAACAAATAGTAGCTCTTTAGTTCTGAACTGTTTCTGCCCATACCAGCAGTTGGAGCTGTGACTTCATCCCCTGAATGATCCTGATTGTTCAGTGCTTTTCTGAGCCACCTCTCGTGTCCTTGAGGAAGAACTATTTTTAAAGAAATCTATTAAAGGAACAGTTTAGGGTAGAATGTGTCAATTCTGTAATCAACTAAAGCATAAATTGTTGGTGTGACCAGGCACATGTTTCCAGTCGGGGTTAGACTGGATGTTCTAGGAGGATGTTCTGTGATGGTTTAACCCAAGCCACAACCATGGAGAGGGGATTTGAATCTCTTCTTGCTGTCTGAATGAGTTTGTCACATAAGAGCTGGCAGTTCACTAAGAACTACTAGAAGACTTAAGTACTTAGAGTACTAAGAAGAGAGAATTAGACTGAGGTGGAACTATTCTGTGGTACATCCAGACTTCTGGTTTTGAAGGACAGTTGTATGTGGGTTCTCAGTAGTTGCTTTTGCATGGGCCCTACAAGTTGGCTGCCTAATTAAGGCTGCAGTAAATTATTCATCAGTTGAACTCATTAAATCAAAATTGCTTGCCTTTTAAAAGGTCATGCTGTAGTTTAAGAGAACTGTTTGGCTTGCAGTGTGTGAAAAATTGAAGCAGGCGATCACAATGTTTGGGATTTTTTTCTTTAAATAGTTTTAAAATTTCTTATTCTGGCTCTGCTGAAATGGAATTACTGCTAATACTGACTGAGCTTATGCTCCTGCCAGGCAAGCTGGAATCCTTTTCAACATATACTTTTTTGGTGCCCACTTGAAATATGCTTTTAGAATACCAATATCTATGGAATGTAAGTCCTGGCTTGACACAGACAAAAGTATTGGTAAAAGTAGAACTATGTCAAAATATGTCTCTAAAAGGTTTGAATGAATGCAATACTAAAATCTCTTATGTGTTATTTTGAAATATGGAAAATGATTCCCACAGGAAGGGAAAGGGCAGTGCTACTTGCACTGTGCCGACTATTCTCTGCATTTCAGCATTTCTTCATTTACAGTTCTCTTAATTGCTTTTATCCTGTGATTTAATATTTTAATTGTCCCTTGAAAGATGGGAACAGTGGAGGATAGTATGTTTTGCCAGCATGCTTTTCTTTTTTAACTGCTGCTAGTGTAAGAGCAGGTGGTTTAGTGTTAAGTGACACATGCATAAAACTATCAGAGGGCACATGTTTATTTTTTTGCTTTTCATACCATCCTGAGTTTATCTCGTGCTTCTTATCATATATGGTCAGTCAGTAAATAGCATCCTTCTGTTGATTACATGCTGTTTAAAGCAAATGCTCTTTAGCTCCTGAAAAATGTCAATTATCACCATTGAGTTGGCTGCACAGCATTTCCCTGAAGTAAATTCACTTCTTGATTGATAGTTTATTGCCCAGAGTTTTATTTCTATCGATTCAGGGCACAGGAGTTTGGTGGTATTTGTCATCTGGATTGAGCTTGTAAAGTGGATTCAGTTTGTTATAGGACCATCAATATCATCTTGAGGGAAGCCAGAATTCAGAAATTCAGAAAAATATTTGCTTTGTATGCATCTTTGAATGGCATCCCTACCCATGGTGGGGAGGGTTGGAACAAAATGATCATTAAAGTCCCTTCCAACCCAAACCATTCTGTGATGCTGTGAAATATAATCTGTGAGATCACAGTCAGTAATGTGTAAAAGGCGATTTTAGCAATTTACTCCAAAAACTTGCATAATATCTACTAAATACATGAATAATATTAGGAGTAATTTGAAAGTTTCAAACTTTAGAAGCATTTAAAGTAATTGTTGCTTAACAGCATGAAAACAATGCCCAATAAACTTGCAAAGGTGAATGTCCATCTCTCTCTACTGATCAACATAAAAAAAATTATTTGCCCATTTATTCTTGTTCTGCATCACAGCATCCTAATTACCTAACACTTGTGTGATACTGGCTAATATTTACATCATTACAAACAGTGCTGGAAAAGGACTGAGCTGTGAGTGCAGCAGACGATCAGGCTGAGCCTGAGCCTGCTGGAGTAGCAGTAGTAAAAGGCAAAGGGAGCATTAGCTCCCTTCACATCTGTTTTTTTAGAAGGCTCCTATCTCCTTGCATTCTCCTGAACTGCCCCCACCCTTGACTCCAAATTATACCAGCCTCTTCCTTCTGCCCCACCTTACAAAACCTACTCTGCTGCTGCCACCAAATCCAGTTTTGCCCTAATGCAGAAAAGGCCTGTGCTGGCTTTTTCCCTGTACCCAAGAGGTAAGAGCTCCACAAGAGCATCTGCATTTCAGAGCTGCAGCTGTGTACCTGGTGTCTCTTGATCTTTATTGCAGCACCAGGTACATGAGCCATAGCACTGTAAAATGATTTATGGCATTCTTTAGGCTCATAGGGTAGGAGGGAGAAGGAAAGGAACAGGTCTCTGATAGCAAAACTGAAAAATGAGTCCAGCAGGTAGAGAAATGGTTTAAAAGTTTCTACAATATAATGCTTCCTTCAGTATATTCTGAAGGAATATATATATTTATATATGTATATATAGAATATATATATTCCTTCAGAATATATATATTCTATATGTAGAATATATATATATATATATATATTCTACTATATACTGTTTTCTTCAGAGCTAATGCTTGTGGGTTTTTGCCACTGGCTCAAATGTGTTTAGTCTTGACAAGGATGAGGGCAAACCACAGTAAGAAAAATTATGAGCCAATGGTGAGACTCACAGAAAGAGTGGTCAGACAGTGGAACAGGGGCCCAGACAGGCTGTGAAAACTCCATCCTTGGAGATGTTCATAGCTCAGCTGAATGAAGAGCCCAGCACAACATGGCTTAAATTTGGTGTTGGCTCTGACGTAGAATTTTGGCCCCCCCTTTGGAGCAAGACATGGGGTCAGATGGTGTCCACAAGGTACAAGGGGTTTGAGAAGCCTAAGCTTGTTTTGAGAGAAAAAGAATGGGTTTATTTATATATATATATATATTTATAAATATATGTATTATATCTCATCATATGCCTGCACTGAGGTCACAATCCCCGTGCGTTCTGTGGAAGCGCGAGCTCTCCGGCAGGTTTTAAATAGACAGCTGTAGTGGGTGGATCTGGGAAGAGGCTTTATATTCCAAATAACAAATAGAACAGATTTCTGCCTTAAATACACCACTAATATGACTTCATAGAGCAACTTCAAACACCAATATGATGTAGAAAACCCTATCTATGCACTCATACGCGTGCAATTTTTAAGGCAACAAATTATTTTTCCATTGTTCTTTGCTGCTTTTAAGCTGCACTACAAATGCAAGCTTTGTAGAATAGAGTTATTCTGGAAGCATTAAAAACAAAACCAGGGTGTCCATAAGATACATGTAAAAGTAAATGCCAGAGGTAGTTAAGATTAAAAATAAAGCAAACTGAAACACCTTTATTCTTTAGGCTTAGGAGAAAGTATATTAAAAATACTGTAAAATAACAAAAGAAAAAGGAGTTGGGCAGAAAAAATAGAAGTTGATGAGCTGGTATGTATATCAACACTGTCATTCAGGTCTGCATCTAAATGAATAACTACTGTGTCCCTCATCCCACACTCAGCTGGACCTCCTTGCTCTCATCAGTGCCTTTCACAAAGATTTTACAGAAATTATTGCTGCCCATTTAATCCAGCTGACCATCCAATAATTTAACAAGGGAAGACTTCAAACTAGAAATGAGTGGTGTGATTGGGATGCTGCTTTGTGCACTGCAGGGATTGCTTCTATCAGTCTTGTTTCCTTACAACAAAGGATTTAGCAAACAAATATTGCTATTCCTTTTCAAACAGAATAACTAATAGATTGTTTTCTTGCTTGGAGCGTCTAAATCTCTTTCCATATGGACTTTTTCGGTCTGAGAAGCTTTATCTGGTTTCCTTTCAGGGTCACACATCACCACTGCTTTCACAGCCTTGCTTTGCATATACAAAGCTCATGCTCCTGCCACATCCCCTCTGTTTTCAGCAGGATCAGATGGTGTAAGCCTTCTGGTTTGTATGGTGATTTGTATTCTTTCTAGCTGATGTGATTTATAAAGAAGGTGAGGAATTGCTCCTTCTGTTGGGCTCAGAGTGCTCAGTCCACCAGCTGGATGTAACCAGCTGTGGGAACATGTGCACCATGTAGGTTGCTGCCTTGATGATAGTCAAAGTTCTACTGGAAAAATTGCCTTTCTCTCTTCCTTTTCTTAAAACACAAATTAGAAAAAATCCTGAAGCAGGTTTTGTTTAAAACTGTGCCAGAGGCCCAAATGTGCCCCTAATCTCAAAATAAAAAAACTTCCCATAGAGTTTTTAACATGTTGTCTCTGATATAACAACCTGGTATTGCTACATTTTGTAAAATTCCCTCTGTAACAGCATAGTGTCATCAGGACTAGCTGATTTCTGATTACTTTTCACTTGCCTTGAGATATACATAAAACAGTACGACTTAGTGCCATTAGCATGGTGCAGTTTACAGCAGGTGGCTGAGGTGATAAAGCCACTGGCAGCTTGCAGCATGACTGATTTTTTGGTAGTGAAGGAAGACTGCTCATATTGCCAAAGAAGTCAAACTTCCCTGCTTTTGAACCCCTTTGTCCCTTCAGTTTCTTCCCTTTGTCCCTTCAGTTTCTTCTAAAGAAACTTCCCTGAAGTTTCTTTAGAAGACGCATTTTTACCTGCGTCTAGAACCAGCCAGCAGAGGTTGCCATTGATTTTCCTGTTATCTGCTCAGCAGAGCTTGGACTTCTCCTAGCAGACCTGAAATGTACGGCTGCCAGGAGTGCTTGTTCTCAGAGTGAGCACTCTGGGCACAAACAGCAGGCACCAGCTGGGGCTGCTCTGAGACCAAGGTGACTTACTTGATGGTTACTGTGACATTTGGAAACTTCAGTAGTTACCAGTCCTTAAATCTGTGTGGAGCAGGATGTACTGAGCACGAAGTGCCTGTGATCTGCTTTGTCAGGCTGTACCTTTGCTTATTTCGTGCCCCTGTGTACCTTTGGGGCTCCCTAATGTGCATTTTAAGGTGTTTTGGCTGTTCACATCCCTGGTGCCAACCACGATCTTCTCCAAGGAGAAGTGGGAGAAGTGCTGGTCACTGCCATGCCTGTGCACGCTGTTTGTTCTCCTCCTCCTCCCCCACAGGAGGAGTGGGAAGAGGAGGAATAAAAATTGCTTCCTATTGTTCTGCTCTGGTATGGATAACTGGGGCTTAAAGCTGTGCTCAGGGTCTAAATTTAGTCATTAAATTTGTTGTTCCAGCCGTTTACCATTCTGAGGTATCGGAGATGGTTTAATTTTTTCTTAAATGCTCTGATAGAAGACTTTGGAACGATCACATGCCCTTGCTGCAAACCACTCTTACACTGCTGCAGTTTGTGCTGCTTCACATTGCTACAGACTTGTCACTCAGACTTGGACACTTGCTCCAGGCAATACTCGAAATACAAGATGTTAACTCAGGAGCAGCTTATTAAAATTTTGCCTTTGGTTTGCCGTGGAGCTAGAAGGACTTAAATCACTGTAGTTTCTAATGACTTGGTTGGTTAAAGCCTCCAAGACAAGTCTTCTGCTGGTCAGTAGCTCAAAATGCTGTTCTGCAGTTGGTGTTTTGATATTTAAATTTGCTGTTTCAGTGTTTAAGGATGCATGGAGTGTCTGTAAGATAACTTTGATGCTTGTACTTCTGTGACTGGATTTATTTTTAGGAAGCACAAAGTAACCAAAACTTAGTCAGGGAATAGCTGTATCTGTTTGCAGGAGTAGAGAGCTGAGTTAATTGGTTCAGTTTGGAAAATAATGTGTTACAAGTATTTGTATTTAAACTGGTGTTGATGCTATTAGGGTACTGGTACTACTGGTACCAGTATCAAAAATAGTACAGGTGAGTTTTGTAACATATATGTGTTAAGTTTGGAAGTAATTAATTTGGGGATGTAGTTACAAAGTGGGCTGTCATTTTGTCTTTTGAGGAAGACTAGAGCGCCCAATTAATAACACGGGATTGTTCAGGCAAACAGTTTCGGTGGGGCGATGACGGTAGTTCATTAAGTTATGTCTGGATTGTGCACGCACATCTCTCTAGGAGGGATGTTCTGGCTTCTTCCAGAGGCACCCGGAGCACAGCGGCTCGGGGGCCGCGGGTACCCGGCTCGGTGGGGCCGGCTCCCGGTGCCGCTCCCGGTGCCGCTCCCGGTGCCGCTCCCGGTGCCGCTCCCGGTCAGGTGCAGGCAATCATCGCACGGGGGGAGCAGGGAGGCAGCGGCAGCCGCTCCAGCCGCACCGCGGTAACAGGACTGACTCCCTGACAAGTATTGGACATAGCGGCTGGTGAGGATGCGTGTAGGTGAGAAAGCTTCTCTCTTGCTTTAGCAGGGAATTGGAGAAACGAGTGATTGTATACGTGCTTTGGTGCTTATAGACAAAGGGAGCAAATAGGCGGAAATATTCGGGGATGTTCTAAAATCTGAAAGGACTTTCTGTACAGCGTGGCGGTGCACGACAGGAAATTAACTCCAAAAAAGAATGCTTTCTCTCAAAGTGCTGCGACAGAATTGAACATTTGGCTTTTCTAGTATCTGAAATTCCTCCTGAAGACACGGCAAGGACTATCAGAATCATCAGAGAGATCCTGGTACTTTTAAAGAGACTTAAAGCAAATGCCAGCTGAATGACCTTGGAGATGATTTTATGTGGATTCATTAATTTTCAATGCTGGTCTTCTAGTCTCAGGAACTCTAGGATTAATGATGTTTTTAACGTTTTAGGGGCCTTTCAAAAAACAAGATTGTATACATTTAATTACCTGCCTAATGATTCCTGAACTAATCAAGCATTTACTTAAAACTGAATAGAGAAGATGCTTTTAATGTTTTCTCTCTCCATAGCTGTGAATAAAATGAACAAGGTAATGTCCTGCAAATAGAAGAACAATTTTTAAGCAACTGTTTATTATGCAGATCATCTAATAAATATAGAAACCTTAAACCCCTGAGAAGATGAAGCTGAGCAACAGAATAATGGAGTAGTAAACAATGGCAGCTTTTCTAGTCAAATCAGCATTTCATTAGCTTCCCAGCAGAATGCAGATGGAAGTTTTTGAGCTCGTTGTTTGGGGTTTTGTGAAATGATTCAGTTACTGCTACAGAGGTGAGCAATATCATGGATATACCTATGAACTCCTGGGTGCTGATCCACTGTAGTAGATTTGCAGAGTTTCTAAAGATGATTTTTTTTAATTGCCATTGCTGAAATTAAATTCAAGAGGATTTATTTTGTCTGTGGGGACACTGAATTATGATTCTGGCATTCCTAATTGTAATGGACTATAACTGTTTAAAGGAACTGTAAATATTGACATGAGTTTCCAAAATCTATTTCTAAATTATTTTGATTTTTAAATGAATAGACATGATCTTCCTAATTGTATGTGAGATGTATGTTTTCTTTATTGGGAGCCAGAGGACAAATCCCCTTCATCCCCCACCTGTCTCCCCCTAAATAAAATTCATTATTCATACCCAAATAGTGGTGAGTCTATTGGAATTAACCTTGACAAAGATGCTTTCCTTACCTTTCCAATGAGTAGCATGGATAAGATGGAGTACCATCTTCTGAAACAAACAAGAAAAGACAGCATTAGAGGATGAACTTTTTCCTTTAATCTCCTATCAGTCTGTGATTTAAACTAAGACATAAAGATTATCTCCAGTAACTGCTGGTCCAGGAAACCTGAGCTGTACTGAGGTTCCTTCTTCCCTTCCTCTCCCTCTCCCCAGTATATTCCAAAGTAAACTACTTTCTCAGGAAAATAAGTCAGATATTTCCCTCCCCTCCTTCCCTGGGAAATGAATGTGTCTCTTTTGTCAGTTTTTATTTCTGTTTGTTTTAGAAGTGCCTTGTGTTTGCTAAAGATGGGTCAAGAGCACTGGAGGAGCTGATCAGTGGCCTTTCTCTTTCTGGCTTTTGTTTTTCTTTTCTTTCTTTCTCTCTTTCTTTCTTTCGTTCTTTCCTTTTAAAGCCAAGGTGTGCCAGAGGTGATGCACTGATGCTGAGGAGGCATCAACAGCTATGGGACTCTAATCCTCTCCCATGTAAGCACTGGCAGTGTCTGCAAGGAGAGACCGTGAGACGCTGAAGCAGAGTTTAGCTGCTGTTCAGCAGGTCACCTGCTCTCTAAGGCTCAGATTGCACTGTTCCCTAAGCACAAAACATGAACCAGTCCCGATGGATTGAATGGAGGACTCTGAATATGAGCAGTAGTGTTATGAACATATCTGAGCACCTCTCCTGCCCTCTTGGATTTGGTCACTACAGTGCAGTTGACATCTGTATCCTTGAGACAGTCGTTATTGTCTTGCTAACATTTTTAATTATTGCGGGTAACTTAACTGTGATATTTGTTTTCCACTGTGCTCCACTCCTGCATCATTACACCACCAGCTATTTTATTCAGACCATGGCCTATGCTGATCTTTTTGTTGGAGTCAGCTGCTTGGTTCCTACTTTGTCACTGCTCCACTACTCAACAGGTGTCCACGAGTCCTTGACTTGTCAAGTTTTTGGATACATCATCTCTGTGCTCAAAAGCGTATCTATGGCATGTCTTGCTTGCATCAGTGTGGATCGCTATCTCGCTATAACAAAGCCTCTCTCCTATAATCAACTGGTCACACCTTGTCGCTTGAGAATCTGCATCAGTCTCATCTGGATATACTCTTGCCTGATCTTCTTGCCTTCTTTTTTTGGTTGGGGAAAACCTGGTTACCATGGAGATATTTTTGAATGGTGTGCTACCTCCTGGCTAACTAATGCCTACTTTACTGGCTTTATCGTGTGCTTACTATACGCTCCTGCTGCCTTTGTCATATGTTTCACCTATTTCCACATCTTTAAAATTTGCCGGCAGCACACCAAAGAGATCAGTGACCGCAGAGCTCGATTTCCTAACCACGAAGGGGACGCTGCTGGGGAGGCTGGGCACAGCCCCGACCGCCGCTATGCCATGGTTTTGTTCCGGATAACCAGCGTGTTCTACGTGCTCTGGCTCCCTTATATCATATACTTTCTGCTGGAGAGCTCCAGGGTGTTGGAAAACCCAGCACTCTCCTTCCTAACTACGTGGCTTGCTATAAGCAATAGTTTCTGCAACTGTGTGATATATAGCCTCTCCAACAGCGTTTTCAGGCTGGGACTACGGAGACTGTCAGAGACAATATGTTCATCTTGTGTGTGTTTAAAAGACAGGGATGTACGGGACCCTAAGCCAAGGAAACGGGCTAATTCGTGCTCCATTTAAAGAAAACTGGTGCATGTAATCAAATGCTGAGTTTTGGTAGTGTTTGTGGTATCTGGAAACTTGCCAGAGGGAAATGTTTACTTGAACAGCTTGCCGTGGTGTTAGAGTGAATTTAAAAGGGATCCTGGAAAAGGCAAAGGCAGCTGTAAGAAGGGTCACTGAACTCCTGTAAAATAGTCAGGAGAACAATTCAACAGAGATGATGAAGAAAGTCAAAAATAAAAATCTTCTAAAGGGCATGAAGTAACTAGCACATCAGAGGAGGTTCCTCGTAAAACAAATTAGTTACTATCTTATATTTTCCCCTGATAGACAAGTTGTCTTTGTGTCAGAGTATACTGTAGCCTTCAGAATTTTAATGCATTTAAGAGGAAGCAATCAACACCACAGTATGCAGCTATCCGTAAATTATATACTTGAGGACTCTAGTAGATGCTGCAGGTAATAATCAGCTCTATCTTTGCTCACATATTGTACAATTTTCAGTTGTACAAAAAATCTGCAGTGCATAAACCCTACCCTGAGCATGATGCTTTGGGATAAACTGGCACCTTGTGGTACAACTTAGACAGAAGCTCTCCCTCTCATTTCCCCTTTTTTTCCCATGCTGTGCATCCCTCTGTTCCATTGTGTGCAGGTGGGTGAGTTTGAGGGCACCTATGAGGTTACCTGAGTTCCAAACCATTCTTTCTCAGGAAGCAATGGCCCTCCCTGGCTGGCTGCAGCTGCCCATGTCCGGTGATTTCTCCAGTCGTTCACTCTCTTGACCCACTTCAATCAGCACACGGTGTCCATGTAGTGTCCTTTAGGGTGTACTGAAGTTTTTCCTTACTGGTTCCACAGGTGCTCCTAATGCAGATATGATAATGGCACACAGCAGTGTGCAGCATTGCTTAGAAAATTAAAAATAACTGACACTTTACTTTGGGAAATCTAAAGAGCTTACTGTTGTAGCTGTCAGTCTGTTGTGTGAACCTCATTTCACATACCGTATTTTTTTTTTTAAGAGAAAACGTAAATTGTGGTCTGTGCCTAATGTTTTCATAGCACATGGAGTAGTCAATGCTACAGGATCAAAAAATTTACACTTGCTTTAAGAGAAATACTTCTGTGCAGCTCTTTGTTAGATGAGTGTTCTCAGAGGAGGTAATCAAGACAGTTTGGTGTTAAATACAGGCTGAGAGCTTTGGTATGTCCTTTTGTACTGAACTGACTTTCAGGTCCACTGATGAAATCTTTTTCATTTTGCAAGGGCACACCTAAGGTTTGTGTAATAAATTGCCAGGGGTTCAGATGCATGCCAGTCAATACAATATTTAAATTATAACTTTGAACCAAATGTAATTTTCTTAGATGGTTATTGGCTTTTAAAAAAGGCCCAATGATTGATTATTGGTGCCTTTTAACACTGCACTATTATTCCTTCTTTCACCAAAATGCGTATGTAAAGATTGTGCCTATTACTTTTTGTAATGAAAGCTGACCACGTGTGCACACTTGTGGTTTGACTCTAGAGCTCCCTTAATACTGTACTATTTGTTCTGTTGAGGTGGTTCTGAACCCCTATACATTTTTTTTTTAAACCTGTAAGAAAGTTGAAACAATGGAATAAAGTAGTATTATGTCAATCAAACTCAGCCTTGGCGTTAGTTCCCTGATGTTACGCTCTGTTCTCTGGGAAGGTCCTTTTGGGTTAGGACTTGAGTGAACAATTTCAAATTCAAATTTCAAAGCTGCTTACTTAATGTCTAAAATGGTTGTATTCTGGTTTCTGGCATTGTACATCTTCAAAGTAGATTCAAACATGACTTGAAACATTCCTCGAGCTGAGCTGTTGCTGACACCCAGCTCTCACAGATATTAGGGAAAAATGAGTAGTGTCCTCTGCATGGATCTCATAATGCTCCATGTCTACAGGAATGTATTTGCTGCCTTCTTTCGACAAGGTCATGTTTATTTCAGGAGGCTCTTTTGGCTCACTACTGCTCTGTACGGTTGTGTAACCCCAACTCTTCCTACAAACATGACTTGGATTCATTTAGTTTTGTCATTTTTTTTGTAGTTTTTTTTTTTTTCCCAAGCAAGGCTTGGACAAGGAGCAATGAAATATCTTATTTCTCACAATTCTCAGGGCTGGTTTCTTACCAGTAAAGTCATTTTATATCTGTGGTCCAGAGCTGGCCACTCAGAGCTTCTGATTTTCACTGGTGTTTCTGGGGACAAGTTTCTGTGGGACGTCCTAGAATCCTAGAAAAGTTCTGGCAGGTGCTTAAAGTCAAACTGACATTGACTGAACCCAGGCTGTGGGCAGCAGATGTGTTGTGACTGTGGTGCTGTAACTCCAGATGTGTCAAACACCTGAGCAAACTCATGTGGCTCAGTTGTGCCTTAGTTGAACCCTGTTTGTGTGACCTCAGCAAGTGCAATTGATGTGCAGCTACTTCAAGGTTTATTGCCTGAAAATGGTGGGTCAGGGGTAGGGCTTGGCCTCAGGGGCTGCACCTCAAAGTTTGTTCACCCTGAGAGGCACAGTCAGCAATGTGTTCCTCTTTGCCATCATGTTTAGTGTGTGGATTTGTCGGGTGGAACTAGAGATTGCCTTTTTCCTCAGGCTGTTCTTGGAGGGAGAGTATATGAAAGAAATCCAATACCCTGGAACCAGCTTGTAAGTTCCAAGGTTCTTCACCCTCTTTTTAAGGGTTTTTTGGTTTGTTGAACACTGGCTTCATGTTGTTGGTGCAGGAACACTAATTTGCTTTCCTGGACTTTGAATTTCAGCTGCTGTAAAGTCACATTTCACCCTATTCTTTATAAGTCTCCTGGAATCTATCAAATGAAACATCCTCAGCAGATTTAAATATTGCTTTTCTTCTTTCTGTTTCCCAGGTGACAGGATTTGACCTGGTCAGTCACGTGAATCTTTACATTTAGTATGTGTGTTTCATTTTATGGAAGTGTTTTCTAAACTAATGATTTAAAATTTTTATTTGAGGGAGGTTTTGTTACTGTTTACTAATGCTGTCTGAGGATTCCAGCTGGTGCCAAATTCTCTTCCAGAGTTAGAAGGCTGGGCATTTTAATGGATTAAAAAAGTCACAGAAATTCCAGTCACCCAATCTGTCACTTTTGATTTTCGTTCTGTCATTATATAGAGCTGCATCTTCTTGTAGGAAAACCTGATTAAACAATGGTGCTTTTAAAGTTGGCTCTCACTTGCACGTGCCTGGTAAATAGGAAACCAGACACTGACTATAGAAGCTGATGTGAAAAAAATCATTGTTGATAATACAGGTAATAAAAAGGAAACATGTAAAATACTAAAAAAAAAAATGAAGCTATGTTCCTGGTAGATAAACAAAACAAATATAAATATATATACAAAGAGGTCCTTTAGGCAGTTAGATTGTTGTGCTGTTACATTTCTCTGGAATACTTATGTTTGCAGCATACCAGGGGCAATGTCAAGGTCGATTACCTTACCATTTTTGGAACCTCATGTCTGCAGCCTAAGGAAAAGTCCAGAAAACTGTGTAATGGCAGCAAAAGATTACCAGAGAAGTATTTTTTTCTTCACTAAATTCTATGTGCTCCCTTATTTTCTGGCTAAGTAAATTTCTTTTTAAAATACTATTTTTTACAGCAAATGGAACGGTAGGGATGAAAACCACATTGCTATCTTTTAAGGTTTACCTGTTGTCTTTCCCTGTTTCTGCTTAAGAATCCATTTTGTAATCATACCTGGTAAAGCATGAAGTACTATGCAAGTTTTATTTTTGTGCAATCTTTGTGCTTTCCTTGTTGAAAAGTTGAGAAAAGTTGCTTTATTGAGCTGCCTTTCACAGGTAGTTTAGTAAGACCTTTTAAAAATAATGGTTTTATTGGGTTTGTGATTAATTGCCATTCGTTAGTGTTTGACAGTGAAATATTCTTGAGTACAGTTAGTTTTTACACTCAGCAAAAGCAGTAAAATGTCCTTTTATGGGTAAATTAACTTAGCAGTCAATATTAGAAATCGAGATTTAATGATGACTTATTTCAACAGCTATTTCATTTCAACGTGGAGCTGTTTTATCTTTCCATATTACAGTTGTAGCTAAGCACATAAATATACATATTCTTGCTTTTTGAAAGCTGGTGTTGGGATGCTGGGGGTCTGTATCTCTGAGCCGAAGCCCTGCTGTTCCCGGGGTGGGAATATCCCTTTAGCAGTTTTCCACTCGGCTGCAGCACCATGGGCAGCACCAGTCCTGGAGCTGAGTGTGCCAGGAAGCAGTGCCAGGTGTTGCTGTGGGGGAGGAATGTCACTGAAGGTGGCAGTGGCCTCCCCAGCTGATTTGTAGATCTTTCACTTTTATTGTCCCTGTCACCAAAAGGAGAAGTTTAAGGCTTTGACTTCATGCCGGCCCCCTGTTCCCTCTGGCTCTTTTTCTTATGGATAGAATGGTGCATCTTTCTGCTGAAGAACTGAATTTGATTGATTTTGTTGGGTTTTTTCCCCAGAAAATTTTCATGTATGTCATTTGAGTGGCCAAACCAAACACTGCTTTGTTACTAGGTGCCAGTTAAATAGCAGACCTTTCCAGAAATGGCAGCATCACTGAGGTAGTGTTTTCCTGTCATTTGCAGCATTGCCTGGAGCATTGCTTAAAGGAAGCACTTTCCAAAGATTACATGTTTTTTGCTAAACCAAATATAGAGTTCAAGTAAACCTGATTTTCCTCCCCATATTTTACACAGACATATACAATTTTTTTTCTAAGTATGTGCTGAATTTATACATAGATCTCAGCATTTTTAACCAAAGCCTATGCCATTATTGTTGATGGCATGAAAGCAATGTAGAAGGGTATTTAAGAGGAGCTTCCTACACGTTTTTTTCTAGTAATTCTGTAAATAAATTATTCCTTTCCCCCTCTGATATTAGGACAATCCCCTGAGCTCCATGAGCTGTAAGTGCTAAAGGAGTGGGATGTGAATGGAGAAGAAGCTGTTAATGGCTCCATGCCCCAGCACAGCCCTGGGAAAATACTGAAAACCCCTCATTTTTACATCCATAATTTCTTTAAGCTACTCCTTTGTGCAAGTACTGTGAAAGGCAGGATGAATACAAGGAAACCTTAGTGCTTTCAGCTGCACTGATGGGTGGCTAGGAAAAGTAATTTCAGGCAGTAAAATCTTTGGGACTTCATCCCACTCTTCCACTGCTTGCTGCCAGCCTAAGCCCTCTGGAGCAGACAGTGACAGCAGGGCTGCAGGGTTCCATTTTAACCACTGTGTGACTCCGTCTGGACAAGAAAAAGGTGACTGGGAGCAAAATGAAACTTTTCTAAGCGCAGTGATTGCCAGGGAAAAGAGTTTCTTTTTTCCTGTGCCATCCCTGCCTCAAAGCTCACAATCTAAAATTGACAGCTGGCATTGTTAGAAAAAGAGACAAACACCAAGCTTTTGAGAAGGGGAAGCTCAGAAGTGACAGTGTCGTCATCTGAGGGCACTTCTGCGACTTGACAGCATTGTTCTTTGTTTCTTTTAAATGGAATGTCTTTTTTTTCTTCTTCTATATATTATTTCACTAAGCACAAATTCTTCTCATCATGGAAAAAGTCCATTTAATGAGATATTTAAATGAGGAACAGGGTAGTGGTTTGGGCAAGTATAACAGAGGGTCCCAAGTTACTTGTGAAAACATGTTCTGCTTCAAATTTCATACACTTTAGGCAGGAACATCTTCAAATACCTGTCTCAGGTGAGGGTGTCCAGTCCTTGTATCATCTCTCCAGTGTTGTTTATGCTTGTGCAGGTTCTTGTGGAGCAACTAAATTTAGTATTGTAGATGGACAAATGATGTTTTCTGTGCTAGAATGGATTTGTTCTGCTTTGGGAAGGACACTGGCTGGACGTCCTCATAGCTGAGTTGTTTGGGGTCATTGGCAGCTCTGCACAAACCCAGTTTTGGGTACTGGTGTGTGGGGCTGAACTTATGCATGTTCCTGTCATTCTCTACAGATGGGGTGAGAGACAGCTGGAGGCAATAATGCCTTAAACTGCCTCAGCAAGACTTTTTCAGAGCTGTGGTTATCAGGGTTCTTAATGGTAAGGAAATTCATTGTAATGTAAAAAAGAGAGATCTGTATGCTGTGAGTAATGAGCTGTTATTAGGTCAAGATCAGAGTAATCTGGTTTTCATCTGTGCCCTCAACATGGCAAAAGGATCTTCATATGAGAATTTTATTATAATCAGTAGATTTTTCCGGCACTGCATTTTTATAGAGAGTTTTAATGCCACTGTTTGTACATAAGGGATTGTAAATAATCATATAATGGCAAGGTTTCAGTGGCAGCTTTTTCCTGCATTTCAGGGGCTTTGGGGACCACTTTGTGACTCAAGTTGGGTAAGTTCTAAATGTGTGCTGAAATTACCAAAGCCAAGACAGCAAACATAGGCTGTAAATGCAAGGTGTTTATCCAAAACTACTTTCCTTATATACTGGATATTTGATATTGTCCAGGCAATTATCTCATGTTGCCTTCTTACAGAAAAGAAGCAAATCTAACACATGTAAGCAGAACTACTTGCTGTCATAATGAAATTATGTTCAAGCTTTTTGATTTTTCAACTTAGGACTCACATATTTTCTGTGATCTCTTGCTTTGGGAGCTTCTAACCAGTTCATTATTTCCATATTCTGGCTGTGCTTTACTTGATCTCTTTGGATTTTTCAAATTCAGTTTTAAATTTTAGTTTTCAATCCAGTTTTGATGTTTTGTAGCTGTGTTCTTCGCTTGACTCATGTAAAAACTTTTATGGAGTATTGGAAAGGTCATGTCCTGCATCCAGTCTGAAATGTACTCAGGCTGCATTTCATTGTGTCTGAAAGAAGGATTGCTGTACCTCGTTCACCACATTTCAGGTGTCTTGGCAAGAGCATCAGTGACAGATAAGTTCTCCAACATCTTCTGTTGGGCTGAAACATCTGCCTCTGATTTTGTTTGTAAATGTTGCTAACTAAAGAAACTCTGTTTTGGTGGTAAATCAGTATTTTGGATGGGGTTTATGGAGATAATTGATCTGTCTCTTGTATTTCCTCTGGTTCTACTGGTGGAACAGGAAGGTTACTGCTTAAATGCTGCTGGAAGTTCTATCCACTTTCCCCCCCTTTTTTGGGGAAAAGTATGTCTATGATGGTTGGTCATTGATACAATTGGACTTCAGTGATCATCTTATTTTATGAAATTCGTTGCATTAGTAATGGCTGTAATTTGAAAATAAAAATCATAATGAAGTTTTCTTGTAATAATGGTATTGATTTTGTTTAAAAATAAATTACACCAAGATGAAAATTTTTTACAATGGTATAGAGACATTTGAAATGTGTTGTATGTGAGGAATATCTGCTGATAATTTGTTTTGGGAAAGATTTGGATTCCCAGGGGCAGATGAAATTCAAGAGATTAAATGTAAATATTAATTCTGAAGAAAAGCAGGTCTTGCTTTTCATACAATGATAAAATTAATTGAATCTGCTTTCTGTCTGGAAATTTTGGGCTTCTGTACATCCCCTTATAGAGATGGTAGTTAAGGAGCCATGGCTTACCAAAAAGTGTTAAGATATTAGTAATTTAAAAATAATAATAAGATTACTAGAAATCATCTCTACCATCACCATGATGTGCCTAGACCTTTGAATCCCAGCTGTAACTAGTCCTTGGTAGCACAGCGGGAAGGAATTCTAAGGAATGGCAAAGGGAGAAGGGAGAGTTAGTCTCTAGGATTTTCCAACTTAGAAAAGAGGATTAAGGTACACGGGAGTTTGAGAAATCTGTGAGGTTGGGATTTTCCTGGGGGAGAACTGGGTGTGATTATTCACTGTTGCAAAAAACCCCCAAACAACCAAAAAAAGAAGAAGGTAGCAGTATGAAAACAAACTGTGTGTATAGTGAATCATGGGATGCATTGACCAAAAACTCTCTGTGTGGTAAAGGCTGAAGTGGGTTAAAAATTCCAGCAGGTTTAGGGAAGTGTCTTTGTATGTGTGTGTGTAAGGTGGCAGTGGGGGAAGTGTCACTATCATCAACTGTCTCCAACTTTTCCTGCTACAGAAGCAAAACGCCTTTTGGAAAAGCACCAACAAAGCAGTTATGAAGGGGATTGTACTGCTAGTTCAGAGATCAAGTATTTAGGGATATACTTTTACTTAAAAAAAAATTATAGTAGGTTAGAGCCAAGCTATTTTACAGGCAGTCATAGCATAGAGTGCTTTTTAACCGTGTGTAAATACCAGGGTTTTTTAGGAGCCAAAGGGATGCTGCACAAGCAGGGTTGCTGATCCTCTATGGGCTAAGTTGAGTGCCCCAAGCAGTCTGCAGTTGGTTCAGCAGAAGCCCAGCAAGTCCTCCCCTTCTGCATGCCGCTGCCAAACTTGTATCAAACCTGCAGGACAGAAGAAAAGGCAGGGATTGCAGTGTTGTATTCAACAAGGAATTCAAAAATCCTTGGTAAAATCTCTTTTCCTTGACAGCTTGTTGTGGCTGGCCACACATAGTTTATAGTTCCCAACAACTAATTGGTGTTTTCTCAAGTATTCCTGCAGTCCCCAAAGTTAATAATGAAGAACAGCTAAGTTGAGGCAAGTATACCCTAATGAGCTGTGATGAGGATCCAGTCCAACAACATTGTTGCACTCCTAATCAACAGAATGTTATCTGTTTTCTGAAATAATGTGTTCTCTATCAAGAAATAAGACCAGAACTCAAACTAGATCTGGAAAGAACTGTCAGTGATGTATTTATAGAACTGGAAACAGCTCTGCCTGTCAGCAAATCTCCAAAACTATATATCCTTGTTAGTTTTTTAGAGAGGAAGGCTGTTCCATCTTACTCTTTCATTTTAAAATGGATCAGTTAACGTAGGTTTGCCTCTAATGACATTTTCTCATTTGCTTTTAAAGCCAGTATTGATAGTTACGTTCTGTGAAAAAAAAAGTGATTTTATTTTAACGTGCATTCTTGGTCCATCCTTTGGTAGACTTGAGTGCCTAAATAATGAAGTGGATTCTCTGTGCTCCAATTTGTTTTCCTGTTTTGCAGCTCCATATACTCCTGCACCTTCAAGCTAGCTTGAACTGTCTTGCTCATCTTCGTGTTATGGAAAAGATGGGAAAATGTCAGGCGAAATTGCAGTTTTGGATGTCAGTGTTTAAGTTATTTTGATGACTGAGTTTGTCTTTTTCATTTTCATAGAGTACAATTTCTCATCGTACTTGCAGAAGACAGCAAGACCATGAGTATTTTCGGGTTTTTTTCTTATAGTATAATTACTATTTGAAAACAAAAGAGCTTGTACAGAAAATCTTGATTCAGGTGGATATTTGGATTATACTGTAGGGTTTTTTTCTGTTACCATTCTGGAAATATTGTTGTCACTGCCAGTTTAAAGTACGGAAAAAGGAAGGTGTGGGCACTGGCAGGCATTTCTAATATGTCTCCTAACAATGTTTGCAGTCTAGAAATGATCAAAACTTGGAAATATTTTTATCCAAAAGCATTTCTGCAGCTTTTAAGTATAATTGTGTGCTAGTGTTGTTAGTTAGGTACATTTTTATAGAAATCAAACCTATCACAGGTGAATACAACTCAGTTATATTCACTCTTCATTCCCATTCCCTCAGGGGAACCTTGGAATTTTAAGGAAGTTTGACTCAGTTTTGCATATTCAGCCTAACAGTGATATGGCAAGCCCTGAACTCCTGTTTTTTTCTGCAGCTACACCCGTGACTCACTAGATCTCCTTCCCAGCAGCCTGGAGTGGAGCAGGAGCATTGCTAATGAAACCAATGTGCATCTGTGTTTGTGTGCTCGACTGGAGACAATATGTTAACATATGTACCAAAAATCCCATTTCTCATCTTGGTTAAAAAATGCTGCTAAAAAATCATAGACTGTGAAAGAGGAAAGGGAGAGAGCACTTAGCTCTGGTTTGCTACATTGCACTTCACATTTTCTGTCTATTTTTGCAATGAACAAATTGACAGGCAGGATTTGAAAACAGCTTTAGTTTTTCATGCATGTAAAAATACTA